>NC_081775.1:6607788-7280288 GCF_963082965.1 Carassius carassius | reverse complement strand
GTCGTTTGACTGCACCGTTTCCCTTAAATGTCCGTTTAGTTTGAACTTGCCGCTTACTCGCAACTGCTGCCTTCACGGAAGCTTTATGTTCAAATATTTCAACTGCTGCCTTCACGGAAGCTTTATGTTCAAATATTTCAACTCAAATCAATATTTTGCATCTAATTATTTACTTTTTATTCTGCAAAAACAACCGGCTGGATGTAATTATCCCTTACTTAAAGGGTTAGTTCACCCAGAAATCTAAATTATGTCATAAATAACTAAATAGATTTAGTCCGAGAGCTCTCAGTCCCTCCGTTGAAACTGTGTGTAGTCCATGTGACATCAGAGGGTCAGTTAGAATTTTTTAAAGCATCGAAAATACATTTTGGTCTAAAATATAGAAAAAACTACGACTTTATTCAGCATTGTCTTCTCTTCCGTGTCTGTTGTGAGAGAGTTCAAAACACAGCAGTTTGTGATATCCGGTTCGCGAACTAATCATTCAGTTCACCAAATCGAACTGAATCGTTTGAAACTGTTCATGTCTCCAATACGGATTAATCCACAAATGACTTAAGCTGTTAACTTTTTTAATGTGGTTGACACTCCCTCTGAGTTCAAACAAACCAATATCCCGGAGTAATTCATTTACTCAAACAGTACACTGACTGAACTGCTGTGAAGAGAGAACTGAAGATGAACACCAAGCCGAGCCAGAAAACGAACAAAAGATTGACTCGTTCACGAGTCAAGAACTGGTTGCATCGGTTTTCGGATCACCAGTAGTTTTTCGGACAGTTCGATTCAATAAACCGGTTGAAGAAAACGGTTCACCGGTTCTTTTGCGCTCGACGTAATGGCGTCATTTGCGATTATTGCCCTTGATTCAAGCCTTCGGTTTACCTGGGCCAGGCCCGTCGCGACAAGGCAGGCAAACCAAGCAATTGCTTGGGGCCCCAAGACAATGACTGGTTAAGAATAAAATGCAACGACAGTGTGTGAGCGCCCCTTTGATCGTCAATGCGGTAAAGTGTAATGACACTGTTATTGGGATCCCCCTCAAGGGGGCCCCTCTCAGTAGTCGCTGATAGCAGCCAGCCAACCACGTGATCTCTACTGCCGGCAAAATACAAAACCTCCTTGGCAGTCATGGAGCGGAATTATGCTTCAGGAAGCCAGAAAAGAAAGAAGAGAAAGGAAGAGGAGGATAAGAAAAAACAAGATAGTGGTAAGTGATAAATTACACTGGATAAAACAGCTCTACTTGTCAGTCTTGTACAAATGGTGTAATTTTGCAGCAGGTAGGCTAGCAAAAATATGTTTATGTTAGCTACCTGCCTGACGGCAAATGCTGCTTGTAACGAACAGTTAGTGCAACTTTTTTTTTCGAACGGAAGGAATATGGTTACTGTAATATGTTTTTTTTAACGGGATAAGGAAGACGCAGATCTGTTCCAGAATCACTGTTTATCGTATTTAATGACATGACCTTGCTGTAGCTTTGTAATAGATTTTGATGAAAGTGGTATAGCAAATAGCATGCTATACTATTCCACCGTGATAATCTACCAAATGGGGGTTAGGAAAACCACACAATAAATTCCGTGCATCAAACATTAGCTTGGGATGTTTTTAAGAATTGGTAGGGAAAGCAGCTGCCTGCATCCCTTCCCTTCTAATATCAAAATATGGAAACGCTAACATATATTTAAGTTTTCGGTAAACTTTATAATAAGTAAAAATACTGTTTGCTAACAGTTAAATGACAATTAACTAAAGATTAATTAACTATCAATTTACCATCTATTAATGATTGTTATTATAAAGTGTTACCATCTTTTCTATCTCCCTCAAGGTGCTTTGCTTAAATTTCTCAGCCCTCAGGCTCTTCCTAAGAATACCTCCACTGATGAAGGTAGAGTGAATTTCTCTCACTGAGCTGGGGTGCGTTCCCCAAAACCATAGTTGCTAACCTGTTAGCAACTTAGTTGGTTGGCAATGGGAAATTGCATTGCAACCAACAAAGTTGCTAACTTAGTTAGCAACTATGGTTTTGGGAAACGCACCCCTGAGCTGTTAATAGTGACCTCTTTCAATATGCTAACAGTGAAATGGTAAAAATACTTCACAGGTAATTTCAGATTTTTTTTTTCAATTATTTTCCCAGCTACACCATCAACTTCATCCTCAACATCAACAGACGCATCACTTCTCAGTGCTGATGTTTCCTCTATATAGCAAAAGGTACCACAAGCTCTATGATTATAGCTGATATCCTGCACAGCTCAGAGTTTAAACTGATAAGTGTGTGCTGTCATATTATTAGTGTAAATCACTATTGAATTCCCACCAAACTATTTTTTCAAGCAGTATTTGCACTGGAAACCTTTTTTATTTATATAAAGTGTGGGTGAACTTAAACTGTATGGCTATGCTGTGGTTCCTGAAGGCTTTGCGTGCGTGCGGGGGTCGGGGGGCCTCTATGTCCATTTTGCTTGGGGCCCCCAAATTCCTTCAAACGGCCCTGACCTGGGCTCATAACATTAGCACAGAATCATTTCAGAATCAATCACCAAAAGAATCAGTTCGGTTCAGATGCACTGTGTGTCAGTCTGCTTCACGCTGAATCACACATAAGCAGTATCATCAGCTCCTTGGTTCTCGAATCGGACGCGTCTGACAGAAACGGTTCTTGACTCGTGAACGAGTCATTATCTGGCTCGGCTCAGTGTTCATCTTCAGTTCTCTCTTCACAGCAGTTCAGTCAGTGTTTGAGTAAATGAATTACTCCGGGATATTGGTTTGTTTGAACTTAGAGGGAGTGTCAGCCACATTTAAAAAGTTAACAGCTTAAGTCATTTGTGGATTAATGCATATTGGAGACGCGAACCGTTTAAAACAATTCAGTTCGATTTGGTGAACTGGTTCAAAAAGATCCGGTTACATCGTATGATTCGTTCGCGAACCGGATATCACAAACTGCTTTGATTTGAACTCTCTCACACAACAGACACGGAAGAGAAGACAATGATAAATAAAGTCATATTTTTTGCTATTTTTCGAGCAAAATGTATTTTCGATGCTTCAAAAAATTCTAACCGACCCTCTGATGTCACATGGACTACTTTGATGATGTTTTTCTTACCTTTCTGGACATGGACAGTAGACCGTATACACAGTTTCAACGGAGGGACTGAGAGCTCTCGGACTAAATCTAAAATATCTTAAACTGTGTTCCGAAGATAAAATGAGGTCTCACTGAGATTTAGGACATAATTTAGAGGAGTCTAATGAGGTATAATAAGGTACTACTTAAAGGGGTTTCAATTAAATGCAATGAATAAATTATTGCATCATTCACACATCATTTAATAAAGAATCTAGTTCTTCAGAAACCATTAATTGTATTTGCTGGCATTTTAGAACTCAGAAAAAAAAACTGAATGTAACTGAAACATTAACAACATCCTGCAGAGCAAACCAGCTCAGGACCAACTAAGGACCAGCTTAAGCAACTTAAACCAGTTGCCATACGTCCCTAACCAGCACATGCTGGTTTTTCAAAAAGATACAAGGTCTTTAGACTTACTAGAAACTTCAGAAGCGAATTGGACACCCTGCCCTAGTGTATGTTCTGACCTTGTTATAAATGGACTTTGGAGATCCATCAGGATGTGTTTCTCTGCGAGTATCCTCTCTCTTTGGCCTGGGCTCTGTATCGCTTGTTTTCTAATAGTCTTCAGTGCAAACTTACAGTTGGAGTCACTCTTCAAATGGACCTAATGACAGAAACTTTAGCTGAATTATAATTACTACATGGAACTTTTTATTTTTTTATCAAAACATGCATAAGCTGCAGGGCTAATTAATAATACACATTGTACAGAACTCACAAGCTGAGTGTGACCGTACTGTCCTTCTCCAAGATTACACAGCACCTGAAAACTGCTGAGAGACGTTTCACCAAACGCAGACCCATCTTCATCTGCACTGTTTATTACATAGCGATCACAATGACCTTCATTAACATCACACTGGTGATGTTTCAGATATTTCAGTGAATAATGAAAAATATACAGCCTTACTTTGATCTGGCCTTGTTGCTAGGATTTTTTCTGGCATCATCCAAGCCTCCAGTTACTTTTCTGAAAACCCTGGATATAGACGGTGGAACATAGCCAAGGTCAGCTTTACAGCATAAGTTTGAATTAGTAACGTTTTTTCGCCCACTTTGCTGTTCCCACAGCATGAATGTCGGTTTATCCCTCATGGAGAAGACTTACTCTCTGTCCATGACCAAACATGTCACATCGCCTGCGGCAAGAGCGCTCATCGACCTCACGTCGTCTCTGGAGAGCAAAGGAGCAGGTCTGAGATGTTAATGTTACATGATACTTTCTGACTTGAATTTCAATGGTCCTCAGTGAATCCACAAAGCATTCAACATGCACATGTTTGCAGTTCTCGCTTCTGGGCAAGTTAAGAAAAATGGTGCATGACCTACAGTACATTACATAAGTGATCTAAAATGATATATGCTCCTCTTTTGTTAATATGCATGGTTGTTGTGAGTCTCTCTGGTCCTACATAAATATCACCGGTCGTATTTCTTGTGTTGGATGGGTAATAAGCTGCGAGGTAAACCTCGGAGAGTGGTGCCCCCTGCTGGTGAGGGTTGAATCTTACCCTCTCTCTCCAAAACAATCCCCTCTGGTGAGGACAGACACCATCATACTCTCCTCACAGGCTTCAGAGTGCTTCTCTAAAACTTTCACCTAAGAACGAAAGCATGCATACTGTTATGCTATTACTGCACTACAATCATCTCTATATCTATCATACAACAACTAATTACGCAGTTAACATTTTTGACAATTATTTTCCAACACAGCTGAGCAAGTTTTGTCTCTTATTTCATAATACAGTTTTCTCAGTCGCTTTGGTGCATTTCTCAAATCAGAAATGAAATTCTCAAAACTACTTGTACAACCTCCACATCATCTAGTTATTTATACACATCATAAAACCAGTTTCTCATTCTTTTGAACAAGTTGCGATTGCTTTTGTACATTCATGCAATTGATTATGCACATTTATCTGCGGTTTCCTACATTATCAGTTGCTAATGTCATGTTACTCAAAATGTATTATATAGTTTTCAGTGCAATAGTCTTACCCCTCAAAACATCTAGTCTTTAGTTTATCGTAAAGGTCATTACATCCAAAATGGTTCATCTAGTTGTCATAAAGTGTCAAGCTATTTTTTTTACACATTATGATTAGACTTTTCGTAAATTTGGCATGAAATGTGCAAGTGAAACTTGACTAATGAAGAGAATGTAGATCAACCAATGATAAACCATTTCTGTGAAATGGCTCAAAGGTTCATCTTCAGTTGGAAAGCATATACTGTATAGACAGAGGACAACACAAGTTACAAATTCTGACTTATTTTTTATTTTCATATTTGTGCCCATATTTCTTTTTCATGTTTCTATATCAGAATGACATTGTAAAGGTTTATTTATTTTTTTATTTTTTTATCTTTCAGCCGGACCTCTAGTAAAAGTGTAACTGGGATTTCTATCCAGTCTCTTTCAGTCAATATTCCACATATAGTAATGTTTAAATGTGTATGTGTTTGAAATGGATATATGGCATACTGTTCAATACAATAACTGTCATCCAAAATGTTGTCATAGTTTACATCAGGAAATACTAACAAGGTGCACTGTTATATTGACAACTTGACTAAGCATTTTGACTATCATGTTTGTGAACAATAACACAAGGACTTTTCATTCTGATGGCACTGATATGTTCATTCACATGAATACTTGTTTTTGAGAGATGAACTAAAGATTTTGAGTAAGTTACAGGCTTTTGCAGGTAATCTATTTTATGGTGCTGTTTGTACGAATTGTTTTGAGAAATGCACATAACTCTTTGCAAATAGTAAGGATGATTCGAGAAATGCACCAAAGCGACCGAGAAAAACTGTAAAATAAAAAATTATATAGATTCAACCAAAAATAATTCCAACACCAGATATAACTAGTAAGTGCAGGGCGCCTATAGTTTATTTAATTGAGGATAGCAAAATAAAGTAAACTGTGACGCAATATACACAAAAATTCTTCATACAGTGGACTACCAGTAAAACTGATAAAAAATATGTACTAAATTGGTATGTACTTAAATTTAACAGCTGACAGCTTTTCAACCAAATTCATTACATTCCTTCTATAAAAGTTATCTAACATTATCAAGATGAATTTGTTCTGACACAGTTTAACTAGACTAGTTGTCATATGAACAGTTACAGTTGCCATCGTTTATATCAGGTAATACTATCAGAGTGCACTGTTATATTGACATCATGACTAAGCATCTTGTTTGTGAACAATGACACAATTTCTTTTCATTCTGGCACTGAGAGATGAACTTTTGAGAGATGAACTAAGGATTTAGTGTAAGTTACAGGCTTTTGCAGGTTATCCATTGTGTGGTGCTGTTTGTGTGGATTGTTTTGAGAAATGCACATACTTCTTTGCAAATATTAAGGATGAATCGAGAAATGCACCAAAGTGAATGAGAAAAACTGCAAATGTTTTCCCCCATTGTGCAATACAAATATATGCAATAGCCTTATATTTATTTGTTACCGCCCATTCTAGTACATCCCTACATCTATTCCTATTCTATTCTAGTTATAGCACAACTGTACATACAATTATTATTATTATTATTATTTATATTTACATGTGTATTTAACTTTTTTTTTCTCATCTTATTTTTTATTGTCTGTGTTGTTGTTGTTGTCTTTGCACTGGAAGCTTGTGAAACTAAAACAAATTCCTTGTGTGTGGATGAATACTTGGCTAAAGCTCTTTCTGACTTCTATTTTCTTAATATTTCAAAACTATAGAAAATAAACTGTGATAATGTGAGAAATGTTGAAGTTGTCTGAATAAATTTTGGTTTGACTGTTTGTGTGTGTGTGTGCATATGTGTACACACACACACACACACACACACACACAGTATACACATTTTAGATATATTTTATCAAACAGAGACAGACACACAGACGGACGGACGGATGGACACACAGACGGACGGACGGACGGACGGACAGACAGATAGATAGATAGATAGATGTCTTTCTCACCTGGCCTTGACTCAAAATGTACAGTTTGTTTCCTGGATTTCCATTTTGAATTATATAATCACCATCACTGTAGTGTGACTAAAACAAAGATGTATATGGATGTATACAGAGAAAAAAAACATTGCCTGTACTGAAATTGTAAGTTATTATATCAGTATTTTCAAGAGTTGTGATTAACTGGTGCGAACACCCTAAAAATGTATTTGATCAAGCTGTAGGCAGCGCTTTAACTTTCAAGTTAAAGGTTTATTGATCACATGCTGATGTTTGTAATATGATGATGATGTTCAGTCATACGCACCTCCTCCAGGGAATCAGACACTTTCACGAGAACATCTTCTGGAAACACACAGAGCAGTGCCACACTAACAGACACAGACAAACGAGAGTCAGAAAACCAGACAGCTGCATTCACTTTCAGTGTAAATCACATTGGACTCCCTTACAAGAAATTACACTTTAGACACATAATTATAAAAAAAAAAAAGAAAAAAAAAAGAATACTGCTTATACAAGTAACAGAATACATATTTGTATACATTTAACTCTTAGTTTGTAATACAAACAAACTTTTGTCACCATTACATTTTATTGAATATATGAATCAATAAAAATGAATTCAATCTAGATGTTGAATTTATTCAAATTAACAAGTTTTCACTGTCTACATGTTTTAAGCATTATTTTAAAAGTGCAGAATTTGTTAACTGTTTATTGTTGTTAACTGTACTTTCTTTTCAAACCTGTAGTACTTTGACATTTTCCCTGAAATACTGGTAATATCCTTTCAACATCATATTTCAGGTCATGACATAATGTGAATTTGACAACCTACTATTATTAAACCCCAAAACAGTTTGAATGTAACTGTCAGTCCTGTGTTCCTGTGTCTTGTGCTTTGCTCGCCATTACCCAGTTTCTTCCTTGTTTATTATGTTTATTGATGTCAGGTGTTCCTTGTTTAGTTCCTGGTATTTAAGCCCTTTTTGTTAGCCAAAATGGTTAATCTAGTTGTCATAAACTGCCAAGCACACTTTTTTTTACACATTATTATTAGACTTTTTGTCAATCTGGCATGAATTGTGCAAGTGAATCTTGACTAATGAAGAGAATGTAGATGATAAACCAATGATAAACCATTTCTGTGAAATGGCTCAAAGGTTCATCTTCAGTTGGAAAGCATATACTGTATAGACAGAGGACAACACAATAGTTACACATTCTGAAAATTGACTTATTTTCATCTTTGTGTCCATATTTCCTTTTCTATATCACAAAAATTATTTTTTTATGTTTTTTTTGGGGGGGTCAAACCACTAGTAAAAGTGTAACTGGGAATTCTATCCAGTCTCTTTCAATCAATATCCCACATACAGTAATGTGTAAATGTATACTTTTGAAATGGATATATGGCATACATAAGCATATGGCATACTGTTCATTACAGTAGTTTACATCAGAACATACATCAGTTATGTTATATTGACAACATGACTAAGCAATTTGACTGTCTTATCCGTAAACCATGACACAAGGACTTGTCATTCGATGGCACTGACATGTCCATTGACACAGATATTTATTTTTGAAAGATGAACTAAGGATTTAGTTTTGAGAAAGGAGTTGTTTTTTTTAGAAATGCACTTACTGTTTTGCAAATCTCAAGGATGATTTGAGAAATGTACCAAAGCAACTGAGAAAAACTGTAAAGGTTTATGAATCAGCCAAAAAAAAAAAAAATTTTTTTGATCACTTATGAGTTATGGGTACATGTACATGTTAATTTTAATTACTAACTAAACTAAAATTAAAAGCACCTAATATAAACTTTAACTGAAAAATTTAGTTACTTGTTTTAGTTACTTAGTTACTTTAGTTTCTTATTTTAGTTTTTTATTTTAGCTAGAGTAGTTATTTTACATTACATAACTCAATTTCATCAAGATTTACTTGGTGTAAAATCTTGCTAAGTACTAAAACAATAAAAAAACACACAATATAGACATATTTTATTAAAACTTTAACTTCATTTAAAATAAACAGAAAATACAAAAATAAAAAACTAATTCAAAATATTTTGTAGAAATAACAATAACAATGTGGTCATTCCCTGAGTATATGGTGGTTATGGCCCTAACTTTAATTAAAAAAGTAAACAGTGCAATTTTTCAATCAATCAATCAAATAAATTAATTAATAATTTTCAAAGAACTATTTAAATAATACCTAAGCTGAATACAAGAATATGCATAGATAAGAATGTATTTCCTCATTATTATCCTCTTATTAATAATCTGTGTGGGACAGAAGTGTGTCTTGTAAAGGTCTATGGGAGGATGGTAATGGTGGCATTAACCTGCGCAGGATATGCAGAGACTGTGTGATAGCGGCGAGGCCATTCCTCTGCATGATCCTCTGAAACACTTGACCCTCCATCACCCACAGCCTGCTGTTCACCAGAGCTGCACACACACACACACACACACACACACACACACACACACACAGAGAGAGAAGAACTGGATTTTAAACAGTCTGTGAACTCATTGCTCTTTGTTTTGGTGAAACACAAATACGTGCTTTTCTCCTGATGTCTGTGAAGAAGAGAGATCAAACGAGAGAGCGAGACAGTTCGACTTTGGTGGATAGACTTATGAAGACAGACAGAGAAATTGATATGGACGGTGTGAACTGTATAAGACAAACAAGTGTGAGATCTCTGTGGAAAACAGCAGAATAATATGGATTGAGGCTGATCTGTCATTCTGTTTACCAGAAAACATTATCTCTAAACTCTCATAAACATATTTAAGCTAACATGGGATAAATTAAATTTCCAGAGCAATATATGAGCTGCCATTTGCCAGGCAAATGATTGTTTGTTTCTTATATCAGGTCCAAAGGCCCCTGTGATGTTTATGTAACTGCTTACATAAACAATGATCTAACCGTATGATTATTATTATTCTTTTTTTATAAAAAACATTATATATATATATATATATATATATATATATATATATATATATATATATATATATATATATATATAATGTTTTTCAACTATACATCTTTTGTGACAATAAACAATACTGTTCAGAAGTTTTTATTATTATTTTATTTAATGTTTTTGTTATTGTCAGAAAACATTTCTATTTTAAATAAATGCAGTTCTTTTTAAGTTTTTATCCATCAAAGAAACATGAGAAAAAGTATCAGGGGTTCCAAAAAATATTAAGTAGCACAACTGTTACCAACATTGATAATAAATCAGCATTTCTGACTTTTTCAGATTTCCAAAGGATCATGTGACACTAAAGACTGAAGTAATTATGCTGAAAATTCAGCTTTGATCACAGGAATAAATAACATTTTAAAGCGTATTTAAATAGAAAACCATAATTTTATGTGTAGTTGAAAAAAAAGTTTTCTGCCTCAAGTGTTTCTAAAACACACTGAAAAATTCTCCTCCTGAATCTGCTTCAACCAAGATACAATTTTTCAAAAAAATAAGGAACAGCTGAAAATAGAGTTCACCCCAAACTCATTCTCCATCACTTCCTGAGACTCTCTTGAATTAGTAATGACACCGATTAATTAAATGAGCTGTCGTTGGGAAGAGAAATACTGCAATCGGTGTCTCCCCTGCTCCCTCGGTCTACCTCTCTTTTATCCCCTGTCCTTTCCTCAGCAGACTAACCGAGGATTTGAGTTGAATCATTACACAGAAACAAAAAAAGTCCAGAATTGGACTGCAATAAACATCATGAACACAGATTTGACTCAGACACTGAAATGCAATTTTTTGGTCAATTAAAATTTTAGAAACCATTGCAGAGCAACACACAGAAACACATGGATGGATAAATAATTAAATAAATGTTTTATGGTAATTTATGGATGTTCTCATTTTAGTGAAGGGCATGCCTCATGTGTTGTAAAACATCTGTCCACTCCGTTTTATTAGAGGAAATCATTCAGTTTAACAATGTTTAATGGGGAAATGTGTTAAACCCAACCCAGTCTTCTCACGTTTTGATCTTGTTGCAACCATTTTTTAATAATAATATGTTATAGTCATAGTTTTGTAATTTAATTTTTTTCTCTCTCTCTCTCGTTCATTAAAATGAATGCCACTTGATGTAATATGCTTCGCAGCTAACAGGAAATATTCTCAAAACAGTGGCAGGGTTCTATTAAAGGAGTCATATGATGCGATTTCAACTTTTCTTTTCTCTTTGGAGTGTAACAAGCTCTTAGTGCATAAAGAAGATCTGTAAAGTTGCAAAGACTAAAGTCTCAAATCCAAAGAGATATTCTTTATCAAAGTTAAGACTGCCACACCCCCTTAAATGGCTTGTTCTAACACACCCCCACATGTCTACGTCACTATGTGGAAATATTTGTGTAATGCCACCCAAATGTTCACGCAAAGAAAGGAGGCGTGGTTTCAGTGACTGCAGTTAGTGTTGAAGCAGTCATGTCAGGTAGATGCTGTGTTTCTAGGCGAGAGCAAAAGCACTTTATTTGGCCTTCTGAATGTAGATGCATTAAGGAATCTTTAAGATTACATACAACAGAACAGCAACACATTTTTTGGACGACTGTTTCGTGAACCTATGAGAGGAGGTCATTCTGACTTAGCTACGACAATCTACCACTTCTGAATCAGCTGCTGTAAGTATGTTTTGTTATTAGTTTAAAGGGGTCATATAATGCTACATGCACTTTTACAAGTTGTTTGGATTGAAATGTGTGTTGGCAGTGTGTGTACACAACCACCCTATAATGATAAAAATCCACCAAGTGTTTTTTTTATAATCTTGTTAAATGTTTTCCCCTTTCTCAAATCGAGCCGTCTGACCATGTGACGTCACACGGTCGAGACCCCTCCCACAATTGTTTGATTGACAGCAGTGTTTCAGCACAGACTGGACTTGTGTCTTACCTCAGACCAGCCCTGAGTGAGCCGTCATCAGTCCGAGATGCAGATAAGCATGACTTCTAAGTGATTAAGGTGGGGGGTTTTTTCGCAGAGGATTAACATACGTTTGGATCTGAAAGAAATGCGCCCTTGATCTACTTAAATGCGTTTATGTTCGCGCAAATAATTCATGATCCAGCCTCACCTACAGAAGCAGTAAGTATAATATATTTTAATGAATCATTGCAAATCGCCTTTCCTAATAATGTGCTAATTAGCCAGTTTCACTATGAATGTGGCTGAAGTAAACAGACTCTCAGAGAGCAGATGGAAGAGAGGGGCGGAGTCAGCAGAGCTCATTAGCATTAAATGAGAATTCCACAAACCAGCCTGTTTTGAAAGGAGTTGTTTGTTACAGGGTAAAAAAAAAATTGTTTTTTACACTACCATAGAGAAATTTTAAACAAACTATGTTACAGACTTTTCATTAAGACCCTAAAGAATCATATTAACCTTTAGAAAATGGGCATTATATGAACCCTTTAAGTATTTGCTATTGTATGTTTAAATTCTGAGTTTTGCGCATTTGAAGCTTGCGATTATGGAAAGGGGCGTTACATTTCCGACGAGTGTTTGCGGTGTTCGGCCAAACACAATGCACTAAGTCAGTTGGCCAATCAGAACAGACTGCGCTTGTCAGAAAAAGGGACTTCGTAAAAAACGAAGTGTTTCAGAGAGGCGGGGCATAGAGGACCTACAATAATGTACAGAAAAATAATGTGTTTTTTGAATATTAAAGCATGTCAACATATTCTTTTACACCAAATACACAAAATAATGGTCTTTAAAAAAAGCATAATATGACCCCTTTAAATAAACTTTAATAGAATATTCATTCAAGGTTATCTGGTCTTCGGTAACGTTTTGAAAACATTAGCACAGAAACATTTTTTATACATCATTCATGGAATGTTTTTTTTTAAACCTTTTAGCCTTTTTGTTGGACATTCAGCTGACATTTTTCAAATGTTACCACTGGTTCATTAAGAATTAACATTTCCAACATTTTTGCGAAATTATAGAAAAAAAATTAGTTTAATTAGTTTAAGTTTTGCACATTCAGATAACATTCTGAAATAACTTCTTTTTTATTATTATTTAATTGGAACATTGGCAAAATATTTGAACATATGTGACCCTGTCTGGGAAATCTAGGCTAAAATTTTAAAATCTAATCAGGAGATAACAAGCATCAAATTTTGATTTCACCACTTAATTTTACTCTATGACACGGTCTTACTCAGTCAATATTAAAGATATCAAGGTTACATTTTTACAGAACGTTCTTTACATTATGAAGGATGATTTTATCTAGAAAACATTAAATCACACACAAAAAAATTACTTAAGCTGGGTTTTCAGAGGCAAGGTCACATATATTTGTTAACTGGTTTGATTTTTAGATTTTCTAGTGCAATGACATGTTTACTTGTTTAAATACGACTTTAATTCCACTGTAATATTGCCTTTCCATGAATTTTAAAATGCAAGTCACAGAATCGGAGATCTACAAGCAATGGAGGAAACCGTGTTTATCTTTTCATTTAGACATATAGAGGCGATCAGGTTAGAGGGTAAGAATCAAGAAAAGAAACAGAGAGATGAAAAAGAGGCGCAGAGTGAAAAAAGAAAGCAATTTCAAGCTGTCACCAAGCACAAAACCTGAACAAAGCTGAAGAAAAGAGTTGGGGAGAGCTTGATCAGAGGCTTGAAATAAAAAGGGGTGAGAGGGAAGAAATAGTTTGAAAATTCAGAAAGAGAGGCTGAGAGGGATAAAATAAAACAGAACTGCGAAAGTGGAAAAGGATATCGACTTAAATATGAAAACGACACACACTCACTCAAGGTAGACATTCCCTGTAGAAGAAAATAAACATCTGGAAAAGGATCTAGCTTGATTGGATCCTCCATTCACTTTCAATCCATCTTTTTTAGCCTATTCATGTTCTTTCAGACTTTATTCCTTGCTTCTTTCACTCTGTGTCTTGCTATGACCGTCTATTAAAATTAATAGGTCAAGCTGATGCCCCTGTGGCTCAGGACTCAAGTGAGAATGTGAAATAAGCGAGAGAAGAGGTGTTGAGAGAGTCATAAATCAAAGCATGCTATAGGGGATACACCTCAGATATGAACGTTAATTCATCTGTCTGACACAGAGATATTCTTTAGGGTTGGAGGAAGACATACAAAAAAGACATTCTTTACAGAAAACATGCGACTAACAAGTTTAGCATGTTCATTTAAAAAACTGTCAAATGACAACTACTTAAACTACTTAGAAATTTTTCCTAATTACGACTTATTTCTCACAATTGTGACAATATACTGTATCTTGCGATATGACATCATATCTTACTATGTGATTCCCACAGCTGTGACTGTGTTTCACAGTGCAACTATACATTTTTTTCAATTGCGACTTTTCTTCTAGTAATTGTGACTTGTGACAACTGATTTTGTCTCACAAGGAATATATCTCACAATTAAAACTTTGTGTTTCACACTGTAACTATAACTAACTATAACACTGTAACTACAATTGCAACTTAATCTGTTCCAATAATTTTGACTTTGTATCTCACAATGTCAATTTATATCTTACAATTTCATCATTTTTTCAAATGCACTGTAACTGTATATTTTATATCAGTGCCTTTATATCTCACAATTATGACTTTGAGTTTCACATTGTAACTTTATATTTCACAATTGCCACTTTATTTGTATTAATTTTGAATATATGTCTCGCAATGTAATTTTATATCTGACATTTGCGATTTTTTGTTTTGTCACTGTTACTGTCAAAATGTCACAATTCTGACTTTATTTGCTCTCTCTCTATTTCTTACTTTTTTTATTTTACGTTTCCCATTTGCAACTATGACGCACAATTACGAATTTCCGTTTTACATTGTAAATTCATTTGTACAAATAATTTTAACTTTATATCTCACAATTTCTCTTTACATTTTACAATTGCGTCTTTGTTTTTTGCAATGTACTCTATTATTTTTCCTTTATTTAACCAGCGGAAATCATATTGAGACTATAGTCTCTTTTTCAAATGGTCCCTGGCCAAGAATGGCAGCACTTAAAAATGTAAATGAAAAATAAAAAGGAGAAACCTCATCTAAAACAAACAATGCATACCAAATTACACAATAACATATCAACACCACATAAACCATACCACAACACCTAACAAGGACAAAAGAAAATATAACACAATAACATAATAACCAAGACTACCTACTCAGCTACAGCTACATAAAGCTACATACAGAAATCAAAACAGAACAACAGCCTATATACAATCACACTTACTGTATATATGAAGGTTTCTGTGACATGTAATTTAAAATCATTAAGTGGGATAATAGTGCCTATCTTCAATTTTTTCTGCAAAGCATTCCAGGTTGAAGGAGCATTGTAACGGAAGGCAATTTTACCAGATTAAGATTTTACAGCAACTGTAGTAAAAAGAATGCTGTTTTTAGACTGTATCTAAGATTCATGTAAGATTGTATCTATTGTATCCGCATAGAGATGTACTGCTACATCTACATTTGTACAAATATAATTTATGTAGATTGCAAACAACAAAGGCCCTAATATGGAACCTTGAGGGACTCTAAATGTATATTTCTCAATTGCGACTTTATTTGAAGTAATTGCAACTTTAAGTCTCACATTGTCATTTTATATCTCACATTTGCAACTTTGTGTTTTACAATGTAACTGAACATTTTCCAATTGCAACTTAATATCCACAATAAAAATGTTGTGTTTCACATTGTATAGTAACTTTTTTTCTATTAGCAGCATTCAGAGTGGATATGATAAAAAAGGCTTTGAATCTTTATTTCAAAATTCCAACAATTTGTAGTAATAAATGAGACTTTATGTCTCGCAGTGTCCCTTTATATTTTACAATTGTGGTATTGTGTTTTGCAATGTAACTGTATATTTCACAAAAGCAACTTTATATCTCATAAATTACAACTTTGACATGGTAACTTTATATTTCACAATTGAAACTTTATTTGTAGTCCTTGCGACTTTGTTTTGCAATGTAATGTTATTTCTTACAGTTACCCAAGTTTTATTCTGAGGTAGAAACTGGATTTTTTAGGATAAGGCAAAATTTTAATTTCATTCAAGAAACTAAAAAAATTAATAAATTTTTAGTGTACAGCATCAGATTGAAACTACAGATGTTTCCAAAAAAGACATCTTTGCTCAGAAGACATCTAGTGTTGTAGGATCAAAAGGACCAACATAAAAGATAAAAAAAAACTAACACATAAAGAGATTTAAAAATCACAACCAGATGGGATTTGTAAATCTGTCCATTCAATATGAAGCATGTTTTGTGGACTCTAGTGTGGCGTGCTGTAGGCTGAGAATTATATGTGGATTTTCCTGATTCCTTTGATGTTATATTCCACTGATCTCTCAGAACAGCTTCAGACTGGTGATGGTGGGAATACTCTGATTACCCAGACACACTCAGAGCATCCCAAGTGGGATTAAACTAGAAAAAAATGACACGTACTACTACACTCATTTTGTGGACATCTTAGTAGTGAGTGCGCAAACGAATCATTTCCAAATGAGATTTACTATCTCAGCAACAGGAATACTAACAAAAAGAATAAATGCACAGCAAATAGTGACCTTTTAAGCTCTCGTTCTTCTGAGAAACAGACCAAGACCTCAATGATCTCACATCTTATTTAGAGTTTTCGCTGTCGATGTTTTAAACTGTACATTCAAAATACACTTAAGTACAAATCAAACAAACAAAAATTGTGACTTTGTTGGTAGTAATAGCAACCTTATAACTTATAATGTCATTTTATATCTGACAATTGCATTTTGCTATGCATCTATTTTGCTATTTTTTTACTGAATTTGTTACAATTTGCGACTTTGTCTCACAACTTAATTTTACATCCCATAAATACAACTGTTTTGCAGTGTAAATTTACATTTTGCAATTGCAGTTAGTTTATTTCTAATTTCAATGTTACTCTATTTCTTACTATTGTAAGAATTACAGAAACCTCAGACACTTTGATCTTCTGAGACATACTAAAGACACACAGTGCATTAACATACAGACATCTGTTCCCACATCTCACTGAGAGAAAATGCAGGAAACACCTCTCTCACATATGCAACAGTTCCTTCTCATCCCATTCCTTCCCTTCACATAGCTCACTCAGAATGCTCAATAGTAGGATATAATGGTCTATATTAATGCAAGTGATATTTACAGTCATGTTTGGTGTCATTTGAATTGTCTCAGTGCAGCTGGTACAATGATCTCAGTCTTACAAAAGTAGATTAAAAGATAATTCATTTCCTAAGAATTAAGAGATATTTTGCCTACTGTAATGGGAGGGAGTGCCCCTTCCCAGGGTCCTCCATGTAAATTACCTTCTGTTCCCTTTGAGGTGTAAACCACCCTGGTCTGGGACCTGACTTAATGCAAATTCCAATTGTTAGTTTCTGTCTTCATCTCGGGGGATGTTTGTCTTGGTCTGAGGTATTTAAACGATTGCAGCAAAAGGATCAGGGCCTTCTGTAGCTGGAAAGAGCCCATAGCATGAAGTGTGTCCACGCACTTCATACTGTGTATTTTTCTAAGGCCCCTTACATAGTCAACGCGAGAAACGCGAGCAAGCAACGCGAGCGACGCTCTCCCTTTCATAGTCTAAACAGTGGACGTAAGCGTCACTGGCGATGCGTGTATGCAATACACCGCTCACGCAACAGGGGGTAGTAGAGTCAGGGTGATATTAGTCGGGTCGCGGGTCGCGTGATATTCAGATCACAATGGCAACTGAAAAGGAGTGTATTCTGTTGCTGATTTTACATCGGCGGCAACAAAGGCAACACAGAGATAGGGCCGTTAAGTTCGCATAATTTTTCCTCTTCGCCCGCCATTTTATTCAAACCTTCTTCTTCTGTAAACACAATATACTTGAATTAATGTACAATACTTGCAATGTCGCCCCCACTGACAACGCATAGTATTGCGTGCATCGGCGCGTCGCGTATCAAAAACTGGGACGACACATTTGGCTACGCAACGACGCATAATGGCGGCCGAAGCGTAAAGATGCGTAGCCTCGGGGACGCGTATGCGTACAGATGCGTTGACTATGAAACGGCCCTAAAAGTCAGGTATGCATTTTTTACTATCGGATTCATCTTTGAGAATTTGATGTCTTGTATTGATTTGATATCTATGAATTGGCTATGTAATTGGCATAATCCTTACCTGACTGATAATAAATTGTTACATTTGATTTACTCTGAAATGATTTTTCAGACTAGATGGAGCATAGGGCACATCAGGTGAGGTTTTAGATTTCTGGCTAAACCGCTTGACTTTAGTTAAGTTGCATTAACTATGGGGGGCTAGTAAAAAGTACTGGTCATAACCGCTGGTTATTGTCTCAGCTTTAATTAAGTTGTACGTAGTTATATAACTGTCGGGGGCTAGACAGGTAGTGCTAGCAGAACCGCTGATTATTGTTTTGAGCTTTAACTAAGTTGTACATTGGTAGCTGAGGGGGACTAAACGGAAATACTATTTAAAATATGGTAAGTATGGGTAATCTATTAAATAGTATTGGTCATAACCTCTGACTACTTTTGAGACTGGCGAGTTTGTGATCGTGGGGCACACGTAGAAGAACGGCCGTCGTGGGGCACCCTGAGCAACATAGATTCCTAATGAACGAGTAAAATAAAGTACAGAGTTAAATTAGAATAATCAATTGTCAGAAGAATAACAATAATAATTAGAGACCAACAAACAACCAATTTGCCTTTCAACCTAAATTTGAGGTCATACTAAAATGGAGTCAGATTAAATAATAAAATGGAGTCAGATTTGAGTTTAACCTAAATTGAATAACTACGCGCTGAAAGACCGAACACGCAGGAAACCTTCATCCAGCACTGGATACCTTCCTTGGGCCGAGTGCCTGGACCTTACACTATTATCTAAGTAAAAAAATTGAAAAAGTAATTGTGACTCTATATCTCACAATTTGGAATTTTTCTAACAGTTCTGAGATAAAAAGTCAGAGCTACGCGATATAAACTCACTATTGTGATAAACTCACAATTCTGACTTTATTGCTCGGTGACCTCTGAGCAATACAGTTATCCTTCTGTGTGTTTCTCTTCAGTTGACGTGTTATAGGAGATGAAATGAGGAAGTTTGTGTGTCTATGTGTGTGTGTGTGTGTGTTTGTGTGTGTGTGTGGATGCACACATGTATGTCAATACCTGTGACAGTATTGGAACAGGTGTGGTTATGAATGAGGGCCAGTTCTTCAAACATCATCCCCGGCTCAATGATGTGGAGCCTCTGGCTAGCCCTGGATGCCTCCAGTTTTCCCTCTGTTAACACACACACACACACACACAAGTCATCTACAGTGCTCAAGGTTGGCGGGAGTGACAGGTGTTGAGCAGCAGCGTGACTGTCACATAGACTGATGATCTGACCCATCACAGATTAGGCACGGAGATCCTCAGAGCCCAAACAATCCAGCACATCAGGACAAATACTGCCCTCCTTTAACGAATCATGGCTGGAATTATCACAGCTCACGGACAGATACTGATGAACACTTTAATGGATGGTAATAGATCAAACTCCTGCTCCTCTCTATCCTTTTATTTCACTTGCAGCCTGGGTGTTTAGACATGCACTGACATTTTAAAACTAATTTAGCCCCACATAACCAGCAGGAATGATTTCTTTTTCAGCGAAAAAAAGAATGTCTTTCTTTCCAGAAGCAGGTCAGTCTCACACTTCTCCTGCTTCCTGCCTGGTCCTGCAAACACTATGGGAGGTGCATACTAATTAATGTGCTTCAGTCAGAGACAGGGAATGAGTGTCTAAAGTACACTTGTAATGTTAGTCAAGGTTTCTGGCACCAACAACCTTTTTATGACTATTTTGCAATTACTCTTTAAAGGATTAAGGAGAATGTGTGCATGTGTATATGTTTGTTTGTTTGTTTGTTTTGTTTTTTGGCCACTGTATCTTTAATAATTCTATTATAAGTGATCTCTTTGCTGCTTGTTCTTGATTTCACATGGACTAAAGCACTTGCACAATTTATGTAAAGTCAAACTAACATACAAACCCGATTCCAAAAAAGTTGGGACACTGTACAAATTGTGAGTAAAAAAGGAATGGAATAAGTTACAAATCTCATAAACATATTTTATTCACAATAGAATATAGATAACATATCAAATGTTGAAAGTGAGAAATTTTGAAATGTCATTCCAAATATTGGCTCATTTTGGATTTTTGGATTTTCATGAGAGCTACACATTACAAAAAATTTGGGACAGGTAGAAAAAAGAGGCCGGAAAAGTTAAATGTACATATAAGGAACAGCTGGAGGACCAATTTGCAACTTATTAGGTCAATTGGCAACATGATTGGGTATAAAAAGAGCCTCTCAGAGTGGCAGTGTCTCTCAAAAGTCAAGATGTGCATAGGATCACCAATTCCCCCAATGCCCACATGAAAAATAGTGGAGCAATATCAGAAAGGAGATTCTCAGAGAAAAATTATAAAGAGTTTGAAGTTATCATCATCTAGAGTGCATCATCTAGAGGACGCCATGTCATCCGGACTAAAGAGGACATGGACAACCAAAGTTGTTATCAGCGCTCAGTTCAGAAGCCAGCATCTCTGGTATGGGGTTGCATGAGTGCATGTGGCATGGGCAGCTTACACATCTGGAAAGGCACCATCATTGCTGAAAGGTATATCCAAGTTCTAGAAAAACATATGCTCCCATCCAGACATGGTCTCTTTCAGGGAAGACCTTGCATTTTCCAACATGACAATGCCAGAACACATACTGCATCAATTACAACATCATGGCTGCATAGAAGAAGGATCCGGGTACTGAAATGGCCAGCCTGCAGTCAAGATCTTTCACCCATAGAAAACATTTGGTGCATCATAAGCAAGGAAGATGCAACAAAGAAGACCTCAGAAAGTTGAGCAACTGGAAGCCTGTATTAGACAAGAATGGGACAACATTCCTATTCCTAAACTTGAGCAACTTGTCTCCTCCTCCGCCTTCTCCCAACTTTTTTGAGATGTGTTGATGCCATGAAATTTAAAATCAACTTATTTTTCCCTTAAAATGATAAATTTTCTCATTTTAAACATTTAATATGTCATCTACGTTGTATTCTGAATAAAATATTGAAATTTGAAACTTCAACATCATTGAATTCTGTTTTATTCACAATCTGTACAGTGTCCCAACTTTTTTGGAATCGGATTGTATATGGATAATGATAATGTAACATTGCTTTCTTCAGCATGTTAAAATAACTAAAATCTAGTACATATCAAAAACATTAATATTTTGAAATGTTATTACAATTTAAAATAACTGTTCTTGATTTTAATTATAGTTTTAATTGTAATTGTGTGTATATACAAATATATAATCAAATATTAGCAAAGCAGAATTTTGCTGCTGATTTGGCAAGGCAAGGCAATTTTTTTCTAAAGCACAATTAAAAACAATAAGTTGACCAATGTGCTGTACAGATTCTAAAAGCATAAGCATATACACATAAAAGAAACAAACAAACAAACAAAAAATCACTTAATAGCATTTTGCGAAAAAAGCCTGGGAGAAAAAATTAGTCTTTAAAAGGGACTTAAATGACACCACAGTGGAGGCAGTTCTTATGTGTAAAGGCAAACTGTTCCAAAGCCTTGGGGTCGATACTGCAAAAGCACAGGAATCACGTCTAAAACAGTAAACTACAGTAAAAAAAACATACACAAACAAAACCAAATTAAACCCTGCACCTCAAAATGATACATTGATGTGTAAAGACACAAATCAATTGGTCTGTGCAAGAAACTGAACAGTGTTTACATTGTTTTTTTTTTTTTTTACCTCTGATTCACGCAGTGTCTAAACTGTTAGAACTCTCCTGGGCATGTTCTGTTGTGTGCATTCTTAGCAGCAGATGCGTGAGGCGTCTTCTTCTTCTTCTTGCTTTATGGCGGATCTCAGACTTATAAGTGCAAAACCGCCACCTATTTCAAATGGACCATTGATACTCTATCTACAATCTCAATTAGGAGTTTCAATGGTCCACTCAAGTGATAGGTGGCAGTAATGCACTTATAAGTCTGCGATCCGCCATAAAGCAAGAAGAAGATGCCTCATGCACCTGCTGCTGAGAACGCACTCAGGAGGACGTGGTCAGGAGAGTTCGAACAGTTTGCACATTGCGTCCTAATACCCCCCCCCCCCCCCCCATCTCCCCTAGAAAAAATATATTCCAAGCTTTTCAAGGGCCCTCTCGTCTTTTTGGGGCCCTGGTAATCAGTACTGGTTTTTCCCCCAATCCGACGCCCCTGACAGTAGTCCAGACGAGAAGACGCTAAAGCATGCATCATTTTTTAAAATTACAAAAAAGTATAAAACGGCTTAATCTTTGCCACTGTTCTAAGTAAAAAAAAAAAGCCAGATTGAACAACATAATTTACCAAAGATAGATGGATTGATTCGCTGCTCAGGAAACATTTCTTATTTTTATCGATGTTGAAAATGTGCACGGTTACTTGCGTAACCTCAGTTCCCTGAGATACAGGAAAGAGTACTGCATCTACAGCAACTGAGAAGAAACAGTCGAGCTACAGAGAAGGACAGCAGCTTGTGAGTGTTTTGTCTCGTGTTCTCATTAGACTACTGTGTGATCGCCATTGCTAGGAAAGTTGTTGTTTTAAATTGTGTGTGTCTTACCCTGGTAAATAAGTGCTGAAAGTGGCGCTTGGTATTGCGTTTGCCAATCGCTGGACCGCCCAATTTCGAGCTGCTAAATAGTGAGGCATGGCCAGCTGACTTAAATCACAGGTAATCAGGCAAATACAAAAGCAGTAGGTTTCACCGCGACAGCCCTCGTGTGAATCCTCCTCCAGTGAAGACAGATGAGTGTAAAGACAATCGACTCTACCTGCGCGACTCACCGAGCAAGGACACCGACAGGGCACTTGAGTATTGATTTTTCCTCCCTTTCTTTACTTTTTGTATAACTTGTTCTCAAATATTTCTTACACTTGTAGTCACTATGTGCTTTCAGATCTCTAATATCACTACTAACACTCGAAGAGCATGCTACGTACATCGCAGGAAGGCCTGTTTGACAAACCTACGGCCTGTCCCTTTGACCTCTACTACTACGTTCTGTATTCCAGTTGGTCTCTGGAACTGCCAGTCTGCAGTTAACAAAGCAGACTTCATTTCTTATATTGCTACTCATTCTGGTCTCAACCTCATGGCACTGACTGAGACTTGGATCAAACTATCTGAAGATACTGCTACCCCTGCAGCCCTCTCAACTAATTTCACTTGTTCCCACACTCCGCGTACCACTGGGAGGGGTGGAGGTACGGGTCTCCTTGTATCAAAAGA
Source organism: Carassius carassius (assembly GCF_963082965.1). Classification (NCBI taxonomy): domain Eukaryota; kingdom Metazoa; phylum Chordata; class Actinopteri; order Cypriniformes; family Cyprinidae; genus Carassius; species Carassius carassius. The sequence continues at coordinate 7,256,650 of NC_081775.1, read as the reverse complement.
ATGGAAATTTGATCTTCAGCCATCACCTACAGGTAATGGTCCATTTGAATCACATGCCATTACTGAAACCCACCCTGTTAAAATCCACTTTGTGGTCACTTATCCCCCAGGTCGATTGGGAAACTTCTTTGAGGAGTTAGATGTGCTGCTATCAAACTTTCCTGAAGATGGTACTCCTCTGGTACTGCTTGGTGACTTCAACATCCACCTAGATAAACCACAGGCTGCTGACTTCAAAACTCTGCTCACCTCATTTGATCTCAAACTAGTGTCTACTACAGCGACTCACAAATCAGGCAACCAACTGGACCTCATCTACGCGCGCTACTGCTCTGTGGACAACTCTTCAGTTGCTCCAATGCACACCTCAGACCACTTCCTAATTACTGCTAACCTAGCACTTACTCCTGAAGTGCCTCACACTCCAACGCAGGTCACCTTTCGACGGAACCTACGCTCACTCTCTCCATCTCGCCTATCTTCTGTGGTTTCATCCTCAATTCTTGCACTCTCTCAGTTTTCAGCTCTGGACACGAGCAGCACTACGGAAACTCTTTGCTCCACTTTAACATCTTGCTTGGACAGCTTTTGCCCACTGTTGTCTAGACCAGCAAGCACTGCCCCATCTGCCCCCTGGCTGTCTGAGGTTCTCCGTGAACATCGCTCTAAACTCAGAGCTGCAGAGAGAAAATGGCAGAAAACAAGAAAACAACTCTACTGACATCAGTGTGTATCAGTCTCTCCTCTCTTCCATCTCTGCAAATGTCTTCACGGCTAAAACATCCTACTACTACAACAAAATTAACAGCTGTTGTGATGCTCGCACACTCTTCTAGACTTTCTCTTCTCTTGTTAATCCGCCGCCACCACCTCCTCCATCAACTCTTACAGCGGACGACTTTGCAATTTTCTTCACAAATAAGACAAGAACCATCAGTGACAAATTCTCCACACCGCAGACTGAGGACAACTTCACAATGACCAACGCACACTGTTTCTCCTCCTTCTCCCCACTCTCAGAGATGGACTTTTCCAAACTTCTCCTGTCCAATCATCCTACTACTTGTCAACTTGATCCGATCCCCACTCACCTCCTTCAAGCGATCTCTTCTTCAGTCATACCTTCGCTTCCTCACATTATCAACTCCTCTCTTCACACTGGAACATTTCCCTCAGCATTCAAGCAGGCTTGGGTAAGCCCACTGCTCAAGAAACCATCTCTAAATCCAGCGCTTCTTGAAAACTACAGACCGGTATCCCTTCTTCCATTCATTGCAAAGACACTTGAGCGAGCTGTGTTCAACCAGCTTTCTATGTTCCTTGTACAGAACAACCTCCTGAACAGCAACCAATCTGGCTTCAAAAGTGGCCACTCAACTGAGACTGCTCTGCTCTTGGTTACTGAAGCCCTGCGACTAGCAAGAGCAGCTTCAAAATCCTCAGTACTCATCTTACTGTCTGAGTGACATTTCTAAGTGTCCAATTCTAGATGAATGACCATCACCTTCAGCTTAACCTTACCAAGACAGAACTCCTCTTGATTCCAGCTAACCCATTGCTTCATCACAACTTCTCTATACAGCTGGGTTCATCAACCATTACTCCTTCGAGGACAGCCTCACATATACCACATATACCTCACATATACTGTGATGGATCATCAGTTAAGCTTCACAGACCACATTGCTACAATGGGTTGTGTTCAATGAGCCAAAAAAAGCTCAATTTACTCCTCTCCTCATCAGGTTACACTGGCTACCAATAGCCGCTCGCATCAAATTCAAGGTACTGATGCTAGCCTACAAGACGACCACTGGGATGGCACCAACATACCTAAACTAACTGGTTAAATCTTATGTGCCTTCCAGAAGTTTGCACTCTGCAAGTGAACAACGGCTTGTGGTGCCATTCCAAAAAAGTTCAAAATCACTCTCACGGACCTTTTCCTGGACTGTGGCCAGCTGGTGGAATGACATCCCAATCTCAATTCGTACAGCTGAGTCTTTACTCATTTTCAAGAAACATCTAAATACTCATCTTTTTCGCCCGCACTTAACCAATTTTTCTTGTCTTTTCATTAAAAAAAAACTTGGCTATGCATTCTATACTAGACTAACTGAGACTTGTCATGGCGCTTGTATACTGTTGTTGTTCTCTTGTTGACCGATTACTTCTATTGTTCTCATTTGTAAGTCGCTTTGGATAAAAGCGTCTGCTAAATGATTAAATGTAAATCTTGCTAAATGACACTATGGGAAAAAGCCTTTTTTTCCAGAACTGAAACCTTTTGAAGTGTAACAGCACGGCTATTTGTGGAGTGTATTAAAAACCAACCAAAGGTTTGGCAGCAGAGCCAGCAGGGCGACAAAGCCCGCGACAAAGAGGCTGCTTGGTGATTGGTCCAGCCGTAGCGAGTCTTGGCCCCCTTCTCTTCCTGTCTTGCAGATCAGGAAGATGCCTTAGTCACTCAGTCCAATGCTAACCAATGAGACACGCATCCAAACTTTAAATTGTGGACAGTAAGAATGTTAGGGCTCTAGATACGGCTTTGGATGCGTCTAGCTCAGGGATTCCTGTACATTGTTCGGTTCCGGAAACAGAGCCCCTGCAGCAGGGCAACTGGGTGACGGTGAGGCAGCGTAGTCGTGGGTCAAAACAGAGCTCTTCTGTTCCGATCAAAACATTAAACAGGTTCTCCCCACTCAGTGATGCAACCACTGAGAAACCTGACGAAAGTGCTCTAGTTATTGGTGATTCTATTGTACGGAACGTGAATATAGAGACACCAGCCACCATAGTCAAATGCTTACCGGGAGCCAGAGCGCCTGACATCTTGGCAAATTTAAAAGTGCTGGCTAATGCTAAACGTAAATACAGTAAGATTGTTATTCATGCCGGCGCTAATGATGTTCGACTTCGCCAGTCGGAGATCACTAAAAATAACATTAAAGAGGTGTGTGAACTTGCAAGCACGATGTCAGACACTGTAATATGCTCTGGTCCCCTCCCTGCTTACCGTGGTGATGAGATGCATAGCAGATTGTCATCACTCAATGGCTGGATGTCTAAGTGGTGCCCACAGAATAACATAGGTTTCATAGACAATTGGACGAGCTTTTGGGGCAGACCTGACCTGTTTAAAAGAGATGGTCTTCATCCCTCCTGGGGTGGCGCCACTCTTCTCTTCTACTAGAAATATGGCAAATAGTCTTAGTGTTTATACTTGACCAACTGGGGCCCAGGTCAGGAAGCAGACAGACTGGCTAAACCGAACGTCTGCTAGCTGCCTCCCGTCACAGAGGTCAGTTAATTCTCAGCACATAGAGACTTTTTCACCTAGATATCACACTATAGAGACTGTGTCTGTTCCCCGAACTAGAAAATACAAAAAACGTCCAAACCAAGTTAAGATTAACAATTTAATTGAGGTTCAACAAATAAAAAACAGAAGCAATATGGATAAACAAATGATAAAGCTTGGCTTATTGAATATCAGATCCCTTTCTACGAAAACATTCTTTGTAAATAATATGATCACTGATCATAATATAGATGTACTCTGTTTGACAGAAACCTGGCTAAAACCTGATGATTACATTATTTTAAATGAGTCCACCCCCCAAGAGTACTGTTATAAACATGAGCCGTGTCTAAAAGGCAAAGGTGGAGGTGTTGCTTCAATTTATAACAACGTCTTCAGGATTTCTCAGAGGGCAGGCTTCAAGTATAACTCGTTTGAAGTAATGGTGCTTCATATAACATTATCCAGAGAAACAAATGTTAATGACAAATCCCCTGTTATGTTTGTACTGGCTACTGTATACAGGCCACCAGGGCACCATACAGACTTTATTAAAGAGTTTGGTGATTTTACATCCGAGTTAGTTCTGGCTGCAGATAAAGTTTTAATAGTTGGTGATTTTAATATCCATGTTGATAATGAAAAAGATGCATTGGGATCAGCATTTATCGACATTCTGAACTCTATTGGTGTTAGACAACACGTTTCAGGACCTACTCACTGTCAAAATCATACTCTAGATTTAATACTGTCACATGGAATTGATGTTGATGGTGTTGAAATTATGCAGCCAAGTGATGATATCTCAGATCATTATTTAGTTCTGTGCAAACTTCATATAGCCAAAATTTTAAATTCTACTTCTTGTTACAAGTATGGAAGAACCATCACTTCTAACACAAAAGACTGCTTTTTAAGTTATCTTCCTGATGTAACCAAATTCCTTAGCATATCCAAAACCTCAGAACAACTTGATGATGTAACAGAAACTATGGACTCTCTCTTTTCTAGCACTTTAAATAAAGTTGCTCCTTTACGCTTAAGGAAGGTTAAGGAAAACAGTTTGACACCATGGTATAATGAGCATACTCGCACCCTAAAGAGAGCAGCCCGAAAAAAGGAGCGCAGCTGGAGGAAAACAAAACTAGAGGTATTTTGTATTGCTTGGCGGGAAAGTAACATATCCTACAGAAAAGCATTAAAAACTGCTAGATCCAATTACTTTTCTTCTCTTTTAGAAGAAAACAAACATAACCCCAGGTATTTATTCAATACAGTGGCTAAATTAACGAAAAATAAAGCCTCAACAAGTGTTGACATTTCCCAACACCACAGCAGTAATGACTTTATGAACTACTTTACTTCTAAAATCGATACTATTAGAGATAAAATTGCAACCATTCAGCCGTCAGCTACAGTATCACATCAGACAGTGCACTATAGACCCCCTGAGGAACAGTTCCACTCATTCTCTACTATAGGAGAGGAAGAATTGTATAAACTTGTTAAATCATCTAAACCAACAACATGTATGTTAGACCCCATACCATCTAAGCTCCTAAAAGAGGTGCTTCCAGAAGTCATAGATCCTCTTCTGACTATTATTAATTCCTCATTGTCATTAGGATATGTCCCCAAAACCTTCAAACTGGCTGTTATTAAGATTCTCATCAAAAAACCACAACTTGACCCCAAAGAACTAGTTAATTATAGACCAATCTCGAATCTCCCTTTTCTGTCCAAGATACTAGAAAAGGTGGTATCCTCACAATTATATTCCTTCTTAGAGAAAAATGGTATATGTGAGGATTTCCAGTCAGGATTTAGACCGTATCATAGTACTGAGGCTGCTCTCCTTAGAGTTACAAATGATCAGCTCTTATCATCTGATCGTGGGTGTATCTCTCTATTAGTTTTATTGGATCTTAGTGCTGCGTTTGACACAATTAACCACAGCATTCTTTTGCATAGACTTGAACACTTTGTTGGCATCAGTGGAAGTGCATTAGCATGGTTTAAATCATACTTATATGACCGCCATCAGTTCGTAGCAGTGAATGAAGATGTATCCTATCGATCACAAGTGCAGTATGGAGTACCTCAAGGCTCAGTACTAGGGCCGCTACTCTTCACGCTTTATATGTTACCCTTGGGAGATATCATCAGGAAACATGGTGTTAGCTTTCATTGTTATGCTGATGATACTCAGCTCTATATTTCTTCGCAGCCCGGTGAAATGCACCAATTTGAAAAACTAATGGATTGCATAGTCGATATAAAAAACTGGATGACGAGTAATTTTTTACTACTAAATTCTGAAAAAACAGAGGTTTTAATTATAGGACCTAAAAACTCTGCTTGTAATAACCTAGAACACTGTCTAAGACTTGATGGTTGCTCTGTCAATTCTGTGTGCTATTTGATCGCAATCTTTCCTTAGAAAGCCACGTTTCTAGCATTTGTAAAACTGCATTTTTCCATCTCAAAAATATATCTAAATTACGGCCTATGCTCTCAATGTCAAATGCAGAAATGTTAATCCATGCATTTATGACCTCAAGGTTAGATTATTGTAATGCTTTATTGGGTGGTTGTTCTGCACGCTTAGTAAACAAACTACAGCTAGTCCAAAATGCAGCAGCAAGAGTTCTTACTAGAACCATGAAGTATGACCACATTAGCCCGGTCCTGTCAACTCTGCACTGGCTCCCTATCAAGCATCGTATAGATTTTAAAATATTGTTTATTACTTATAAAGCCCTGAATGGTTTAGCACCTCAGTATTTGAATGAGCTCTTTTTACATTATAATCCTCTACGTCCGCTACGTTCTCAAAACTCAGGCAATTTGATAATACCTAGAATATCAAAATCAACTGCGGGCGGCAGATCCTTTTCCTATCTGGCGCCTAAACTCTGGAATAACCTACCTAACATTGTTCGGGAGGCAGACACACTCTTGCAGTTTAAATCTAGATGAAAGACCATCTCTTTAACCTGGCATACACATAAAATACTAATGTGCTTTTATTATCCAAATCCGTTAAAGGATTTTTAGGCTGCATTAATTAGGTAAACCGGAACCGGAAACACTTCCCATAACACCCTATGTACTTGCTACATCATTAGATGAATGGCATCTACGCTAATATTTGTCTGTTTCTCTCTTGTTCCGAGGTCACCGTGGCCACCAGATCCAGTCTGTGTCCAGATCAGAGGGTCACTGCAGTCACCCGGATCCAGTACGTATCCAGACCAGATACTGGATCAGCACCTAGAAAGGACCTCTACATCCCTGAAAGACAGCGGAGACCAGGACAACTAGAGTCCCAGATACAGATCCCCTGTAAAGACCTTGTCTCAGAGGAGCACCAGGACAAGACCACAGGAAACAGATGATTCTTCTGCACAATCTGACTTTGCTGCAGCCTGGAATTGAACTACTGGTTTCGTCTGGTCAGAGGAGAACTGGCCCCCCAACTGAGCCTGGTTTCTCCCAAGGTTTTTTTCTCCATTCTGTCACCGATGGAGTTTCGGTTCCTTGCCGCTGTCGCCTCTGGCTTGCTTAGTTGGGGTCACTTCATCTACAGCGATATCGTTGGCTTGATTGGAAATAAATGCACAGACACTATTTAACTGAACAGAGATGACATAACTCAATCCAATGATGAACTGCCTTTAACTATCATTTTTGCATTATTGACACTGTTTTCCTAATGAATGTTGTTCAGTTGCTTTGACGCAATGTATTTTGTTTAAAGCGCTATATAAATAAAGGTGACTTTGACTTTGACTAACTTGGGTCAGGGTCCCTGACACTCAGGAAAGGGGTAGCGTCTGGCTGAGCCAGAACGCCCTCGTGTCTGTTGAGTTGAGCAGACTGAGTGGTGGGGGTGGCAGGTGAAAGGCTTCATGGGTTGCTGAGATGGTGTGGGCTTAAGGCGACTAGGAGCAGCTGCGGGGCTGAAGTGCTTTGGCAGGAAGTGTCGCATGGCTTGGGATGACATCTGTGCCTCTGTAAAGTGCTAAGTGAACCCTTCAACCACCTGTCCAAAGGGGCTGGTGGGGGAGATCGGTGACTCAAGGAAGGGGACCTTGTACGCATTCTTGATCTCCATCAAAGTAAGCCAAAAGAAGCGCTTGAGCACAACAAGGCTTGCCAATGACCTCCCGTCTGTTGAGGAAAAGGCGACAGATCAGCCGAGCAGAGAGATCACTGGGTCCTACTTAGAGGCATGTCGATGGCGAGCAGGCCTCTGGGATCAGGGGAGAGTGTAGTCATTGTCGCTGAAGGAGAAGAAATCTGATGATCCTGTGGCTCCACTCCGCTGAGCCATTGGTTCAATTTTAATACACTGCACAAACCAATGGTCGTGCAGTTACACTGCGTGATTGAAAAAAGGCTTCAGTTCAGGAGAAAATTACTCTTTTCCATAGCATCTTTTAACAAGACCCAGTAGGAGTGAAGTATTGATAGGGAACTGTTGTGCTGCTTCATATTTTGTGGAAACCATGAGATACATTTTTTCAGGATTCTTTGATGAAAGTTTAAAACAACAGCATTTAAAAAAAAGAAATGTCAGTTTTGATGATTGCTTGATAAAGGTATTCATTTCTTTCAATAAATAAATAAATACATAAAAATCTTACTGACCACTAGCTTTTGAACTTCCGCAAAAAAATGAATAAAATAAGTAAATAAATAAATAAATAAAAATACTAATAAATAAATAAATAAATGGAGTTTATTTAAAATTCAGATTTTGTATTTTACTACATATAACAGCTTTTGCAGAGAAGCTATTAATAATCGACAGGGAAGCACAAAGCATATTTGAGTAAAAAACAAACCTATAACCTGTAAATGCTGTTATTCATTTCAAATGCAAAGAGGATGTTTACATAAAAGTCTTAAAAGCACAGTATCAATATTATATTATATTATATTATATTATATTATATTATATTATATTATATTATATTATATTATATTATATTATAGGTTCAAGGGGATATGACTCCACTAATAGTCAAATGCGGCCATGATGAGTTTGATTTATATGTAAACTGAATGTAAAGAGCTGAAGGGTAACTAAAAGCTGAAAGCAAAAGACAAACAGTACCAAAACATAAGCATATAAACCAGAGAGAATATTAAAAAGACACAGAAATTAATTATTCACAATACGCCTGGAGGCATAACTGGACCTCTAATAATGAGTGACTTTTGAGCACTGGGTTATAAGATACCCATGTAAGCACTGGGATCTGTGAATGTTCAGACATGCTCACAGATCAACATGCAATATGAGAAGTATTATGAGGCGAGAGTATCTCTTTATTCTCACACTCGTACTCACCTTCAACTATATAAGCCTGGGTCCCATTATCCCCTTCCTGGACAACACTCACACCCTGTTTGAGCGTTATGGGGTAGGCAGACTCCACCAAACACCGCATCTGATCCCTGTCTAGATATTTTATACACTCATTTTCTGCCAGAGCCGATTCTATCAGCCGCTGTGACCTTAAAAAAATAAAGACAGATAAAGACTTACAATGGGGAAATGTAGCACTATAGGCAACAAGGGAATGAGTTGAGATGTTAGGCAGGTTCTTACGCTTGACTTTTGCTGTGGCTGATTGGTGGGTTTTGTAAGACCAGTTTCGGCTCCAAGGTAACTGGTTCTGTTAGCAGAGCTTTTCTTCTCACTCTCAGGGAAGAGACACATTGTTGACCTAAATGCAAATGAAATGAGTGTAAAGATGAATAATACTATGTTTTATAAGATTAAAAAAGACTGGGTTGTTACCTCTGAACTCTGCGTGGATTGCTGATGCATGATGCACATAAAAGTAAAGTCAGATTTGCTGTCATAGATTATTGTGATTGCACTAATGTGTTTCTGAAAATTTGGAGTTGTATTTCATTTAAACCTCAATTAACATAAATTTCAAATACGATTTAAATGTGTGTGCATGTGTGTGGACCGAGCGCCAACCTCCCGCTCTCTCTCGTGAGGCCAATAAGGAAGTGACTTAAACTGCAATTCATCGACTGGCCGCTTGAGGCTGGCTGCAAAATGGAGTCAGTCCCATAGACTCCCCATGTTAAAATGCCCAACTTTACAGCAGGAAAAAACATGTTTACAGCCTGGTGCAAAAAAATGATTTTGGTCTAAATAGCTAATTTTGCCCTTCATGACAACTGTGAGGGGGGTGAATTTTTTTTATAACTCATCCGTTTAAATTATATTAAGACTTAAAGTTCTGCATAATTAAGGGCGTAGCCACTTGAGTGACAGGTGGATTGCCGTTGCTGACACTGCCGTCGTGCTATGTGGGTGTGGCTTCAGCAAGTAGCTCCCGCCTTTTTGCCCATTTTTGATTGTCCGGGAGAGTCGCGCAGTGACACGCTGCCAAGATGGCGACGGCCCGCTCTACACACATAGGCTGTGTCCAAATTCAGGGTCTGCATCCTCCTTAGGATCCTTCCTACCCGGTTGAAGGTAGGGATGGGACGATACACTTAAACTCACGATACGATGCACCTCGATATGCCATGGTCACGATACGATACGTCACGATACGATATCAAAAAAGAAAGAAAAAAAAGAAGAAAATATTACTGTATAACAACAACTTATTTATTTTTGTTTCAGCTGCACACAGGGAAACACAAGGCCTAACTGGCCAAACACAAACAAGAACACTCCCTTAGTGCTGCTCTAATCCTAGGTTAAGTTATCTCAGGACTGGTTCTTCTTCAAAAAAACTAACATATCAACATGTTCTGGTGTAATCAGTGATCTTTGAGCAGACACAATGTCTCCTGCTGTGGAAAAGACACGCTCACTGGGCACTGACGTAGCAGGAATGCAAAGGTAGGCTTTGGGCAGGGGGGCAAGTATGGGGTAAGCATATGCATTAACTTTCCACCACTCAAGTGGACTACTGTTGAGTGGGATAGGAATCCCATTTCTGTAGGAGAGTATCTCCATTTCAATCCCTCTGCTGGACTGCACTGTCTCAACAACAGTAGTGTAGGAGCTCCCAAGGAGATCTTCTAACGCTGTCTTTTTTGGTGGGGGAGGCTGTGTCACGTCCTGCATCTGCCTTTCTCCTTCCACTGGCTCTTCCTGGCTCTGCTCTGCTCCCTGCGCTGCCTCAACCATGACCCTGGCCTGCTCTGCTGCCCCTGATGTTGAAGCACTGGCCCTAGTGGTTCTTTCATCTATGTCACTGGTCTGAAAAAAATAAAATAAAACTAGCTCAAACATTTCTGTCTTTCAATCCTTCACTCCCTCCCTCTCTCACAGACACACGCACACATAGACTCTCTCTCTCTCATCGACTAATAAAAAAAAAAAAAAAAAACAATATGAGAAATAAGTTTTCGGGCTCTGGCCTACACATACAGAGTTACACACACGCGCAGGGCACCTCATTTCTTTTCAATAAAAGTTAGCCTACCTGGTTGCGCTGCTCATGAAGTGCTGAAGCTTTTTCACGTATTCGGGCATAGACGGACTCGCGTTGTTCATCATTCAGATGGGACAGGCTTCGGAATCGTGGGTCAAGCGCAGTGCACTCCTGCAGCATGTCATTACATTCCCCAGAGTACCGGTCCGAGATGTCGAGTAGAATGTTGCTTTTCATGTTGGCGATGGTCTGTGTGTCATTTTCGTCTGGTGACATGCTTTGCTCGATCATGAACTTCAGTGGGATTATCAGTGAAACAGTGGACTCTTTTTCATGACAGACAACTGTTGTGGCTGTCTTCAGTGGCTTAAGCAGTTTCACTATGTCCTCGACATCTGATATATCACTGTTATCCAGAGTGTCAATTTCTCTCGCATTCCTTCGGATTCCTGGGCAGCTCAGCGCTGCTGAGACAGCTGCTTGTTGCTCCAGGTAGCGCGCCAGCATGTCGTATGTGCTATTCCACCTGGTTTGGACATCGGTGATAAGTTTATGCCGAGGCAGCTCTAACTGGGTTTGCTTGTTGGTCAGGACGGTGGTGGCCGTGGTGCTCTTGTGAAAGAATGTAGTTATTCTTCGCACACGACCAAGAAGGCACGCGACGCAGTATACAGCCAAGCCTCGCTTACTGGCCAGATTCACAACATGCGCTAAGCACTTGATGTGAGGGTGGAGACCGCTCTCTCTCACAGCAATGTCCATGTTGCTCGCGTTGTCTGTGACACAAGCAATGGTTGTTTGTGGCCTCGTTAGCTCCCACTCACTCAGTGCATTTCTCAACATGTGAGCTATGTTAACACCAGTATGACTTTCACTTAGCTCACGAGTTTGCAAAACAAAGCTTTTTCTCTCCCATTTCTCGTTGATGACTTCTGCCGTGATGGTTATATAACTCTGTGTTGCACGCGAGGTCCAGCTGTCGGTGGTCAGGGCGACACAGTCGGCATTTTTTAGATACTCTTTCACGCTTTGTTTGGTTTCATTGTAAATTTCCGGGATTACCTTCTCTGAAAAATGTCCTCGACATGGCATCTTAAACTTGGGCTCCAGCACATTGAACATTTGGATGAATTTTCTGTTCTCTACCATGTTAAATGGAGCCATATAGTCCGCTATAAATTCGCCAATGAGCCTGGTTATCTGTTTTGCACGCGGACTTGACGGAGGTAGAGTTTGTGTCAGCGCTTGTTTCATGGTCAGCTGTCCCTTCGGTAGGCTCGTTTTCCCGGGGCCGTCTTTACATTTTTATGGTGACGTTGAAGGTGGTGGTTCATGTTTGTTGTGTTGGATGTGGTGTACGGAATGACAGCATGGCATAGCTTACACACAGTCTTAGTCTTGTCAGTTACTCTATTGCCGTCTTTGTCTTTTTTAATGAGAAAGCCAAAATACTGCCAGACATATGACTTGTATCCAGGCGGAGCGTCCTCAATTTCGACCTCATTTGACTCCATGGTCGGCTGTTTGGGGGCCTAATATTTGTTAGCTCGCTGCAGTGTTGTTGTTGCAACATGCGCTGTCTTGACGTGACGACGTACCGCACCGTTTTGTTTGTTTATTTTATTTGAACATGTAAATAAAATAAAAAAAATTTATATACATACAGGCATGTATACATATATAAAATTTAAATAACAGCCAAATTAAGTCCGTTCCCCGGATATAATTTTTTTCTTCATTTAGTTTTTTTACCCTGCTTGATCAGCAGATGGTGCTGCCAGCCTGCCACCATAGACTGTATGTCTGGCCCATATACATACACACACATATAATACACTAAATTATTTATATACTACGCAAATCATGCAGCAGTGCCATCTATCTTTATTTCGCGATCCATTTTTTTCGACCTCGATGCGTTTCGTCACGTTTTGTATCGCGATATTTTGTCAAACGATATTTCGTCCCATCCCTAGTTGAAGGAGGAGGGGTCCTCCGACCACCGCAAAACCTGGAAGTCAGTGTTTGTGAATTTGGACAGCCTACCCTTCTTTCAGTTCCCTCCCTTACCCGTTGCTCATATCATGTCGCCTTGCAACTGTGACAGCGCTAAGCAAGAAGCGGGAAAATGGACAAACAAAATTATTCTCCTCATTTTAATTCTTTTGGAAGAAATAAAGCAATTAAATAAATCAAATTCTTTCTTTGCTCTTTGTCGGAGAGTTTTTTTTTTATATCAGACTACAAGACAGTCATATCCAGGTAAGCCATTATAGCCTATTTTCATTTATGTTTTAAAACAAAATGCCTAACTAGACAACCACTGAAAAAATATATTTTTTTGAAAAGCCAGTTTTTAAAAAACGTACTCCTCTCCCACTCCGCTACCGCTCGCTTCGTCCACTATTACGCTCTGCCGAGAAGAATTATGGGACAGGTAGGACGGGAAAGGATCCACCACACCCATCCTTCCAACTCGGGGAAAAGGAGGACGTATTTGTGGGCCGCATTTGAAGGATCCTACGAATTTGGACAGCCTTCGTCGCGGCGCTGTGACGTAACATCCTTCAAATGAGTACTCCGAAGGATGTAGACCCTGAAGTGGACACAGCCTTTAGGCTTCAACACACTTCAGGAGTCTACGGATGACGTCACGGACACTACGTCCATGTTTTTATACAGTCTATGGTGTGGACCCATACAGCTCAGTGTTTTGAACAATCAGAGGACACAGATGGCCACAGTACCAAAGAATAATAACATAATTGTTTCTAGTATTTCTACTGTAACAGCCATAATTTGAATAATTAAAAATGTAACACTAATTGCATGCACGTTTGGGTATATTTTTATTGTTTTAGTATCGGACTTACTTTAAGAATTGGCGTATCTATTAAGAATGTATGAAAGATGAAGCAACACAGATTTTGACCTGGGTTTAGTTTTGTTCATCTTTATCGTACAAGAATTTTTAGTAAACAGTTGCAACCTAAAGTGAAGACCAGAGGCAATTTTTCACTTTTTCAACAATGCATCAGTGACATGTATTGAGAAAATAAATAAGATAAAATTTGATTTTGTGCTGACTCACTTGTGCCCTTTAAGTGGAGTAGGAAATACTGTGATTAGATTACATTTTCTTTTAACTTGTCCTTGTTACAATATGATTATGTAATTAAGCATGTAAATAATATATGTGTTAGTGCATGTAATACTGCATAAAAAATTATACTACTTTTTTAAGGTAAGTGGTTGCAATCAATGTATTTTAGCTACATTTAAATAAATGTATTTGAAAGTTAATCAACTAAATTTGTTTATTTAAATGCAGCTAAAATAAATGGATTGCAACCACTTAGGCTAAAAAAAAAAAAGTAAATTCAATGAATACTTTTTTAGAAGCCTACATGTAACCAAGGGCACTCATTTTAGATGACACACAAGTTGATTTGCAAAATGGAGGAAATATTAATTTATAGGCAAACATAGCCTAATTTAATTAAGGCTTAATGTAGGCTTATCCTATATCAATGAGTGGAAAGCAAGTCTGTAACAAATGTTGTTAATCGCTCAATGGCTACTGTATGAATAATAAGGAATTTTCATCATTTTAGTTCAGACGTAGTTATTTTTGTTCACAGTATAGCTAATTATTTTGCTATGTTTATGCTAATTCCATGTTAGCAGTGGAATTTGGCCAAGGGAAAAGTCTATTGTATGTGATAGAAATGTATGAAGCACAGCTCACACAGAAATGACTTTCAAACAGCTTTCTGTTCGGCTTTGCTAAGAATTTACCTGAGCTCGCGATCGAAATGACTGGATTTAAGTAGCGACAACTACGTGCGCGACAGTTATTGAATTGTCCTAAGAGTAAATGCACATTTAAAATCATATTTTAAAAGTGAGGGGAGGGGGTATATTTGACTACTCAAAGCGTTTTCATGACAAATAAAACTGTACCATCTGCCGAGGCGCCAGGAGCGGAGAGCCGCAGACGGTCGAGCTCCCCCTGCAGGCGGCGGATCAGATCATCTTTAGCGTCCAGCTCCAGCTCCAGCTCGTCGATGAGAGCATCTCTCTGCCGTAACTCCTCTATCTTCAGCTGGAGCGCGAACTGAAGATCTCTGAGAGTCCCCATCAGCCCTGTATAAGGGGACAGGGAGGGACTGATGCGCCCCCGCGTTTAACGAAGTGAGATAACCAAACAAATTCAAAGAAAATACATTAACGGCAGACAAAACTGAAGTTGCTCTGCAATTATTGAGAGAGTCTCCCAAGCTCATCGACTGTAATATTAACAGTGCAACGAGCGCTGCATTATTATCCAAATAGATCAAGTAACAACAAAACCAATTTCGTTAATTTGTTTAAACATTGCATTGCAAATAAGAGACATCTGAGAAGATATTTACCTGGATAATATGGGCAAGGAACATGGGAAATACAAACAGACCGAAGCGATTTCCCCTCAGGGAACTACCATGATGGAGCTGGTCCGCTTTAAAAATACTGAGGAAGAGCAGAGTGCGAATGTTTGAATCATGTCTCCACAGCACGCGCGCTGATCTGTGAGAGAGAGAGAGAGAGAGAGAGAGAGAGAGAGAGAGAGAGAGAGAGAGAGAGAGAGAGAGAGAGAGAGAGAGAGAGAGAGAGAGAGAGAGAGAGAGAGAGAGAGAGAGAGAGAGAGAGAGAGAGAGAGAGAGAGAGAGAGAGAGAGAGAGAGAGAGAGAGAGAGAGAGAGAGAGAGAGAGAGAGAGAGAGAGAGGGACAGATTGCACTTACAGAGAATTAAACACTACTATCACCATATTATTGTACGAGTTGCAATGCAACAAAATAAACAGTGCATTCAGCATTGCATTCATACGGTGGCCTAGTGGTGCACAACACAACGACATTAAAAAAGCAAACATAAGCTCACAACACAACGACATTAAGCCACAACACAACGAAATTCTCACAACACAAATACATTAAGCCACAACACAACGACATTAAGCCACAACACAAATACATTAAGCCACAACAGAACGAAATTCTCACAACACAACGAAATTAAGCCACAACACAAATACATTAAGCCACAACACAACGAAATTAAGCCACAACACAACGGAAGTGCTCCCGACCACTAGGGGGCAGTGTTGATAGTTAAACACTGATATTTCATCGAGACGAATGTGTAACTTAATATGTGTAATCGATTTTTAAATGAAAAACGTTTTTTTTTTTAATGTTTTGATATCCTGATAATCTTAATGTATCGATTCATGAATCGAGCAAAAAATAAATTCATAATATTTGGACCGTTTAGCTCTGCTCTTGTACACAATGTTTTTCCTCAGGGGGGCTTATGTAAATCCGGTGCTGTGCGGGGAAACCATTGCTCTTTCCGTAGAGCTTTCAAATTGACAAGAGGAGAAGATTTTTCATCTTACAAGAACTTCCCCTGATGACTGTAAATGAATTTCATCGCGCGGAGAAGGGCATTAAACGTTACATCAACAACTTTAGGGTGAGTATTGTTCTATCGTCTTCTAGCAAATCTAGCTAATAAGGCTGGATAACGCTGCTGCACTGACTTGATCAGCTCAAAAATAGCAGGGCTTTAGCTTTAAACTCCGTCCACCTCATCTTTTTATAACTCGTAAGAGATAGTAGAAATAACAGCAGGACTCCCGGTAATCCACGTTGATTTGCATCGGTGGTTCTGATAGGTGTTTGCTGTGATATAAACTTCTTCACTTGATATAAAGTATTTTAAATACTGTTGCCATTTTTAGATTGCCATGTATCGTAATAAATCTTAAAGGACCGTTCACACCAAACTATAAAGAGAACGATAAAGATATTTAGTTTTAAAAATCGTTCTCACTATTTAAAAAAAGAGTCCACACCACAGCTATAATGATAAAGAAGAGAAACAATATCATTGGAATTAAGAACTATTTTTTTCCAGCTGATGAACGATTAAAAACATTGACAGCCAATCAGAATCCTGCTATAACGAGCTCGAGAATGTAAAGCAGCTGACAAGCGTGTGCGCGCTTAGAATAAACAGATTATATCGTTCGCTGCTGTGGACTCTGTCGTTATCTTAATAGTTATCATTCATTGTGTGAACGGGGCTTTAGTCTGAAAGTTATTTTTATATTTTCAAATTATACTATCTGTAACCTGAAGCTTGAATTAATTGTTCACATTTATATAGCAGTTTTCCAGGGATCCCCAACACAAGCATGATAAAGCTATTCAGTAAAAAGCAAAAAAGATCAGAAATGGTTAAGAGAGATAGGGACATCCTTTGAAATATTACTGATCTCTTTACAGTCTATTAGCATGTTTGTAACATTATATAAAATATTAATTATTTGTCATAATTTATTTTAAATATAGAGTAATTTACAATGTAATAATTTAAAATGCAACTGAAAGTAATTCCAAATGTATCTGAAATCAATTAAATATGTAAACCAATGTTATTATCTTCACAGATTGTTTTAACGGACTCCCATTCATACTGTTGCAGCACTGTAGCAGACAGCACACTATTCAGAACTGAGAATCAGTGCAGTTCCTCCTGTACAGAGCTGCACTGAAGGGAGCAGAGCTGGCACAAACCTAGAACAATGGTAAGTAAGAGAATTATCAAATTCTTTAATGTATGACATAATTAATAAACTTTGATTAATAACATTAACACGCCCCATTGGTATGCCTAGAGAATTAAGCCAGGTCCTGTCAGTGGGATGGTGGTCCTGTTTTCAAGAGAGGAAACTCGCTGAGTGGTTAAGGTAGGAGGAAAGTGTCTAATATTGATACATCATCTTTTCATATCTTGGTTTTATTCATAATGTATAACATGCCTATTTCATTAGCCCTAACAGAAAAAAGACAAAAACACAATCATAATGATTATGGCTCTATTCATTATGCATGCAACTTGTAATGATGGTGGAAAATTTTTATTTTTCTTAATGGTCAATTTACACTATACCTTTGTTTTTCATCTCAGGAGAATGTTTACAGTGATGTCACCAGTGATCTGCCTGACCTAGCAGTCCTCCAAGTGGCAGAAGTGTTATAAAAATATAGTAACACACCATTACACTGTCATAGTTATTAGTATTTGTATTTTACATAACTATTAAAACTGTATCAAAGTTTAAAAAATTTAATTGTGGATATTTACATGTTTACACTAAACTGGTGAGCAAGAAAACATATTAAAATTACATATATTTGCACTTACATAATATTTAATTTACATTTTATATTGTAGTCTGTACAAATAAAACCAAATGAATCCATCCATCCAAGTTTTTTGTGTAAGGCCAGATCTCTCTGTGGAAGATCGACTGAAAGGTGGACCATGAAGAGGGGGAACTCATCGAAGGGCTGCAGAGACTGACACTGTCAAAATAATTGTTAAATAATTATGATACATGCATGTCATGTGTGCATCAAAAAGTGAAAATAAATATAACATTTTTTTTCTCTGTCACAAACAATACACTATCAATATTTACCATTGCATTGCTTGTTATTCCAACTTCTCTCCCCGCTTTAGCTGTCCTTGCTCTGGTCTCACGAACCATGTGGAATGCAGGTTCAATAACTCTCCAAATGGCCATTAAATGGATCTACTTCTCAAATCTAGATTGGATGAGACATGTTTTCAGAAAATACACACCAAACAATGTAAAAAGTTTGTTTGCCTACACTGAACCTGAAGGATACTTAAAAATGTATAATGTATTGACATACAAGTGGAAAAAAGGTAGATCTGTAAAAAGATTTTAGCTGGGGTTTTAGCTTATTCTCCCTCGTGTCATTCTAAACTGTTCTGAATTTATTCTGTGGGGTCTATCTAGATAGCTGACTGACGGTAACATTTACAACATTTCTGTATGCCAATGAACAAAGCAAGCCATATGGGTTTACAGCGACATAATGCTGAGTATATGATGACAGCTTTATTTATTTTATTTTTGGGTTAATCATCTACTAACAGGTATTGCCTTGATCCACGGAAGAGGTTTTTAAACAAACAGGCAACCACAGCGACAAAAAATAAATAATGACAATTAAAAAATTCACAATAGGCATACATTGTGCTCGTTAATATAGTAATAAAGGTTTAGATCTTACCTACTGTAGATTCGCATGCTGTTGTCATTCTTGAAGAGGCGCCTGCAGACTGAAGTATCAGAAGTTATGTTGAAATCCTTAAATCTTACATTACTAATTTGAATCCACTTATTTCGAGTTTCTACATCCAGTGGAGAAGTGTGAAAAACCTTTGAGGAGCCTCACAAAACGGGTCACAGCAATAGCTGTGTAAACCACCCTCACGGATGTCTATGGAACTCTTCATTAAATAATTATATTGCTGTGGTATACTTAATTTGTCGTATTATAGCAAAATGTATAAATATTATGTAATATTCATCGTTTATGGATAAAAGTTTGCAGCTGGTAATGCACTCTCTTATTCGCCCTGAGATTTCACAGGAAATATGTAGTCTATTGCCCGTTTCTGCAGACCAATTGCCCCCTAGTGGTCGGGAGCATTTCCGTTGTTATTTGTGTTGTGAGAATTTCGTTGTGTTGTGGCTTAATTTCGTTGTGTTGTGAGAATTTCGTTCTGTTGTGGCTTAATTTCGTTGTGTTGTGAGAATTTCGTTGTGTTGTGGGTTAATGTCTTTGTGTTGTGGCTTAATGTATTTGTGTTGTGGCTTAATGTCGTTGTGTTGTGAGCTTATGTTTGCTTTTTTAATGTCGTTGTGTTGTGCATTACTGGGCCACGGTACATTCAAGCTCGGTTGCAGTAAATATGATTTATCAATGTCTATGCCGAAGACATGTAGCATTATAGCATAATTGATAAAACTAGGACTGTAGGCTAGTCTGGTTCAATAATAATAATAAAAACCTTTGCTTTTGGCTCAATTACTTGATCTTACAAAACACAACCTTAAAATAATGACTTAAGTTGTTGGTTTGTGTTTGTGTTTTATAGGACGTCTAATTAGGCATAAAGTTAGCTAATAACCCAGTAAAAGATGATTGATTTATGGATGGATGGATGGATGGATGGATGGATGGATTGATTGAAAGAGGTTGTTTACATATACAGTTGGATAGTTTCAAATAAATATGGAAAACTGTTTTGTGTGTTTTGACTGTTCAGTTTCATGATGTTTTGGGGACTTGAAACACTTTTGAATTGTTCGAAAAGTCAAGTTTTTGAAAATGATACATTATCATCTAAACTACAAAAACCTGAATTTGTGAAAATGGTGACTGCATGCAAAATGCGTATTATGTATGCAGGAGTGTAGAGTGCCTTTACAAAGTAACATAATACAGCATTTTGAGTTGGTTTTGTGGATTCATGTGAATATGGATTTATTTTGACAACGTTGTCATCTGGGCAGAAAAACATATCAAACATATTGTGTACCCTCAAAGGTGTACATATAGTGTGATTTCACCAAGCCTACAACATCAGTCAACCAATCAGAATTGAAGGGTACTTTTCAGGATTTGTCATGACAGTTTCAAGCTTACAAACCAGGATTAGGTGTTTCTGCACCCTTGTTATTCAGCTATCATTTCCTCCTGATTTTAGGAATAAACCATCAAGTAGTGATAAGGTAATAAAAAAAACCTAACACTGGCTGTTCTGCTCTATTCTTTTCCTTTTCTATCTGTTTTCTTTTTATTTATTTTATAATAATAATAATAATAAAAACCTTGCTATGTGTACTACATTAAGCTAACTGAGAATTGTTATAGCACTTGCGTTTCATTACTCTTTTGTTGATTTTGATTGCTTCCATTGTCCTCATTTGTAAGTTGCTTTGGATAAAAGCATCTGCTAAATGACTAAATGTAAATGTGAATGTAAGGTTAGGTCTGTTTTTGGCCAGACAAAAGATGTTGATCCATGAACATATCAGCTACTGTAAAAAAGAAAAGAAAAGGCATATTTAACACAGCTTTTGTTACGACCTGTCATTTAACTATTAAAAGTCATTTCAAATTTAGATTCAGAGTGTGGATTTGGAGAGTTATGGACAGTGAATGATAATTTAACCTAAGGCCTATACTGTATGCCAGGCCAGTAGTTTGGTGATGTCACTTTTTAAAGGACCTCACACATGTCTATTGACTGAACATTTACATGACATCATGATTTTCACAAATTTGCTTGATTGTAAACCGGAATTGTTTTCAAGAACTTATACACTTTGAAAGTTTGCATTTTGAGGCCCCCAAAACGCTGTTGTCACGTAAATGAATGACCAGCTGTGTTGCACAGGTTATGGTTATTTGTTTCAGTTTTATGTAACTAAGGCAGTAAGCATGTGTTTGAGATGACTGATGAAATCTTTAGAGTTGACTGCAGGCGTGGTTTGCACTTCAGAAAAATCATGAAAGCCGCCATGTAAAGAAATGAAAACCTTTGCATGATGCTTCACCTGATTTGAGTCAGCAATAAAAACAATAAAATCTGCATAAAGTGGAATTATTGCCAGAGCAGTTTACAGCATAAGAGGAAATGTGAAGTGTGACTGTGATGTTAAAAGTCACTTTTTAATACTACAAATCACCAACAACCATCAGAGCACCATTATCACCCAGCAACAGAAAAAGAAAATGCATGATTGGTTAAAAATATGTTTGAGGGCGGGGTTTGATCTGCTGTCCCGTATGCTTGTCCTCATCCGTCTTGCAGTTTTGTGTTCAGGAGGCCAGACGTGAACTCGACGGAAGAACAGAGTAATAGATCAGAGACTTTACGTTGAAAACCATGCTTAAACTTGCTCTAGTCGCTCTTGTGCTTCTCAGCGCCAGCTGTTTGGCCAAACAATGTAAGTATAAAGAACCTGTTTTCTGACGCGTTCTTATCTAGCCCAACGTTACTCTGCTTATTATGTTTATTTGTATTAATATATTATGTTTCCATTCTTTATACGTAGTCTTTATCAAATATGTTTGAATCCCACAGTAGTTTTTAAAAAAATATTATGTTTTTCAAGCTGAATAGTGTGTGACGTACATTCATCTGCTACGGTGAAGACGAAGTATAAAACCCTTTAAATTGTTAAAAGCATACGCAGTTGCCAAAAACGCTGAAAAACAGAAGAAAGTCTTTTAGTAACTTTTAAAAGCTTTTGAAAATCTGTCCAGAGAATTAAAACATATCTAAGACACGTTTGTTTGTCTGAAATCCCCGGAACATTTTACTTTCACTTTCACTTCACTCGTGATAGAAAAACTAGTTTTACTGGATATTAATGTTTGGCGGTTAAAAAGATACATTAATATGACACATGATATCATGATATTTAATTAGGTTTGTTTTTGTTTCTTTAAGAAATGATTCTCAAATAAACAACTACTCCTGAATAGATAAACACACTGTACATGGGTCAAAGTCTAGAAGTCCTAGTTTGCTGCCTTCATTAAAATAAATTCATGAAAGTGATTTAATATACAAGCACATTGAATGCAAAAGTAAAGTGTCTACTTTAATGTTTCTAATAACTTGTGTGAAAATAAAATGTCACAATATGGGTGAAATAACATTCCATCGTCATTCACTGTAACAGATATATTTATGAAAAAACGAAAACGTTCTTATTCTGACCTGTACTTACATACATATATAGCGTGATTATACTTAATTGTATTATATTTTAAATGAATAATAACTTCTTGTTGATTAAAGTAATTTGTGTGAAAGTTTGTTAAAGACTTAAAATGACAATGAATTTGTTTTTGTGGGTTGCACTGTGATCCTTTAATAGCGTCATCTAAGGATTCTTGTTCTTAATTAGACTGGCAGGATTTCCATTATATGAACTATTGTTACACCGGATGACATTTTAGTGGGTGTTTTCTGTCAATCATGATAAAACTGTATGATAGTCATTATTTTTTGCACAGAAAAAAAAAAAGTAAATTAAAATAAACAGGAGTCAGTAGATATTTCTGAAATCTCTTTATGTCTTTGATCTGCATGTTCGGATGGATGAATGAATAAATAAGATAACCTACATACATAATGCATGCAATACAGTATATAAGAATGGACAGTATTCAGTGTTTTCTTTTGTATTGTGTCTAGCTGACCCCAAAGTGCAGGTGTACAGCCGTAATCCTGGAGAGTATGGGAAGAAGAACGTGCTGATCTGCTACGTCAGTGGCTTTCACCCCCCTGACATCACCATCAAGCTCCTGAAGAACGGGG
Source organism: Carassius carassius (assembly GCF_963082965.1). Classification (NCBI taxonomy): domain Eukaryota; kingdom Metazoa; phylum Chordata; class Actinopteri; order Cypriniformes; family Cyprinidae; genus Carassius; species Carassius carassius. Next base: position 7,233,663 of record NC_081775.1, on the reverse strand, counting down.
TGGAGATCCCGGACAGCCACCAGACCGACCTGGCCTTCGAGCAGGGCTGGCAGTTCCACCTGACTAAGTATGTGGACTTCACCCCCCAGGCGGGAGAGGAGTACACCTGCCGCGTCCGTCACATGACCAGCCCAGAGAAATCTTACAGATGGGGTGAGAACACATCTGAAGTCTTTATCTTATGAGCCCCGTTGTTGTTGATTTCTATTATCGAATTGAATTTCAGAAAGTGGTAGGTCAGGGTCAGATGTTGGTTCATTTAGGAGATGTTTGAGTATTTCTCACTTTCATATCATAGACATCTGAGTTTAATTTCTCTCTTTCATGTTAATTATAGTTTTGGGAGTCGTTAAGTAGTCACATAACACATTTAAGTGTTACAAGTGTTACATTAAGTGAACAAAATGTCTTTAAAACCAAATATTTGAAAGGAATAATATTACCATGAACCACACGGATCTGACAATATGCAAAATTATGATGTCATTATTTGTAAAGAACTAATCAATATTAATTTTATGGCCATATTTTATATATGTTAATAAGTACAGGTCAGAATAACTACGTTGTTTCATTTTTACATAAATATATCTGTTGGATATATCAGGATAAATTGGCTTTTTGTTTTCACAAAGGTTATTAGAAACATTAAAGTAGACACTTTGCTTGCATTTAATATGCTTTATATGTATATACAGTCATTTTTATCAATTGAATTTGATGAGAACCCCAAACTGGGAATTATATGATGTTTCAAATTAAATTTGCTCCTTTTTAAATGAATTTAACAGTGATCTATAAATGCAACTAATGTTTGTTTTCTCTCTTGTAGAACCTGACATGTGAACGTGCTACAGTAAGTTCTAAAAAGATTGTTTTTTAAAGGATTTAACTTGTACTATTGGTAATTTAAATTGATCAGACTTTATGTAATCTAGCATACCTTTCAAATGATGTTGGTTCATGTATTCAGTTATTTTTAGCATAATCTTTCATTAGTCACACTATGTTAAACCTATTTTGTTTTTCACAGATTGCTGGAAATAACATTTTATTCTCTTCGGCTTCTCTCCATAACACCAATCCAGCTTCAATTTCATTTTATAATTCAGGAGTGTCCAGCCTTCTCCGGGTTCAGGTGTTTTTTTAATTGGAGCTGAACTCTGCAGGATACTAGATCCACATCCTGATATCAGATCTCAGCTTGTCTGTTTGGGGTGTATGGTCTGATCCTGCTCTAGGAAGGCTGATGTGTCCAGCTCTAATCAAACACCCCTGGACCAGGACGGGACACTCCTGCTTTAGGATATGCTGCCTGCTGCAGACTGCAATGTGTTTTCTTTTACTCAATAAGAAAAATGTGTATCTTTATATCTACTTGATTTGTATTTTTATTTTGGTGTGTATCTGGACATAATTAGTAGGGTGCCTGCAGTATATATCAGCAATTACCTAAAGCCTTGGTGAGGAATTTTCTTGCTTTAATTTAGTCTTTATAACATTAGCACTTAATCATCTTAATGTCTTTTGTTCTGAAATGTATTTAAAATGAATTTGAAGATTCAGGAAAGGTGTTTTATTTTTTAACACTTTCATTGGTATAATTTTTGCATACACACGTTTTCAGTGTTAAATAGCCTATAACTTCCAGATTTGGTAAAGATTCATTGTCTCCATAAATAAAATAAAAAAATCAGTGACAAAAGATTGAAAAATGTGAAATGTTAGACAAATTCTGTTTATGATGTATGACCATCACTGATTCGGATCAATAAAATATAATTTCTTCTTAATTATGCGTCTTTATTCAACACAACTGTAAAACTGCACTGTGAGCCTCATATTTGTGTGTCTTGGTCTTGTGGCCTTGATCAGGGTCTAAGATTAAATTCTAATCCAGAATCTGAGTTTTATGGTCTCAGACAAACTGCTGTCTGTTTCAAGTCTATTTGGTATTGGATTTGTTTTCATGACCCCATGTTGGAGGTCTCCTGTCTTCTTCTGTGTCCCGGCTCAGACATAAACAAAAGTCTTGCTATGTTTTTTTACTTTTATTTTCTGTATTTTGCGAGAGTTTACTTAGACAGTAATACAAAATGTTAGTATTCTTTATGAAAATATATATATTGTTTATATAAAATGATGTGATTTGATTTAAGTCATTAAATTGCACACAGTCTGGTCTTTGGTCTGGGAGGGGCGCTGCATTCCCGGCGCATGCGCAGATCCAGTGCAGTCGACGTCATGTCCGTGGGAAACGTCGGCTGGTAGTCCACGAGTGTTCAGCGAGATAATTATCTATTCTTTATTTTGTATATAACTGTATAAATGTGAAGATGATTCTTACAGTAAAGCCGCTTCAAGGGAAAGAGTGTAATGTCCAGGTAAGCGTGAGTGTCGAGAGGTGTTTTAAGGCGCTAATGTTAGCTGCTTTAGCATAGCGCCGTGTTGCGGCTTGCTTTCATCACTCTGCTGGTTCGGATGTTTATTTTGTCCCGGCCGATTATTTATAGATAATGATACAAACTGCTGTTCCTGCTGTAACTCATTAGAAATGATTTACACTCTCCAGATAGTTATTTTGTCCACTATATAATAACTGTCACCAAACCGTTTGAGCTGCTTGGGATCAAGATTACTGGACTAGATTCTCTGTATGTGATGTAATTTTTTTTTTTAGGTTGTCTATTTTTATTCATTTATATATCTATCAAATCTGAAACCGAAAATAAATACTAACTGCAATAATAACAACAAACTACACTACTGGTCATGTCGTTTTTTTTAACCATGTTTTTTTTTTTTTTAAATCAAGTATTAGAATATTATTACATATTAATGTAACGTAATATAATATTTATATATCTAATAATATTACATTACATAATTCTGTATTTTCAGCAGCTATTGCCAGTCTTCATGTGATTCTTCAATAATTATTGTTTTATTATGTATAGTTAGACTGACAGACAGAAAGCAGTGTGTATATCATTTCATTATTTTATCAACATCTATCTATCTACACACACGGATAGATATTTGAATGAACTGTGCTAGTGAATTGAAATGTGTAGCGCTTTTTTATCAGCAGTTGTGTTGATTTCATGCACAGGTGACAGAAAATGAGAAGGTATCAACAGTGAAAGAGCTGGTATCAGAGCGTTTAAACATCCCTCCCAGTCAGCAGAGACTGCTGTATAAAGGAAAAGCACTTGCAGGTAAAAGCACTCTTTGCCAGTACATGTATTTGTCATTTAGAGTAGCGCTATTTTTATTTCCTCCTGCAGTAGTTTTCTTTGAGTGGCAGCATTCCAGTCATTGCACGAGCTGTGTTGTGTACATCATTGTGACGCTTGATTTGTTGTTTTCAGATGAACACCGGTTGAGTGATTACTCCATCGGCCCGGAGGCCAAGCTGAATCTGGTGGTGCGTCCGGTGGACGAGAGGAGCGACAGCGCGGTGGGGACTAGCAGCAGGAGTCCTGAGAAAACAGGCAGTGGTGTGTGGCAGTTACTGTCCACTGTCCTGGCCAAACATTTCAGCCCAGCCGACGCAGCAAAAGTGCAGGAGCAGCTTATTAAGGTACGGTCAAGACAAAAATAAATTCTATTGCAATATTTTTATTTTTATTTCCATTTCTTTTTATTACTTTTTGTTGTAATCTGAATGTGAGTGACTTAAAATAGACAGAGCTTCCCTAATAGCAAGACTATAAGAAGACCGATCTATGCTGTGTGTGGGGAAGAAAAAAAATCAATGTTAAAAGACAAACGTTTGCATAAAGAAAAAAAAAAATATTGTAATTCCAAAGAAACAATATAATAATACAAATAATTTCTTCTGTATTAAGTTGACTGCATGTTTATTAGAGTAATTTTATATATATGGTACTAGGCATCATTTGAAGTGGATCAAAACCTTTCATCAAAGTTGTCCTAAAACCAAAAATGCATTCTTGACTTAGGACAACTTTAATTACCTTTTTAAAAAAAAAAATGTATATAGATGTAGAAAGTATTGAAGTGTGCATGATTAAAGGTTACAATGGCCACAATAAACTTTACGCTTTTATTTCTTAGAATAATTCTGTTTATTTAAAAAAAAGATACTTTCTTGATCAGTGTTATTTATCTTTTCATATACTGTTATTGTATTACAAATTTTAAATGATCTTTTTATTTTTAGATTTGTAATTTTTTTTATTTCCATTTTGCTTTTTTAATTTCAGTTATAGTTTATACTTCATCTTAAACTTAGTTTCACTTATTTGGCAGAGCAATTCAAATTTTCTTTTAAGTTTCATCTTAATTTTTATATTTTCAGCTTTATTTGATTTAAGTAGAGATGTGGCTAATTCCTATTTATTTTGGTAGTGACCTGCCGATGCCGATTTTGTCTCTAAGAAATATAATTGACAGTATATACACAGAAAAATCTTGCTTTTTTTTCCAATGCAAAAAAATTTACAGGATAAATATATATATTGCACATTACTAGGGGTTGAACGAATTCAGACGAAGTTGACTTTTATGTGATGAAACTCGAGTTGAAGTCGCTGATGACGTCATTAATGAACAAATAAGTCTGGAGCTGTGACAAACACCTTGTGCACAGCTATGGTATATGACGGTGCTGCCCACATGACTATTACTCCTATAACAGCTCATTTTTATCATTTCTTTTGCCTTTGGGTCATTTTATTTCTGCTCGTTCTAAATTAAATACAGATAAAGTAGCACAGTAAAGATTACATTTATATGAATGCATTAGTGAGAGCGATTGTGTGTGTGAATTAATTCTACATGGCAGCGTCTCTCTATTAGTAGTGATGCTGTGGGATTCAGTTATTAACAAATATATGCTTGAACTTTTAGTTTCGAAGCTATTTTATTGAGAAATCACACAGCAGCGTTGACAGTACATTTCCACGCTGAGTGATTCTGTGTGTGAGCGATCTGTGCATGACGTACATGGTGCTGTCTGTACTGTATACTCGGAAATCTCACATCGTTAAAACAACAATTACGCTATTTTCACAGACGATTTATATCGCACACCCTTGGTCCTGGACAAGCATTACTCGAGCCCTGTGGTTCCCCCACAGTTTACTTTGGCTCTACACATATTACAGATTGCGAACTTTCTTCACTCACAGTGAAGAACTTCCATGCCGGTGACATGTTTACATGATGTAAATGTAGATGTGAGCGTATCTGAGACATCAGAACAGACTGGCTTGGAATCGGCAGACTGACTGTCCGGTTACTGGAAGATCGGTTGATTCCTGGCCGGTCGATCAGTGCATCTCTACATTTAACAAAAAGGTTTTTTTTAATATAGTTTTTGTGAACAATAACAGGAGAAAGCAGAATCAAGTAACGATAGTAAATGTGTTAGATGCGTAAGAAATGAAAGTATTATAAAATCATTAGCCATGATTAGAATAGTGGAACAACTTTTGTACAATGTATGTCATAAATAATAGGTAATAGGAACCAAGGTTAACCTTGTCTTTTCTTGTTGTCAGGATTATGAACGCTCGCTCAGACAGCTGAGTCTGGATGATATTGAGCGTCTGGCCAGCCGTCTGCTGCATCCAGAGACAGAAGCCATGGATACCTCATACATGGATTAAAACACACTAGACTGATGGAGTCAGGGAGTGAGATGATTCCTATGGACTTGAAGGGGCTTCTCTGATCTACAAGAGGCCACAATGCTGGCTGTTGCTTTACCATCAGAGGAAACCAGGGGTGCTTTTAGTGCAACTTTGTAAATATTGTGTGCAAATTATTAAGAGAAAATAAAGTGTTCTTGATCAAATTTATTTTTCCATTTTTATTTTTTTTAAATGTGGAATTAACAGCCGGGCTTGGTTGTAAATTCATCTTTATTTTTTTTTTGGTTTTGGTGTCATTCTTACATTTGGCCAAAATAAAAATGATGCCTACATTTTATTTCCATTTTGCATTTTGGCATGTAAAATTGAGGAGCTATTGGGTTGAGTATAGATATATATTAATGAATACAAGTATATTATGTAAATGACCAAAGGCAAATCTAAACATTGAGTTAAGCATGACGTAACACCATTAGTGTGCTTCTAACCTGATTACTTAATACATGACCTCTTCATAAAACACACTGACATACTCAACAGCTATGTGTGCAAAAACATACATGTTCTGCTAAAACATTAGAAATGGTGTGAGTGAAATATGTTACAGAGACAATTAAGGGGCTTAAAAAATGACTTAAAGTCCAACCAAGACTAAAATTATTTCAGATTTAAAGTTGAAGTCAACCTAGAAAAACAAAGTACCTCTGTGTTCAAGGTAATCCACTGTTACCACATCCATATTCTTTTTTTTTTTTTTCATGATATGTTACATAGTAGGGCTGGGAGACTAGTGAAGAAATCATATATTATATTATACATTATATATTCTTATTTACATCTTTTGACATACGTCATTTGCCCTAATGTTTTTATTTAGAGGAATCATTTCAAACAAAGTGTGAAGTGGTTTTAAATGTCTGAAGTAAAAAATACAGTAAAAATCTAGTTTAAAAAAAACTCAAGGCATATTTTCCACACCTTTTTCCTACATAGACACAGGTAAAACCTTCTTTTTAAATGTTAAAACATTTGAAATTATGTGAAACGTGGACTTTCATGGAGAACTCGTAACTTATTTATGCATTTTTCTTTTTTACTGAGAAGCTATGGTGTAAAAAAATAAAAAAGATGTAAACAAATGGTTGCTTTTAAATGGCAGATAAAACATTTTATTAATATTATATTTCCCAGCCCTATTACATATGTAATGTCTTTTTTTATTTTTTATGAATATTCATTCAGCATAGGAGTGAAACATTGATATCAATAACCAATAGTAAGAATTAAAAAGGCACAACGAACTAGCAGACCAAAGAATCATTTCTGAGAAAAGAAAAATCATATTGCTCAGACAGCAGGAGTAGCGACAGCTGTAGTGATAGCAGGACTCAATGTCAGAAGATACGCGACACACTGGTCTTCCTGTTCCTCCATAGTTTATCATACCACACGCTTACTTGGAGTTCAGTGAGAAAATGGATGTTCAGCTTTCACATGTGGCAGATGATACCCTGGAGGTTTCAAAGGAGGAAAAGGGGAGGATGGATGCTAGAATAACAGGCCTGGATCTCTCCCTTTCCCATGCTGGCTCTTTCTCTTCCTGTGCCCAGTTTGGTCTTTCCTTCAGCAGCTGCAGCCATCACTGCTAGACACAGGTCTGTCGTCTCGGAGTTTAATCTGGTCAGGGAAGTCATACGTCTCCACAGTCTCCTGAAAGTTCAGGTCATTTCAGATTTAGTTTTTATTCAACAACGAAACCCAGCCAGTTAAATACATTCCAAAAAAATTAAGGTTCTTTTTTTGGTATTGATGGTTCCTTCCATGAAGAAACTCTACCATTCATGCGAACTTTCCATTGAACAAAAGGTTTTTATAGTGGAAGAAGGTTCTTCAGATTATTACAATGTTTCAGACGAAGAAAAAAAAAATTCTGAGTGGACTTCTTTATTTTTAAAAGTTTAGAATGTTTTCATTCCACAAAAGGTTCTTAACAGTGGACAACTTTATCTAGATTTTTAAAGGGCTCATATGATGCAATGATGCAAGTTTTCCTTCCTCTTTGGAGTGTTACAAGCTGTTCGTGAATAGATAAGATCCCTAAATCTGTAAAGTCTCAAACCCAAAGAGATATTCTTTATAAAATTTAAGACTCGTCCACCCCCCCCCCCCCAAAACGCCTCGTTTAAACACGTCCCCACATCTCTACGTCACTGTGTGGGAAGATTTGCATAACTCCGCCCAAATGTTCATGCAAAGAAAGAAGGCGTAACTGTTATTCTCACTGTTGCCGCCGGCGCATTGTTGTGGAAACACTGTGTGTTTCGTTGTGAAAGTGAAGATACTTTGTTTGGTCTATCAAAACTAGAAATCAGTGGTAAAGTTGTATCTACAACACTGTTCCAGAACAGTTCAACCCAAATATTCAGATGTGTGCAACACATTTTAGAACTGTTTCATGATCTTGTGAGAGTAGCTTACAATATGGTGTCTGTTTCTATAAATTGGGGCAATTCCAACTTTGCAAGGACAGTCTGGTGCTTCTGACTCACGGTATGTAAGTACGTTTACATATTTAAAGGATTTGCCACTGATGATTCAAACGTGAGTTTTGAGCAGAGTAGTGCTTCTTGTTTGTCATTTCTCCGATCACAAATTCGGACATGGTTTTATGCTAACAAAGCACAATACGCAATGTTACTCATAAAAAGACAGTATAATCCATTATAATCAGTAATTATGTCCCCACTGGATGCATCAAATGCCTCATTTATAATGGTTTTAATGTTTTTGTCTGGTCATGCTGGGAGATGGCATCACAGTATGGCGAGGGGCGTAACATGTCAATCACACACTTGAGGTAAAGAAAGAAAAGAAAGGCGGGGCATAGAGGTGAAACAATAATGTACACTGTGGAAAATAATGTGTTTTTTTATACATTAAAACACATTTCATTACACCAAATACACAAAATAATGTTCTTTTTAGCAACATCATATGACCCCTTTAAAATGTTTTTCAAACTGAGAAAAAAAATGAAGAAATGTTCTTTGGGGAACCAAACATTTTTCTTCTATGGAATCGTTTACTCACCCACGCCATTCGAAATCTGTGTGACTTTCTTTTTTACATAAAAAAAAAAGAAATTTTGCAGAATGTTCATGTGACATTTTTCCATACAATGAAAGCAATGCGTCAAATGATCCAAGAAAGGACAACTGCCATAAAAATGATTCATAATACTTTTTTTCATATTATTAATATTATCATATGTTATTAATACTACACTATGTTCAATACTAATGTACTAATGTACATTACTATGTACTAATATCTGAGTCTAATATTCTGAATCTCTAACATCATGGACAAATCCATTTCATACAGCATATCTGAATATTCACAAATAAGATTTTAGTAAAAAACTTCATTTTGGATTTAGTAAAATACTTGGACTTATTGGATCAGATTGGAGAATATAGCACAAGTTGTACAAACTACTTGTTTTGTACTGAAAAGAGCAGCATGAACATTCTGCTAAATCTCTCCTTTTGTGTTCTATAGTAGAAATGTATAGGATTTGTGAGTAAATTGTTTCAAGACACCATTTTCCTTTTTTTTTGATGAACTATCTTTTCACCAAGGCAATGAATGGCAGGTTATTTTTCATCTGATATGAAACCGTATTTAAAGGCCATCTGGAGTGTGGCTGATAAGTAGCCTTATTAAAAGTGACATATTTGTAAAAGTTTAATTCTGCTGACTCGTAATTCTGAAATCGATCTGAAGACAGGTATTCACAGCTTCCTGTACCTGTTTGAGAGCATTGCGAGCGATAGTTTGGAAGGCCTGGTCCACGTTAATGGCTTCTTTGGCACTGGTCTCGAAATAAGGGATGTTGTTCTTACTCTGACACCACGCTTGGGCTCGCTTTGTCGTTACCTGCACAGAATAAAGAGGATCCGGGGATGAAACCATGAATTATAACACGACTCGTATTATTTTATTAAGTCACAAACAATATTATTATTATCAATGCTGAAAACTTCTGCTTCTTTTTTTTTTTTTCTCTTTTTTTGGAAACCGTTTCCCCAACTTTTGAATGGTAGTGCACATCTCATTATATTATATCAGCCACTGAAAACGCACTCGTTCTGTGAATTTTAACCCTTTAAAACCCTGTCGTTCCAGTCTGCACACCCACCTGCCGGTTCTCCAGGTCGATTTTGTTGCCCAGCACAACAAAGGGGAAGTTCTCCGGGTCACGAGGACTGGCCTGAATGAGAAACTCGTCCCTCCAGCTGTCCATAGTCTTGAATGAAGTTGGCGCTGTGACGTCGTACACCAGCACGCAGCAGTCCGCCCCCCTGTAAAATGCCACACCCAGAGACTGAAAGCGCTCCTGTCCCGCCGTGTCCCAGATCTGAAAGAAGAAAATGCAGTTATTTACTGTAAATGTCAAGGCTTTGCTCAACAATACTTTCATTTTTGCCATTATATTGTTTATTAATTGGATAGACTAACTACAGTTGTAAGAATACAGAAATAACAACTTTTATTTTTCAGGAATGGTTTCCCAAGTACTGCTTGTCTGGGCATGTAGGATCTACACAACATGAATCAAACTAAATGTGACTTATTTATTTCACACGATCAGCAGAAGAACACTCCAGAGGCTTCATATTTGTGAGATGACTGTGTTGCTTATTATGCAGAGTTTCATCATGTCACATGACCAGAGATGATTACTGCGTGAGGAATTGTTGACAAAATAATGGTTGTTAAGGAAATGACAGCGTCATCTTCACAGCACACTGGCCTCTTATTCATTTCTAAACAGTTTTCAAGCAATTCGTTTAATTAATTGATAAATCACTGCTTCTATAGGCATATAAGAGTGAATCTGACAGAAAGTTAATATTAGGCCTTTTCGCTTCAAAATCAAAAGGAAGAATTATTTTTTTTAAAGATTGCAATTGGCATACAAATGTCCATCAATTATTGATTTGCACATTTTTCATTCTTTAGTGCTTTTTTTTCTCAATTATTTTTCGTATTTTCTATAAAGCTGCTTTAAACCATAAAATTAAACTACAAAAGTAAAATTAAAAATAATAATAAAAATTATGTAAAACATCAGCATTTTTAATTATAATTGTATTTTTAATTTAATTGTACATATATATATATATATATATATATATATATATATATATATATATATATATATATATATATATATTTATTTTTTTAATGCCCCAAACATTTCTTTATTATATTCATTATTCACCCATACATTTTTCATGTTTTTTAAGTCTCTATTGCTCACCAAGGCTGCATTCATTTGATCATGAATACAGTACAAACAATAATATTGTGAGATATTAATAAAATTAATAAAAAATAATTTCTACTTTAATACATTTAAAATGTCATTCATTCCTGTAATGTAAAGCTGAATGTTCAGCCTCATTCCTCCAGTCTTCAGTGTCACATGATCCTTCAGAAATCATTCTGATACGCTGATTTGCTGCTCAATAAACATTTCTGATTATTATCAATGTTCAAAACAGTTGTGCTGCATCATATTTCTGTGGAAACTTTGATAAATGTGATTTTTCAGGATTCTTTGATGAATCGAAAGTTCAAAAGAACAGTGTTTCTTTGAAATGCTATAAAAAATGCATCTTTGCTGAATAAAAGTATTAATTTCTTAACTTCAAATTCCTGACCCCAATCTTTTGAGCGCTAGTATAAGTGAAATGCACTCCAGTTGAATGAATACACATGAATGCAAACCTGCATGGTGACCAGTCTGTCGTCCACCATCACCTCCTTAGTCAGGAAGTCGGCTCCGATTGTGGCCTTGTACTGATTACTGAACTTATTATTCACATACTGGTTCATCAGAGAGGTCTTCCCAACTCTGTCAAAGACAAACAGGACAAATGCATTCATCAGGCAATGTAGCTTCAACTGATAGCATCATCTTTGAGCTTTAAGTCTTGATTACATTCTTCACAGATAGTGTGTGATTGACCATCAGGACCGAGCAAATTCCAACCGCACCTATGCATGACGGGAAGTCAGGGGAATTCCTTGAGTCATGTCAAGCCAGTTATGTTTACATATGTACAGCTGCCTTAAATATGCATGACAGAGGACAATGTGTCGCTGCTTCAATACGATTATACTAAAAAGATGTTGAACAAACACCTACCCAGAATCCCCTAGGATGATCACTTTGAGCAGCACCTTCTTACGAGAGGACATGATGTGGAGAAGAAAGCTGTGAAGCGGAGACGGATATTAGACAGCAGCAGAACAAGCTTTATTTACAGAGACTAATGCTCCACAGGTAAACTCACAGTGTAAAATCTGAAACTGCACAACTGTTCTTTATGCACTATTTCAGACATGTTATAATTGACTTTAAAAGACAGTGAATTTGTAAATTTTGCATTTTCATTGTAATTTAAGAGCGTGAGAGATGCATATATAGATATAGAGAATGAATTAATGTGAGTCATGTGACGTCACAGCCGTGGAAACATGCAGTTACATTGTAACAAATGCATTACTGAAACGAATTTCAGACAGAAGCGAAAGCCACACTGCGTTAGAAACCCACAAAGTCTTTGTTCTGTGTGAGCAAGTACTTTGTCCTGGCAAGGATAGAGCTTTTGTGCCAGGATGATACAGAACGATACGTATAATCCACATTATGAAACTAATAAATCCAAAAACATCAAAGAGCAGACGGCTCTAAAATACTGTGATATTCTATAACGCTACACCGAACAGCTTGACAGATTTTATGAGAAAAACAAACAATTTACCTTTACCTCTTCGCGCTTACCGTCGCGGCTGTTTAGATATTCGCTTCGCGTCTGAAACTTCCACAAAAATCACCCAGTGTTTGTTATTATCCAGATGCACATCAGATGTTGTGGATGATTATGTCGTTCTTCCCAGCAGAACAGAACATGACTGTAGAGTCACAAGGGACTGACGCAAAATATTGATGTTCGAATCACGAGCGCATTGTGTTTCAGCCGGTTCTATCGAGTGATTCATTCGAACCGATTCGCAAGGAGATTGAACTCGGTCTACGGTCTTGAGAGACTTTAGGGAGAGAGAGAAAAAAACAGTTAGGTGGGAGACATGGTAGAGTGTTCACACAACACAACAAGCAATAATATTTGACTGAAATGTAATGTGCTACAAAATTCCACATAAAGTCTTATGAGCAATAAATGAATCAGTTCTTGAACCGTTTGAATTGAAATGAGCCGTCCGGAGGAACCGATTTACTAAAATGATTCGGACTTGCAGCTCAGTCGGAAAAGCCGTCCCTCTCCAAGATGGCGAGGAGGAGGAAATGAGTTTATGCGGTATTCTACATTTTATTTCTAATATTGCTTTTTGGATAAAACACACCAAGCACGACCGCCCCCCAAAATAAAAAATAAAATAAAATAAAAAATAAATAAATAAAAAGCGATTATATATAAAAACAGATTTTCCAGCATAGCCAATATGGGTTTGCATGCACGACTTTGAATTAAATAATTAAACTAGTGAACTTAATGTGATTATAAAACTTTTTATACACCTCAAACTTATCTGAAAGCGCATTTATGACAAGTTTAATAGGGAAAACAGGACTCTTCCTGCCTTAGGGTCCTCGTCCCTCCCATGTCATGTGATTTGCACATTTTGATCATTTGTGTCTACATTCTGACCATAGACACTAAAAGAAAGATTCTGACTCATTCACACTTCCTCAATACCTCACCAAGCCTACTTCCCTAACTCGTATCTTTTTCATCAACGATATAATTTTACACGGATTCGACGCATTTCGAACCTTTCGTTTTTTCATCTTCTCGTAATCCCATAATAATTACTGATATCCTGATGCTACTGTGAAACCGAAGGACACTTGTGAAATATTGTAGGGGTCCTGATGTTGGAAAGGGGCGTGGACAGGAGGCCTTGACACGCTATGATTGACATATCTTTTATCCAATGAGCTGAAAATAAACTCTTACGTCATCAATACAATAGCCAATCAAATTCTTTTGTAGCCGACTCCGGATCCGTCTTTGACAGCCTACTGTAAGGGCGCAGAAAAGCGAAACCTGAAAACATGTCGGTCTTCTCGTGACTGTAGGTTGTATTTTCCATATTTCCAGCATGACAGTGAGCGTTATAACCCTCTGATTGTGTGATTCTATAGAAGGCTCCACACATCGCATTACAGTGAGGTATGTTTTCCTAATGTTTATATCGTTTCTCCTTTAACCTTGTTCTGCTGAGCATCACACCCTGCAGCGCTGATGTCTGTCGCGAAATATTCAATGTAGCTGCAAATCAAATATTATATTAGTCAATTTCTTTTTGCACGAATGGGCAATTTGTGCAGATTTGTAGTTTTAATGGCTATGCATATGTATAGATTATATATATATATATATATATATATATATATATATATATACGTGTGTGTATGTGTGTACGTATTATATATACAACCCGAATTCCGGAAAAGTTGGGACGTTTTTTAAATTTTAATAAAATGAAAACTAAAGGAATTTCAAATCACATGAGCCAATATTTTATTCACAATAGAACATAGATAACGTAGCAAATGTTTAAACTGAGAAATTTTACACTTTTATCCACTTAATTAGCTCATTTAAAATCTAATGCCTGCTACAGGTCTCAAAAAAGTTGGCACGGGGGCAACAAATGGCTAAAAAAGCAAGCAGTTTTGAAAAGATTCAGCTGAGAGAACATCTAGTGATTAATTAAGTTAATTGATATCAGGTCTGTAACATGATTAGCTATAAAAGCTTTGTCTTAGAGAAGCAGAGTCTCTCAGAAGTAAAGATGGGCAGAGGCTCTCCAATCTGTGAAAGACTGCGTAAAAAAATTGTGGAAAACTTTAAAAACAATGTTCCTCAACGTCAAATTGCAAAGGCTTTGCAAATCTCATCATCTACAGTGCATAACATCATCAAAAGATTCAGAGAAACTGGAGAAATCTCTGTGCGTAAGGGACAAGGCCGGAAACCTTTATTGGATGCTCGTGGTCTTCGGGCTCTCAGACGACACTGCATCACTCATCGGCATGATTGTGTCAATGACATTACTAAATGGGCCCAGGAATACTTTCAGAAACCACTGTCGGTAAACACAATCCGCCGTGCCATCAGCAGATGCCAACTAAAGCTCTATCATGCAAAAAGGAAGCCATATGTGAACATGGTCCAGAAGCGCCGTCGTGTCCTGTGGGCCAAGGCTCATTTAAAATGGACTATTTCAAAGTGGAATAGTGTTTTATGGTCAGACGAGTCCAAATTTGACATTCTTGTTGGAAATCACGGACGCCGTGTCCTCCGGGCTAAAGAGGAGGGAGACCTTCCAGCATGTTATCAGCGTTCAGTTCAAAAGCCAGCATCTCTGATGGTATGGGGGTGCATAAGTGCATACGGTATGGGCAGCTTGCATGTTTTGGAAGGCTCTGTGAATGCTGAAAGGTATATAAAGGTTTTAGAGCAACATATGCTTCCCTCCAAACAACGTCTATTTCAGGGAAGGCCTTGTTTATTTCAGCAGGACAATGCAAAACCACATACTGCAGCTATAACAACAGCATGGCTTCGTCGT
Organism: Carassius carassius; assembly: GCF_963082965.1. NCBI lineage: Eukaryota > Metazoa > Chordata > Actinopteri > Cypriniformes > Cyprinidae > Carassius > Carassius carassius. The sequence goes on along the minus strand of NC_081775.1, from coordinate 7,218,370 downwards.
AGAAGAGTCCGGGTGCTAACCTGGCCTGCCTGCAGTTAGGGATGGGACGGTATGAAAATTTAACATCACGATTATAGTGACTAAAATTATCACGATTATCAATATTATCACGGTTTTGTTGAAACGAGATGAAAGTGTTCAAAAATAGTTGATGCTCACACTGAAAACATTTCAGCAAGTTTTATATTTAATAATCAACAAACAACTAATAAAACAAGCAACTCTATGCACTTAATTTAAAGAAAGATTAAATTCTGTGGCATTTCCTTCCTTACAATGAAAAGTGTAGAAGCATAGAAAAGCATAGAAAAGTCACTGACTTTCGCCATTCCTTCTCGAAAAAAAACAAAAAAAACATTGTGCGCTGCGCTTGCGTCAGACTGTTGCTGGCTGGACATGATTTAATAGTGAGTTATTAAAACCGTTTAAAACCGATAATTCATTTTTAAACGATATTACTAACCTTCAGCACATTTTATCACGGTTATCGATAAAACCGGTTATCGTCCCATCCCTACCTGCAGTCCAGATCTTTCACCTATAGAGAACATTTGGCGCATCATTAAACGAAAAATACGTCAAAGACGACCACGAACTCTTCAGCAGCTGGAAATCTATATAAGGCAAGAATGGGACCAAATTCCAACAGCAAAACTCCAGCAACTCATAGCCTCAATGCCCAGACGTCTTCAAACTGTTTTGAAAAGAAAAGGAGATGCTACACCATGGTAAACATGCCCCGTCCCAACTATTTTGAGACCTGTAGCAGAAATCAAAATTGAAATGAGCTCATTTTGTGCATAAAATTGTAAACTTTCTCAGTTTAAACATTTGCTACGTTATCTATGTTCTATTGTGAATAAAATATTGGCTCATGTGATTTGAAAGTCTTTTAGTTTTCATTTTATTAAAATTTAAAAAACGTCCCAACTTTTCCGGAATTCGGGTTGTATATATATGTGTGTGTGTGTTTGTGTGTGTGTTTACATATATATATATATATATATATATATATATGCACATAATAAATATATACAGAACACACACATATATTATGTAAACAAAAACTTGCTGTGAAAAAATTGTGAAATATGTATGTATCTCCATAAATTAATGCTTTACACCCCTCTCTTTCATAGATGGAGACTCTGATCCCCATCATTAACAGACTGCAGGAGGTTTTCCTCACAGTCGGAGCCGAGATCATCCAGCTTCCTCAGATCGTAGTCGTGGGCTCACAGGTGAGTCATGAAAAACACAAAGCTGTGGATTTGAGTCTATGTGTTAGAAATGTAAACCGTCATTACATCAGGCGTCATTTTTGTTTTGTGATAATAAATCATCAGCGTCATGAAGTAGGCCTACATGTTAACACGGTTCCAGAATCAGAATCACAATGTGCTTTATTGCCAAGTATGTTTACACATATGAGGAATTTGTTTTCGTGACAGAAGCTCCGCAGTGCAACAGATTGACGGCGACAGAACAAAAAACACATAATAAAAGAATAAAAAAATACAAATAAGTAGGTAAGGAATGGCAATATACAAATAGACAATTGTAGGCAGGTATATTACAATAAGCACTATAGGTATATTATGTGCAAAAATGTGTACACTAAGTATGTGTGTTAGATAAATAAGTGTATGTGTATATAAATAGTGTAGTGTGTTCCACAGTTATTATCAGCTGTTCATAAGATGGATTGCCTGAGGGAAGAAACTGTTCCTGTGTCTGGTTGTTCTGGTGTTCAGTGCTCTGTAGCGTCGACCAGATGGCAACAGTTCAAAGAGGGAGTGTGCTGGATGTGAGGGGTCCAGAGTGATTTTGCTAGCCCTTTTGCTCACTCTGGATAAGTACATTTCTTGAATAGACGGGAGGGTTGTACCGATGATTCGCTCAGCAGTCCGGACTACCCTCTGTAGTCTTCTGAGGTCAGATTTAGAAGCTGAGCTGAACCAGACAGTTACTGAAGTGCAGAGGATGGATTCGATGATGGTGGAGTAGAACTGTTTCCCAGTATGTTCCCTTTGAAGTCAAGCATGTGCTCTGTTGGTCTCTTCAAATGAATCCACAGAGCAGTGGAAAGAGTTCAGTGTTGGAGAGTTTGGTTGGACGAGACTTTCTTCCCCGAGGTTCAGGAATAGTGACTCGGCGTCCTCTAGTGCTGCAGCTGGTGAACGTGCCTCCGCTGGAGGAGAGGCGCAGACAACACAGTGGTAACAGCTCGCAAGTGACTCTCTTTGACCCTCTTCTCTCTCTCTTCTAATTTTTCTCACATATATCTTAACTTGTACTGAACCCCGAATGTTCCTTTTAACATCTGCTCTCTGACAATGTTGACGTGTTCTGATTGATAGCGTTTCCTCCTAACGCTCTCTCTGCTGTCCTCTCTGTGCTTTCTCAGGGAATGGATCTAAACACAACAGCCAGAACAATTATCCAGGTCTCTGTTTTCAACATGAACGTTATCGGTCCATTTCATTCTTTCGGCATGCTCACATCCCACAGCTCTTCCTCCGTCTTCTGTTTTGCAAATGGCATTCTTTATAACCGAGATAATTTTTCCATCTGCTATGCTTTCACTTCTGGTGATTTTCCTGCACTTGGAGACTAGAGCAAATGCACGTTTTGGCTTCACTCTCTCAGTTGTGTACTTAATGTATGTGTCCACTGCATTGTTACTGGTTGAACATTGATTTCACATTTCATTCACGTCAGTTCTCTTTGCCTGTAAGAAGCTTTTATTTCCGTTGAGGTCTTTTGTGAGAATAGGGTTTCTGCTGAATCTTCCGCTGGGCTGAGTGTCATAAATATTGATTTGTTGTTGTCTTGTGTTCTTCTCTCTCGATCTTCTAAAGGTATCAAAGCAGAAGAATGGGGCACCTTCCTTCACTGCAAAAACCAGGTAATTAAAGGAGTTCTTGTTGAAGAAATAGCTCATTCAGAGTAGGTCACAGCTGGTTATGAGCCTCCGCTCTATTGAGATGCGCTTATCTCTTTGCTCAGATTTTCACCGATTTCTGTGAAATCCGGAAAGAGATCGAAGAGGAAACAGATCGAAGTACCAATAATAAGGTGCAGTGGAAGCACTTCATAGTTTGACATCCTCTTGTGGTTCCTGTTTTAATTGATCTGTTTTTCTTCCCCAGGGCATCAGTCCAGAGCCCATTAACCTGAAGATATACTCCCCTAACGTACTCAGTCTGACGTTAGTTGACTTGCCTGGCATCACGAAGGTACCAGCAATGACTGTACATGTTCATTTACCATGTAAATCAAACAAACCCATTTACTTTAGGATAAAAAGCAGAAGTGTTTTATGTTACCTATTGAAATTAAATGCTGTCCATTAAACATGTTATCTTAGTACTATAAAGTCTATAAAAGAACAATTATAGTCTTAGTCAGATCCAGTTTCTAGTTCTTTCTAAATTGTAATGAAATTCAAATCAGAGCTGAAACACACAGGATCCACTCCTAACTACTGGTCGACCGATGTGTATTTTTTGACAGGCGATGCCGATATCTTGGAAAGCAGTGGGGCCGATATAAAGCCGATATAATTTTTTTAATTATTAATATTTGAAAAATTTGAAATCATTTGACAATGGATTAAAAAACAAATGTGTTAAAGAAACATACTTACACTTTAGATGACACTGTTTTTCACAAGTAAATGAATATTTAATAAAAATAGAATTAAAAGAAAGTAAATACTGTAACCAACAGGGCACTCAGTATTCTGGGAAGTTTGTGTGCATTGGGAATCATATTTTTCAAATAAAGCCAGGATAACCCCCATTTTACATACAGCACACAGTGAAAATGACATGAATATGATGGTGGGCAAATGCATAAAGTGCAGCATAATTTGAAAACACGAATTTAAAGTTTAAAGCATTCAATTCACACGGACAGACCGTCACACAAAGAACATGCGATCATGCTGGATACGTATTTGCTTAATGCTGGCGGCAAACGAGAAACTATTATAATGTTTGCTTTTCTATTACTAATAGGCCTAATATAAAAGCAATTGTTGTAATACTTTCTGTATACATTAATTCCTTTGTTTATCCATTCTATCTGATTATTATACAGACTTCTATCTGTATTAGACAGAACTTTTAACAACTACGTTAGAGAGAGAGTGAGCACTGTTGGCGCTCAGGCGCTGCCGCTTTTAGCACAGTCAAAATAAAAGTCCCGCCTCGAACACATCAGCCAAGCAGAAAAACTTTTCAGCCGATGCTGATATTTGAAAAATGACAAATATCGCCCGATATATCGGCCATGGCAATATATCGGTTGACCACTAATCCTAACTCGAAGCGAGTAATGCTTTATAATGTGGAGACTGGCCAATTATTTCAAATATATTCTAGCAGAGTATTCATTGTATTATTAACTTCTGAATTATTTATCACTACTTCCATTATTTATCTCTATAACTAAAAAATAATGTTCTGATGTCATTTTATTATGAGCTAGTATTACATAATTATCTTTGGGACACAAAAGGAGATATTTGATAAATATCCTATTGGGTAAGTTTAATACAGTAGCAAAAAAGGTCTGTTGTCTTTTAACAAAGAGCACACACAGAAGTCACTTTCAAACGAAGCATCTTTCTATTGTTCAACAGTGAATTCATGTGAGGAACTTGTTGTGAAATCTTTTGAGCTCATGCAGAGTTCTTAGATTCCTATTGAGATGACAGGATTTTACACAAAAAAAAGCAATGTGTCCGCACTTTGAATATAATTGGAAATCCAATGCTTTTAGGGCTGCAACGACAATTTTTGTCAGTAATGAAAACAATTGACAGCAATTTCTTTTCATTTAATTGCATCTGCCCATCTGCTGGTCATGTCAGTTTAGAGAAGTGAATAACATATTTCTATGGACATAACACATATGACCCATAGAAGTGGACACAGAGAGAGCTGCTGCTGGGAAAGTGCATGACCCAAGTTGTCCTGTACATAAGAATTCTTTATAGTATACTTGACATATGTGACCCTGGACCAGAAAACCAGTCTTAAGTGTCAATACATTTGTATACATCATCTGAAAACTGAATAAATAAGCTTTCCATTGCTGTATGGTTAGTTAGGATCAGAAAATATTTTGACAAGATACAACTATTTGCAAATCTGGAATCTGAGGGTGCAAAAATAATTCAAAAAAGTCAATAAATCAAAATATTGAGAAAATGGCCTCTAAAGTTGTCCAAATTAAGTTCAAACAAATTACGTACCAAAAATTACGTTTTTATATATTTATGATAGGAAATTAACAAAATATCTTAATGGAACATGATCTTTGCTTAATATCCTACAGATTTTTTGCATTAAAGAAAAAGCGATTATTTTGACTCATACAATGTTTTTTTGGCTATTGCAAAAAATATACCCCAGCGACTTAAGACTGATTTTGTGCTCCAGGGTCACATACATGTGTGCTATTTAAAGCATTTGAGATGTGTTTTCATCAGTGCATAACTTACATTTCACAATTGTATCCTTATCTGTAAATGTTAAAAAGTCATGCTATTATTTCCATTTTGCATAAAGGCTAGTCCTAAAAGCTAGCAAATCTCTGTAAACTTCACAGACTTCACTGAATAAACCTCTGTATATGTGTTTCAAGCAGACAGAGCACCCAATACAACCAAGAATATATATATATATATATATATATATATATATATATATATATATATATATATATATATATATATTTAAAAATATACAGAAATGGTCCAAAAACATATATTTATGTAACTATATAACTATATTTTCACCAATATATATATATATATATATATATATATATATATATATATATATATATATATATATATATATATATATATATTGTGTGTATATATATATATTGAGCCATTTATTTTGATAATATAATATAAAAATCTAAATATCTTTATAGATTTCGCCCTATGTACTGTATTTCAATCCAAAAAAAAAGTAAAAGAAAAACTTCATTTCTTGTATATAAAGTGAACACTTAAGTAAAATCCAGCAAGGAAAATGTTTTACAATTTTCAAAAAAATAAAAATATAAAAATGCAATATAAAAATTTGAATATACAAATTAAACGCTATTAACATAACATTATTTTGGGCACAAAGATATGTAACACTTTATTTTACGGTGTCTATCTTACACAGGTTACATGTACTTACTATTATATTAAATGCAAAAAATACAGGAGCGCAATAATTCTGATTTAATACATTTTGTTAAAGACATTAAATGTAGGTTTAAAAATGTTATTTGTTTTTCAGGTCTAGCCTTATAAAAACCAGAAATAAAAGTGTCACTTTATTTGCACATAATGTAAAGCACAGCCTACATAGATGCATTCACTAGATTTGTTTTTAGAGCCTTCAAGTTGCACATTGTCTGGAAGACAGCGTTGGGCAGGATGTGGAATTGCATTTTTAATAATGGGTTAAAATGATTTTTTATTACATATTAATAATTAGTGATATTATCTGGATATTTAGAACCACTTGCAGCCCTAATTGCTTCGTTCTCCCGCTCATTCTTTGTCACGTGATCTGTTTTGAGTAGGTCCCTGTTGGTGACCAGCCTGAAGATATCGAGACTCAAGTCCAGGAGATGATTCTGTCCTACATCTCCAACCCCAACTCCCTCATCCTGTGCGTCTCGCCTGCGAACTCTGACCTCGCCACATCAGATGCCCTTAAACTGGCACGAGAGGTGGACCCAGATGGTGAGGACATGCAGGGAACATCCAGATGTGGTTATTACACACTGAGCAGCTCTGTGGGAAGGGAGTGTATTCACTGTCTGTGTGCGCTCAGGTCGCAGGACGCTGCTGGTGGTGAGTAAGCTGGATCTGATGGATGCGGGGACAGATGCTCTGGAGGTGCTGCTGGGCCGGATCATACCCGTCAGACTGGGCATCATCGGTGTGGTTAACAGGTCAGCCACCATATTACCTCTTAACCCTATCTGGACTTTAAATACAATTTAAGATTCAAAATTCAATCTCTGAAGCAACAGACTGATATCTTAGTTGTTATTCAATGAAATCTTCCCTTGTAGAGGGCCCTATGATTGAAAACACGGACAAAACCTTGGAATCCAGTCATAAAAATGGAATTTACTTTGTAACACAGAATGTCATAGAAGTTTGGACGAATTAATAAAAAGTCGGTCATTACACTTCAATCAAATTGCGATATGGGCTAGTAAATGTAAATATTAAGCAGCATTTAAATATGAATCGTTCATGTTCTGCATGTCTCTGTGTGTGTGAATGGTGTAATAAAGCATGCGGAATGCTTCTCACTAAATGAGGACAAAAATACATGAACAACAGCTCCAGAACTTCTATCATCATATCATATACATGCACAAATATAAAGGTATTCACAGCAACCCGTCAAAATAAAAGTTTGGTTTAACTTGAAGACTATTTTTTAGTAGAACATAAGTTAAACTAATACTATTGCATCTTTAGTTTATTACGTAATAATTGCACAATTCTTGTACTAGTGTATTTCTTCTACTAACTTTGTTTGCCAAACAAAAATATTTAGTTAAATATTTAGGTTTTTTTTAGCCAGCAATTTTGAGTTTTCAGCATATTTTCATATCAATTATCTTTTGTCATTAAATTATAATTTTAATGCTGTAAAAGCGCATATGGAGAACTCCACACATCATAACTGTGAATTAAATATATAAATATATAAAAATATTAAATGTATAAAAATAAGAAATTTGAGTTGTAGTATTTTTTAGTCCACTGTATTTAGATTAATTTATGCTGTTTAATATGATTTTAATGTGTAAATAAATGTAACATAAGGTGTATAGAAAATTCAGATACAGAAACACTACTGTTCAAAAGTATTTACTGCAATGATATATATTCATGTAGTATTTAATATTTATTTTTCTGTTGCTTAAAATGTACTTTTCTACCCCCCAAAAAAATCCTAATTAACTTGACTGTACTGTGTTTTGGTGGTTTCTGTGCAAAAATCATAGACGCCTCTAGCACTTCTATTAGCATGGGTGGGCATTTCACCTCAGAAATACACCAATTTGGACCTGCAGCAACGTATTTCATATTTCGCAAAAGTGCAGTCTGTTTTTTCTCACAAGGCCGAGTAGATCATTAAAGAACTTAATTGCATATGAAGTCCTAGAGACAGAGCAGCAGAAACAGCCTGTTTAAGCTTAAGGGTCAGCGAGAGGGCGGAAAATGACCATCACAACATGCACATGAAACCTTGAATAACATTTTAGGTGCACCTAAGGGGAAAAAATAAAGTGCTAGAGAAGTGCAGCAAACAGCCCTTTAGACTGCATTAGAAACATAATCAACCATGTGAAAAAGCATTGCAACATTTCAACAGTGTAATTTTCTTGCAATTCGAGTTCCTCTATCACAACCCCAAAGCAGCAGTGACTGTTATCCTCTCCTGCACTGTCTATTCATGCTCTAGCACCCAAGGGCATCATGTCTTCCCACTATCAGCTACCAGAGAGCCGAGTTTGAGATAAATCATTGGTTTATTCAGCTTTGGCTTTAGCATGTCCTTCAGGGCCTGTACGAATACAGGAGGCAATTTAGTTGGGGAGAAGAACGGCAGTGACACTTTTCATTTCTCGACTCTCGTTAAGTTAATCAGACGTAGCTGTGGGCCGTCGTCTCTTCACTGTTATCCTACGCTGTCTTGGAGGAGTCAAACAGGAAAGCACTTGAAGATTTCCTAAGAGAGTGTTTATGGAAAGCAAGCACTGGCGACAAATAAAAGAAGTGTTCGGTTCAATATATTGGTCAGTCATTTTAGTTTTATCTGTAGTGTTTGCTAAGGGAAGCATCAGTTCCTCATTCTTGAGGTCAGAGGTTCAAACTAATACCTGATCTTAAATATTAAACTTAAGCATGCATCTAGTTTGTGCATGACTTACTGGTGGATAAAACACGCAAATATTGGTGTAGAAACCCTGCAATAAGCAAATACACCAAACGCACTGAAACACCCTAGCAACCACCTAGCAAAGCCCTAGCAACCATTCGCAACATGTTTTCTTTAGAAAATGTAAAAATGAATGTTTCATTCCTAGTTAGCATGTGAGGATTTGTTAACCGAAGCAAAGGTAGAAACTTGTGTTTTCCAGTAGTGGGCAGTATACTAACAATTTTCAGTAGCACTATCCAATACGAATGCACTGCAGATTAAATGATAAATTCTAAAGGAAAGAAAACTTCTCTAAAATGACCTGTTTTCAATCCCTCCAACCACCTTTCAAATAGACAGCCTTTAAAACGTTGAGGTCAAGAAGGTTTTTTTTAAAATGAATTTAATACTTTTATAATAATAATAATAGTAATAATTAATTACATTTAGAAAGCGGTTTTCTGGAAGCTCAAAGCGCTTTACATGAAAGGGGAGGAATCTCCTCAACCACCACCAGTTATTATTCAGCAAGGATGCTTTCAAATTTATATTAAAGATATTCAAAATGGTATAAAATGTAAATTTAAATTTGAAATTTTGCTTAGAACTTTCTATTCGTCAAAAAGGGCAATCACAGTTTGCATAAAAATATGAAGCAGCACAACTGTTTTCAACATTGATAATAATCAGAAATGTATCTTGAGCAGCAAATCAGTGTATTAGAATGATTTCTGAAGCATCATGTGACACTGGAGACTGGAGGAATGATGCTTTACCATCACAGGAATGAATTACATTTAAAATATATTAAGATAGAAAACAGTTCTTTTAAATTATAGTAATTTTTCACAGTGTTACTGTTTTTACTGTAAACTGAATTAAATATATGCAGCCCTGAGACTTTTCAAAAACTGTACAAACTCAAGCTAGTGTCCTTGCTGCTCAGTCAACAATTTCACTGTCACTGTGAATTCATTTATTTATTATCATTTCTCGAAAGATTCCTTTGAAAGTTTCATGATTCCTGTAAGGAAGAGACCAAGGCTGCATAACATCATGTTTAATGATCTAGAACAAATTCAAATGAGCTTTAGAGATAACCTAGTAAATAGATACAGTTTTATGTTTGTGCCCTACCACTGAATCACACACAGAGGATTATGGGATATTATAAGAAGCAATGGATACTCCCTAAAACCTACATGATTAAAGCATCTTATCAGACAAGATGTTGAGCAAACAGTGAATCTGGGATGCACTGTGGTGAATTTTTCAGGCTTCGATCCACTTTTCACTTTCCAGTCCTATAATAATAATTAATTTTTTTACTTTACCAGGAGCCAACATGACTTGAACACCCAAAAGAGTGTCGCAGACTCCTGCAAAGACGAGCAGGTGTTCCTGCAGCGCTATTACCCGTCATTAGCCTCCCGCTGCGGCTCGCGCTACCTGGCTCGCACCCTGAGCCGACTGCTCATGCATCACATCAGAGACTGTCTCCCAGAGCTCAAGACGCGAGTCACGGTGCTCACGGTGCAGTACCAGTCCCGACTCAACAGCTATGGCCAGCCAGTGGAAGACCAGAGCGCCACCTTGCTGCAGATCGTCACTAAGTTTGCCACCGACTACTGCAACACCATCGAAGGCACTGCCAGACACATCCAGACCTCTGAATTGTGAGTTCCTGCACCACCATGCTTTAGGATTTTTTTTTTCTGCAAAACAAGTTGTTTTTCTTGTTGCCCCTAAAGGTCTTTCTTCATTAAAGCCATCGTTCTCCCAAAAATGAAAATCCTATTATAATTTATCCAGCCTTCACTTCACTATAGTTATATACTATACTATATTCTACGCAAACAGCATCACAAACTCAAATGGTCATAACTACAGCTCTCAAGCTGACCTGAGAGGGATCATGTGACGAATGAAACATCAAATAAAGCAAAAACTAGTGAAGCAGTCCTCAGATGCCACGTTCGTTGCAGCAGCATCTCGGACATCTGAAAGAACAGCTTTTTCTTTACTCGGGAAACACTAAAACATTAAAGGTAAATGTTTTTTTTTTTTTTTTTTTGAGGAGCAGAGAAGTCAAGCATCTGCTGTCTAGTGATAACCAATATAGCACTTCATTTTCTGTAACATATTTTTAAGCTCCAATTTAGACCTTTTTTAAGACATACGAGGTAGGGCAATGTCTGTAGTACCATATTTAACTGTAAAATTACTGTTAAAAGCATAATTTACAGTTCAGATAAGAATTTTCACAAAAACAAAAAGTTGTGATAAACTTTACATTTCAGCCTTTTAACCATTGAAAAAAATGTATGAGTCAGAAGTATTAATTATTATGTTAATAAAAAAATTATTATCAATAAATTATAATCAATCAATTAAATAACATACATTTAGGGGTGTAAATCGGATGGTTCATCACGATACGATACGATACAATATCGATTCTCATTACCAGCGATACAATATTTGCAGATACCTCAAAAAATTCTACAATACGATTCCGATCCGATTCGATACAGGAGTATATCGATGGAAATATAGATATTTTCATATTATATATCTATTTTAAACATATATATTTTAAACATATTTATATATATTTATACAGATAACCAAATTACAAGCAATAGCAGAAAATAAATACAATACAACAAATACACAAGTTCAATAAACAGTGCTTTTCAGGTTTTTCAGCTCAGTCTAATCTAAATTTTAAGGTACGCTACAGAAATGTAACGTAAAATAACTGCACAGTCTTCACTGTTAAAATTAAATATGGATTAATAATTTTGAATGTTACAACGGTTATTTAGTCAGGAGCATTGAGCACTTGTATTTTTCTTTGACAGTATTAGATTTATTATTACTTTGCTTTCACTTTAAGAACAAAGCACAGATTTAATATACTGATACACATGCCTTTTCTTTCTGAACTGTTTATGTTAAGACATGCCTAACCGACTGTGTTTACTAGGATATTCACCAAAACGTGCATTTTGATGTCTGTATTTCTTCATCCATGCACAAAAAAAGCAAAAGAGAGCTCAATTTAGTAGTGCCTAAAACTTCTCACACAGTGCTCAACTGTTCCGCAAACAATCCCGAGCATCATTTATTCTCACATTGTGCCTTCAGGCAGTCCTTATACAGAGTCCTGAAACATGAGTTTGAGCGAGAATGCACGCGTTGGCGGTAATGCATAGACAAACATTATGTGAAAATGTGGACAGTGCCAAATAAGGTGACTTTTTATATTACAGATATCGATATTTTCTGTGTGACATTGATGCATCGTAACGTCAGACATCGTATCGATGTATCGATCCATATCGATGAATCGTTACACCCATACATACATTAGCAGTGTGCGATATTGACAAAAAAATTATATCTCGATAATTTTCTGCATAAATACGTAGAAACAGCGCATCCTTGTGGAGCGGCTGACACAGAAGAGTTTAGGCAGTTTGAGTGATGTGAAGAGACAGAGGAGACTGTTGACAAATCAGTTGTTGAATAAAGTCATTATTTTTGTTTTATTCGTGTACAAAAAGTATTCTCGTTGCTTCATAACGTTACGGTTGAAACACTGATGGCAGATTCTGACGATGTCTTTCATACTTTTCTGGACCTTGAGTGTATTTTACTTGCAGTCAATGGGACAGTCACAAACCTCCCAGATTTCATCCAAAATATCTTAAATTGTGTTCTGAAGACAAACAAAGCTTTTATGGGTTTGGAACAACATGGGGTAGATTAATGACAAAATTTTCATTTTGGGGTGGAGTACCCCTTTAAATTCATTTTTATCGAGTTTAAGGGCATAAAAAGTCTTAATAGTAGTTAAAAGTCTTTATTACCATTTTATGAGGACATTCACCTCAGAATGAAAATTAAAAAATTTTACTCACCCTCCACCAAACAGTTGATGGTAGCCATTGATTTGATTTTTTTTCAATAGAATGGAAGTCAATGGCTGCCGTCAACTGTTTGGTTACCAGCATTCTTCAAAATATCTTTCTTTTGTGTTCAGCAAAAGAAAAAGTCATACAGGTTTGGAACAAGTGGAGGATGGCTGAATTTACATATTTGGGTGAACTGTCCCTTTAAACTTGGGAACTGAAAAACAGGAATCCCATTCAAAAGTTTAGTAAAACCAGTCAATTAGGCTTGAGCTTGTGATCTGAGAAAGCTCTTGCCATTTATGAGCGCAATGATCATCAGACAGTCAAAGAACTCCTCATGACTTTTATTTGTGGAGCCACTCACTAAAGATTGCCTTCTTACACCATACTATTTGAGTTTGACATATTGTCATTACCGAGGCTACATTCCTGCTAAATCTTTTTTCTGTGACTTCGGCAGCGTCTCAGTCTGTCATTTTCACACCGAAACAGATACCAAGCACACCATGTTTACTCTGTCTGCTTGACTAAACCTGACAGGCAGATAATCCGGGAGTCTGTCCATCTCCTTATTTACACCCTGTTCACTGTTGGATGAAATGCTGTTCATCTCTCATATCTGGCTCAGTCCACACCAGCTATTGATTAATTAAGTGCCTCGTATTGACATTTTCTGGCTGGACGGTTGGGTCCGACTCCAGGCCTGTGTGCCAACGTGCCTGTGAATCCCAAACGAGTTGCATGATTTTAAATTTTTTATGGATTGTGTGTGAATTTGTTCATTGCAGGTGTGGAGGAGCTCGTATCTGTTATATATTCCATGAGACATTTGGAAGAACCCTGCAGTCTATTGACCCACTTGGAGGACTCAATGAGCTAGACGTTCTCACAGCTATTCGAAACGCTACGGTATGATATTTAAATGTTTATGCATGCATATAAATGACTTAATGGTACAGTGCATATTATTCAGGCCAGCATCCTGATGAGTTTTGAAAATAAATAAATAATAATAATTCAAATTCAAATAGATGCTGAATTTAACAAATTTCCAGGCCTCCAAAAATGTAAATTTTTTTAAATAAAATCTTGTCATTGAAAATGGACGGGAATATCTGAGGTGTATAAATACACTACTGTTCAATATTTGGTATTGGTAAGATGTTTTTAATGTTTTTGAGTGAAGGCTTTTATGATCACTTATTTGATCAAAAATACAGTAAAAACTGTAATATTGTAAAATATTATAGCAATTTGAACATATTGTAAAATGTAATTTATTTCTGTGAGGCAAAGCTGATTTTTCAGAATCATTACTCCAGGCCTAAGTGTCACATGATCCTTCAGAAATCATTCTGATATGCTGATTTGATGCTTTCTAATCGATTTTTCTGATCATTATTATTAATGTTGAAAACAGCTTTGCAGCTTAAAGGGATAGTTCACCCAAACAAGAATATTCTGTCATTAATTACTCACCCTCATGTCATTCCAAACCTGTAAGACCTTCGTTCATCTTCAGATCATAAATTAAGATATTTTTGATGAATACCGAGAGCTTTGTTTTACCGATGTCCTTGCTGCACTATGTCTGGGAACATTTGAGTTGCATTGCTGTCTAAGGAGGATCGGAGAGCTCTCGGATTTCATCAAAAAATATCTTAATTTGTGTTCTGAAGGTAAACAAATCTGTTACTGGTTTTGGAACGACATAAGTGTGAGTAATTAATGACAGAATTTTCATTTTGGGGTGAACTATGCCTTTAAGATTTTTTTTTCGTGAAAACTGTTAATACACTACAGAAAAAAAAATGATGCATTAAATTGATCAAAAGTTATAGTAAAGACATTTAAATTGTTACAAAGGATTTAGATTTAAAAATAAACGCTGTTCATTGTGCTTTTAATTTATCAACAAACCCTGCAAAAATGTCACAAAAATGTTAGCATTTTCAACATTGATAACAATAATTGAATACCAATAATAACTGATGATAACTGAGTAGAAAATCAGCTTATTAGAATGATTTCTTAAGGATCATGTGACACTGAAGACAGAGCAATGATGCTGTAAACTTTACATCACATAAATAAATGACAGTTAAAATGTATTAAAATAGAAAACCGTTTTTATAATTTTATTCATAATTTACAATTTTTCTGTTTTTACTGTATTTTTTTATTAAATAAGTGCATCAAATGACACATGCTTAAGTCTTAATAATTAATTATTCCAAACTTTTGACTAGTAGTGTGTATATCTCTTTCTTTCAAGTCTGAAATATTTCTCCTGGTAGAAGTGATTTTCTGTGTGTGCAATCACTATTACATTATGATTATCAGGAATAGCTGTGAAGCCCTGGAAGATAATTGGTCAGAATTTGTGCACACACTCTAACACTTATATAACAGAAGCAGACTAGACGTGGGCTGAGTGTATTTGGTTGTTGTGATGGATGTAGGGTCCTCGGCCGGCGCTGTTTGTTCCTGAGGTCAGTTTTGAGCTGCTGGTGAAGAAACAGATCAAGAGACTGGAGGAGCCCAGCCTGCGCTGTGTGGAGCTCGTACACGAGGAACTTCAGAGAATCATCCAGCACTGCTCTGCCTACAGCACACAGGTGCTTCACTGACTATTAATATTTGATGCACAGCATCCACGCTTATATAACGTGTAGTTAGATGTTAAAGGAATAGTTCACTCAAAAAAATATATATATATCTCAGTCCATCCAATATGTTGATGATTTGCAGAAATGTAGCATTACATCACATGTTCACTAGTGGATGCTCTGCGGTGAATGGGTGCCGTCAGAATGAGAGTCCAAACAGCTGATAAAAAACACCACAATAATCCACTGCAGTCCATCAGTAAAGTCTTGTGAAGCCAAAAGCTGCGTTTTTAAGAAACAAATCCATCATTAAGGCATTTTAACTTTTAAATCATCGCTTCTGCCCATAATACGAGTCCAGAATACATAATAACACTCCCTTCAGTGAAAAAGTCCTTTGCTTGTGGTCCTCTCACATCGAAATCCAAGTACATGTTTGTTTAGAACCGTGTTGAACTGTTTTGGCTTGTAAACAGTGCTTGTTCTTTGCATATTTCTCACCTGATTCAAATGAAATTAGTTTTTATGGGAGAAAGCATTATTATGGACAGAGCAATTTTATGTTAATAGTAACAATGGTTTGAAGTAAAAAAAAAACTATTTAAAGATATCTGTTATTAAAAATGTTCAAAAATCATGTTCTTTTTTATTTTATTTTTTATGTAATTAATATCAATCAAACTGCGATTGGGTTGTTTTGAATAAATAATAATAACAACAACAACAACAACAAAAAAACAGCTAACTAACACAATAAAACACAATAAAAGCAGGATAACACAATAATAACATGATTTATGAAAATTAATAAAAACGGAGTTATCTGTTTTTGCAAAAATAGAAAAAAAAATGTGTGCATTTGTTTCTCACAAACTACACGAGACAGGACTGGTGTGGATTACTTGTGGATTATTGTGATGTTTTTATCAGATGTTTGGACTCTCATTCTGACGGCACCCATTCCCTGCAGAGCATCCATTGGTGAGCAAGTGATGCAATGCTACATTACTTCAAATCTATTCTGATGAGGAAAACTCCTCTACATCTTGGATGGTCTGATGATGAGTACTTTTCAAGCTAATTTATTTTCTGGGTGAACCATTCCTTTAATGTGGTTGTGCCGACCATTTTTGAGTAGTGCATTGTGTGACTCAGTTCTCTGCATAGTCCATCAAACTCTGTTATTACAAACAAGCAAGACAAACTCTGTTTCCCATTTCTACAAAATGAAATGTGAACACACACACACAGAGAGACTCAGAACAGCCTGCATTAGGATTCTGCTCCTCAATCTGCTCTTATCTTCTCTGTCCTGCTGCCTTCACTGTGTACATTTGTTTTACATTAAACATTTTTTCAGTTTCCTTTATTATATACATAAATTTAATGTCAGAATGTGTGCTGGAGGGAAAGCTGAGAACAGTTTTGATGCAGAAATGTGTTCTGTGGATATTATGCTTCCACACAGGAAGTGTAAAAATGTTGTGAATAATTGAAAGCTGACCTATGGTATGCATGTGTTTATGTCCGAAGGAGCTCTTGCGGTTTCCCAAACTGCATGACTCGATTGTGGAGGTGGTTACCAGCTTACTCAGGAAACGCCTGCCCATAACCAATGAGATGGTAGGAGCACATGCCTGTAGCTTACACGTACACTTGCCTGGAGACTGTGTGTTACAGTCATTTAATCAGGATTCTTAGACAGCATGCAATCTTTTATAAAACAGTAGAAACATCAAAATGATAAAAGACCAAAATGTATAAATAATAAATTATTACATTTATTAATTATAATCTGAAATGAGAGGACAAAGACTTCACTCTTTATGTTCATATGTATGAATAGTAATGCTTCAGTTTAGGGACTAGTTTTCACTATAAACAAGTTGCTTATTAGCATGCGTATTACTAGCATATTAGCTGTTTGTTAGTACTTAATAAAGCACATATTCTACATCTCTAATCTCTACCCCATATCTAAACTTAACAACTACCTTACTATTAATAAGCCGTAATTAGGAGTTTATTGAGGCAAAAGTCATAGTTAATAGTGAGAACTGGACCTTAAAATAAATTGTGACCATATGAGGTTATTAGCATCATGGTTAGTATTGGATTATATACTGTAATTGTATATGCTCATGTCCCATATTTTTAATTTTTACAATCTTCATAAAATCATAACAAAATAAATGTGCATTTTTCATACAAAACATTATATTGTTGTAAGGTCTAAATTCACATGGTGAGTTAAAGTCAAGGTGAAACCAGTAGTCATGTGGATTCCTCTTGAAATAACTGGATTTCACCCAAAAATCGTGTGACCATGTCATAATTGTATAATGTTAATATTGGCCATTTATCAGCTATCAGTGGTAACATTATATTTTTTTTTTCAGTCTAGATATGTAATTGTGTGCATGCTTATTTCCCCTATTGTTACATATCATTTAGCTTTGCCATCATCAAACACTAAGTCTAACAGCACCATTAATTGTAATCTTTATCAAATTATAATAAGATCCATGTCTATTTTAAGATACTGCCATTTTGCCATTACTGCCAAAATTCCATAGGCAAAAAGTCCATTGCCTATTGTCAGTAGTATAGTGATTTCTTTATGTAATTATGTAATATCAGCCATTCATTGCATATTCGTGTTAACATGAAAAAATGATCATCGGGCATACTGATATCAGGCAGAATTTGAATTCTGCAAACACACACACAATATATACAAATCCTGAGCGTATGACACGTTCAGAGCACAGTTTTGGCTAATTCTTGGAAAATGTTTCGTCATGTTAACTCTTCTGTTTGCATCTTCTCAGGTTCATAATCTAGTTGCAATCGAGTTGGCCTACATAAACACCAAACATCCTGATTTCACAGACGCTGCCCAAGTGTCTGCATCTGTCAACAGCCAGCAGGTATTGAACCTCTCTCTCTGTCTCTCCGTATTTCTCTCTCTCTCTCCAAATCCAAACAGGATTAGCTTTTGTTTGATCTTCTCTTTCACAGGCGGAGGCTGGGGATGCAGGTAAGCGATGGAAGAATGAGAAGATGCCTTCAGAGGACAAAGGTCCCGTGCCAGGATTTGGGAGTCCCACTAAAGCCATCAACCTGCTGGACACGGTACTATCAGAAGCCAACAATACTTGCACTTTCAGAGAAAAGCGTGAAAGACTAACAACTACTGAAAATGTTTGTGTAGGCCGTGCCAGTATCCCGCAAGCTGAGCACTCGAGAGCAGAGGGACTGTGAGGTCATCCAGCGGCTCATCAAGTGCTACTTCCTGATCGTGCGCAAGGGCATCCAGGACAGGTCAGTTTCAGAGTGCCACATAACTGGATGAGCAGGAGTCACTTCGCATCCGATGGTCTTTTCTGCTTTCTGTAGTGTGCCAAAGACGGTGATGCACTTCCTGGTGAATTTTGTGAAGGAGCATTTGCAGAGTGAGCTGGTGGGTCAGCTCTACAAACAGCCTCTGCTGCAGGAGCTGCTCATCGAGTCTCAAGAAACTGCTCAGCAGCGCACAGAGGTCGCACAGATGCTGGAGGTACGTCTGTGTGTGTTTGAAGGACATTTAAACCTTTGATCTGGAAGAAATTCATACAAAATAAATTATTGGTTTTAGAATAGGAATCAGGCTGTGCAAATAGGCCAATACTATCAAAATACACATAATTCATTTATTTCTTTCTATTTGTTTATTTATTTAATAGTTATGAATTATGAGTTTCTTTCAAAAATAGTATATTTTTTTCTCTCTTATTCCCCAAACACTTTTGGGACTAAATTTTGTTGGTAAACATGAATATGCATGCCTATTGAGAAACCACTGCTGCATGAAAAGGAGTAAAAAAAATAAGTCATTAATATGTATACGTCTTGTTTTAATACACTCCAGATTAATATCAATGTTGTTTTGGTAAACAATTAATATGTAGACTTAAAAACAAATTTCTACTGATTTTGATCAACCATTTCATTTAATACTGGTCATTCTCATGTTTTTATAAATGTCATACAATGATAAATTTAAATAAACACACTTTTGCTGTAGTTGATGTATAATTTGTAATTTGAAAGATTTTTCTAAGGTGCCCTTGTTACATGTTACATGTACTTACTATTATAATAACAATAAATTATACATAAATACATGCAAGTTACCTTAAACCAACCCCTAATCATAACACTTACCATAGAGTAAGTACGTGTAGTTTATAAGTTTAATGGCTTCTGAAATCAAATGCATATTTTGAAAGCATTACTACTACAGTACTTGTGGTTTTCTATATTTAGCAGCAGTGTTTCAGTTCGCATGCTGAGAGTCTGCTGTGCTGTGTGCATTACACTGGTCTTAGAAATAAGTTAAGCCAGTTATTTTTATTCTTTTTTTAAATGGCGTATACTAGTACTGGTGTTTATTTGTGTATAGTATTAGAGATGGAAACTAAGTTGAGTTAAAAGCAGTGTTTCTCAGCTGATGGTGAGTGAACAGGCAAAAAAACTGCTCTTTCTTAATTCTGCTCTTTCTGGTTTCTCCTTTAGGCTCTCAAGAAAGCCAGTAACATTATCTCAGAGATCCGGGAGACTCATCTTTGGTAGCTCAACGTTCTCTTGAACATTCTGTCCAGGAAAGTGTTTACATGTTTGTGCATGCTGTATGTGTGTGAGTGTATGACATACAGCTCAAATACATCATCTGAAGAAGAAATTCAATGCCTCTGCCAGCATGAACATTCAACAAAACGTGTACAGTTTTCCAAATAGCCTTTATTTCTACTGTATATGCACTGATTCCATAACTGAGTGTTTGGTCAAAAGTGTGAGTGCGTCGTTATCTTCAATATTATAAATGCTTCGTAATGGTTTTTCGCCATTATGATAAATACTCTTTCATTTAGTGTTATAAGAATTAATGTCTCAAATGCTCCTTAGAGCATCCTAAGAACAATTGAGCTCTGATACGCTCACCTGACTGAAAACAATGAACGTAGTAATTTTTTCATCATTTACTCAACATGTCATTCCAAACTGTGTGATACTCTAGAATGCAAGAGATGAAAAATATTTTTTTCATTCAGTGAAAACATTGAGTTTCAAGCTCTGAAATGGACTGAAAGCAACATAAATGTTCCATAAATCATCATAAAAGTAGCTAATGTGACTCGTTTTATGTGAGGAACAGACTGAAAATTTGTCATTTACTGAATATAGATGTGGAATGACATGACAATGAGTAAGTATAAGAAACAAACAAAAAATTTAAATATGCCCCCTTTATTAGATTGGGTTGAATTTGTCCATGTTGGCACAGTTGTATCTTACATATAAGCTTAGGTTATCACAGCCAATATGGGCTGAAAACAAAAGCAGTGCTAATATTTGATAATGTGAATGAAACTCAAATATGATTTTACATTTAGAATAAATAATGATTTAACCCGTGACTGGTGTCCAGACGTGGTGCAAATAAATAGTAGTTCAGCGTGAAGAGCCACAGAACAAACACTTCAAACCGTGCTTGATTTGACTGCCATGTAATATTTATGGTTGTATGAATATTTATTGTGAGACTGAGCACACCTGTGTCAAAGAAGGTCAAATGAGGAAGAACAAACTAAGATATGAAAACACTGGCTGTTTGAAACATTGAACACCAAGAATGAATAGTGTTCAGTGTCAAATAAAAACAGTGCAAAATGAATGCCCAGCACAAATGTGGGCTGTGGGGCTGTAGAGGAGTTGGTAGTTATTGTATTGCCTGCTAAAACCAATATTAATTTGTGTGGGTGTTTATGTTGGGGATGATGTTGCATATTTTTTAATTTATTGCTTGTGATGGGGGACACATTATGCTTCAAACTTTGTGAATCTCTACCAAACAATCAATCATAAATAATAGACATGTCAGGAAGACTGAGAGAGGGGGAAATAAAATCAACTTAAGCATATTTATATACATTGCCAAATAACTGAAAGTTAATAAGCATGCATTTCTCGTTGACCTCAATCTTTAGACTGTTAAATTGAGTCCTGCCTCATATTTAAATTTTTTTATATATATTTCAGTGGATATGTGTAACACAGTTAAGATGTACTGTAGAGGTGTTGTAAATATCAAGAGGTGTAAGCAGTTTACTCATTATTCTGCTGGACTGAAGTAGGATCTGTAGAAACACTTCAGAGGTCGATGGGTTTTAATGAACCCCGTTGCCGTCTCGGCCCTAATAACATGATGTATGTTTCCTGAATCTTAAAAAATCTGCACTGCAATCTGATCCTAAAGTGTCTCTAGCATTTTTGTGAATCTCATGGAAACTGTCAATAACATATTTAGGTCATATCCTTCACTAAAATTAAATGAAACTATGAAAATCTTATTTAGAATCTAGAAAGCCTATTTCTAAAAACATTTAGATTTTGCACTGTTAAGTACAGAAATTCCTCAAATTGGCTCTCATTACCACAACACAAACATTCACATTAATGTAAAAACAAATCTTATTCTCATTACCATAACAAAATGTCTTACTCTAATTACCACAATACTGCAAAAATTTTAATTCTATTTACATTAATATAAGAAAAAGAAATAGCTTATTCTCATTACCATACAAACTTTTTTTTACTCCCATTTCTGCAATACAAATATATATATCACATCAATGTAAGAAAAAATCTCTTTTTGTCAATTTTTTTTACTCATTACCATTATGTTGATTGTTTTACTCTATTTTAAAAAATTCTCATTATTATATGATTGATAAATGGGTTAATACGATACATTTCTATTTCTGATACAGTACATTTTTGCTACATTAACAAAATGCTGTTTTAATAAAATCCCCATACATTTAAACCACCCTACCTTGAACTCATATAAATGCTTTACAATTAAAATTTCACATTTCAGAAATGCAGTTTTGGGGGAAATGTGTTTAATTGCTATGCTTTAGTCCAAAATAGGCTAAATTTTCTTTAACCAAAATTTAAATTCTAATTTCTTTATGGATTTGGTGGTGAAATATGAGCGGGATAGGTTATAAAACACTGTTAATCGCTGTCCAGTCCAAAGTGACGTCTCCACTACCTGTGTGTTTAGCATTCTTTCATAGTCTATAAGTGTGCCTAAAGAAAAGTGTATTTTAACTATATAACTCATTTAGCTTTCCTGTTGAGCATGTGCCTGCATTCATATGTGTGTGCGGAAAAAAGTAATTGTACGTGTGGGAGTTTGCTGTGAATCATTTTAAATAACTTGCCATTTCTTGACAGATGCCTGTAAGCGCCTGCCTGCCATTTTATTTTTGTGATACATGCTGATGTGCCGTTCACTCTTCAGAACTACATTAAAATTAAATGAAAAGCTCTCCTTTGCCCTTATTGAAAGCTGCAATAGAACAGATTTTTCAATATTGTGCAGATCGCATATTATTCCTGTTATGGTCACACCGAATAAATGCACTTATCTGTGCTGAAATGAAAAAAAAGTCATTTCTACAAAGTCACACATTTTATCAGCTTGCTCTGATTTTTTTTTTTTTTTCTGCCTACAGGCAATAAAACCAAATGCAGAAAGGAAAAAGCACGTTATGTAGTAAAAACTAAATATATTCTTTTAGATTAGTGAAGCAGGAAAACAGTAGCATGTATTTTTTCCCACTGAATGTTCTGTTTTGTGTGTGAGAGAACCAGAGATGCTTTTACTTCTTATATGTGATCCTGGACCATAAAACCAGTCTTAAGTGTACATTTTTCAAAATTGAGATTTATACATCACCTGAATAAATAAGCTTTCCATTGATGTATGGTTTATTAGGATCGGACAATATTTGGCCGAGATACAACTATTTGAAAATCTGGAATCTGAAAAAAAAAAATCTTGAGAAAATCTCCTTTAAAGCTGTCCAAATGAATTTTTAGCAATGCATATTACTAATCAAAAATTAAGTTTAGATATATTTATATGTATATATATATATATATATATATATATATATATATATATATATACAAACCCAATTCAAAAAAAGTTGGGACCCTGTACAAATTGTGAATAACAACAGAATGATGTGGAAGTTTCAAATTTCAATATTTTATTCAGAATACAACACAGATGACATATCAAATGTTTAAGTTGAGACAATGTATAATTTTAAGCGAAAAATAAGTTGATTTTAAATTTCATTGCATCAACACATCTCAAAAAAGTTGGGACAACATGGGCCATGTTTACCACTGTGTGGCATCCCCTCTTCTTTTTATAACAGTCTGCAAACGTCTGGGGACTGAGGAAACAAGTTGCTCAAATTTAGGAATAGGAATGTTGTCCCATTCTTGTCTAATACAGGCTTCTAGTTGCTCAACTGTTTTAGGTCTTTGTCGCATCTTCCTCTTTATGATGCGCCAAATGTTTTCTATGGGTGAAAGATCTGGACTGCAGGTTAGCCATTTCAGTACCCGGATCCTTCTTCTACTCAGCCATTATGTGGTCTGGCATTGTCATGTTGGAAAATGCTAGGTCTTCCCTGAAAGAGACCATGTCTGGATGGGAGCATATGTTGTTCTAGAACTTGGATATACCTTTCAGTATTGATGGTGCCTTTCCAGATGTGTAAGCTGCCCATGCCACATGCACTCATGCAACCCTATACCATCAGAGATGCAGGCTTCTGAACTGAGCGCTGATAACAACTTGGGCTGTCCTTGTCCTCTTTAGTCCGGATGACATGGCGTCCCAGTTTTCCAAAAAGAACTTCAAATTTTGATTCGTCTGACCACAGAACAGTTTTTCACTTTGCCACAGTCCATTTTAAATGAGCCTTGGCCCAGAGAAAACGCCTGCGCTTCTGGATCATGTTTAGATATGGCTTCTTTTTTGACCTATAGAGTTTAAGCCGGCGACGGTGAATGGCACGGTGGATTGTGTTCACCAACAATGTTTTCTGGAAGTATTTCTGAGCCCATGTTGTGAAATCCATTACAGTAGCATTCCTGTATGTGATGTATTGCCGGCTAAGGGCCCGAAGATCACAGGCATCCAGTGTGGTTTTCCAGCCTTGAGCCTTACGCACAGAGATTTTTCCAGATTCTCTGAATCTTTGGATGATATTATGCACTGAAGATGACGATAACTTCAAACTCTTTGCAATTTTTCTCTGAGAAATTCCTTTCTGATATTGCTCCACTATTTTTCGCCGCAGCATTGGGGAAATTGGTGATCCTCTGCCAATCTTGACTTCTGAGAGGCTCTTTTTATACCCAATCATGTTGCAAATTGACCTAATAAGTTGCAAAGTGGTTCTCCAGCTGTTCCTTATATATAGATTTAACTTTTCTGGCCTTTTATTGCTACCTGTCCCAACTTTTTTGGAATGTGTAGCTCATGAAGTCCAAAATGAGCCAATATTTGGCATGACATTTCAAAAAGTCTCACTTTCAACATTTGATATGTTATCTATATTCTATTGTAAATAAAATAGAAGTTCATGAGATTTGTAAATTATTCCATTCCTTTTTTATTCACAATTTGTACAGTGTCCCAACCTTTTTGGAATCGGGTTTGTGTGTGTGTGTGTATATATATATATATATATATATATATATATATATATATATATATGTATATATATATATATACATATATATATATATATACAGTGCCCTCCATAAGTATTGTAACAGTAAAGATAAAATTGTTCTGTTTGCTGTGTAGTCAAGACATTTGCAAATATAATTAAAAGATGAATATGACACAAAACTACAGAATGTCACGTTTTATTACTGGGTGATTCGACACAAAGATGTTTTACCAGCTAAGAAGATCAGCACTTTTAGAGTTTCATCTCCCTATCTGATGTGAGCATAAGTATTTGAACAGTTGCCTCACAGGTCTTTCTAAGTGTTCCTGTTGAATACATTTTTCAGATATTAAATTCAGGGAATGTGTCTTATCAGTTATATCCATTGCTTCTGCAATCTAAGCCTTGCATTCGATAATGACACACACAAACCAGGATGAAGACGAGGAAGCCAACTCTGAAAGAAAAGCAAGCAATTTGGATGCTAAAAGAAAAGAGGAAGTCAATTAGAACTATAGGGAAAAAAAGGGCATGGAGAAATTAATAGTTTGGAAACTACCGGTGACATCAGCAACCAACGACGAGAAAAACAACAGTAGTTGATAACAAAAGATTAAACTTTATCTAAGTGATTGGAAAGCAAAAGTGTGGAGACAAAAGGGAACTGCAAATGATCCTGAGCATACAACCTCATCTGTCAAGCTTGGTGGAAGTGGTGTCATGGCATGGGCATGCATGGCTGTCTCTAGAACAGGACCTCTTCATTTTAATGATTACTTAATGTATGATGGTAGTAGCAGAATGAATGTGGAAGGGTAGAAAATCATCTTGGCTACCAATATTAAAGAAAATGCCACCAAACTCATTAGAAAGCACTTCATATTGGATCAGGACAATGACCCAAAACACCCTGCCAGTTCAGTCAAGGACTATATCAGGGCAAAGAAATGTAAAGTTTAGATTGCCCAAATCAATCTCCAGATTTAAATCCCATTGAACATTAATTTCAACAGCTGAAGAGGAGACAGCGACAGTTGGAACTGAGCTGCATTAAAGGCTGTGGAATTGCATTTCAAAGGAGAAGGCCAAGATTCCGGTGATGTCTATGAAATATTTCATATCAAATATTTTCTAGAAAACAGACATTTAAAGAAAACAGTTTTTGACTTTTTTCTTCTTTTATTTAAATTATGAGATATAAACTCACAATTGCGAGTAATAGTCAGTAATGCATGATAAAATAATTCCCGAGTTATATCGAGTTATATTGAATTGCGAGTTATAAAGTCAGAATTGCATGATATAAAGTTGCAATTAGCAGTTATAAAGTCACAATTGTGTGATATAGTCACTATATTGTGTGATATAGTCACTATAACGAGTTATAGTCAGAATTAGAGAAAGTTATAGTCAGCGCCATAGAAAAACAATGGAAGATCCAAAGCTTTCATCAGTTTGATGGTGTTTATGGTACGAAAATGGAAAA
Source organism: Carassius carassius (assembly GCF_963082965.1). Classification (NCBI taxonomy): domain Eukaryota; kingdom Metazoa; phylum Chordata; class Actinopteri; order Cypriniformes; family Cyprinidae; genus Carassius; species Carassius carassius. The sequence goes on along the minus strand of NC_081775.1, from coordinate 7,191,793 downwards.
ACGATGTGCCTAAGATACTTGTAACACTGATTCCAGGTATCCTGAAAGGATTGGCAATATAATTTTTTTTTTTTCCATTTCCTAAACCCAAACAAAACAGAGCAAAATGTCCCTAAGCATTCAACCCCAATCCCAATTAAGACAAAAACATTCATTTTCTGGTAGTAATATTCTCATTAAGTTAAAATTTTCATATTGTCATATTGTGTTTCAGCAAGGTATCTCTGGCTAAAACCAGATAACATTAAGGTTAGTGAGTAAATTCTATTACAAACATAAATAGTGAACTGTTCTCACATCATGTACAGGACAAGTAAATGAAGGTTTACATTTCAGTGCCTCTCCATATTAAACTGGTTAAATGTACATTAATTTAATCATACTATATACTGTGATTTATGAACAGTGTTGATCCTGCATGTTGTCATCTGCGTTCGGGACGACCGTAATATAAGACAGCTCCCGCTTGCAGTGTGATCTGAAAACCCTTTGTTTCGTGTTACCCACCATATTTATTTTAAAATACTTTATATATCCCTCCATGGAATATTTCATTCCCACTTTAATGTTGGCCCTTCTGTGTCCACAATTGTGCAAAAACTTCCTGCCACAAGGTTTTCACACTGACAGCTGTCACTGTGAGACTGGGAGCAACTCCATTTGTTTTTTTAGTGAGAGCAACAGTAACTAAGAGGGCGGGGCTTACTGATAGGTCAATTGTGTGATATAAAGTCACAATAAGACAAGAATTGTGTTATATAGTCACAATTGTGAGTTATAAAGTCAGAATTGCATGATATAAAGTTGCAATTACCAGTCATAAAGTCAGAATTGTGTTATTCAATTCAATTCAAGTTTATTTGTATAGCGCTTTTTACAATACAAATCATTACAAAGTAACTTTAGAGAAAAATTACGTTTCTACAATATTTAGTAGTAGCTTATAAGTGGTGACTGTCAGTTTATGTGCATATGAGAGGAATTTTCAGAAAAATTAATACAAGACGTAGTCAACCAGATGATGAACATTATTAACAGCAATTATTATATGATGCAATCACAATATTTGTTTGTTCCCTTTCAGTTGGTCACGTTCGACGTTACGAATGGGATCTCGCCCGAGAGCCCAATCACCTTCGAGTGGTACAAAATGAGCCAATGGTACACAAAGTACCTTGGTCTGTGGGATTTGCATCGCGAGCTCCGCCCTGCAGAGCGGGTATAAAAGGAGCAACGCGAGCAACTCGCATTCAAGCTTTCGCTTCGGAGCCGAGCACATCGCGTGAAGCTTTTACCGGAATGCTACAAGCAAAGTCACTGGTGTTGGTGTGACGGCGCGATTCAGCGGTTCGTCTGGGTTTCCTGCGACAGCTCCTGCGTTCTCCTGAGCGCTTCAACACCTCTGAAAGAGCAAATTTCTTTCACAAAAGAGATACGGGCCAATTTGCGACTTTTTAAAGATGTCATTTCGCCCATGTGTTTCTGGGTGCGGTCGATACATCGCTCCTCGTGACGGCCACAATCACTGTGTCACGTGTCTGGGCTTCCAGCACGCTGAGACTGCGTTCGTGGATGGCTCATGTTCTCATTGCGGGGACATGACCATCTCAGCGTTGAGATCGAGACTCGATTACCTTAAAAGGTATAGAGTCCCCTCTGCCACACCCCGTTCTAGCTCTTCTCGTAAGAGGGCTACTTTGGCTGGTGGCCAGGGTGATCTGAGGTTTACTGTGTGGGCTTCCCCAACGAGCCAACCTCCTCGGGCCACACACCCCTCACATACGCTGCAGCCGGTTGAGTTTCCGGATGAGTTTGCTGGACCCTCTCAGGCTCCTGACATCTCATTCGGGGCTCGCAAAGAGGACCGTATGTCAATCGCCGCATTACAAGGCGGGCTTGAGTCCTCGGGAGATGAGGATTCGGCTGCGTCGCCTCACTCAGGAGTGCCAGCGTTGTCCGAGTCCGATCCCGAGCTGACGGCCGTGCTTTCCCGAGCAGCAGAGAGCATCGGGCTTGAATTGAATCCTCCGCCCTGTCCCGAGCGCTCGAGTCTTTATGATGGTTCCTGGGGGCTGCTCATGCGGATCGCCAGCACCCCCCTCTGGTTCCCGGAAGTGCACCAGGAAGTAACCAGTTCATGGAAGGCACCTTTAACTGCCCAAAACCGTTTTGGTACTTCCTCTGCCTTCACTGCCCTCGATGGCGGGGCGGCCAAGGGGTATGTTGGGATTCCCCTGGTGGAGCGTTCTGTTGCGATGCAACTGTGTCCACAGGATGCCTCCGCTTGGCATGGTGGTCCCAAGCTGCTCTCCAAGGCCTGTAAGTTCTCATCCACACTTGTGGCCAAGGCTTACAGAGCTGCGGGCCAGGCAGTTTCTGCCCTGCATGCCATGGCCTCACTTCAGGTCTATCAGGCCAAGCTGCTCCGGCAGCTGCACGAGGGCAGTGCTGACCCAGGGGTTTTGCAGGAGGCATGCACTGCTACCGACCTCGCTCTCCAGGCGACGAAGGTCACTGCGTGCTCCTTGAGTCAGGTGATGTCTACTTTGGTGGTCCAGGAGCGCCACCTATGGCTGAACCTGGCAGACATGAGGGAGTCTGATCGGGCTCAGCTCCTCACCTCTCCGGTCTCTCAGGATGGCCTCTTTGGCGACGTGGTAGAGTGCTTTGCCCAGCAGTTCTCTGCCGCACAGAAGCAGTCTGAGGCCATCAGACACATCCTGCCCCGGCGGCCCACTGCTGCCTCCACCCGCCACCGCCTCAGCCTGCTCGTCGCCGAGGGCGCCCCCCTGCAGAAGGGCGGCGCAACCTGTCTCTGCCCCTAAGCCTGCCAAACGCCAGGCCAAGCGGCATTCCTGAGACTGGCAACCCGTAGTGGGAGACGTCAGCTCGTCAGGAGATGGTAGCAGGAGGAGGACCGGGGGAGAATCCTTTGTTCTCGTTTTCTTTTTGTTCCGCCACTGGCCCTGCGGCCGGTGGTACCCAAACCTTCACTAAAAGAGGTTTCCTCTACCTCCGGGTCCCAAGAAGCCACGAACTGCAGTTGGTGACGTGCTTCCTCGCCGCTCTCGTTTCCATGCAAAGCTGGCTCGATGCCCTCTTTGCTACTTGGAGTCAGACGAGTGCCCGCACTCCACCCCCGCTAAGGGACGCTATGCCTCCCAGTCTATTTCCAAGGGAACGGAGACGTTACGTCTCCTTGCCACATTGCTGTTCCTCTGAATGGCCGGGTCACTGGCTCGGCTCCTCAGCGAAGACTTGAATGCGAGTTGCTCGCGTTGCTCCTTATATACCCACTCTGCGGGGCGGAGCTTGCGATGCAAATCCCGCAGACCAAGGTTCTTTGTGTACCATTGGCTCATTTTTTGGTGATTGGGCTCTCGGGCGAGATCCCATTCGTAACGTCTCCGTTCCCTCCTTCAGGGAACGACGGTTACATATGTAACCAAGACATTCTGTTTGTTGTTTCAGGGTTAGCATCATCTGGGGTCCTCTGAGGGGTTGGCATCATCTCTTCTCAGGTGTTCTGGATCCAGACTGGAGCTTGTGTAAATCCTAGTTACGCAAAACAGAGAAACAAACAGAGACATAATTAGCGTAGCTGCTGTTCCAACAATGTAAAATAAATTAGTTTAAACAAAGATAAAGATTAAGAATGCGCATTTGATCAGATGCAACTGCAGTCACAATTTATGAGATGCATTATTTGAATGCTTGGCTAAAGAGATGTTTTTTTAATCTAGATTTAAACAGAGAGAGTGTGTCTGAACATCGAACATTATCAGGAAGGCTATTCCAGAGTTTGGGAGCCAAATGTGAAAAAGCTCTACCTCCTTTAGTGGACTTTGCTATCCTAGGAACTACTAAAAGTCCAGCGTTTTGTGACCTTAGGGAGCGTGATGGATTGTAACGTGGTAAAAGACTAGTTAGGTACACAGGAGCTAAACTATTTAGGGCCTTATAGGTAAGTAATGATAATTTGTAACTGATACAGAACTTAATAGGTAGCCAGTGCAGAGACTTTAGAATTGGGGTAATATGATCATATATTCTTGACCTGGTAAGGACTCTAGTTGCTGCATTTTGGACTACCTGTAACTTGTTTATTGAAGATGCAGGACAGCCACCTAGAAGTGCATTACAATTGTCCAGTCTAGAGGTCATGAATGCATGAACTAGCCTTTCTGCATCAGAAACAGGTAACATGTTTCGTAGCTTGTTTCATAGATTGAAGAATGCTGTTTTTGTAACATAGGAAATGTTGGTTTTCAAAAGACAAGCTACTGTCTAATATAACACCCAGATTTTTTACTGTAGAGGAAGTAGCAGTGAATCCGTCTAGTTGCAAACTGTAGTCTACTAGATTCTGTGTACTGTTTTTTGATCCAATAATTAATATCTCTGTCTTATCTGAATTTAATAGGAGAAATTTATTGGTCATCCAATCGTTTAAATTTTAACACACTCTGTTAGCTTAGATAATTTAGAAGTTTAACCTAATCTTATCTTGTTGAGATATATAGCGGAGTATCATCAGCATAACAGTGGAAACTAATCCCATATTTTCTAACAATATTACCAAGGGCCAACATGTATATTGAAAATAGAAGGCGACCTAGGACGGATCCTTGTGGCACTCCATATTTTACTGGTGATAAATGAGATGACTCCCCATTTAAATAAACAAAATGGTAGCGATCAGACAGGTAGGATCTAAACCATCTTAGAGCCTGCCCTTGAATACCTGTATAGTTTTGTAATCGATGATCTATGGTGTCGAACGCAGCACTAAGATCAAGTAACTAGCAATGAGATGCAGCCTTGATCTGACGCAAGAAGCAGGTCATTTGTAATTTTAACAAACGCAGTTTCTGTGCTATGGTGGGGCCTGAAACCTGAAACTCCCCCAAGGCGCGTGTTTCTCATTCAAAACACGCATTACCGGAAACATGGCATGTCGCAATCTATGACGAAAGCGGCAAGAACCAATTTTATATCGCTGCTGTAAAACTTGATGTCCACTCTCTATTATAGATCAGTGTGTGTCCAATAGTAAACTAAATAAATATAACATGACAACGGTTAAATACTCTCTCTCTCTTTCTTTTCATGTAAGGATTCTAAGATTATTTGTACCAAGAATAATAATATATAATTTTATAAAATTATAATTAAGTGCAGTTTAGAGTACTTGACTGATTTGCTTAATTTTGAAATGATAATGTTTCATTCTGTTTAGACTTGCCATTTCAACGACTACATTTTAACAATACTACACTTCATTAAAATGTTTGTTATCATTTAAACATTATCATGCAATATTGTATTTATCTTGTTTATCATGGGTCACATAATATGCTGCCAGATCTTAGCCTGATTTGGCCCACATATCACTGGACTGATCTGGGCCACACTCCTCCCATCATCAATCGGCCCATATATTGTTTGCCTGATCCACGCCGTGCTGTCAATGCCACACATGGCCCAGCTCTGGCTGAAAGGGTACATGCCATTGCCGACAGGACGCCAGCAGTGCCAGCTTGAGGCCACATTTGGGCCAAGTCCGTTTGCTATGTGGGATTAAGCAGAAGAATTACAAATAAGTTAAACCTGTATCCTGTTTTCTGGGTAACATTGAGAATATCATTATATATTGTTGCAAATCCTCCGCCACGACCAGTCTGACTTAAAATATTGTTTTTGTTAATTTATTTAACATTTTTCTGGTTTAATCACGACAATATTTTTTCTATATCCTACATTAAATTTATATTTTGACCTCACTATTCGGGAAACAGTCTTAATAGATTGGACAGCGCAAGTACTTCTAGCATTTGAGCGTGTAGAAGAAAAGTCATCATAATAGTTATTTAAGAATTAGTTTACTAATCATATGGAGCGAAGTGTCCTGGAGATGTTGTCAGAGAGCAGCTCCGCTCCGACTCTGCTGGGGTGCAGGCCATCAGCGCGAAAAATCCTAGGACGCTACCAGAAAAGATTCCAATTATTAACAAATAGCAGTTTCTGTTCCATTCATTCATTCCAACCATTCATTTAAAGCAATAAGTCTACTGAACCTTTCGAGTCCTCGTCGATACGTGGGCAGTGGTCCTGACACGATGATTGTCGCCGCGGGCGTCGTGCTGCGAACCATCTTAATCAGGCTCCTGAAGTCCCTCTTCAGCATCTCTGTCTGCCGCAACATGGTGTTGTTAACCCCGGTGTGAAGCACGACCACTCTTGGGCTCTTGTCGGCCTTCAGAATCGCGGGTATCTGTGCAGACACATCGAGAACACGAGCACCAGGGAAACAGTGAGTGTGGACTTTACCTTCGGCTAACGTAGCACAGATGTGTCGGACGATTGAGTCTCCGATAATCACAGCGTCCCGTCTCGTGGAGGGGAGCGAAGCAGTTCCGGAAGGAGATCTCGAAGACCAGAGGGGGAGAAGTCGTCGCCCGGGGCTTGGCTCGCGTCCTCCACTGTGGATGCCCCAAGGGTCCGTGGTGTCCCAGCGCCGGATTGAAGGACATCTGGGAGGATCACGTCCTGGGTGCACCGGGCCTGTGCAGAGAAATACATGGAGTAGAAGTAGTGGGACTGTTAGCAGCGTGCTGTATACTTACCCCAGACTTTTGAGCATCAGCCTGGGAGGATTCCAGCGCGACTGTCCGTTCTATCAGCTGGGCCTACCTCACCTCCAGGTTGCGAATCTGCTTCTCCATGGCCTCCAGCTCGAGCTGCATTCGGTGCAACATGTCCTCACCTGCAATCAAAGGTAGACATACATCTGCCATTAAAGCAAGTAACAGTGAGTAAAGCAATGGTGATTTGTGTGAATAGAGTATTAGCAATGCAAGCGCGGTTAGCAGCAACCACGCTGCCGATGCCAACGGGCTATAAGCTAATATCGGACCCGGGAGATCAAAATAAAACTAGTGATAACGAGGCACTCTGATTGTTTTAGTTGTAGAATACGATAGAGGATACATTCACATGTTATAGAAATGAAAATGATGGTGTATAAAATAGATTTTAAGATAAAAAATAGTTAATAAAAAGAATATATTGATGGAGCTCAAACGCAGGTCAAATGGCAACAACAAACAGGAAGTTATATAGGCAATTGTGAGTTATAAAGTCAGAATTGCGTGATATAAAGTTGCAATTATCAGTCATAAAGTCAGAATTGCGTTATATAGTCACAATTGCGAGTTATGAAGTTAGAATTGCATGATAAAATGTCGCAATTACCATTTATAAAGTCAGAATTGCATTATATAAATCACATTTCAATTTTTTTTTTCTCGGAATTGGATTTTATAACTCGCAATAGCAAGTTTATCTCAAAATTCTAAGAAAAAGGTCAGAATTGCGAGATAAGTCACAATTACCATATTTTTTATTCAGGGACAGAAACAGACTTCCATAGGCATTCTTGTACAATTATTTTCTCCCCTTGTAGTATTGTTGATAATGAATAGATTGTGGAATATTAAAGCCTTTGTTATACTTTCCGCTTGTGCAAGCTTGCTAGGGTCCGCTAGGGTATGCGTGACATAAAAAATCATCATCGGAGGGTGTATGCTGAGGCTCTTTGCGGACATCCGCATGCCTTCCATTTTTTGTGACTGTGCCATCAGTAGGCTACAAAAGCACTAACCGCAAATGCGCAGGCTGTGTGAAGAAGTCCATCGTTACCCACACTCTTACAATCCGTCGATAAAACAATATAAAGACAGACAGATTTGCAATAACTACGGGCAATTGTTTGTTCACATTTGTTTACAGTTCAAGGCGATCTACTGTGCATGAATGGAACACCCTTTTACGTTAGTATCAATACAAGTAGTCCATGTACACGTCCGGATTGCGCACATGGAATGTATAACACAGGCTTAAGAAGGTGGAGGTTTAATTTAAAAAAAAAAATGAAGTGGAGGGTAGTGGACATCCCGGGTCTCTAAAGACCCTATGCAGGCATTCAAGGGTTTACATACCTGGAACTGCTTGTCTTTCAGAGGAAACATCTTATCATCAAACTGAACATGCAAATTGGATTATATTAATTCACCACTTGAGTATCAGTATCAGGTTAACCTGGAGAAGTGTTCTTATAAAACTCATCCTCGAGTGTCAATCCATGTAAATGTAATTGCGCCGCCATGTCTGAAAAGACAGCAGCAATTAATCACATCTGAATTACACACTATCACTTTCCAGAAGCTCTTACGTAGAAATAATTGCAACAAAGCAAATATGTTGGAAAGCTGTCATGAATTATGATAAGCTGACTGAGGGAGAATGGTGTTTTTTCACAAAACATATGTACATATGTGACTGATCTGGGTCAGCTGCTGATGATTTATCCTGCTAAAACTTGGAACAGTTCAGGTGCATTTCTTATTTTTACTGTACAAATCCAAAGTTTGATTTATTGTGCTGTGGCAAACTTAAGTGGCAGAATTTGTGACTAAGTTTCTGCTCCATTAAAAAGTACTGTGTCGTTATTTGAAGACTATGATGGATATGAAACTTCACTTTCAAGGTCACTTTTATGGAAACAATATTTTGGCTGATTCAGATTCTCAGATCTTTTTTCCTACTTTTATACTCTTTCAGAATAATACATTCAGTGACAGAACCAGAAAAAAGTGAGAAAAATATCTTCCCAACAAAGTTTTTGAATTTTTTTTTTCTTCTTTTTTATTATCCATAATTATTAACAAATAAATTAGAAAGTTTTTCATCAATATGTTCCTTTTCTGTAATAATAATAATAACAATAGTAAATAATTTATGTACTAGCAAAAGGTTACTCTTTAGGCCCCTTTTATATAAAGTTTAATTATTTTATTACTATTACATGCACAATGTAATTGTTTAGAGAAAATACTTTATTTTTTTACATTTCCAATAAATGTATTGAAATATATTTTCATTCTTCAATGAGCTCCAAAAAGACTTGTCTTACAAATATCTAAATTATTAGATATAAATAAATATATAAATTAAAACTCAATTCTATTTCTGATTTGTTAATTAATATTAAAGGGGTCATATGATGCGATTTAAATTTTTCCTTTCCCTTTTTTGAGTGTTACAGGACTAAAGTCTCAAATCCAAAGAGATATTCTTTATAACAGTTAAGACTCGTCCACACCCCACTAAAATGGCTCATTCTAACACGCCCCCACATGTCTATGTCACTCTGTGGGAAGGTTCAAATGTTCATGCAAAAAAAGAAGGCATACCTTTTATTCTCAATGTTGCTGCCAGCGCCATTTTGTGGAGAAGCTGTGTGTTTCATTGTGAAAGTAAACTATTTTGTTTGGCCTTCCATAGAAATAAAAATAAAAATAGACTGTTTAATTCTACAATCCAGAGAGACATGTAAAAATAAATAACAAATTGTTTAGTGCAAGAAACCTTGACTAACATTTATACCTGGACCTATGAGGAAAAAAGATAATGCACTACCAAAGTGTAGGTCCATTAAAACATCCTAACACCTGCATTAACCCTTGGTAAACATAATGTGATATTAATTTATATTGGAGTGCATAGTTTGTTTCTCCCATTTACCTTGCTGTAGTTTAACAGCATAGTCAAGGTCATGAGTTCAATTCCCAGGAAACAAACAGACTCTGTAAATTATTCCACCATACCAGCGTCTGACAAATTACCCTAATAAATGAGACAATCCTTGTATTGCACTACAGAAACGAACAAAAACACTTCACAATACAACTGACTATGAGAATGAAGGTAGTCCATGAGTCCAGAGCTAATGAATGCAGTATAGCTCTGTTTGTCTCAGGACGCTGGAGTTACTACTCACAAAAGAAAGGCAGAGGCTGCAGTCAGATGGACTTCACGCAGAGGCCCGTCACATTCCCGCGAGGCAAAGAAAGGTAAAAGCCCAGCACTGGATATCATACTGAGGAACAGCCATTTGATATGCCAGCATAAAAGGTCATCTTCTCCTCGATGTGTGCTGGAGTTTTTAGCAGCTAAAATTAGATTAGAAATCAAAGAGAAAACAGAGCTGGTTCTGTGGCGGTTTTCTTCCTCCGTTCCTCCCTCATAGGAAGATGCGCCATATCACAGATCTTTCCCTGAGGAATTGTGCAAACATTCAAACACAACAAAAATCGCTCTGTCAGCACTCATGTCAAGGCCGTGAGCATGCAGGTTATTTTTTGCCCATCATCAGAAAACTGGTGATTTATTGCAGTCTCAACACAAAACAGGACTGTTTTAAGACACATAGTGATGAAAGTGAACTCTTTTTAAGACTCTTTTTTTGATAAAGTGTAAACTTTTATTTCATTAATCTTATATTTATAATATCTGCAAGTACAGATTTTTTTATATACTTGTATAAATTTGTACACTGCAAAAGTACATTTAGTATTAAAGGGTTAGTTCACCCAAAATTTTTAATTAGCCCATAAATTACTCACCCCTAAGTCATCCTAGGTGTATATGACTTTCTTCTTTCAGATGAATCCAGTCGAAGTTATATTAAAAAAATTCTTTGATCTTTCAAGCTGTTTAATGCCACTCAGCAGGTGTTGCATTGCATCAGTCCAAAAGAAGTGAAATAAAAAGTGCCCATCCATAATAAAAAAGTGTCTCACATGGCTCCAGGGGGTGAACAAAGGCCTCCTGTAGCAAATTTATGCTTTTTTTGTAAGAAATTCAAAATGTAATATTCACTTTAATGTAGCTTGCGCCAACAGTTGTACACAGAAGCAGCTCCAGGCGGATGATGTATGAGGTCAGTGTTGAGCATGCACAGCTCAAAAGTCATGAACATCGAAGTGCATGGGAGAGATCAAAATAAAACAACGGGTCACTAATTAGAAGTGCAAAATGAGGACTTGTAAAGAAGAATGTTGTAGGATTTCGATATAAGCCAAGAGGAGACTGTTTTTTTTTCTTTGCAAAAGAAAGAAAACTTTGCTTCCTTTGCTCCTGTAAACAAACGCTGGATCTCAGGAGACTCACTTGTGCATGTGCAATTCTGACCTTATATGTCATCTGTTGGCGCAGGCTACATTAACGTGATTATTAAGTTTTGATTTTGGATATTTTTCTTACAAAAATCAATTTGCTATTTGTTCACCCCCCGGAGCCATGTGAGACACTTTTTATTATGGATGACCACTTTTTATTTCACTTCTTTTGGACTGATGCAATGCCACACCCACTGAGTGCCATTAAACAGGTTGAAAGATCAAAGACCATTTTTAATATAACTCAGACTGGATACGTCTGAAAGAAGAAAGTCTGTTCACACCTAGGATGCCTTGAGGGTGAGTAATTTATAGGCTAATTTTAATTTTGGGGTGAACTAACCCTTTAAGCCCACTACGAAACTCACATCACACTTAATTCTGTTTCATGCTCATGTAATATTGCTAAATTAAATGTTTATTCAAGTTTTGTTAATTAAATATAGAATTTAAATAACATAAAGAATCAATAGAGCAGACAGGGCCAGCACAGATGTTGAGGAGATCTGCTGTATATCTAAGAAGATAACAGCTCATTCTAATGCTGATATTCACACCAGAATAACATGTAATTATGGATAATTATTATCTTGGCTGCTTGTCCCTGATATTGTATAAACTGAGAGAAGTTTGTTCCACACAAAGCCAATCAGATCTAATAGTGGAGCCAACATGTTCCAGTGAGATCCGAACTTAATCAAATCACATTTATAAACGGGCCAAAAACATAGAGTAGTCATGATTGCTTTGGCATACTTGGTATGATGGATGGATGGGAGGATGGATGGATCATTGAATATATGGATGGATGATGGAATGGATGGCATATGTATGTATGTGTGGACGGATGTATGAATAGATAAATGGGAGGATTGGTGAATGATGGAACTGAGGGTTACAGTTTCTCGATTGGTTTGGCTCATTTCTTGAAACCGAGATGACATTCTCAAAACCATAAGGTCATTTGGCCAAACAGTCTTACAGTTCTGCTCAACATTATAGCTCACTAGCAAAATCAAATATCTTTCCCCAAACTCTTCTTCCATGCTTTAAAAGCAGATTCCTTTCCCATATAAAAGGTCAGTACAGTCAAAATAGCACAGATCCTTCTCAATTGCCTTGGCACATGTGCATTCATTTAGTGCTTTTGTCAAAATAACCTGGATGGTTTAGCACAACACCATGGATCCCCTGCAAAAGCTCATATCTCTCCCAAAACAGTTTATCCATGTGTCAAAACTAAATATCCTTCTCATATAAATAGTCAATGCCCCGAAAATGCATTATACCTTTGGCATTGTTTAAGCACTGCAAGTCAAAATGCTTAGACGTTTTGTCACTGAGGCACAGGTCTAGCAACAGAATACCACTATGAATAAAACTAAAAGATTTTACAGTAAAATCAGCCTCCAATAAACCACTCATACTCAAGGAAACTGTAAACATTTTTATTCGTACAAAGAAATGTTAACATTAGAGAACATACTGTGAAAAGAAAACATATACAGGATTCTGTAAATGTGAACAGTTATAAACACAAACAAAAAACAAAAAAAACTCTAGCCTACCATACTGTAAATAAAGTTTCAGAACTATAGTACAGTAATATTTTCAGTGGTCGCCATTGTCACCCTCTCTTTCCTGGCCACCATCCTCATCCTCCTGGCCATCGACGCGCTGCTCTCTGTTAGGCCATAAATTCTCATCCACATCGCAACCGATATTTTCTCTTGCGATGCAGCGAGGGAAGAAACGGCGTGAATGTCTCAACCATCCCCTACATTGATCCCCTGTGATGTCCTCACATGCAGCATCCATTGCATGCAGCAGGGCCCTCTGGTCTTGAGCCTGATGCTCATACACCCTCCACCTCCAAGCTGAAAAAAACTCCTCAATTGGATTAAGGAAAGGAGAGTAAGGTGGAAGAAACTCCATTAGCATCCGGGGATGGGTGGTGAACCAGGTTCTGATGCGTGGGCCACGGTGGAAGTTCACATTATCCCACACAATGACATAATGTGGTAGCTGAGGTCCTTCTTCACCTCTCTCATTTTCCGGGATCAGATCAGTATAAAGGTGGTCCAAAAAATTGAGGAGCTTTTGTGTATTGTAGGGCCCTAAACTGGGAATGTGTGTGGCCACACCTCTTTCTGATATAGCGGTACACATTGTTATATTTGCTCCTCGCTGGCCTGGGACATCCACAGTGGCTCGGTGGCCAATGATGTTACGGCCACGCCTTCGACCTTTGGCCAGGTTGAAGCCAGCTTCATCAACGAACACTAGGATGTGAGAGGTTTCGTTGCCTTCTAATGCCATTATTCTCTACAATAGAATAAAAATAAATCTAATCAGTCAAGTAGAGACAGATACTGCAGGGAGGATCTAAAGTACTGTAAAAAGAGGGAGTGAAAAACTGAAGACAATTTCTAGGCAAAATGCTCTAGTCACACAAAGCTGGATTCTGAAGGAAAAAAGGATAAAGCAAAACAAAAAAAAGTGGTAACCATGTCTTACTGTAATAGTGTTACAATGATAGACAACCAGTAGTTGACTTACATGCACATACTGGTACCGCAGCTCTTTCACTCTGTCAGAGTTTCTCTCAAATGGTACCCTGTAAATCTGTTTCATGGTCATCTGATGTTTCTTCAATACCCGGTCTATTGTGGAGATGCTGATAGAGTTTATATTTTGGAACATTACATTGTCTAGAAGGATTGCATTACGAATCTGTCTCAGTGTGATGGCATTATTTGCAATGACCATGTTGCATATTTCTCGTTCTTGTTGTTCATTTAGAAGTTTTCTTCTGCCACCCACTTGAGGCTGTCGTCCAATCCTAGACATACAAGTCAAAGGTCATCACTGTAAATTTGTTACAAAATGAGTTACCAATGTAATTGTACTGCTGTTTTATGGTACTAAAAGTGTGATGCACTGCACAGTGACTGGAATACTATTCACAGTATTTTCTCCATTTTTTTTCTTTGTCATTTTTATAGTATCATATAACATCACATGAAGATATTACAGTACACACACACACCAACACTGAATAGTTCAATAGAATAGTTCTGTACCTGTTTTCCCTGCGAACGGTTTGGATGATGGAGGAGACTGTAGACCGAGGCACATTAGGCTGCACTCGGCGACCTGCCTCTGCCATTGTGAGGCGATGGTTTATAACGTGGTCAATAAGGGTGGCCCGGATTTCATCTGGGACATCATGGTGCCTCCGTGCTCCTCGGCCTCTTCCCCCTATTCCTCCACGCATTCTCACTCCTCCTCTTCCTCGAGCAGGAAGTTGCTGTTGTACTTGGCGAGGTGCTTCCATGTTCACACTGCAAATGAAACTGGCCCCGGGCCAAGCTCTGTCTATATACTTTTGGCAGCAGTCATAATCATAGACAACACCTGTCAGGTAACTAAACAAACTGTTTGATTGGTCATCTGAGATGTGGGAAACTGCTCCTTCGTTAGTTCTAATTTCACCTGATTGATTGTCAAGTACTGTCATAAATTTATCAAATGTTCCAAGAAATTCTTTCATGGTATTATATCTTTGACTAATTTTGACAGTTGAACAGACAATTGTGCATATGATGACTTACACAATGAAACCATGCTGATATGTTTTGGGGAGAGTAACCATTTCACTGAAAAATCAACTAATCAGTTTAGATCAGCAAGATCTATTTATTTGGAAAATGTGCTAAATGTGGGCTCATTGTGCTAACTGTAGCTACTTGTACATAATCATTTGAAAAAAAGCACAGAGTCACTTGAGACATGTACTAAAGCATTTGCAATTTGATAAAACCAATGAAAAATGACATTCTGTTGTGAACAATTGCAAGGTGGTTTGGAGATTTGTCCATGTTATTTTGAGAATGTCATCTCGGTTTCAAGAAATGAGCCAAACCAATCGAGAAAAACTGTAATATATGGTTGGATTGATGGATGATACATGTTTGGTTGGATGGATAGGTGGAGGGATGGATGATGGAATGGATGATATATGGCTGGTTGGATGGATGATGGAATGTATTAATTATATATGGTTGGATGTATTTATGTGTGGATGGATGGATAAATAATAAATTGATAGACGGATGATGAAATTGATGATAGATGGATGGATGGGAGGATGGGTGGATAATGGATGATAGATAGATAAATAAATAGATAGATAGATAGATAGATAAATAAATAGATAGATAGATAGATAGATAGATAGATAGATAGATAGATAGATAGATAGATAGATAGATGGATGGATGGATGGATGGATGGATGGATGGATGGATGGATGGATGGATGGATAGATAGATAGATAGATAGATGGATGGATGGATGGATGGATGGATGGTGTTCTGTAGAAGTGTATTTGAGCAGGCAGGCGTTTGTTTGGTATTTGTCTCAGTAAATCCTGACAGTTTCTGACCTCATTTCTGTTAGAATGGGAATATGAGAGTAGCAGTTATTTCAGCTCTGCAGACACTTTTGGGATTTGGGAGGTGCCCATTATGACAACTAACATCAGTAATATGCCAGTAAATGTCAATCTCATATTTGCCTTCCGTTTATTTACTGAAAATAAATGTTTGATGCTGCAGGATGAAACAATGAAGATGTACAGCAATTGGACTGATATAACCTTGCATGACAACAACAAACCTCATTACTTTAAACCTCTCCCTCATGTTCACTAAACACGGTATTAAATACTGATAAGATCAGAAAACAGCTTTTACTACTGTATATTAATGAATGGAGTTAATACCCAACTGAATATAGAATTTGATCATTCATTCAAGTCATTTAACTGATGTAATATTAACCAAACAAGGCATCACAGTAACCAAAGTCAATAGACATCATGAAATAAATGTAAAGTATTAAAGTTAATTGAAGTAGGTCTGAAAATCTCTCAACTATTCAACTAATTAGTTCAAATGCATTTGATATAAATTTAGAGTATAAAGCAATTTATTGTATTTATTATTTTAATATATTATATAAACTATAAATGCTTTCTTAACATCAATCAGTCTATCAATCAATCAATCTACAGAGCTTAAAGGTATGAACTGAAGGATGAACTGTCACTCAAATCATCTTGTTAATAAACCAGAGGTTAATATTGAGAAACTTACATTTTAATATTGCTTGATACCAGTTTTGGGGAAAGTTACTTTTAAAAGTAATGCAGTGCACACACCGCCTCTACACGTACTCATGATTTCTCTTAGCAAAGGGACAGAAGAGCTGTCAGTCAATAAATGGGATCACTTATTTGAAAAAGTAACTCTGATATTTTCGTAAATGAAAATGTAATACAATACTTTAAAAAGTCATCTGATTACATATCCCACGTTACTTGTAATGCATTGCCTGTTACATTGTCAGCACTGTGCATCTCTGAGCAAATGCGCAGACTGACTGATGCAGATGCAAATGCTGCAGATCTGAAGAACTCACTCATGCACCGCTGCTTGTCCAATCAGATTAAAGGACCCGAAGTGCTGTATAAAGTAAAATGCATTAGAAGGCTTATTCACAGGCTTCTGTTTCCAACATTTGTCATATTAGATTGGAATATATACAGTGATTTATTATCCCTTTTGTGATCTTTATATACAAAGTTCTTGTTTTAATTCACAGAAGTAGAATAAGTTAGTAGTTTATGTTTTTCTTGCCTATTGATTTTGTGCCATAAGCTCTGCTGATGCTCTTGTTCTTGTTATTCAGTATGATGTTTACGAGGGCAAGCATCGCTATTACTATTGCTCATACTTAAGGTAAGGGATTTGAACGAACCCCTCGATGCATAAATCATCCTGCAATGGATATAAATGATTCCTCAGATTGCTTGTTGAGAAGAGATAGTATTTCTTTTCCAAATGATTTTTGCCTAGTGGACAATAAAACACCACAGAAAAGCATAGACTAAACATTTTTTTTTTTTTTACACATTTATTCTTTTTGTATACATCTTTTGTCGTTCTTTTCATGTCTTGCCCATCCTGAGGTTCACTACTAATTCTAGTAGAGAATTATTAGAGAATTCTCCTAAAAGATTCTACTAGATTAAGATTCTAAATTAATCATTAGCATAATTATTACTGCGTGATATATTTGTATGTATGCTTTGCATGTGTTTAAATGTGCCATCAAGAAGGGTTTCCCCAGCTGAGTGCTTGTAACTTCCAAGGTTTCCTCCGCATCTATTTCAACATCTTAGTAAGATCTTCACGTTCGCCTTTGGCTTTGCTCACTGGGGGTTTATAAAGTAAAATACTTGTTTTGCCTGAGAAGATCCTGGTTAGAAGGGCTTGAGTGCTTTAACAATGTGTGTCAGTAAGAACACCAGAACAGGAAATATTTGTATCATCATTATTATATATTAACTGGAGTCTGTTGTTGGCTGTTCATTTCATTAACTGATCCAATCTGAGGCCACATCCTCTATTACAGGGATTTATTCACACAAAAATGAGAGTTCTGTCATCATTTATTCAGCCTCAAGTCTTATCTGTATGATTATGTTTTCCTCTGTGGAAGATAAAAGAAGATTTGAATAATGAATCATTGTTTTGTTTTGCTTTATTTGCCTTTGTTTGTTTTTCTTCGTCTTTGATTTGTCTTGTTTTGTTTCCTGTGTTTTGATGTTTTGTTTTGTTTGGTTTTTTGTGTTGGTGTTTTTTGTTGTTGTTGTTGTTTTGTTTGTTTTTTTGTTTTTGTTTGGTTTGTCTATAAATTGAAAATCAGTGAGGTCCAGTGTAATGTTGTTTTTCACCCAATTGACTTCCATAGTATGAGCTACATTTTTAGTGAACTATCCCTTTTTACAATTTGGGGGTGGGCCAGTAAAAAATAAAAAAAGCATCTAACAGCACCCTGGCAACCATGTCAACAGTATTTGAACAACACTACATAGTACATGATTTAGAACATTTTAAATATGCACTGTAATGTTAACAAATTAATTTATTAATTTTAAGAATTGATTTTCTATGAACCACACTTGTGTTTTTTGAACTTGACCACTCGACCACTTGACATATTTCCAGATTTGGCCCAAGCATTCAAGTGTGTAGAACTTTTCATTACTCGATGGGACACACTTATAGTGTTGTAATGCAAGTGTTCACCAGTAAAAAAGTAATATTGAAACTTCTTTAGTTGGACCTCAGCACTACTTAAACACAATTAAAGTGCATTAAGCATAAAATTAGTTGTTAATTAATTCAAGCAAAGCACATATCTAAATGTATTTGTACTTAGCATGAAATAAATGCATTTCAAACACATTTTAGTATATTTATTTTTCACTAGGTTTTATGGTGATTGCATTTTAAAATAAACTTCAGTAGGCTAGTCTCTATAACAGATGGCACAATTTAATAACTGTTGTGCTTCTCATCATGTAATTATCAACTTTGCACACAACACATCATGTTTTACTTTCAGATTATAGCTAATATCTACGTTATAAATATTTATCTCACGGTGGAAAGGATTCCACAACCTCTTGCAAGATATTGGCAAAAAGTTTCACAATTTATTTTAAAAAACGTGATGCATGATGGGATACACTTAGCCTTGAATGCCGCTCCAGAGCTTGATAGTGTGGATTTAGTGTGCATTTAGTGCACTACGTTTTGGTGTTTTTAAAGCCTGGGACAGTCTTGCAGGCTTACTTCCTGTAGCATGCACATATTCTCAAGGGGCCAAGACTGCAAGTTTGGGTATTTAGACAAACCGTCAGCTTTTGCTAGTTTCTTGCATTTCCTTGTCAAGGTTTTGCTCCTCGTTGCTTTTGATTCAGTAGCTTTCAAAGCTTCTTTTTTTAAAGTTTCATTTTCAGTATTCTCTTTAGCCTTTTCTCTAACAATTTCTGTAGCCTTGTACTTTTGTCTTGTATTCTGTTTGCTATTTTTTTACTGATTTACTTTAGTTTTGTTTACATTCTTTTCCATTTACTATTCATTTTGTTGCTTTTAATTTGATTGGTTCTTTATTTTCTCCAGTCTGCTTCATTGTGTCTTGTCTGCTCTCCACCACCACCATCTGCCTGGTCCTGCACTTCTCCAACCTGTTCTCATCCTCACCGTTTTCTGTTTCCACTGTCTGTTGTGTTAATAAACCCTGTCAGTGGTCAATCTGCGTTCGGATCCTCTCTCACAGAGTGTTGAGAGACAACAGAAGCATACTGAAAACACACGGGAGGAAAGAAAGTGGGTGCACAAATGAGAGAAAGAAAGATCCTTAAATGTTTTTTTTTTCAGCATCTTTTTTTATAGTTTGGTATGATATGATGGTGACTAAATGATTCATTGGACTATCAGTTTAAGGAAAGAAAACCAATTTCAGATTTCCTGCAGTATGGAACTATTCTTTCACAGCTGCTTTGGGACAATGTGTATTTTGAAAAGTACTTTGCAGATAAATTGAAACTGAATTCAAATAAGTGCCGGAGCACAGGCAGCCACGCTCACATTTACTTCAGACAATGCTGGAATTTGAATTCTTTTTGTGATGATCATGCAGAAGGAACAGCTCAGATCTGGGGCTCCTATGCATCTGACTGAAGAACGTTTGCTGTCACATTTGCCTCCAGAGGCAACGACTGCTGAAATCAATATAGCTGTGCTAATGCATCACAAGAATAACGCAGACTGTACTTATGTCTCTGTATGGGAATAATAGAAGCAGTAAGACTTTGTTATAAAAATACAACTCTCTGAAACATGATAAGAGTTTTAAAGTGTAATTAACAGCCTAATTGTTGATGATGAAGCTGAATCATGTGGCAACAAATCGATGGAGCATCAATATATGCTGCTTGATGTGCTTAAATGACTTATTTCTGCCAATAAAAGCCATTTATTTCTGCAGTGCATTGAGTGAGCTAACTTTTTATCCTGACTGGAGGTAATTTTGCTCTTCTGTAAATGCACACACAGCCTTGTGAAGGTGAGGTCACATATGGGTCTGTTTCAAATTACCTCCATCTATCAGCTCCGAGTCGCACTGGATTCCAGGTATTAGTGATTAGAGCAGATGACAGATTCTGAGAAGAGAGATTTAAAGGCAATCTCAGTAAAACTGCAGGCTGGAAACTTCAGCATTTTCTTTCTACAGCATCTAGACTCTTTCATCCACACACTTTCCCGCTAACTTTCAGTCAGTTCACTCTCTGTCATATACACACTTCTGGGGTGCTGTGCATCTACTGTATGACCTAAATAATGATTGATTTACAACCCGAATTCCGGAAAAGTTGGGACGTTTTTTAAATTTTAATAAAATGAAAACTAAACAAATCACATGAGCCAACATTTTATTCACAATAGAACATAGATAACGTAGCAAATGTTTAAACTGAGAAATTTTACACTTTTATCCACTTAATTAGCTCATTTAAAATTTAATGCCTGCTACAGGTCTCAAAAAAGTTGGCACGGGGGCAACAAATGGCTAAAAAAGCAAGCAGTTTTGAAAAGATTCAGCTGGGAGAACATCTAGTGATTAATTAAGTTAATTGATATCAGGTCTGTAACATGATTAGCTATAAAAGCTTTGTCTTAGAGAAGCAGAGTCTCTCAGAAGTAAAGATGGGCAGAGGCTCTCCAAACTGTGAAAGACTGCGTAAAAAAATTGTGGAAAACTTTAAAAACAATGTTCCTCAACGTCAAATTGCAAAGGCTTTGCAAATCTCATCATCTACAGTGCATAACATCATCAAAAGATTCAGAGAAACTGGAGAAATCTCTGTGCGTAAGGGACAAGGCCGGAGACCTTTATTGGATGCTCGTGGTCTTCGGGCTCTCAGACGACACTGCATCACTCATCGGCATGATTGTGTCAATGACATTACTAAATGGGCCCAGGAATACTTTCAGAAACCACTGTCGGTAAACACAATCCGCCGTGCCATCAGCAGATGCCAACTAAAGCTCTATCATGCAAAAAGGAAGCCATATGTGAACATGGTCCAGAAGCGCCGTCGTGTCCTGTGGGCCAAGGCTCATTTAAAATGGACTATTTCAAAGTGGAATAGTGTTTTATGGTCAGACGAGTCCAAATTTGACATTCTTGTTGGAAATCACGGACGCCGTGTCCTCCGGGCTAAAGAGGAGGGAGACCTTCCAGCATGTTATCAGCGTTCAGTTCAAAAGCCAGCATCTCTGATGGTATGGGGGTGCATAAGTGCATACGGAACTTTTCCGGAATTCGGGTTGTATTTATTCTTCTGCTTGTTCAGTTGAACATCAAAAAAGTAATCTGAATGGGTTATGCATGTTACTTGTAATGCGTTACCCCCGACACTGATCATTTCAGATGAGATTGAAAAAACATATCGCTAGGTTTTCTCAGAGGAGGGCTATGATAGAAATGTGCATGTCCATCTTGAACATAATCATAATTATCAGCTAATAAGGGTAAATCTCCATACTCTGGTGCACTGGAGGGAGCATCGAGTGGTTTCCACAGTTGTACCTTGACAGGCTGTAGAAAATTCTAATGGAATCACGTCCTCATGTTCTGATATCATAGATACGCAAAGTGCAACTTGTATGAAGTTGTATGAAGCCATTGCAATATTTTGCATTTATATTTTTTGCATATATTTTATAGTTTTCACATTATTTGATATAATTGCATTGATTAGTTTGTTAAATTCACATACTTTATCTGTTTGATTATTGTCTTATATTTAATTACAGTATATCTTCAGTTTAAACCAACCGCATGCTGTCTACTCAAGTGGACATCTGAAGATCTCTTTGAAAAATTTGTAAAAAAATAAAATAAAAATCAATTCTTGTTTTTCATGCCCTAAGAGCAATAAAAACACATAGGAAAAAAATCCTGACTGAGGTTATCATAATTCATGCATGAAAGGGTTTTAAGCAATAAAATCTTTTTATAATTGGGATATGACTATGTAATTCTATAATTAGCCTATCAGAATATTCTGCTGTTGGTTCCAGTGATCTGAAGGCAGAGCAGCCAAAGACAGTGTTTACTACAGGAACATTCTGGGGGATGCAGGAATGACACTGAAGCATATTTTTCAAATAAACCGATCTCTGATAAACTGAAATGTCCGGCAAATAAAGGTAAGCCAATAAAGTTCTTGTCTAATATGCAAAGATAGGCAGTTTATAACAGAATCAAAGTCAAAGTGAAGAGTTTTGGAGGTGACATCTCACACAGCGTCTCCGTAATCACGTATGAGGAGGAGGATGCAGACTAAGTGTGTTTGGCAGATAAAGTAAAAGAAGCTGCCTGGATTTCACCTTCTGCTCGCTAGTAGTTAGATGTTTTAAACTAACATTGGTGAATACACATCAGTCTGTTCTTGCAAAGCTGTAGACTTATCTTGATATAGTTTAAAAACTTTACAACATTTTTAAATGTGCTTTTTGAAGCTTGACAGCTGTAATCAACATCCTTTCACCCACAATACATCTCCTTTTCTTTTTCACTACTTTTTTTTTTTTTAGAACAACATGGGCTAAGCAAATGATTTTGAGTTTTTTCCTACTCTTTATTAGTTTGTTTGTAAAATAAAATAAAATAAAAAGGTAGGTAACAGCATGTAACAGTGCAATTTTAAAGCAGAAACACTGACATTGTATTTTCTTGTAAATAAACAGTTTTTTTTTTTTACATTTCGATTTAAAAAAAGGTTTTTGCAACTTTTATTTAAAAAAAAAAAGAACAATTAATGAATGATTGAATGAAAGACAGAACAATGTAGGCCTAGAAGCATAGGCTTCAAACATAATGATATTTTGGAGGCTGTGGTTTAATTATGTTATTTTGAAATTTGCCTTTTGGAAAAAAGAAGTGCATTTAATTGTATGGAATGTGCACTTGTAGTGTACTGCAAATCCTAAAAGTATATTAATAATAATAATAAAATTTACTTAAAGGATAATATAACGTTAATGAAATATAAGGTCACTTAAATTGCAACTTTATCATTATGAATGTGTAATTACTAATAGATGTAAGTGCAAGTTTCAATAGAAATGAAATGCATTCAGCAGTGCACAATCACATTTCATATCAAGAGATTTATGACATTACATAGGCCTATAAACATCCTATTCAAGTGAGTCACAACACTCTTCATTTGAATAACTGCATTTAATATAAATATAACCAATATTTAATTGCAATTATCATGAAAAGAAAACATTAGATTCAGTTTGCATATTCTTTTGAATATTGTAAATATATACAGTACAGACCAAAAGTTTGGACACACCTTCTCATTCAAAGAGTTTTCTTTATTTTCATGACTATGAAAATTGTAGAGTCACACTGAAGGCATCAAGGGCTATTTGACCAAGAAGGAGAGTGATGGGGTGCTGCGCCAGATGACCTGGCCTCCACAGTCACCGGATCTGAACCCAATCGAGATGGTTTAGGGGTGAGCTGGACTGCAGACAGAAGGCGAAAGGGCCAACAAGTGCTAAGCATCTCTCAGGGAACTCCTTCAAGACTGTTGGAAGACCATTTCAGGTGACTACCTCTTGAAGCTCATCAAGAGAATGCCAAGAGTGTGCAAAGCAGTAATCGAAGCAAAAGGTGGCTACTTTGAAGAACCTAGAATATGACATATTTTCAGTGGTTTCACACTTTTTTGTTATGTATATAATTCCATATATAATTCCACGTGTGTTAATTCATAGTTTTGATGCCTTCAGTGTGAATCTACAATTTTCATAGTCATGAAAATAAAGAAAACTCTTTGAATGAGAAGGTGTGTCCAAACTTTTGGTCTGTACTGTATATATTTTACATATTACATAAAATGCACATGAAGGCTGCTGGTAGAAAGCAAAAAAACCATGTTAATTGACAAATGGGTCCAAGTTATCAATTCGTTTAATTCAATAACAGCCAAATATTGGCCAGGAAATCAGCCTGGATGATGTATAGGTCTATTACTATTCAAACCAATTCTATTTGTCATCATATCAGCAATGGAAAGATGCAATTATCCTGCAACCCCACCCAATCACACAATAGAGTAAGTGTTCGGTTTTTCTCTATTCTAGTTCCACTCTGGTTTCCACTCTCTATGCAATATCACAGACCTAATAGCAAATCCATCATCATCATCATCATCATCATCATCATCCGAGACTCACACACTCCAGTGCCTAAACATGATGAAACCCGGAGAGATGAGACATTTGTGCTCGGTGGAGGCACTGAACAAGCAAAGGAAGTGATTACACATGCAGCTTCTCTAAGATAACATGATGAAGTGTCATAATGGAGCTCATCGCTTTTTATCATTTTCCAAATATTAGGTGCGGCATGGAAACATTTCATAATGCGATTTTATGATTAAACATGCATCCATTGGTTTGTTACGCAACAGTCTTTTGCGCTTAAATGATCAAACGTGTGTATCCCGAAACCTAAAGGCATAATTAAAAATCATTCTTATAGCTGGTAAATGTGAAGGTTAACTGCGAGATGAAGGGCCAAAATCCTTTCTAAAAAAAGAAATGCCTGTGGATCTTTATATCTGCAGCGTTCGCCTTCTTCACAATGGCAGTTTCTTTAATTAAAAAGCCAGCAGGGATCTAAATGTCATCCAAATACTGTTGTTTAGCATCATGATGGATACCGTGTGTCTGCATGTGGGTGTGCTTCTCTGATATACGTGTTTTCTGTTCCAAATAAGCTCTATAAATACAAAGATTTGTGTTTATGGTGATGCATTTACAGCTGAAGGGTTCGAGACAGGTTATTGAGCGGGTTTAAAAGCAGTAATATGCAGCTTGTGTTTTTATTAAGTGCTTATATTATGCAAGTCTTACCTAAAAATATGCTTTTCATTTAATCGTCCTTTTAGAGATGGGTCGGATGGATGAGCTCCTGGTTATGTGATACTGATGTAATTCCTGTGGGTGGATTGTCCTCTCTAAACAGTCTCGGAATGAAGTATCAAATGAAACCCAGAAGGTTTATTTGCTTTACATAGTTGTTACATTAGCAATAACTTCACATGGTTAGTAAGTAATACTTGAACATATATAAAGTATGAAAATTTGCATGTTGAAAATGTTGTCATTGTTTACTCATCCTCATGTCGCTCTTGTGAAAAGAAGCACACTTTAATTTAAAGAGTACTTTTTATAGAAATAAGGTGCTTTAAAATAATGCACTTAAGTGCAAACTGAAACTAATTATGACAAATAGCTGAAAATGTATTATAGTTGAGTTTTTTATTAAATGGACTTAGTTTGAACTCACTTAAGTAAGACTTAAGTCTATCTTTACAAGCAATTACTTATACTGTCTTTGAACTATTTTTAAGGGGGCTGCAAATGCAATGGCAAGCATTTATGGTAAACGGAAATCCATTTAAATGTCATTTGTATTGAAACTTATGTATCAGCTGGTATTTAAATATATTTTAATTGCACATTTATAATGATGTAGTTGCAATTTACTACATTCAGCAAATTTGAACTAAGTGTTGTATAATACTGAATGGTCGAAAAAAAAACGTAAAGATTTCAAATGAACTTTCAAGTATAAGTACACTTAAGTGGATTTTAATTAATATTATATTCCCTTCCAGTAAAAGTATTTTTTGAAGTAC
This sequence comes from Carassius carassius, assembly GCF_963082965.1. Classification (NCBI taxonomy): domain Eukaryota; kingdom Metazoa; phylum Chordata; class Actinopteri; order Cypriniformes; family Cyprinidae; genus Carassius; species Carassius carassius. The sequence goes on along the minus strand of NC_081775.1, from coordinate 7,166,125 downwards.
AAAGTGCATATTCAATACAATTAAGAACACTTCTTGTCACAACAGCATGTTTGTCAAGCGCTAAAAGAGGGATAAAATCATCATTAAAGTCCATGTGGCTCATGTGAAATCCTATATTTAAGTCTTCTAGCTTTGTGTGAGAAACAAAAGGTATTTGAGTTGTTATTCACTGAAAGTATTCCCCTCGATTAGCCTTCCAGTCAAATAATATGCCTTCAGAGGCATTGTGTCAAGTTTGATGTTCTGTTTGTTCATGAGAGAACTATTTTATTTTTCAATAGTCCATAAACCAACATTCTTCACAATAACTTTTATGTTCCACAGGCATGAGCAGCATGAGGGTGAGCAGCCTATAGAATTGGTCTTTTCTTGAAAATAATGTCACAATGACTTCCCTTATGTTCCTCCTCATATAGCTATGATTCATTTTCTTTGGATTTGAGTGCAATTTAACTTGTGTGTTCTGGACAGGGTTTGTGAGATTCACTTTATTGCTATTGTCATTTGTTCACATTGAGTTTTGAAATGTTCTTTGTTGTAGCCAGTCCTATTATTACTTGAAAGTGATTTTTCTTATCTTATATACAGTATCTCCTCCAGTGTATGCCTCTCTCTCTCTCTCCCTCTCTCTTTCTCTCTCTCTCTCTAGGTAAGAATATACCATCCTTATCTGTACAGGGGTGCACATGTCGTTTTAATAAAACAGCATCATATTGGCCGCAATTTTTTTTCTTCTGAATATTCATTCATGCATCAAAACTCTCCTGTGCGTTCAACGAACGTAACACGAACCATAACTGTGTCGTTCTGTCTTCCCCCCTTCACACAACCGTCTCTCCTGTCCCCCCTCTCATTCTCACGCTGATGAATCGTCTCAGATGGAGGAATGAACAAAGCCGAGAGCGAGCAAGAGAGCGAGTGTTGCTGAGGAGAGTGGAAGAGCACGCTCAACTCAGTGAAGCTGTCAACATACAGTACAGACACACAAAAGAAGCAGTGCAAACAAACAGCTGCTGGCATAACGCAAAGCAAGCCAAAAAAAAATCTCTTAGTGACTGAAATATAAGGAGTCTTGTGGTACACCAAGATTTCATGAAGTAGTTTGCGGTGTTTACATTAAGAAACAGAGACAAGTGCTTTGACTGCATCGCTGACTGACTCTCTGGCATATAGAGGAAGTGCTAACCTTCACGTAAGGTAAGACTCTTTATTTCTAATTCACTTCAGCATCATTCAGTCTAAAAGTAAAGAGGCTTTTTGGATGAAATGATTGTTATCAATTAAAACACAGACATTAGTCAAGATAAAAGAGTAAAGAAAGTGTCAGTTGTTCTCAAACTGGGATCATTAAGGTGTGATCTTTTTATCTCATGCAGCATCTCCAAAGCTGCTTCTAATAAACAAAAACATGCACATGTTTATTTTTCTATTACTTTCTATTAACTTCTATTATTTTATCGTGAGACAGTGCTGTTTTTATTATCTAAACCTAAACATAACCCTCATAGAGACCCTATCTATATTTTCATAAACAATACCTTTTTGACAAAATGCCCTCATAATGCATCTGCCGTTTTATCTTTGTGTGGATGTGTCAAGTCTTTAAAAACACACACTTCTCACCTCCAGATGTGCAAACTCTCATGCACCACACTCTAAAAATAAAGGTGCTTCACGATGCCATAGAAGAACCCTTCTGTCTATGGTTCGATTAAGAACCTTTAACATCTGAAGAAGCTTTCTGCTTCACAAAAGGTTCTTTTCGTTCTTCTTCAGATAACAAAAAGGTAAGAAAGAGGTGGTTCCACAAAGAACCTTTGACTGAACAGTTCTTGTGGAACCAAAAATGGTTCTTCTATTGCATCGCTTGAAGAACCTTTTGAAGCACCTTTATTTTTAAGAGTGCAGAATCATTCATCCCGTGCCAACCAGGAGCGCTGCTAGTGGACACATCTGTAAGAAAGCGCTGGCACTGCGCTCCAATCGCTCCGTCTCTCATTCCCCTGCTGCCACACGCACATTCACACTCTCACACTGCCTTCGATGATATATTTAAGAGACCTATAGGAGTGTAATTTTGCTTTGCCTCCAGTGCATCTCTGCTGTGTCTTGGAAACAGACGGGAGGTTATTGATACTTGTGAACTTTGGAGAATGACTAATGGAGTGCGTCACCATTGTTCAGTCATAAACGATGCTTACCGTCGAGATTGGTGCTTGTTTAAACTGTGGTGTCGCACACTTCACTCTTCAGTGCGTGTGGAGAAACGGAGGGTGGGATCCACACTACATGAGGTGGTGAAGGAGGATGAGGAAAAAGGTGAGCAGAGGCAGGTGAAGAAAGAAAGAAACAAGGAAGGGGCGGGGGGCTCGACTATTTTTAACTTCCATCTGATGAGAAGGTTATATAGTCTGCCACATAAACCTGAGATATAAACAGTACCTTGGAAATGCCTGACAATATAATTAAACATTTGGAATAATTCAAAACAAAGGGGGTTTTGCATGAGTCTTATTATATTGATATTGATCGCTGATGCTGCTTTATTGAATTTGCTTTATGAAGGGACTTCAGTGGGCAAAAAACAATGTTTAAAACATCAGCATCCATAAACTCCAGTGCCAGTGTGGCGCATGTTAAGGTTGATACTTTTTTTTACGCTGAACCAGTTCAATATGAATGCCCTGTGAGGGTCATTTCTGATATCTGCATCATGCATGGTCTGATGGATTGATGGGATATTTGAATTTGATCATGTGCAAATCCACATGTTGAAACTTTGGCTGAAATGTTATTAATGACCATCTACCTAGGGAAGATAAGACTCATGCATTTTCATCTGACTGTACTGTAAGTGTGCCCTTTTGAAAATATACTTCACCCAGAAGTGACAGTCATCAACAGTGATTTACTGCTCTTTTCTTTAGGCCTACATCACAGCATATGACTCTTTTGAAGCCATACAGTAGTTTTTTTTTGCGAGGAAATAAAAATGATATCATAATCTCAGCCGTGTTTCTAAGCTTTCATCAGTACTGCAAAAGTGTGTCCATATTTTGCTACTCTCTTTGGATATACATCCATCCATCCATCTTCTTCCGCTTATCCGGGGCCGGGTCGCGGGGGCAGCAGTCTAAGCAGAGAACCCCAGACTTCCCTCTCCCTAGACACTTCCTCCAGCTCTTCTGGGGGGACACCGAGGCGTTCCCAGGCCAGCCGGGAGACATAGTCTCTCCAGCGTGTCCTAGGTCTTCCCCGGGGTCTCCTCCCAGTGGGACGCGCCCAGAACACCTTCCTGGGGAAGGCGTCCAGGAGGCATCCGGAACAGATGCCCGAGCCACCTCAACTGACCCCTCTCTATGTGGAGGAGCAGCGGCTCTACTCTGAGCTCCTCCCGGGTGACTGAGCTTCTCACCCTATCTTTAAGGGATCGCCCAGTCACCCTGCGGAGAAAGCTCATTTCGGCCGCCTGTATCCGGGATCTTGTCCTTTCGGTCATGACCCAAAGCTCATGACCATAGGTGAGAGTAGGAACGTAGATTGACCGGTAAATCGAGAGCTTCGCCTTGCGGCTCAGCTCTTTCTTCACCACGACAGACCGGTACATCGACCGCATTACTGCAGAAGCTGCACCGCTCCGTCTGTCAATCTCCCGTTCCATCCTTCCCTCACTCGTGAACAAGACCCCAAGATACTTAAACTCCTCCACTTGAGGCAGGAACTCTCCACCAACCTGAAGTGGGCAAGCCACCCTTTTCCGACTGAGGACCATGGCCTCGGATTTGGAGGTGCTGATTCTCATCCCAGCCGCTTCACACTCGGCTGCAAACCGTCCCAGTGCATGCTGAAGGTCCTGGCTTGATGAGGCCAACACGACAACATCATCCGCAAAGAGCAGAGACGAAAACGTGTTGTCACCAAACCTGACCCCCTCCGGCCCCTGGCTGCGCCTAGAAATTCTGTCCATAAAAATCATGAACAGAACCGGCGACAAAGGGCAGCCCTGCCGGAGTCCAACACGCACCGGGAACAAGTCTGACTTACTGCTGGCAATACGAACCAAGCTCCTGCTCCGGTCGTACAGGGACCGGATAGCCCTTAGCAAAGGGCCCCTGACCCCATACTCCCGGAGCACCCTCCACAGGCCGCCGCGAGGGACACAGTCGAATGCCTTCTCCAAATCCACAAAGCACATGTGGACTGGTTGGGCAAACTCCCATGAACCCTCCAGCACCCTGTAGAGGGTATAGAGCTGGTCCAGTGTTCCACGGCCTGGACGAAAACCACACTGTTCCTCCTGAATCCGAGGTTCTACTATTGGCCGGATTCTCCTCTCCAGTACCCTGGCATAGACTTTCCCAGGGAGGCTGAGAAGTGTGATCCCCCTGTAGTTGGAACACACCCTCCGGTCCCCCTTCTTAAAAAGAGGGACCACCACCCCGGTCTGCCATCCCAGAGGCACCATCCCCGACTGCCACGCGATGCTGCAGAGGCGTGTCAGCCAAGACAGCCCCACAACATCCAGAGACTTGAGGTACTCAGGGCGGATCTCATCCACCCCCGGTGCCTTGCCACCAAGGAGTTTCTTGACTACCTCGGTGACTTCAGCTTGGGTGATGAACGAGTCCATATATACAGTAAATTATTAAAATCATGTTTACCTACAGAGTAACTACATATGCAAAAAAAAAGTTGATTTCATCGTTAACAAACAATATGACATTTCAATGCTATCTCACGACCAATTCGTACGTATTTTACGAGGTGGCTTATTCGTACAAATTTGTACGACCTCACTCGTACTATTTTATACGATTTGTCTAACGGTTAGGTTTAGGGGAGGGGTTAGGTGTAGGTCATTCGTACAAATTCATACGAATTGTGCAACTCGTAAAATACGTACGATTTGGCAAAAATAGTATGAAATTGTACGAGTGTGGTCGTATGAATTCGTACAAATAAGCCACCTTGTAAAATATGTATACGAATTGCCGTGAGATCGGGTTGGACATTTGCATGTTTTCTTACAATGAATAAATAGCCACCTCTTTTTGTGGCCATATATAAAATATATAATTATTTAAGTGTGAGAAACTTCTGGAAAAGATTCAGTGCATGAGTGAACTGTCTGAAAGAATCCAATTGAATCCCAAACCATTTCAGACCTTTTTGCAAACAAATATTAACAATTAGTTTCAAAAAAGCGATTATTTTGCAAATCTGCCATCACTAGTTTTGCTTCTGAACAACTGAACAAACTTGACTTGATCGATGAAATATTTGTAGAGAAAATTATTATTTTATAATATTAAATTATTAAGAATTTAAGAAATTTAAGAAACATTCTTTAAAAAAGGGAATTATTATTATTTTATTTTTTTGATGAATATGTCTAATGGCTTTAAAAGACTTTTAATGTTATTATAGTGCTTTACATTTATGGGAGAGTTCCCATTTCATTACTATTGTCTTTCAACATATGGAAAAGCACAGCTTGTACATTCTACAAAATATCTCCTTCTGGGTTTCTCTGAAAAAGAAAGTCATACAGGTTTTGACCGACATGAGGGTGAGTAAACAAAACCCTTTGTGTGGCCCTTTGAGAATCCTGTACACATTAATACGTTTCTGCATGAACAGAATTAGAAATGCATTCTCCAATATAAAGAGGTTTAAATAAAATAATTATGCTAATGAGGATAAGCGTTATAAATGAAAAGTACACAATAACAGTGTTTTAATACTCTGAGCTAACAGCAATCCCAGGAAGTAATCCCACCTCTGTTTTTGAAAATGCCAACAAAATCCCTGGTTAATATTTGTTTGCAGACTATAATAGTTACACCTAATCTAAATATCTGCATGTTTGTTATTTTAATTCCTATGGGTGGTTCAACTGTGTTCTTGGCCTTCAACTGTGATGGCAAATTAAAGTGAAGTGATCCTGTTTTAGGTGATTAGTTTAGCTGGTTATTGATACTCATCCTGTGGGACATGAGAGGCAAAACAGAAGAAGAAAGAAATCGGATTCCCTTAGAATGAATAAATATTAAAATTTCACATGCCATTAAAATCAGGATCTCGCCCACGTTAATTCCTTTATAATATTCTGTTCAGCTTCTGTACTAGGATACTATTAACGTACTATTTCTGCAAAATATAATATATAGTGCACACGATGCAAAACAGGCAGTATGCAACAGAGCACATTGCATTGGTTCCTGTATCCCATAATGCTGCTGACTTGACCTTGGCTGCAATTGTTACCTCTTTCTTGATTCATTATTAGATTTTAAAAAGTTAAGATGTGTTTACACTAAAAATAGATTCAGAATTCAAAATGTCTTTTTATGTTAGAGGAGAGAATTGTATATTGAGAAAAAAACAAGCAACATAGTTAATTCATGTGTAGCATACTGCTACTTTATACATGTATCTTTGCATAATGTATTCTGTTTCACAAACTTTATACTTGTGAACATTGCAGAGGGTCTACATTTTTATCAGACATTGATCATGTTGCCGTCTCATCATGTTTGATTCAGCAGCTCTGGCTGTGTCTCTGTTATCTTTGCTTTGCTTTAATTATTTAAAACACTGCAGTAGTGAACAGTGAATTTCCAGATAACCTTATCACGTGTTAAAAAACAAACTCTTCAAAAGCAGAACTTGTGATATGAAAGAAAAAATATGCTCAGTATGTCAGCGTAGGGCTCTCGGCGGGGCCGCCAACCTTGACTGAGATTTGATTCGAGAGCATCCATGAGTTGGCTATGGCCTGAGGTTTCTCTCTAATGTTGAAAGTTTCATTTTAACCTTTTGGAGAATCGACTAGACGACTAGAGCTCTCAGATCTGATGCAGTGGGACACTCCAGCAAACTCCTCTGAAAACAGCCTGAGAGTCTCCAGCTGGAACAGAGAGCTGTTACAGCATTGTTAGTCACGGCCTGAGGCGGCACGCCCACGTTATGTCTGATGCATATTCAAAAATCACAGCAGTCGACTCAAAATGATATGCCCCTATCTGATTTGCTGGCTTAATGCAATTTCTGGGAGTTGATGTTCACAGGTGTTTATTGGTTCATCGAGAAACAAAAGTGCAGAGGCTGCAGCAGTGCTTCCAAAGGGAGAACCATGTTCCAAATGCAAACCTAAATGTTATTTTTTTCTCGCAATTGCAGGTTTACGTGATACAAACTTGCAATTTAGATTTTTTTTCTCTCCGAATTTAGAGATAGAAACTCACAATTCTGACTTTATAATGAAAAATAAGGCAGTGTGAGTTTATATCCTGCTATTCTGACTTTATTTCTCAGAATACTGCAATCTAAACTCCTAATTACCATTTATGTTATTTTTTTATCCAGAGACAGAAATTGTCTTGCATACATTCTTCATCTTGGATTCATTGTTGACCAATTCAAAAAACCTGAAACCTGAAAAACCTAAGGTGATGATACAGTACACAGGGCAACTGTTGCCAAGCAACTATGCCTCAACGGGCAATCAGGTGAGACATAGGGCCCACAGTTGATCTAAAGTATCCAGATGCAAAGTGTCCAAGAAACATTGCTCCTCTCCAGTGATTTCCATGCTGCGTTCCACTTTCCTTTGAAGTCAAATGTCGGAGCTGGGATTGACATCACACCCAAGTTGACCACATTTCAGTTGGAAAACCAAGGTGGACGTGTCTATTAATAGCAGTCTATAAAAATCCATTAAAAAGCATTACTTTACACACAGTGCTGAAGTATCATGTCCACAGATAGAGGTTTGATTGTACTGTGTGCACCACTGAGTTTACTGAGACAGATCAACAGTGCTAATAAACAATTTATCACTACTGTTGATTAGCAGTGACGACAGATCAGACAGATGAACCCATGGGCTGTCCTTAGCTGGTGCAAGTTAGGGAGATGGGCCCCCTTAGGGCGAAGGGCCCAGTGTGACCACAGCAGTTGCATTGCCCAAAGGATGGCCCTGGATGAGCCATTCCTGTTTGCACTACTTAAGGCAATGTTAAAACCAAAGTATATTTCAGTTTTTACATGCTACACATCTATGTAAGGCATCTGTTTACTAAGTAGTCTATAACTAATGAAGGCCAGAATCACTGATACCAATACTGCTAATGATGTCTCTATTCAATACATTTACCTTAATTCTAGCCATTAATTCTAGCCATTTAATATATATGCAGAAAGTATGAATTGAACATAGATTAATCTTTATTCAAGATACAAAAGTTGACAAATCACAGCAGCGCTGTCTTTTTAAAACCTGATATATGCGATGCAGATATGACACATATCTGCCCCCCCCCCCCAAAAAAGTATTGCTGTATTAAATATTTTTAATGTGTTAAACAAAATTAGTCACACAAATAACATTGACAGCCCTAGTTTGAATGAAACGAGCGAGATTGTGGTGTTGTCGTATGAGAGACGTGAAAGGAGTGCCAGCCTTAAATACAAGGTGGTATGTTATTCAGAGCTACTAATGATGTTGTCGTTAATTAACACCTTTATTCAAGCTACTAAACAATCATGACTGACCAATCAGAATTAAGTATTCAAGTGAGCGATATAATAATGAAAATGATGTCACATGTGCTGTCAGCAAATCAGGTCTAGTCGGGGTGTTTTTCAGTTTTTTATGTGGACAAGAGAATTATACTTTCAAATTTACAAGTAAGTATTTGACGCATTATGGATTATGCAGTTTTGAATATTGCCTTTCATGCAGTGTGTAGCTGTATGCATATGTAAACTGCACTGTAGCTTGTTCGTGTGGTAAACATCATGTCGAGAACACATCTTGTCCTATGCTGTGAAAGTAAATTTGGTAAATTTTAACTTCCAAAAGATGAGGGTGCACAAAAAAAATTCCCATTGTACCAAAGCAGTACAACCCCCATCTTTTTTGTTTTCTCGTAATTTCACTGACAACTGCTTCTCTAACTTGAAAAGTTCTTGAAAGTGTCTCAGTACCCAGTTTTTTTGGACCAGCTGGCTTCACTGCATCACAAGCTACATGTATGATAAATAATTATGGTTATATTTTCTATTGAGCGTTCAAAATGGCAATGGGCCTATTGTTTCTGATACATGCTGTATGTAGTAGAGCTATCACAACTGACCTGGCCATCTGACCAATCAGAGCAGAGTATATAGGCTCACAGAAAGCAAGGATTTAGAGAGACTGAAACTTGGAAAAGTTTATTGAACAATTAATTGATTGCATTTAGCATTGTTTCTTTTACTATTTGCTTTCAGAACAGACCACTTTTGTGACTGGTCGGTTAAGATATAATGCCATACCAGACAGCATACTAAGCATACTGAAAGAAGCAACAAAATATGACAGAAATGTAGGACTGCTTACTTCACACTTTTAGGGAGCGGCTGTTACCTTAAAATATCTAGGCTCATTATGTTTCAAAAATCTGCCAAGTCTCTTTCCTTTTCTGTCAATCATGGATGCTAATGTAGTTCTGTGACAGGCAGAGAGCATGCTGAGCTTCCACAGTGTGGCAAAAAACACAATACCATGGGAGATGTAGTTCGCAAACACAACACTGTGGTCCAGCCGATAACAGCTCATCCCCGCACTGTCAATCAACAGCTGAATCTATTTAGATATCGCCACTTGCACGGCTCCCAGGGAAAAAGAAATGACTAGAATCCCACCACGCTTAGTATGAAGGCTTTTTATCACTGTATTGAACTACAGCTGTAAGCTACTGCACCATAAATATTACATTCCCTTTATTTCTCAGATAGAGAAGGATATTAAAACACACAGTAAAGAGTTCTGGATGAAACCACAGACAGTGCAAATAACGGTCTGCACATTCTCGTAATAGTTTGGCAACAGCACTTTTGGGTCAATTTAGGTCAGCTGAGTATTTTCATAGCTCCATAAAGTGGATCACGACTGCAGCATCGAGGCAAATAGTGTAAAATTTAACAGTGGCTTTGAATCTTCACTTTGGTTTGCTGTTGAAATCGCAAACCATGGAACTGAAGCAGAAAAGTAAACCGCTTGCAAAGTAAACCAAATACAAAATCATTCGAAACATTCAAAACATTCCAAGTTCTAAGAACGTAATTCTAAAGTTCACATTACTACTCTAAATGTTCAAAATGGCCAGTTTTTTTTATGTTTTAGAGATGTTAAAGGGAAAGTTCACCCAAAAATGGTGCATATAGAACATACTGCATGACAGCTTGCTTATTTTCAATGATCTTAAGTGCATGATCTACATAAGTCCACATGCCTTACTAACAAGCAGCTTCTACCACAATTCGAGAGCTGTAGTTCCAAACATATAGTTTTGCCATGCTGGTTGTGAATGTTACGCAGAACTGTGATTTCGGGAAAAACTGTATCGCTGAAGGTTTATAATCATGCAACTTTCAACAAGAGTTAGCTAAAGATGCTTTTGGGAAATGAACATCTGACCTAAAATGAATCATTTATTTACATTTTATTCTGTTAATCACACAAAACTATCATGTGGCTCGAAAATGTAACAGACATCTTTGTTTGAAATTAAACCTAACATTACTTAAGTAACTCTGACATTTCTTCCCAGTCTTTCATTTTCAAGAGTCAGGAGGGAGAGAGAAAAACCCAAGCAGGTTGAAAAGAGCAGGTCTGGCCCATTTCTCAGCTGCGAGTACAGAGTCCCGGTGTCTTTCACGCATGGGGACCAGCAATGACAGCACAGCAACAGCACAAGAGCAGCCATAATTAATGTGCTCATGATATGCTATATCTGCCACTGTTTCAGTTCTGCAAGCATGCATGCTTAAAGTAAATGGATGAAGTATCAGGCCACGTTCAGCAGGAGTTTATTGGGGACTGTTTTCCACCAGCTATTAACCCTTTTAACCAGCCACACTCACAGCAAGGGAGTTTTAATATCAACATCAAATCCAAATAGACCCTGGTAACTAGCGGCGTGTATCTGTAACATTGGCAAAATTATTTGTACTTGTATCTGTATTCAGATAAAACCAAATATGGACGTGGCCTAAAGCATATGTTTGTCTAAACTAAAAATGAAAAGCCCATTTTATATGTAATTTTGTTCATTCTATAGTTAACTTGTAGCAAATATGCCAACATTAATATATATATATATTTTTATCATTCAAACAACAATACTAAATGTTACACTATATAGTAGTATATTTTTTCCTATGGATTTCCCTCTTTAACAATTCGGCTTTAATAAGGAATCACTCCAATTGGACAAAGACCTACAGAAAGCCTTATAATCAGTGAAACTGTCTACAGTTAATGTGGGACGAGTCAGTATAGTGATTTCTCGCTCTATTCCTCAGACGCGTCCAGTACAGACAGCCTCGAGCTGTTGCAACGCACTCGATGTAGACATAGTGTTACATCACACGTCTGCTCATCGGCTCGGGGAGCGAGTAAAACAGAGAAGCACTGCATTGTATTTCATTATATTTAAATACACATCTTATTTGATGTCACTCTTGCCAAGCTCTGATTTCTGAAAGGTGCACAATATACAGAACTGCACATACTGCATCCTGCTCATTGTCATTCATACACCTATTCACTTAACACTCATTATTGCATTGTAATTTTAGAGGTTTATCTACAAAAACAGGTTATCTCCTGACTCTGTTATCCAGCAAGCACAAGGAGTAACTGATTCTAATGATTTAAAAAATATGTATTTTTTTTTATAAAATTGGTTATTAGTTTTGAAGTCATTATCTGTGCTATTCTGAATGAAGTAATTGACTTCAGTCACATCCCTGTGATTAATTGTTTTTATACACATTCACGGTCAGCTATTTTATGTTCTACACTTCTAAATACAAAAGGTTCTTTATTGACATGAATGGTTCCATGAAGAACCGTTAACATCCATGGAAGCTTTCCATTCCACAAAGGAGATCATTAAAAGATTCTTTAAACGAAAAATGGTTCTTTAGAGAACTGCTCACTGAAAGGTTCTTTAGGGTCTCAAAACTGATTCTTTGGCATCAGTGGAAAAAGAAAAACCTTTATCGTTAAGAATTCTGTATACAGCCGTGGCCAAAATATTAGTTTTCCGGTGCTCCATCGTGCTGGAAAATGCATTGTTCTTCACCAAACTGTTGTTGGAAGAAGTTGCTGTTGGAGGGTGTTTTGGTACCATTCTTTATTCATGGCTGTGTTTTTGGGCAGAATTGTGAGTGAGCCCACTCCCTTGGATGAGAAGCAACCCCACACATGAATGGTGTCAGGATGCTTTACTGTTGGCATGACACAGGACTGATGGTAGCGCTCACCTTTTCTTCTCCGGACAAGCCTTTTTCCAGATGCCCCAAACAATCGAAAATGGGCTTCATCGGAGAATATGACTTTGCCCCAGTCCTCAGCAGTCCATTCACTTTACTTTCTGCAGAAGATCAATCTGTCCCTGATGTTTTTTTTGGAGAGAAGTGGCTTCTTTGCTGCCCTTCTTGACACCAGGCCATCTTCCAAAAGTCTTGGCCTCACTGTGCGTGCAGATGCGCTCACACCTGCCTGCTGCCATTCCTGAGCAAGCTCTGCACTGGTGTTACTCCGATCCCGCAGCTGAATCCTCTTTAGGAGACGATCCTGGCGCTTGCTGGACTTTCTTGAAAGCCCTGAAGCCTTCTTTACAAGAATTGAACCTCTTTCCTTGAAGTTCTTGATGCTCCTATAAATTGTTGATTTAGGTGCAATCTTAGTAGCCACAATATTCTTGCCTGGGAAGCCATTTTTATGCAACGCAATGATGGCTGCACGCGTTTCTTTGCATGTCAACATGGTTAACAATGGAAGAACAATGATTTCAAGCATCACCCTCCTTTTAACATGTCAAGTCTGCCATTCTAACCCAATCAGCCTGACATAACGATCTCCAGCCTTGTGCTCGTCCACATTCTCACCTGGGTTAACAAGACGATTACTGAAATGATCTCAGCAGGTCCTTTAATGACAGCAATGAAATGCAGTGGAAAGGTTTTTTGGGATTAAGTTAATTTTCATGGCAAAGAAGGACTATGCAATTTATCTGATCACTCTTCATAACATTCTGGAGTATATGCAAATTGCTATTATAAATACTTAAGCAGCAACTTTTCCAATTTCCAATATTTATGTAATTCTCAAAACTTTTGGCCACGACTGTATATTGTTCAGTAGTCTGGAAATGCCTTTCATACTTACTTTAAAAAACGACTGCAAGTACTGGAAGAATAGTGTAAAGAATATAAAATACAGTAGGTGGGCTAAGAATTTGTTATTGTTTTGCTGGTCAATTCTGGTGCATTGTACTGATATTTAATATTGTGGGAGCAGAATCACAGCTTTTTATGTCTTTTTTTCATTCCATTATAAAAAAAGAAATTATACTAGTGTGAACTGAGTGTGCTGTTTTCAGATGCTTACTTACTTTATTTAAGTTAAATGAAAATAGTTTACATTTATATTAATTGTGATGTGTTGAATTTAAGAGTGCTTTTTGAGTTATTTAATTAGTACTTATTGGTACGTTTCTTTATCTAATTTCATAATTAATGGTATGGTTAAATTGAACATATGAATATACTCACAGGCATTTATGATAAACTAAAATATACTTTAAAGTAATTTCTGTTGAAATGTGTAGGCCATACAATTAAATATATTTGTAATTACACATCTGTAATGATGATGTTGCAGTTTAATACATTAAAATATTAGCTTTAAATTTAACATTAAATGACACACTACACTTAAAATTATAATCAAGTCATAAGTGAATCACAAGCGTACAAAATATTATTAAAACTTATTTAAAATGGCCTTTAATGTAAAACATTTAATTTGATATTATTATCATAAAGTGCTCTTTCTAAAAGTATATTTGTGTTTTAAGAAACAACTAACTCTCATTATTTTTTATTTGCATATATATACAGAACAGTTAAGCATGTCTTTTTCAATGTCAATGTCAATGTCACCTTTATTTATATAGCGCTTTAAACAAAATACATTGCGTCAAAGCAACTGAACAACATTCATTAGGAAAACAGTGTGTCAATAATGCAAAAATGATAGTTAAAGGCAGTTCATCATTGGATTCAGTGATGTCATCTCTGTTCAGTTAAATAGTGTCTGTGCATTTATTTGCAATCAAGTCAACGATATAGCTGTAGATGAAGTGTCCCCAACTAAGCAAGCAAGAGGTGACAGCGGCAAGGAACCGAAACTCCATCGGTGACAGAATGGAGAAAAAAACCTTGGGAGAAACCAGGCTCAGTTGGGGGGCCAGTTCTCCTCTGACCAGACGAAACCAGTAGTTCAATTCCAGGCTGCAGCAAAGTCAGATTGTGCAGAAGAATCATCTGTTTCCTGTGGTCTTGTCCTGGTGCTCCTCTGAGACAAGGTCTTTACAGGGGATCTGTATCTGGGGCTCTAGTTGTCCTGGTCTCCGCTGTCTTTCAGGGATGTAGAGGTCCTTTCTAGGTGCTGATCCAGCATCTGGTCTGGATACGTACTGGATCCGGGTGACTGCAGTGACCCTCTGATCTGGATACAGACTGGATCTGGTGGCCACGGTGACCTCGGAACAAGAGAGAAACAGACAAATATTAGCGTAGATGCCATTCTTCTAATGATGTAGCAAGTACATAGGTTGTTATGGGAAGTGTTTCCGGTTCCGGTTTACCTAATTAATGCAGCCTAAAAATCCTTTAACGGATTTGGATAATAAAAGCATATTAGTATGTTATGTGTAAGCCAGGTTAAAGAGATGGGTCTTTAATCTAGATTTAAACTGCAAGAGTGTGTCTGCCTCCCGAACAATGTTAGGTAGGTTATTCCAGAGTTTAGGCGCCAAATAGGAAAAGGATCTGCCGCCTGCAGTTGATTTTGATATTCTAGGTATTATCAAATTGCCTGAGTTTTGAGAACGTAGCGGACGTAGGGGATTATAATGTAAAAGGAGCTCATTCAAATACTGAGGTGCTAAACCATTCAGGGCTTTATAAGTAATAAGCAATATTTTAAAATCTATGCGATGCTTGATAGGGAGCCAGTGCAGTGTTGACAGGACCGGGCTAATATGGTCATACTTCCTGGTTCTAGTAAGAACTCTTGCTGCTGCATTTTGGACAAGCTGTAATTTGTTTACTAAGCGTGCAGAACAACCACCCAATAAAGCATTACAATAATCTAACCTTGAGGTCATAAAAGCATAGATTAACATTTCTGCATTTGACATTGAGAGCATAGGCCGTAATTTAGATATATTTTTGAGATGGAAAAATGCAGTTTTACAAATGCTAGAAACGTGGCTTTCTAAGGAAAGATTGCGATCAAGTAGCACACCTAGGTTCCTAACTGATGACGAAGAATTGACAGAGCAACCATCAAGTCTTAGACAGTGTTCTAGGTTATTACAAGCAGAGTTTTTAGGTCCTATAATTAACACCTCTGTTTTTTCAGAATTTAGCAGTATTTCACAAGGGTTTAGCAGTATTTCACAAGGGTTATGGAGCATAAAACAGATTTTCTAGGCCAATTGTTTGTAATTAAAAAAAAAAAACCTGACAAAAGTACTGTTAATTTCTTTTGATGTACAACATCATTGAAATGGGAAAATACATATTGCATCTTTACGAGATGGTACAAGAGAATATTTCTGACAGCACCTGCTGTAATTGCTCTTATGAAATCGCACCAGGTTATTTTGGAATATACCGAATAAGCAAATATTAGAACAAATTAGAACTGGCATGTTGACATTTAAGCATATTTTCTGTCTTCTCAGCATCAAAATACAGCCCTAGCAAAGCATCATGACTCTCAGCTGTCAAAACGAATCATTAGCCTGAATTGCGTAAAGCTGCTGTGGTCAGCACCAGTTATGTGAATTTGGTGTGAATGATAAATTGGTGTATTTGACGCCGTAAGAGGTATTACACCCCTCCGATCTGGGGACAACTAATGTTTATTTAAGTGATATAGCAAATGTGCAAAACATGCATAATGGTGCTGTGCTGTAAATAATGGGCCTCATTAACTGAGGTGTCAGAATGCAACATCTTACATTGTCTCTTAAACTGTTTAGTATCACGGCTGATACAACAAATGGATTGCAGGTCATCAGGGAGCACTGAATTAATCATGACTACTCTCAGTCTCTAGGATTTCCACAACAACCTACAGCTATATATCTCAGAAAATGGTGCAACCACATTTTACACTCCAAGAAAGATTCACAAATCATTTTGTGACAGAACTGGAATAGGAAGTGGGATTTTCAAAGCAGGACAGGGTTTGTGGCAATTACACAAGCTACAAAGATGTGTAGTTGCTCATTTTTTATTTTTATTTTTTGTGGTGTAGATGGTCATAGTGCTCTGTATTGCTGTAATGAACTGTATTAGCCTGTAGTTTGACAGTGACAGACTAGGAAACCATGACCATTTTTTGCCTTTGAGGATGTTTTAGGTTTGCGAAACCACCTGTAATCACCTGGCATACAGCGCACACTTATGTTGAAAATAGTTATATCATGTGGCCATTAATTTGATCGCAGAGTAACAACTCAGCATATTGGATATGTTCACAACAGTGGAAGAATTCAATTGTCAGTCCAGTTTGGAGTTGTACAGTATGGTTTTGTTCACACAAGGTTTGATTATGAATATGAATTGATTATGAATGTTTATGAGATCAACAATTGCATTTTATAACTCATTGTTCATATCCAAATTTTGGGAATAGGCTTGGATGATATCTGCTGTATGAATGAAACCATAGTCTATCGATTAATTTATTAAAGTATACATGAAAATTCAATTTATATATACAGTTGCTTGAATACACCACTTCTATGATCAGCAAGTTTTTAATTTCTGAAGTAAAATTATTTTATTTCATTTAAATTAAATTCATACTATTTTGTGGTATAAACACTAAATGTCAGGGTGATACAACTGTCGCTATATCAAACGTTCCTATGGTGAGGAGGCACGTCCTGATTTTGCTGAGTTAGATGTGTTCCTAGGTCAACATATTTTGTTGACCCTGGAACAACATTTTACTCAAAAAATGTAGTCTTGACCATATCCCTACACCTAAACCTAACCTTAACCATGAGTGATCCTTAAAATCAGAGGAAATGATAGATGAATGACCTTGATGTACAAGCACCTAAAAGTGATTTTAAGCGGAAACTTCACAAAATCTATAAACTGGTACTTCAAGTCTGATTGGTTAATCACAATGTTGTTCCAGGGTCAACAAAGATGTTGTCCCAGGAACATGTCTCACTTGGTAAAATCAGGTTCTGCGGTGAGGAGCGAGGAGAACAGCAGTACACGAACAACAATAGTCTTTTAATCTAAAATATCCAGGAAGTAACACGTGGCAGACTGGAACACAGGAAAGGACTGAAAGGACTGGGGCTTTTAAACACAGGATAATGGGGAAGAACAAGACACACCTTGGAATCAAACTAACAATCAGGGGAACACAGGTGCATGGAATGACTAGTTAACAGGGACACATGGGGAGCAAAACCAAAACAAAAACAATCCAGGGGCATGACATTACTCCCCCCTCCCGGAAGGTGTGACCTCGCACTGTAGATAAAACAGAAGGTGGGGGGGATGGGTGGGAACTAAGGAGGAGGTTCAGGAGGAGGACCAGGGAGGAGATGATTTAGCCATGGAGGTGAAATGGCCACCGAATCAAGGGGGGCGACCAACGGTGGTGGATCAGGTGGTGTAGGAGCAGAGGCGGACAGCCGATAAGCCAGGGCTACGGAGATGTTTCTGAGGTCCTAGGTGGAGCAGATGGCACTGGCGACTGACGCGAAGATGTGCATCTGGGAGGCTGCAGTGGAGCCAGAGCAACAGAGGACTGAGGTGGTACCGATGGGATGAAGGAGCCTAATGCAGCCTGACAGAGCCAGAGGGACATGGCGAAGCCAGAGGAGTGGAGTCCCAAGACACAAGATGGTCGACACCAGATCAAGGTGGAGCCGGAGGGACAAGGGAGCCTGGAAGAGCTTGTGGACTACAGGGCCATGATGTACAGGAGGGAGCTAGGACTGATGGTGGAGTCCATGGGTCAACGGGCCGAGGCGGAAAGTCGTGGCCTAGTGGTTAGAGAGTTTGGCTCCTAACCCTAGGGTTGTGGGTTTGAACCTAGGGCTGGCAATACCATGACTTAAGTGCCCTTGAGCAAGGCATCGAACCCCCAACTGCTCCCCGGGCGCCGCAGCACAAATGGCTGCCCACTGCTCCGGGTATGTGTTCACAGTGTGTGTGTGTGTTCACTGCTGTGTGTGTGCACTTTAGATGGGTTTAATGCAGAGCACGAATTCTGAGTATGGGTCACCATACTTGGCTGAATGTCATGTCACGTCAATAGTCTTTTAATCCAAAATATCCAGGAAGTAACACTTGGCAGACTGGAACACAGGGATTGACATTTTCAATCTCCGACAAACCCAAACTGAAAGGAATGGGCCTATTAAACACAGTATAATGGGGAAGAACAAGACACCAGGGAATCAAATTCACAATCAGGGGAACACAGGTGTATGGAATGACTAGTTAACAGGGACATGGAACACATGGGGAGAAAAACCACAACTAAAATAGTCCAGGGGTGTGACAATATCAGTTCAGGGGTGTGATCATGTGGTCCAAAGAACATGCAAAACACACACACACACACACACACACACACACACACACACACACACACACACACACACACAAACAACAACAAAGAGCAGCTCGTGTTTTCCCCAATTATCCCTTGTTTTTAAGTATATGCCTTTGCGTTCTGTGCTTGCTTTCTACCTTTTTATGTATGTGTGTTTGTTCCAGTGCCTATTGTGTGGATATCCCGTGTTCCTTGGATTACTTGTGCCTCCTCTATGCTCCCTAAACAGCGTAGCGGGACAAAAACACAAAGCAAACCAACAAAACAGAACAAAACAGACAAAAACAAAGAAACAAAACAGACAAAAACAAAGAATAGAACAGAATACAGAACAAAACACAAAAGAAAAACAAAGAACAGAACAAAAAGCAGGGGGTGGGGGGTGGTTTGGCATGAAAGAACAAAACAAAACAATAAAAACAGTAATTGAAGAGAAAGCCCCTGGAGAGCCTCATGACTGTAAAACAAGGTAAGATTGTAAAATGCATAGACTGTAAAAAAAAGATGGACGACTCGCCTTCGCTCTCTTCCATTGGTCAAAACTGAAGCCGCCAGTGTCCCATTATGGCGCTGACATCTTGGACTTGCGCCTGCGCAGATAGCGATCTAGGGACCAGTTCTGCGCAGTAGCTATGCGCAGTAGCAAGCAGGAAGTAAAGCCTTAAAGCCGCGAAATCAACGGCCCCGCCCCTGTGCCCCGCCCTCACTCTCCCTCGCAGAATGCACATACCGTAATCTGCACTGTTTTGGAAGTGGAGTCCTGCTCCTGTGAACTCTGTCTGCTCCGTTCCACTCCAATCTCATTAAAATAAGGTAAATACAATCTCCTCAGTCCTCCGAAGATCATGAAAAAAGCCTGTTGATGCTTCAGTGCCTCCTCCAGAGAGCTGTCAATCACAGCTGTCAATCACGACGTCACACCACCGTTTTTAGAGCATTAAATAACTAAATAATCTAAAAAACAACTTATTTTAAAAACGAACACTTGAATTTACATTAGCGTGATACAAACTACAGTAAATGACAAAAAACAGCTTCGGAAAAAAGATATTTGAAGGGTAATTTAATTGTTTAGTTGGTCTCGCGTCCCATTGAATAACATGGGGAGGCGGGGTTTATGACCTATACTAGGACCACTCACCAGGGGGCGATCGAAACGTTTTGGCTTCACTTTTCAGGGCTTGTGCGGCACGCTTGGTAAAATGTCATGTGTTGCAACATCACAAACTTAAAAGGTATTTACATTCTATACTTTATATTATAAAATATTTAAAATAATATACTTATTTTATATATTAATAATTATTATTTATATAAAGTGACATGATATGATGTGACAGGATGGGAAGGGACATGTGGCAAGATTGTTAACCCACACTCAGAATTTGTCCCCTGCATTTATCCCATCCAAGTACACACACACAGCAGTGAGTAGTGAACACACACACACACACACACACACACACACACAAACACACACAAACACACACACACACACTCACTCACACACACACACACACACACACCCGGAGCATTTATCTTGTAATAAAAAGATATATCTTAACATATATTTTACAACTTCAAGGTCCACTGACTGTGTGGAAGTAGCTTTATATCGTCTCTCTTCCTATGTCTGTCTCTTTCGCATTTTCCAAAAATTTATTCTCAACCTAATGAATTTGTCCTCTGCTGAGGCAGACGTTGAGCTCTTTACATACTGAGAAAACAAATGTTGGTTCTCATCCTCTTGAGATGCCACCAACCAAATATCCTGCTCAAAATAACCATCTTCTCCTGTGGAACACAATATGCTGTCATCATATCTAAATCAAAAGCTTTACTAAGACAAAAACCAATCAATCAATCAAGCAGTTTTGATGGGTGTAATTTTGTTGAACAGCACAGGTGGGAGTGAATGGTGATAGGATTTTATTTTGGGGGTGAATTATGACTTTTTGTTGAACATGAGCTGTAAATGTCTTTTAAGACAACAAACAAATACTTCAAATGAAGCATCCATCTCATAAGAGCCCATAGAGGTTACACTAGATGAACACCTGAGCTTAGCCGACGGTGTTTGTGCATTGAAAGGTGACTTTTAAATGGCTCCTATCTCAGAATGCTAATTACTACCTCAACAGCTTACCAGCTTTCCAGGAGGGTTTATTTAATGCCTAAATCAAGCATCGATCCACCATAGACCATCTGATCCCAGCAGGAAAAATCTTCAGAATCTCTGTGGGCCAAAGATACGGGGATGAAGCATCTGTACCTTTCTGTCTCCCCCCTTTCTCTCTCTCTCTTTCGGCCCCTGGGCTCTACACTCTGCTAAAAGTCAATGACTCCCTAGCCTTGTGCATGCACATTGGGCTCTGGGGGCAATCTGTGTTGAAAATGAAATGGTACAAGATCAGTTTCACAGTGCCTCGGGCTGTATTGTACATTAGGCAGGTCTTACATTGGACTGCTGTCTCTCTGTCAGCATTTGGCCAGGCTTAGACTAGTTGAATGATTTAATTTTCAGTGATGCTGCCTACTGTGTGTCAGCTGCTGATAGCATGTTATCTCTGGCTCTCTGTCCCTGCTTTCTCTCTCACTAGTTCGCTCTCTCTCTTGTGTGTGAAGTTTAGAAATGCTCCGAGCAAATTCGGGTTTTTGACAATATCAGCATGAATCCATATTGTTTTGTAGTTTAAATGCAATAAAATAGCTTGCAGATATTATTTTGTCAGAACTTAATAGATTATTTGGCAATTAAGATATGTAAAACCTTTTATAAATACTTCTGATTTTATGTCTTGTCAGTTGATGTTTTATTTAAGAAAACTGTTCATAGTTTGTGTTGTGTTGTTGGTTATAAATGCTGAGTCACCACAAAATGTGATGGCATTAAATTAGTGGTTTCAACTGGGGGCTAGGGCCCACTACATCCAAGGGACTTAGAAAACATCCAAGGGAGCCACAGGAGGACTTAAAAGAATAACAACAACAACAACAACAACAACAGACACAATCAGGAAACTGCTATTAGATAACACCTGAACTTCTGAAATCACAAAATAAATTGTCAATAATTAATTTCATACTAAGAAATTATTTTTGAGAACAAATTTTGTCATAATAACAGCAGAAATACCAAAAATATATTTGCCTGTATGGTGGGAAAAGTTGAATATTTTGTTTGACAATGAGGAGCATTTGAGTTCACTGCATATTTAGCAAATATCAGCAAGGCATCTGTAGTCAAACTAGGGCTGCACAATAAATCGCATGCAATATTCAATGCGTATCTTGTCAGTAAACCCGGTTCTGTAATCAGCTGTAAATCTCCATCATCCGTGCGCTTTCACATGGAGCAGCATTAAATAAACAGAGACGTTGTTCACTGAAGAGCTGTGCAAAACCATGATCATATTTTGCACATGTTTTGAGCAGCTTCTCAGTGAACAACACCTCTGTGTAGTTAATTCTGCTCCATGTGAAAGCGTGCAGGTAATGGAGATTTACCGCTGATTAAAGAACCGGCTTAACTGACAAGATGCGCATTAAGTATCGCATGCAATTTATCGTGCAGCCCTAAACCAAATGCTGCTAGATCTAAAATATGATCTGTACTTGAATAAATATCTTGTTTCAAGGTAATTCATATTGGATGGATTTTTTTTTTGAGGATTGCAAATTAGTTTTTTTCCACAGTAGAATACTGATAATTGTGGAAGGATGGTTTAAATGTGCTAAATTATGATGTAAATAATTTCACAATGCAGAAAACAGTAATGCTATCAAAATGTTTCCTGCAGATATGGCCGTATAGTATTCACAACAGTCCACTACCATGAAATCTCTTAACAGTTTGGTGAGAAGAATATATTATCACAAACACACACACACACACACACACATACTTCCTCTGGGTTCAGCATCTCATACCAGAGGCCAAACCATCTGCCAGCCTGATCGCTGGCCTTTGAGACTCGGTTCACTGTTTCCTTCATTTCTTTTCACCACTCACTACCCAGAGGCCAAAACCTTCCACGATTACATTAACAGAATGACAGCCTTAACGGCTGTGTCCTTGTCTTAGCAGCGGCCTGCTGAGAATAACCTGCCACACTCTTAAGGATGCTCCGTAAATCAAAAGCATTTTATCGTTGTATTCACCTGTCCAGATGCAAACGGGAGCACACAAAAGGCCAAAAGGCATTAATGTAGTTGTTTTATGTCTTTTTTATAGTGACTGCCATGGATTCAGAAGATGAACCCTTGTTGCTCCAAGGTACCTGGAACCTAAGTGAGTTTGAAGAGCAAGAAGAGGAGGAAGAGGAAGAGGAAGGAGCAGGAGAAACAGAACAACCAGCTGGAAATGAGCAGGTCTGTAAAGGGTTGTGGTGGGCTTTTGGGTGGGTGTACACGCAACCCTGGGTGAGCGGACTGGTTCTGGCCATGGGATTTCTGGTACCCTTCACCATTTCGGCTTATATGTTCCTTCGCTGTGAACCCCTAGACATTGACCTTTCTTACAGCGCATTCGAGGTCAGGAGTCATGCCTCGGCAGAACGTTTTGACGCTCTCACCATTGCCGTGAAAAGTCAGTTGGGGTCTTGGGACAGGCACAGGCGGGACGCAGAGGGATTTGACCTTGAAGCCAATGCTCTGAGGGACCTTTTTTTGCTCATGGTAAACAGAAAAGGGAAGGACGTCTCTACAGTGGTGAATGTCACAGAACCTGCAGGGATCTTGGGACAGACTGAGCCGGGGGCACACAATGACAACAGACAGTTTGGAAATGAGAAAAACAACAAGACTAAAGAGGAATCTGTAAAGCCTAACATAGCAGTAGACCTCAATTCGAGTGATGCTGGAGATCATGGGAAACCAGACTCACCCTTAATAAGGAAGCAAAGATTTGCGGGATACTCCTACCTCCAGTCCCAGGCTCTGTGGAGGATAGAGCTAGTGTTCGTGGCCCAGGGCGACAAGGATAACAACATCTTCACCCCCGAACGCCTTCACACCATTCACCAAATAGAGAGACTTCTAATGCAGCACCCTCAGTTTCAACAGTTCTGCTGGAAGCCACTGGAAATGTTGCGAGACTTGCCTTTGGGACCTTCCTTCTGCTCCCCTCCAAGCTCCCTCCTGTCCTACCTTTTTCCCAGTGAGCGTGGGGGTAAGATCTACTATGATGGAATGGGACCTGATCTAGCCGATATACATGGTAAGTCATTGGGGGCAAAACTATCCCACTCCACATTAACAATTCAGTAATCCTCATTTATTTTTCACTTGAATACTTTTGAATGCTGGAAGGCATATTGAGTAAAATGAAGCTTAATTACAGCAGATAAGCTGCAGCTGGTTCTTTATGGTTTCTAGCTAGTCCAAGTTGGTTTAAAAGTTGGACTTTGCTGATCTAAGAGACATATTGGAGCAGAAACACACCAGCTGTACCAGGTTAAACTGGAATGGCCTGGTTTGCAAGTAGGGTTAGCCTTTGTTAACATATAACAGGGGAGTCCAATATTGCTCCTGGTTGGCCAATATCCTATAGACCTATATCCTATACACACTTACCTGTAAGTTTCCAATGATCCTAAAGACCTTTATTAATTGTTTCAGTGCAAAAAACATTGCAGAGCAAAGAGGAATCTGACAACACGCTGACAGACAAGACAGAGCAGGTTACTTTAGGTATAAAACCAAGTCCCGGCTTTCAATTTTGTCTTTTTAAAAGAAATTAAAACAATAAATATTGTTTTGTAGCTTTAATGTGTCATGACAGATCACTGTAATTCCTCAGTTTAAGCGGCATGTGAACCAATCATCTCTTTTTCTTTATTAGTTATAGCATGACAAAAACTTGAATGAAAATCAGAAGGTATCTTATTTCAACCAAAGAAAAACCTCAATACACACTATTTTTCAAGTTCAAGTCCACCGACGTTGATGTACTCTCCAGGCTGGTTTGTTTGTCAGACAAAAATGGCAGATTCGGCATTATAATTGGTCATTGCATGCCAAAAAAAAAAAAAAAACACTTCCTGCGAAGTGTCAAACTCTGCAGGAAAGTGTTCCTTTTGAAGCAGGACTGGACACCCATCTACATATATTGTAAAGAGTAACCACAAATAGTGACTTTTTTAACGTCAATGCCCCCT
Source organism: Carassius carassius (assembly GCF_963082965.1). Classification (NCBI taxonomy): domain Eukaryota; kingdom Metazoa; phylum Chordata; class Actinopteri; order Cypriniformes; family Cyprinidae; genus Carassius; species Carassius carassius. The sequence continues at coordinate 7,141,243 of NC_081775.1, read as the reverse complement.
TCACAATTTTGATCCAATGAAAACTGAAATCTTTTTTGATTGTAATATCCTCTATTCTTAGGTGCCCTGAGCTTGGCCATCACTCATCCGCAATTTTACTGGTACGTTGATGAGACACTCACACCGGACAAGCTTCAGTCTTCTCTTCTTCGCAGTGAGATCCATTTTGGAGCTCCTCTTCCCTCCTTCTACTCTCTTCAAGACAGACCTCTCGAACAGAGATGTCTCTTCAGAGACTTTGTGGTGCAGTATGCGGACATACTGTCACAACAATCCACCAGGTGGGTGTTCCGATCACAGCTGGTGTTGGGATCACTTAAACAAGAAGGCTTATTGTTTATTTGTCTGGTCTAATACCATGAATGGTCAATTAAAACAAAATCGATTTAACAAACATACAAACCAGGGAATTCAGCATGAGATTCATGATTGCTTGTGGAGCATTATACATGGTGCTTGGATACTAGAGCTTGTCGTGAAACAAACATTTATCATTGTAATTATTGTGTTCATACTGTATTGCAAAACTTTTTTTCTGCTATTGAGGTGGGATACGGGTAAGGTTAGGGACAGATTTGGTGGTAGTTTGTAGGTTTAAGGGTGGGTTAAGGTGTAACAGTGTAATTATACATGTAATTACAGAAAGTTATTACAGATGTAATTACATTCTGTTTTTTTTTTTAAGTAAATTGTAAAAACATGTACTGTAGGTACACAATAAGTGTGTTGTTCCAAACTGTTAGTTTAAATGTAATATACATAGTAGTTAAGGGCACCTAATACAAAGTTGGACCATTGCTTTTAATAAATGATGCTATCTGTCGAAATTCACTGAGGATTAGAATGTAGTCCATATTGAATAGAAACATGTGTGAAATTGACTTAGATCCCAGTTGGTGGAAGCTTTATTCCCCACCTTGTATATATCTGCAATGTCCATATGCATATTGCCAAGTTGATAAGTGACATATTACACTGCTAAAAAAATATATATTTTTTTAAGAAACATTTAAAAAGAATTCTTAAAGATATAATTACAAAACATTAGTTTTTTCAGACAACATATTTTAAATATTCTTTTTTTCATCCCACTGGGAAATTCATATTTGTTTATACTATAAATCAAGTTTAATTTCTGCAGGTTAATTTATTGTATTAAGGAAGGTTTTTTTTGGAAGCACAATAAATATAGTAAATATACTTCACAAAGTGGAGAAGATTAATGTTATTGTGCAGAGAATGGTGTTTTAATTGCAATCAGGGCTACGGTTCAGTGTGAAAGTCTGTATAATGTTGTTCTTCATAAAATATATTCATGCAATTCAGATTACACACATAAATTAAAAACATGAGGCTTCCCTGCCATGCAAAATCTCTTCCAAAATCAGTTTTGTAACATGAATAAACTCCTCAACTCCATTCATGGCATTTTATTCTAAAAGTGATATAATGTATTAAATTAAAATTAAAGTGTGTGTGAAAATTGTCATAAGGCAAAATTTGCTTTCATAAATTTGACATCCATAATGGCTCCATGAACTTACGAGGACCACCTCAATGGCATAATAGTAATGAATCATGGCCCAGTCCTCCTGCTCTTCTGTGAAGCAGCTGAAGATACTGTTCGCTTTAATAACACAAAACTAACGAGTTATAGATAAATTATTAAACACACAATGGGAGACTATTAAGTCAAAAAGTATTCCTTATAGTGTGAGTGACAAAAGTCAGAGGCTTCGATTTTAGCTGTAGTCGTTTATGCAAATGAAACCCCAGAAGGATGATCAGACTTTGAAACGAAACCTGCCATGAATCAGAGACAATGACTCAAAGCTTTATTACATCTGCAAAACACTCCTAATATTCTTACTGCTGTCAAGACAGTGAATGTAAACAGATGCTATTCAAATGACAGCCATTACCGCAGGATGACAATAATTGTAGTAGGCCTAGAAATAAGCCAGTGGCCAGATGCAGAATAGGCATTCATTGAAGCTCTGATACTGTAATAACTCCTTTAATAGCCCCACAAAGTAATTTAGATAATCTTTTTGCATCTACTAATGTGTACCCATCTCCATTTTGTCTCTCATCCCACTCATCTAGTCCTTCTATTGTAACATATTGACTGATGTCAGCCATAACCCATCTTGACTATCCTTCTCTCTCATCTCTTTTTTTTTTTTGATTCTCTCTCAGTAAAGTGAAGGTGTTGTATGGGGGTACGGAGTTATTCGACGATGAAGTGCGGAAGACCTTTCACAGTGACATGTTGCTGGCTTTGTTCAGTGGGGGATGCATTACTGTCCTTGTGTACGTTCTCACCTCATTTTCTGGTAAGACACTGCCCAAGCATTCTAATCAAATAAACCTGCAGACACCACAGTGATTTTAGCGTAGTTAAATGGATAGTTCACCCAAAAAGGAAAATTTGATGTTTATCTGCTTACCCCCAGGGCACCCAAGATGTAGGTGACTTTGTTTGTTCAGTAGAACACAAACTGAGATTTTTAACAAAAGCCGTTGCAGTCTCTCAGTCTTATAATTGATGTGAATGGGATGGGAATCACAAACATACACAAACAAACATTGATGTGTAAAGACAAAAAACGTATTTTAAAAAGTATTTATATAGATTTTTACGTCTGATTCACACAATGTCCAAACTGTTAGAACTCCCCGGAGTGCATCCTCCTGAGCGCATTCTCAGCAGCAGGAGTGTGAGGCATCTTCTTCTTCTTCTTGCTTTATGGCAGATCGCAGACTTAAAAGTGCATTACCGGCACCTATTTCTCAAGTGGAGATTGTAGATAGAGTGTCAATGGTCCACTTGAGAGATAGGTGGCGGTAATGCACTTTTAAGTCTGAGCACTTATATTTATTGCATGTTTGCTGTCAGGATTTTTCAGCGAGTCTTTTTGCAGGTTACATCTATGAAGCTTATTTTTAATGCAAGAGCTGGCGCAGCCATTTTGAACTTGAATGTGCAGGGCTTTTAAGCTGCTTGCAGTTATTTCAGGAGTACACTCCATAATACAAGGCTTATGTGCTGTTTTAATACAAATGTATTTTTATATGGATTTTTTACATTTTGCCCATATTTTGAATTACAAATCAGATTGAATTGCATTATAGGGTTAAAGGAAAAATGTCTCACTTAATGAAAAGGTACTGCTAATTTATGCTGGTTGATATTGCAGACTGGTATCAAGTTATTTTAAATTATTATCATAATCACTTTTAATTCCTCACTTTTAAATTCATTATAATTTAATTCAACCAGGAGCAAATAGCACAAATTGTTTTATTGTACTTTGTTATTATGGTAACACATTATAATAAGCTCCCATAAGGTAACATTAGTTAATGTGTTCATTAAAATTAATTAGCGGTGAGCTGTTAATTTCTTATAGGATTCATCCATCTTTGTCAACGTTAGTTAAAGTTAAAGTTTTAAAACTTTTCATTGTCAGTTTATGCCAGCTCAGGTCCATTAAATAATATTATTAAAGGGTTGGTTCACCCAAAAATGAAAATTATGTCATTAATAACTCACCCTCATGTCGTTCTAAACCAGTAAGACCTCCATTTATCTTCCAAACACAGTTTAAGATATTTTAGATTTAGTCCGAGAGCTCTCAGTCCCTCCATTGAAGCTGTGTGTACGGTATACTGTCCATGTTCAGAAAGGTAAGAAAAACATCATCAAAGTAGTCCATGTGACATCAGAGGATCAGTTAGAATATTTTGAAGCATCGAAAATACATTTTGGTCTAAAATATAGAAAAAACTACGACTTTATTCAGCTTTGTCTTCTCTTCCATGTCTGTTGTGAGAGAGTTCAAAACAAAGCAGTTTGTCATATCCGGTTCGCGAACGAATCATTTGATGTAACCGGATCTTTTTGAACCAGTTCACCAAATCGAACTGAATCGTTTTAAACGGTTCGCGTCTCCAATACGCATTAATTCACAAATGACTTAAGCTGTTAACTTTTTTAATGTGGTTGACAGTCCCTCTGAGTTCAAACAAACCAATATCCTGGAGTAATTCATTTACTCAAACAGTACACTGACTGAACTGCTGTGAAGAGAGAATCAATCCACATTAGTATTGATTTCTTGAATGTAGAATTTAATTGATGAGTGCATACTGTCTATTGTATTTTTTATTTTAGGAATCATGAACTAGCCTGGAAATACCAAACATTGCTACTTCGCTTTGCTTCATAGTCAGAGTCTCGTGGGGGCATGCTTGTCTGAAGTTTAAAATCTTTGGTTACCTATAAGCCAATCATATAATGTTTGGTTATGACGTGTGTTATTTGCCGGCTCAGCCGCTTCAAATTTCCACTGTAAACACAGGTACAGTATGCTGCGAAAAAAAATGGCAGATCACAATTATCGCCTTGCCGGACTTTGGCCTCCCCAGTTTCTCGCTAACGATCGGTAACAGTTGATAAATTTAACTTTTTCCAAAACCTGTCAGGACCTGGGAGTAGGGCCACAACTTCACCACCATTCAAAATGTGAAACAAACACGGTTCTTGTTTGGGCTTCAGTTGGCAAATGCCGGGAATATTCTCCACAACAGAGCGAATAGCATCTTGTGTCTCCGTGTCCGTTTTCGATTTCCCTAACCTAAACTACTATCCTATATTCGGCGCTTAGCGTCTACGTCACAGCTTTCAGCCCGCCCTCTGTTCGTTGATTGGCCGGCTGTTTTGGAGCCGGAGGAGAACTGGGAGATTGTTCGCTATCTCAGACTGAGTACAGAAGCAAACTGAAATTGAGCGGAAGTACGAAGTCTGATATAATCAGGCTAATCACGAACTAACAATGCACATAACTACTACATACTACTATTTATTTTTCTCATTAATTTCAAGTCGTCTAAATTAAGAGTGGCTTATGTATTATGAAAAAAGTAATTATCAATAAACAATAATACATTTAAAAATACATGCTGTAAAAATGCTTAGTTCTCGATACTAAATGTATTAATATTGTTACCAATTTGTGTTGTTTTTTATTGTAAAGTGCTGTACAATTTAAAAATGTATATTTGATGGATACCGATGGATACTGACTGATCAATACATGGTTCCAGCCTTGCTGAAATATTGTAGCAGATATGATTCAATGTTTTTATGATTTTTTTTTCATTGAAATTGAAACTGGATTTCATTTTCTAGTGTGAAGAAAGGCCTCAGTATGCTTTGAGTCAACATATGTGTCAACAGATCTTTCTGAAATGAAATCTGACTGATGTCTTGAACTTGCACAGACAGCCCACACATGCAGCAGCAGGAGTTTACAACTTTGTGCCGGATGACTTAATTAGACACAGCAGTAAGCATGTATTTCAGCTAGGAATCTATTAAATGCACAAGACGATACAGGCTTGAAGGTGTACAAACTGGTTGTTGTGCAAATTCATCAAGTAAATCCTATTGATTTGGCTGTCTCTCAGCTCCACAGCTGCTTTTCTTGGTATATTCAGGTCATTATACTATTTTTGTCAGAACATTGTTAAAATGAGGCTTATTTTCTCACAGCTGCTGCATCAACAACCGTCTGGACAATGGAAAATGGAGCTCCACTTTTCCATTTGACATTTTTACAAAAAAAAACTCAATGACGCTTTTTCACATTAGGTAACTTGACCTCTGTGCTTTATCTGCATATCATATAACCTTCCCTGAGCCTTCAAAATTCGTTGATGTCAGCTGCATTTACAATGTGCTGCCTTGTAAGAGAAACAATAGAGAGCTCTCAAATGCTGTTGTTCCACTCAGCTTGGGAATGTTTGTTACGAAACCTTTAGCACTCTCTCTTCGCCACAGAACAGAGAGTGCTACTTTTTTGTTAATTCAGGGATAAAAGCGTGAAAGCACATAAAACATCTTGTGCTGTAAAATGGTGACGTATTTCAAACTTGACAGTAAAGCCTTGGTGAACTCAGTGTTGGAGCAATTAGCTTGATGTACTGATGCAAACTTACATTTTTGAATACTGTAGCATTACTGTAGCTCAGTTATCAAAATAATGTAATTCTTATGGTAAACAGGCTAATGTTTTAGTGGTACTTTTGCTAGCAGTTTATTGTGTGCAGCCATTCATTTTAGTTATTCGCTCAATTTGGATGGTTTATTAAAAGAACTAGAAATGTTCACTGATTCTCTGTGAAAGATCTATAGCAAAATTTCAAATTTGTGCTGTCTATTACTGAGTTTGACTAAGTTAGACTACCATTAAGATGTTTGATGTCAGAAAGATTTACTTTTATTCAGTGAGGACACTGAATAAATAATTAAAAGTGACAGCAAAGATTTTCATATAGCCAAAAAAGCTTTATATTTTAAATAAATGCTGCTGAATTAGAATGATTTTTTGAAGGATCATGTGACACTGAAGACTGGAGTAATAATGATGAAAATTCAGCATTTCATCACAGGATTAAATTACATTTAGAAATATATATTCAAATAGAAAAGTGTGATTGTAATAATATTTCACCATTATTGCTGTTTTTACTGTATTTGGATCAAATAAATGCAACCTTGGTGAACCTAATAAAATCTTAAATAAAAATAAAATAATTTTTAAGTGCATATAATATAGATGTTTTCTAGTTATATTAATTATTTTAGTGAAAATTAAAAGACTTTAGAAACTAATAGAAGTAAGTTATACTTATCTATATAAGTTCAGTGCCTGATAATACTGTTCCGATTGCACGTGCAATTATCAAATTGCAATGCAACCCTTTTAAAGAATCATTTAGCTGATTTTTTATATCTTGGTGGGAACAGCTAACCAAAGATGACATTTACTGTGGTTTGAACTGAGTAGCAAGTTGGCAAGATATACTCCCAAAATAGTTTTTTCCAGCACTGGAAGCACAGTAATTTCTTGATTTGAATTTAAGCTTCACTGTCCATTTAATTTCTCTGCAGTGTTTCTGACGTTCTTTGGCTTGGCCAGTATTGGTCTGAGCTGTCTCATGGCACTCTTCTTGTATCATGTGGTGTTTGGAGTGAAATATCTCGGCATTCTCAATGGAGTGGCAGCTTTCGTCATCATAGGCATTGGTGAGAATACTAAAACATCAACCTATGAGCATTGTAAATTAACATATAGATTGGTCCTACTGTACCATCTTAAGTTGAATCTTTATCTTTCTTTCCTTCCAGGTGTGGATGACGTGTTTGTGTTCATCAGCACGTTCAGACAGTCAGCCCACTTGACTTGCTCACTGCAGCGTATGATTTACACAATAAAGACAGCAGGCCGAGCCACGTTCCTCACGTCTTTCACAACAGCAGCAGCATATGCTGCAAACACCTTCTCACAGGTGCAGTCAGCTGAGCAGAATAAGCATGCTAGTCAAGGTTTCTTGCAGCAAAATCAGTTGTATTGTAGTTTTTCTGAACAATTTTGCACAGGCTGTTTTTACTGCTGTACTTTTAAACCTCACATATGATATAATAGCCTTTCTGAAGGGCAGTACTAAATGAAAAAAAAAATCCATTCTCCATTCTGTTCAAAAATTTTCTCTTAATGCATGGTTTTCCTTCTGGAGCATCAGGGAGTGTTTGAACCTTCTGTAATAGTTGCATATGAGTCCCTCGGTTGTCCTCAGTGTGAAAGATGGATCTCAAAATAATACAGTCATTGTTGAAAAGCCTTCAAATACAAAAAAAAAAAATACTGAAAAACCAAAGAATTTGTGGGACCTAAAGGATTTTTTTCTGCAGAACAGCTGGCAGTTTAACTGTTCAGGACAACCATGGACTCATGAACAACTATCACAAAAAAATCTAAAAAAAAAAAAAAAAAAAAAACTGTGGATCATTCAGGTCATTCACTTGACAGCTTAAGAATCAAGTGTATTTAAACTTTTGAACGGGGTCATTTTTATAAATTCAACTATTATTTTCTGTTGTGAAATCGGTACTAAATAAACAACAACATGCATTTTGTATGATCCCTCTTGTTTTTGTAAAATAATTAACATTTTGTAGACTTTGCAAGGTGTATGTAAACTTCTGGCTTCAACTGTATGTATTAAGTGAACCTAAGCTGCTTCAGTCCAGTAAGTATTATACTGTATAAATGAACTCTGTTATGATTTGCTAACCTCAACATACTAATGTAATTCACAGTGTTGATCATCAGGGTTGTTTGCTAAATACTACACATGCATATGTCAATGTGCTCATGGTCGTGACATCAATTCCCTGACAAGTTTTTTTCTATGACTGTCAATTTTACACAATGAAAAAAAAATTAAAAATAAATTCTGTTTTCAGTTACGACCTGCGACTTCTACATTCTATAACTTTCCTGTCATCAAAGCTTTAAGTGGTATGATAAAACAAGCTAAAGTTCTGAGTGAACTTGAGGATTTGTATGTGACCTCCTACTTTGAAGCTCAGGATCTAACATCAATCAAAAAATAAACACCATGAGCACAAATGATGAAACAAGCTGCAAGAACATGTAGAGTAGACAGTCGAACATTGCTTTATCTTTAAAGAGGGTCTTATTTTATTCACGGTAGCTTTTGTACCCATGTGGCTTTTATGTTTCTGTCACTGACTCATGTTTATTTAGTAGCGTAGTCTGGCGTGATGAGGATCCCACTAATTTATTTTAAAACATGCAATGGAGTGAAAAAATTCGGACAACACCTTACGTGTGACCTTTATCTGTTTTGCATGTATCATTAGATCCCAGCGGTTCATGACTTCGGTCTGTTCATGTCTCTTATTGTGAGCTGCTGCTGGCTTTGGGTGTCCATTCTCATGCCTGCTGCCCTTTGCATCTGGAGCCAGTGTGGAGCTGCCCATGCCAACACCTGTCCCAAATGGTAGATTGTGTTATTTCTTCCAAAATGTCTTTGGAGAATTTGAGTGTTTTTGTTTTGTTTGTTCTTTTTTGGGTGCATACATTGGAAGACAATATCCACCAAAACTGTTTGGTTACCAAATTTGGTCAAAATACCTCAACATTTTCTCATGGGAAAACTAAGAGATTTGTCTGTTCCCTTTCAGTCGGTCACGTTCGACGTTACGAATGGGATCTCGCCCGAGAGCCCAATCACCTTCGAGTGGTACAAAACGAGCCAATGGTACACAAAGTACCTTGGTCTGCAGGATTTGCATCGCGAGCTCCGCCCCGCAGAGCGGGTATATAAGGAGCAATGCGAGCAACTCGCATTCAAGCTTTCGCTTCGGAGCCAAGCACATCGCGTGCTGTTTTCACCGGAGTGCTACAAGCAAGAGCTGGTGTTGGTGTGACGGCCCGATTCAGCGGTTCATCTGGGTTTCCTGCGACAGCTCCCGCGTTCCCCTGAGCGCTTCAACACTTCTGAAAGAGCAAATTTCTTTCACAAAAGAGATACGGGCTGATTTGCGTCTTTTTAAAGATGTCATTTCGCCCGTGTGTTTCTGGGTGTGGTCGATACATCGCTCCTCGTGACGGCCACGATCGCTGTGTCACGTGTCTGGGCTTCCAGCACGCTGAGACTGCGTTCGTGGATGGCTCATGTACTCATTGCGGGGACATGACCATCTCGGCATTGAGATCGAGACTCGATTACCTTAAAAGGTATAGAGTCCCCTCTGCCACACCCCGTTCTAGCTCTTCTCGTAAGAGGGCTACTTCGGCTGGTGGCCAGGGTGATCTGAGGGTTACTGTGTGGGCTTCCCCGACGAGCCAACCTCCTCGGGCCACACCCCCCCTCACATACGCCGCAGCCGGTTGAGTTTCCGGATGAGTTTGCTGGACCCTCTCAGGCTCCTGACATCTCATTCGGGGCTCGCGAAGAAGACCGTATGTCGATCACTGCATCACAGGGCGGGCTTGAGTCCTCGGGAGATGAGTGGAATCCTCCGCCCTGTCCCGAGCACTCGAGGCTGGATGATTGGTTCCTGGGGGCTGCTCATGAGGATCGCCAGCACCCCCCTCTGGTTCCTTTCTTCCCGGAAGTGCACCAGGAAGTAACCAGTTCATGGAAGGCACCTTTAACTGCCCAAAACCGTTCTGGTACTTCCTCCACCTTCACTGCCATCGATGGCGGGGCGGGCAAGGGGTATGCTGGGATTCCCCCGGTGAAGCGTTCTGTTGTGATGCAACTGTGTCCACAGAGCGCCTCCGCTTGGCGTGGCGGTCCCAAGCTGCCCTCCAAGGCCTGTAAGTTCTCATCCACGCTTGTGGCCAAGGCTTACAGAGCTTTGGGCCAGGCCGCTTCTTCCCTGCATGCCATGGCCTCTCTTCAGGTCTATCAGGCCAAGCTGCTCCGGCAGCTGCACGAGGGCAGTGCTGACCCAGGGGTTTTGCAGGAGGCGCGCACTGCTACCGACCTCGCTCTCCGGGCGACGAAGGTCACTGCGCACTCCTTGGGTCAGGTGATGTCCACTTTGGTGGTCCAGGAGCTCCACCTATGGCTGAACCTGGCAGACATGAGGGAGTCTGATCGGGCTCAGCTCCTCAACTCCCCGGTCTCCCAGGATGGCCTCTTGAGCTCTAGAGAGCTTTGCCCAGCAGTTCTCTGCCACCCAGAAGCAGTCTGAGGCCATTAGACACAGTTCTCATTTTCTTTTTGTTCCGCCATTGGCCCTGCGGCCGGTGGTACCCAAACCTTCACTAAAAGAGCTGTTTCCTCTACCTCCGGGTCCCAAGAGGCCATGAACGACCATTGGCGACGTGCTTCCTCGCCGCTCTTGTTCTCCTCTCCCCTTGCCAGTTTCCATGCAAAGCCGGCTCGAGAACGCTTCGCCTTCTCATGCCCTCTTTGCTACTGGAGTCGGACGAGTGCACGCACTCCGCCCCCGCTAAGGGACGCTATGCCTCCCATGCCGGGGCTGTCTGCTGCACCACGCTGCCCCACCGTGGGTACGCCTGTAGTCCCCTTGACCCCGCTGGTTCGGTTTCTGGGAGCCTGGCTAGAGCTCCCCAGGCCTTCCCGCTGGCTCATCCGGACGCTCAGGCTCGGCTACGCGATTCAGTTCGCCCCACGTCCCCCCAGGTTTCGGGGTGTCCACGCAACGATGATGGGCAAAGATGCCCCTGTCATGCGCACGGAGGTCGTGACCCTGCTGGCAAAGGGCGCGATAGAGCCGGTCCCTCCAGCTGACATGAGGTCTGGCTTTTACAGCCCTTTCTCCATAGTACCCAAGAAGACAGGTGGGTTACGGCCAATCCTGGACTTGCTTGCCTTGAACCGAGACCTGCACAGACTCCCGTTCAAGATGCTAATGCCCAAGCACATTTTCGAATGCATTCGTCTGATGGATTGGTTTGCAGCGATCAACCTGAAGGACGCGTACTTTCATGTCTCCATTCTTCCTCGACACAGACCGTTTCTTCGGTTTACTTTCGAGGGGCAGGCATATCAGTACAAGGTTCTCCCATTCGGGTTGGCCCTGTCTCCCCGCATCTTTACGAAGGTCGCGGAGCGAGCCCTGGCTCCTCTCAGGGAACAAGGTGTCCGTATCCTCAACTACCTCGACGACTGGCTGATCCTAGCTCACTCTCGAGAGTGGTTGTGCGAGCACAGGGATCTGGTGCTCAGACACCTCGCCCGACTGGGTCTTCAGGTCAACTGGGAAAAGAGCAATCTCTCCCTTGTGCAGAGGATCTCTTTTCTCGGTATGGAAATAGACTCGGTCGCCATGTTCGCGTGGCTTATGAACGAGCGCGCGCAGTCACTGCTGAATTACCTGAGACAATTCGAGGGCAAGAGAGTGGTTCCACTGAAACTGTTTCAGAGGCTCCTGGGGCATATGGCGTCCGTGGTGGCGGTCATACCGCTCGAGTTACTCCATATGAGACCGCTTCAGCACTGGCTTCACGACCAAGTCCCGAGATGGGCATGGCAACAGGGCACGCTCCGAGTGACCATCAATCCGGCCTGCTGCCGAAACTTCAACCCCGTGGTTGGACCCCTCATTTCTATGGGCCGGCGTGCGCCTAGAACCAGTGTCCAGACATGTTGTTGTGCCAACAGATGCCTCTGCCACGGGCTGGGGTGCCATGTGCAACAGGCATGCTGCGTCGGGCTCCTGGACAGGACCCTGACTTCAGTGGCATGTCAATTGCCTCGAGTTGCTAGCAGTACGGCTTGCTCTGCACCGCTTCAGGGCCCTGCTGAAGGACAAGCACGTTCTGGTCCTTACGGAAAACACTGCGACCATAGCATACATCAACCGTCAGGGTGGTCTACGCTCCCGCCGCATGTCGCAACTCGCTCGCCATCTCCTCTTGTGGAGTCACAAGCATTTGAGGTCGATTCGTGACATTCCGTGCAGGCTCAATCGTGCAGCCTACGAGCTCTCACGGCAGCAGTCTCGCCCCGGGGAATGGAGACTCCATCCCCAGTCAGTTCAGCTGATTTGGGAACGCTTCGGAGACGCTCAGGTAGACCTGTTTGCCTCTCCAGAAAGTACCCACTGCCAGTTGTTTTACTCCCTGACCAAGGGCTCTCTCGGCACGGACGCCCTGGCACACAGCTGGCCGCTGGGCTTGCGCAAGTATGCGTTTCCCCCAGTGAGCCTTCTTGCACAGATGTTGTGCAAGATCAGGGAAGACGAGGAGCAGGTCCTCATGGTTGCGCCTTTCTGGCCTGGCCGGACCTGGTTACCCGAACTTATACTCCTCGCGACAGCCCCTCTCTGGCCAATTCCTCTGAGGAAGGACCTTCTTTCTCAGTGACGGGCACCCTCTGGCACCCACGTCCCGATCTGTGGAAGCTACATGTGTGGGTTCTGGACAGGTCACTGAAGGTTTAGGTACCTTGCCACCACAGGTGGTAGCTACAATCACTTCAGCTAGAGCCATGTCCACCAGACACGCCTGCTTTGACATGCTTTGAAGTGGAACCTCTTCGTCACTTGGTGTTCTTCACGCGTGAGGACCCCTGGAAATGTCCGATTGGGTCAGTGCTTTCCTTTCTTCAGGAGGTGTTGGAAGGAAGGCTGTCTCCTTCCACCCTCAAGGTCTATGTGGCCGCCATTTCGGCTCACCATGACCCTGTTGAAGGTAAGTCTCTTGGGAGGCACGATCTGATCATCAGCTTCCTGAGAGGAGCAAGGAGGCTCAATCCACCTCGCCCTCAGCAAGTCCCCTCTTGGGACCTCCCAGTGATTCTATCAGCACTGCAGAGGGCTCCCTTCGAACCCTTGCTCTCAGTAGAGCTAAAGTTTTTATCTTTGAAAACTGCGCTCCTGACGGCTTTGGCTTCAGTGAAGAGGGTCGAGGACCTGCAGGCATTTTCAGTTGACGAAGAGTGCCTGGAATTAGGGCCGGCTAACTCTCACATTATCTTGAGACCATGGCCTGGGTACGTGCCCAAAGTTCCCACCACTCCTTTTAGGGATAAGGTGGTGAACTTGCAAGCGCTGCCCCTGGAGGAGGCAGACCCAGCCCTGGCGCTGCTCTGTCCAGTACGTGCACTCCGCACCTACATGGACAGAACTCAGTGCCTTAGGACCTCAGACCAGCTCTTTGTCTGTTACGGAGGCCAGCAGAAGGGAAAGGCTGTCTCCAAGCAGAGGTTATCCCACTGGATAGTGGATGCTATTGTCCTGGCTTATCAGGCTCAAGACCTGCCATACCCCCTAGGGGTGAGAGCTCACTCAACTAGGAGTGTAGCTTCCTCCTGGGCGCTGGAGCATGGCGCCTCGCTAACAGACATCTGTAGAGCTGCAGGCTGGGCGAAACCTAACACATTTGCGAGATTTTATAATCTCTGTGTAGAGCCCATGTCCTCCCGGGTATTCGCCCCTTCGGGCCAGTAAGGACCTGCTCAGTGTCAATCCGCTTGCTGCGCCATTCCACTCTGCGGACTGGATGTGTGCGCTATTCCCCTCAGGTGAGTTGCTCAGTCAGAACCCTGGGCAGCACTGTTAATGTCCAACACTTGCGTACATACCCTTTGGTCAGCCCTGTGTGGGACTAGGTGCCTCCATTTGTTGTGATTCCCCTTTTCTGGGCAATCCCACGTGTGTATGTCCACAGTAAGTCTCTCCGCAGCATGTGTCTTTCCCTTGGCAAGCCCCTTGCCAGCTCTGTCATTGAAACTTCCACCCTGCGGGCTGGGTACCTCAGAGTTCTTATGTATCACCACCTTGGTGGATACCTGCCTTCTGTAAGTCCTCCCACGGGCAGACAGCCTGCTAGCATACGTCCAGCTGGAATATGATACCCAGTGTATTCTGTGTGAGCTATAGGCCCTCACTCGTGCTGGCCTTATGACAGGGTGCTATCACTCACACGGGTCGCTGGAAGACAGCCATGTGGCGTTTTGTAAGGGACCCCATTCGTAATGTCGAACCTGACCGACTGAAAGGGGACGTCTTGGTTACGTATGTAACCCTCGTTCCCTGAAGGAGGGAATGGAGACGTTATGTCCCCTTGCCACATTGCTGTTCCGCTGAATGGCCGGGTCACTGGCTCGGCTCCTCAGCGAAGACTTGAATGCGAGTTGCTCGCGTTGCTCCTTATATACCCGCTCTGCGGGGCAGAGCTCGCGCTGCAAATCCCGTAGACCAAGGTACTTTGTGTACCATTGGCTCGTTTTGTACCACTCAAAGGTGATTGGGCTCTCGGGCGAGATCCCGTTTGTAACGTCTCCGTTCCCTCCTTCAGGGAACGAGGGTTACATACGTAACCAAGACGTTTCTTAAATAAAGCTATCGCACAAGTCAGATGGAATTTTATGCTTATTTTTATTATTTTGTTTTTTAAGCCTTATTCCCCATTCATGGTAATTGCTTGGAAAAGAGTGACAAGCACAGTCTTCAAAATATCTTCTTTTGTGTTTAACAGAGGACCCTAACCCTAACCCTAACTTGTTTGGAACATGAAAGAGAGTAAATGATGGCAGAATTTTAATTTTTGGGTAAATTATCTGGTTAAAGTTACAGTTCACCCAGAACAACAAATACTGTCATTATTAACATCATGCCTTTCCAAACCTTTTTGCAATTTTTTTCTTACATTGTGCTGGTCACTCTTTTCCTTGCAGTTACATTGAATGGAGAAGAAACCTTTCAAGATTAAAAAAGAAAATGCTGCATGAATGAATGAATGGTATTTTATTAAGACTTTAGTAAGTATTTGATTTGTATTTTTAAAGTTAACAGCTCATTGCTGGGGGACAGTTATTAGTGAATAATGTGTACAATGTCTCACATTAAGCTATTGTAAAAGTCAGATACATGTCTTTTATGGTTCTTTGGCATTGCTTTTGAAGCTTGAAAGCTACAGTGCCCATTTATTGTAATTTTATAGAAAAGACTGACAAGCACAGCATTCAAAATATCTTCTTTTGTGCTCCACAGAAGACATCAATTCATAAGGTTTGGAATGACTTGAAAATAAGTAAATGGTGACAGAACTTTTATTTGAACAAAGACTAATTCTTTTATCAATAATATCATGTCGTTCTAACCCTGTAAGACTTTCTTTTTTTTTTCCTTTCAACATGCTGGTCACTCTTTCCAGATTTACTGAATATATATATAACCTTTCAAGATTCAAAAATGATGCCAAATGACCATAATGTATCATAAAGCAGTCCAGATATTACCCATGATAGAAATAGTGATGTCTGATTCATGAATCTTTATTTTGAATTGGATCTTTTAAATTAATTTGTTGCTGGCCACTCTTTTCCAAGCAATTACATTGACATTTACATACGATTACTTGCTTTTTTGTGTGTGTATTTTGCCTTCAACCCTGAGACTGTTAACCCTAACAGGTGGACCACTCTGACTACACTGTCCACCAGCCCCAGTCCGCTCTCAGATGAAGATGATGTTGCTCTAATAACAGTAGAATTGGAACCAGGTAATGATGATGCCATCACCACAAATGCTATTTTGATTAAACATTTGACACAGTTTGGAATATTGGAACTTTTGGAATACTGTTTACCAATGAATCATTCATGATAAAAACCATGGTGCATTATCTCAGATCATCACATTCAGCTGTCGAGTCACTCCTTGTATTGTTGATTTCTGCGCAGGTGTGTATGAGTCTGAATCCGATGCGGTGCTGCTGTCACTCTCGGCTGAAGCTCCTTTGGCCGTGTCCTCTGAAGACAGTGTAGGGGTGGTCAGCGCTTGCCTTCAGAAGCTCCTGAGACACTGGGTCGCAGAACCTGTAGTGGAGAAACGGAAAACCATTATAGGTTAGTAAAACTCGTCATGATTAGGAATGTTTAGAGGTTTATCTCAGAAGACGAGATAACGATGCTTTCATAATTCTCACATTAGTTAAGCATCTTTATTCATATGCTCTCAGTCACAGACAATGCTCTCACAGGCCGCCCACAGAGCATTGGCTAACTGTCTGATGTAAGTCACGCACAAAACTAACAAGAGCTGGCTGAAACCTTTCACTCTTTCACAGGCAGATTCACAGGCTTCTAAAATTGTATTTACACCTGTCTTTTTTGGTTTGATTAAATTGAACTCAAGTTCGTTTGCCCCCTTGATGCGGATCTTTTGGGCAGGTGTGAAGACAGCAAATCGCACTCTGGTGCAGACCAAACAACCGCACCGAGACCCAGCTGAAGAGGTGGTCTCGGTCCACTTCCAAACAAACTATGGTATGGTTGAATGGATAAACCAATGAATGGATGACCTTAAGCTCACATGTGGTTTTGTTTATAGTTTCTGGTTCACTTGCAAAAAGGTCTATGTGAACGTGAACAGCACCGAACCAAAAAAAAAAAAAATTAATATTGTATTTTGTCCAGACCAAAGCAAGTGAACTAGCGGACTTTCCTGGTATGAATACACGCTAAGTTTCTTACTGGAGTTGTGCACAGATTTTTATCATCTTGTCTGGATGCAAAGTTATGTCAAATTATGGTACAGAGTTAAGGTAATCAAGGTGATTTGCCAGTGTTTGTGAGCTTCATATAAAATAGCATGTAAGAGCTGAATTTCAGTCATTTAGTAGCATGTAAACTGGCTGTCCTTGAGTACTTTGCTAAAGGATACTGTAACGTCCAATTTCAGATTTACTTAGCTTTTGTTAGTTTGCCCTTGTGAAAATAAAGTACACTTTGGTATAGGCCTATTTTAGATATAAAATATTTAAGAATATATTTGAGTGTGAACTGAATGTAATGTTTTGGACACTTAACTGTATGTTAATTTCAATTAAATGAAAATTTATTATAGTTTAAATTGATATTAACTGCAATTAACTGACGTTTAGAGTGCTTTTTTATCAACTAAAGTTGGACTTAATTATATCTTTATATGTAATTCTATTACTTCTATTGTCTTTGAAATATGGTTAGTGACATTGCTGAATGTACCTGACAAGCATTTATAACAAACTATAATATACTTATATAAGGCAGCTTGTATCATTTTTACTGAAACTTGTATTTGTAGTTACAGTATGCATTCGTAATTATGAAGTTGCAATTTTATACATTTAAAATAAATTAACTGTGTGTAATATTGAATGACTCACTACAGTTAAAATTATAATCAAGTACTTTACATGTTAGTCAACACATCAAAATAAGTTTACCTCTTTAAAGCTAAAGAAAAGAAATTATGAATTAATTATAACTCTACATAGTATAGTATATTATAGTATAGTACTATGTACTGTAATGGCTGAAAAATTATTATCTGCAATTGAACAAAGAGTACAATAGTGAACTCTTGCTAATCAGATTCAGATTTTTCTGCTAATGTACACACAATTTGTACATTAGTAAGATGAAAATGTCCTTGCTGTTTTGTTTCAGACTCTCTTTTAATTTGTTCTTAGTATCAAGGTCAGTCTATTCACAGTTAAAACAAAGGAGCTATGAACTGCATCCCTTATGTGTCTGCAACAATGCAATTAAGCTTGTATTAGCATGTTGGAGCATAGTAAGAAATGCCTTTTGTGAAAATGCATATGTATGCAGCTGCATACATGTCAATAAGCTAAATTAGAGCCAGGTTTCTCCCAGGCCACCACTGCTGTTTCCTCTTATTAGGTGAGCAGCCTGAGCATTGTTGATACAATGGTGCTATAATTATTGACTTAGAGACAGTAACAATTACAGTCATGCATAATGTAGGTGTCACAGTGTCTGGGTTGTGTTCCCTGGGTTTCCACTAGGTGTCCTCCTTTCCCACGGTGTCTGTCACCTTATCACTTCCTGTTCCCTTATTTGGTCACCTTCCTCTTTGTTGAGTAATTGATTGTTCCCCACCTGTCTCCTGTTCCCTCATTATCCTTCTGTGTATTTATACCCGGTCTCTCTGAGTCTGTGTTACGGGGGCCTTGTTTAATGTCCTATGATTATTCATGTCCGTCGCCTCTTGCCTTGCCTTGCCTTGCCTTGCCTTGCCTTGCCTTGCCTTGCCTTGCCTTGCCTTGCCTTGCCTTGCCTTGCCTTGCCTTGCCTTGCCTTGCCTTCGTGTCTTGTTTATGTTGGATTTGGATATTCTGGTTTTGACCCTGCCTGGACTGTTTACCCCTTTGGATTACCCTTTAAATAAATGACTTACCTGCAATTGGTTCCCTCTCCTGTGTTTCCTGTAACGCCGATCGTGACAGAAGGACTCCGTCACAGTAGGAACCAGCGGTATGTCATTTTTCCGTTCCCCAGCCAAGATGGCGGAGCGGCGAACCAAGTACCTTCGGTTGATCGCCCTCCGCCAAGAGGGCAATGAAGTGGGTGCCCTGGCTCAGGTGTTCTGGTCCCTGGCCGAGGGCATGGGCTACAACGATGCGGCCCTCAAGGACTATTTCAATGGCGGGCTGGATGATCCAGTGTCTCAGGAGGAGATGGCGCAGTTAGAGACACTGGAATTCTGGGAATTCGTGCGCTACCTGCAGCATCGGCTTCGGTGGGATGCCCCAGCCACTTCTGTCTCTTCCGGCGGGGTGGTCGTCAGCCCAGCACCACTGCCCAGGATGGCAACCAGCCAAGCGCCACAACCCAAGATGGCCGCCAGTCCAGCACCACTGCCCAGGATGGCAACCAGCCAAGCGCCACAACCCAAGTTGGCCGCCAGTCCAGCACCACTGCCCAGGATGGCTACCAGCCAAGCGCCACAGCACAAGATGGCCGCTAACCCATCGCCAATGCCCAAATTGGCCACCGTTCCAGCGCCACAGCCCAAGATGGCCGCCAACCCAGCACCAATGCCCAAATTGGCCACCGGTTCAGCGCCACAGCCCAAGATGGCCGTCAGCCTAGCGCCACAGCACAAGATGGCCGTCAGTCCAGCGCCACAGCACAAGATGGCCGCTAACCCAGCGCCAATGCCCAGATTGGCCACCGGTCCAGCGCCACAGTACAAGATGGCCGCCAGCCCAGCGCCAATGCCCAAATTGGCCACCGGTTCAGCGCCACAGCCCAAGATGGCTGCCAGCCTAGCGCCACAGCACAAGATGGCCGTCAGTCCAGCGCCACAGCACAAGATGGCCGTCAGTCCAGCGCCACAGCACAAGATGGCCGTCAGTCCAGCGCCACAGTACAATATGGCCGCCAGCTCAGCACCACAGTACAAGAGGGCCGCCTGTCCAGAGTTATGGCCCAAGATGGCTGCTTGCCCAGCGCCGCTGCACAGGATGAGAGTCTCAGTTGACCCTCCGGAGTCGAGTCAGGTTCCAGTTGACCCTCCGGAGTCTAGTCAGGTTCCAGTTGACCCTCCGGAGTCGAGTCAGGTGCCAGTTGACCCTCCGGAGTCGAGTCAGGTGCCAGTTGACCCTCCGGAGTCGAGTCAGGTGCCAGTTGACCCTCCGGAGTCGAGTCAGGTGCCAGTTGACCCTCCGGAGTCGAGTCAGGTGCCAGTTGACCCTCCGGAGTCGAGTCAGGTGCCAGTGAACTCTCCGGAGTCGAGTCAGGTGCCAGTGAACTCTCCGGAGTCGAGTCAGGTGCCAGTGAACTCTCCGGAGTCGAGTCAGGTGCCAGTGAACTCTCCAGAGTCGAGTCAGGTGCCAGTAAACTCTCCTGAGTCGAGTCAGGTGCCAGTGAACTCTCCTGAGTCGAGTCAGGTGCCAGTGAACTCTCCAGAGTCGAGTCAGGTGCCAGTGAACTTTCCAGAGTCGAGTCAGGTGCCAGTGAACTCTCCAGAGTCGAGTCAGGTGCCAGTGAACTCTCCAGAGTCAAGGCTAGTCACCGCTGATCCTCCAGAGTCAAGGCTAGTCACCGCTGATCCTCCAGAGTCAAGGCTAGTCACCGATGATCCTCCAGAGTCAGGGCTAGTCACCGCTGATCCTCCAGAGTCAGGGCTAGTCACCGCTGATCCTCCAGAGTCAGGGCTAGTCACCGCTGATCCTCCAGAGTCAGGGCTAGCCACCGCTGATCCTCCAGAGTCAGGGCTAGCCACCGCTGATCCTCCAGAGTCAGGGCTAGCCACCGCTGATCCTCCAGAGTCAGGGCTAGCCACCGCTGATCCTCCAGAGTCAGGGTTAGCCACCGCTGATCCTCCAGAGTCAGGGCTAGCCACCGCTGATCCTCCAGAGTCAGGGCTGGCCACCGCTGATCCTCCAGAGTCAGGGCTGGCCACCGCTGATCCTCCAGAGTCAGGGCTGGCCACCGCTGATCCTCCAGAGTCAGGGCTGGCCACCGCTGATCCTCCAGAGTCAGGGCTGGCCACCGCTGATCCTCCAGAGTCAGGGCTGGCCACCGCTGATCCTCCATCTTCAAGGACTGAGGCTGGTCACCGGTGATCTTCAAGGACTGAGTCAAGTCACCGGTGATCTTCAAGGACTGAGTCAAGTCACCGGTGATCTTCATGAACAAAGGCAAGTCACCATTGATCTTCATGAGCAAATACAAGTCACCAATGATCTTCATGAGCAGTGTCAGGCCAGCACCAATCTTCTGGAATCCAGTAAGGACACCAGGGGATTACCAGAGTTTCGTCGTCCCGTTGGTCCAGCCGCACGGAGGTCTGCTCTGCCTTGGGGGGCTCTGGTCCTGACCACATGGCTGTGGTGGTCTTCTGCTCCTCCCTGGGGACCTTCTGCCCTGACCACATGGTTGTGGGGGTCTTCCGCTCCGTTCTGGAGTACTTTGACTTCGTCCACAAGGACGTGGTGGTCTTCGGCTCCGCCCTGGGGGGCTTCCGTCCTGACCACACGGTTGTGGTGGTCTTCTGCTCCGCCTTGGGGGCCTCTCGTCCTGACCACACGGCTGTGGTGGTTTTCTGCTCCGCCCTGGGGGACTTCTGCCCTGACCACAATGTTGTGGTGGTCTTCTGCTCCGCCCTGGGGGGCTCTCGCCCTGACTACACGGTTGTGATGGTCTTCTGCCCCGCCCTGGAGGACTCTGGTTTTGACCACAAGGACGTGGTGGTCTTCCGCTCCGCCCTGGAGGACTCTGGCGTCGACCACAAGGATGTGGTGGTCTTCTGCCCCGCCCTGGGGGGCTTCATGTTGTTGTTTTTGCTTTTTGTTTTTGTGTTCACTCCTGTTTCTGTTCCTTTCTGTTAGTCTGGCTATATACCCTGCCTGGACTGTTTACCCCTTTAAATAAATGACTTACCTGCAATTGGTTCCCTCTCCTGTGTTTCCTGTAACGCCGATCGTGACAGTAGGAGGATGCATTTAACCATTGTGCTATGCAAAAATGGCTGGTCTTTTAAAAATTTCTTGTAAATCTCACAATATGCTATGTCATCACCATTCCTGGATTCAGCCCTTTTCTAAACTTGTTTTCTTTCAGTCAGCAAGGATTTTGTATTACGTTTTGGAGGTGATCAATCATAGGCCTCACTAATCTTAGCTTACACTATATGGATAAAAGTATTGGGACACCTTACCATTATACCAACGGGGACTTTAATGTCATCGCATTATAAATACATAGACAGTTATTCCCACCTTTGCAGCTTGCAAGAAATAAAATAAAAAAAATAATGATTTCAGAAGTTATTATATTATAGTTAGTGCTGGGTAGAACTTCCTTGCATACTACAACCCTGTCTGGTGTTTCAGGTGTGTATGTTCTGGTTCTCCTGGGCTCGGTGTGGTGCTCTTGTCTCCTGCGACCAGCGAGTCACGCGCCTGTGCTCTTCCACAGAGACACCAACCTGCAGAGACTGCTGGACCTGCGCAGCAACCTCAGCGCCCAGGGCATCGCCTGCCATATGTGCTCGGGTGGGTCTTCTAAACATCGCTGCTGGAGTATTGCACTCTAGTGGCTCATTTAAAATGATTGCTTGACTCATTTGCGCTGCCTTATTTAATTAGCTTACAGATTTTCTGCTTAGGGAAAGATACAGTAGATGACGGTTGCGGGCAATTAACATTTGCTTTTGAGTAGTGCCAATATTTGGGTGTCAGGCAACTTTCATCAATAAGCCATTACATAAGGGATAGTGTTTAGTGTCACCCTGAAGGGATTCATTTATTTTTGATCTGCTACATCAGTACATTATTCATTATCAGTTACATTGTTTTGTTTGACCATAAAATGCTACAACTGAATTGGAATCAAGTATCCCAGAGAGTGTGCCATAGCAAGCATTATTTAATGCTTAACAGAGCAGTGGTTATATATTTCAAAACATATGAATACATACTGTATAAGTGTTTGAGAACAGATTTAAAATCTGGTATTAAAATTTTGAAAAATAATGAAGCCTATCCCTTGATCCCCTCAGAATTTTCTATCACATCTCTTTATATCCGGACAAATAAACATCACAAATAAAGTGGCAAAAAGGCCCAAAAAGATAAACTATACTATACAAAATTATTTGAGGTGAGTAATTTGTTTTTTAAAGAAATTAATACTTTTATTACAAGGGAATGTTACCAGAAAAGACTTTAAACCTCTTACAAAATATATTTCAGACAGATGTTTTTCTTTTGAACACTATTTTCATCAAATAATCTTGAAAATAACATATCACCTTTTTCATAAAATTTGTAAAAAAATATTCATTGATAATAATATGAAATGTTTCTTGAGTATCAAATCAGCATATTGTACTTTCTAAAGGACCATAAAGTAATCTAAAAGTTTATTTACTTTTAGATCACTGAAGACTAGAGTAATGATGCTGAAAATTCAGCTTTGATTACAAGAATAAATTTAATTTAATAGAAAAGCTGTGCTATGATAAATACCATGTTGCTAAATAATTACTATAGTTGTATACCATGGCATTTACATAGAAAAGCACACTCAAATACTTGTAGTAATATAATTAATGCTAATATTAATCTTTATTCTATGTAGTGCATGCCTAAAAAAAATATAATTTAAATGAGGATGTTTTTTGAAGGCCATGCACTATATAGTGTTTTTAATGGATTCAGAAGCTCTTTCAGCGAGCGTTTAATTATGCCTCAGTGCTCCAGTGAGCGATTAAGAAAGGACTTTTGTTCCTGCAGCGGTCAGATATTTTAATGAACACTGTTGACTGTCAAACTGTTGAACTGTCTGTTCTTTGCCCTGCATTTCTGAATTGTGCAACTGTATCTTGTTATAATCATGTCTCATTGGTCTCTTAATCATGTTTTCATAGTTTTTAAATGTTGAATTATTAATTTATGTGTGTTAGCTGTGTGGTGTGTTTTAAGTTGGTGGCAAACCAGTTTCCCTTTCGGGATTAATAAAGTTTTCTCACTCACTCACTTTTAAAATTTTCTCACTCACTCACTCACTCACTCACTCACTCACTCACTCACTCACTAAATAAAAAATAAATTAAAATGTATTTAAATGTCTAAAATTTAAAACAAAATAATAAATAAAGTGGGGTCAGACTTAAGTTTGGGGATAAATTCTAACTGTTAACTATGAATTTTGCCTCAATAAACTCCTAATTTGCTGATTATTAATAATTATTAAGACATTTGTTAAGTTTAGGTATAGAGTGGATTAAAGGATTTTATGGTCATGCAGAATAAGCCATATACATAGTACTACCAAACAGCCAGAATTCTAGTATTATGCATGTTAAAAAACTAGCTAATAGTGAGAATTGGATATTAAAATAAAGTGCTGCCTAAAGTGTTAGAGCATGACGTGTCCCACCTCTCTGTTTCTCACAGGTGTTTTTATGGAGCGACCTCATAATCTGCACAGCTCTGCTGACTTCACAAGCTCTACCTCAGGGAATCATCCCACAATTCCCTCAAACCAGACCAAACCAGCACCCAACAACAGCACACAGATGCTCGCAGGTTTGTTTCTCTACTTTGCTGGGAAGAAAGGGTGGGAAAACACTGACACCTGTTTTATCAAAGCTTAATCAGTCTTTGATGCAGTCCCTGCTGGAAAAACCAGGTCATAGCAGCAGAAGGTTGTCAAGCTGGTAAACTAGTTTAAGAGCACGGTTAATCATTATATATATATATATATATATATAATAGTCCATAATATGACAGCTTTTACTGTATTTTTTTATCATTGGTAGCACTTTAGAATAAGGTATCATTACTAGTTAATGTTAGTTAACTACTTTAGTTAACATGAACTAAGCAAGAACAATCCTTCTACAGCATTTATTATACTTAGTTAATGTTCATTTCAACATTTACTAATACATTATTCAAATGAAAAGTTGTGCTTGTTAACATTAGTTAATGCACTGTGAATTAGCATGATCTAACAATGAATAACTGTTTTTTCATTAACTAACATTAACAAAGATTAATAAATACAGTAATAAATGTGTTGTTCGTTGTTTGTTCATGTTAATTAAAACTATTATAAACAGTTACCCATAAATGCAATAAATTGAACATAATAGCATATCAAAACACGAAATAATCTTAATTATTACAAACTTTTGACCAGTAATGTGTATTGTTTCTATATTTATATACAGTGCTGGGTAGATTTCTTTCAAATTTTAGTCCATTACTGATTACAAATTGCATTATAAAAGTGATATTTTGTAATGTAATCTGTTGGATCCAAATTACAGTAGGTGATGCATTCTGACTACCTTCTGATTACTTTGACTTAAAATATATTGTATTAGACAATACGTTTCGCAAACAGGAACTACATGGGGTTTGTGAGTTGATGAAAAGCAGAAAGACTTTCTAAATGTAAAAAAAGCATTAAAATTTTTGAAAGATTCAGTTTTGAAACTAATTTGATTCAGAAAGCGGTTCTACATAAGATGAAAGTGTCATTATTTGGCTACTAAACTACAGTAATCGTATAAAAGCAAATGTCCTGCTAGAAACCATGAAAATCCATTTTTAATCTAAGTTTAGATTGACAGTGCATTTAGAAACTGTCTGCTTTGGAAAGTAGTTAATATTACTTTAGGCATCTCATATGCTACCTTTAAAAGGTTTAGGGTTGGTAATATTTAGACGTTTAAGCGAGCTGAAACCCTATTGTAATTGTTTTTTCAAAGATCAGCATTCAGACCTAAAAGTGATTGGGCAGGCCAGGTCAAGATGAAAACAAAACGCAGATGACAGAAATGTGGGATTTTTTTTTTATATCTACTTTTGATAACTATTCCTAGGGTTTCCGCCCAATCGGAACCAAACCCAAAAATAAAATATTTAATTTAAATTTACATTATGTAATACATAGAATGCATAAAGCGATTCTTCTTAAAGAGGCAAACAGACATAGGAAGTGCTTGTAATGCTACGTTTCAGGCATTTGTTCAAATAAGTTCAAGCTACAAAGGGAAGGAAAAAGACAAAGAGAATGTTCTGGAAAGTGCTCACTAGCAGAACTCAGATTTCTGGAGGAAATGTAGATTCAAAATAGTAAGAGGAAGTAGGCAGTTGCTGAGCCTGTGGCTGTTCTAAATGCAAGCATCAATGTCTCCAACTTGATGCGAACCGCAACTGGTAGCCAGTGCAAGGAGATAAAGAGAGGTGTAACATGGGCTTTTTTGGGCTCGTTGAAGATCTTAAAAGATAAAAAGATCATTCTGAATCATTTGTAGAGGTATGATTGTGCTTGATGGAAGTGAAGCCAGAAGAGCATTGCAGTAGTCCAGCCTAGAAATGACAAGGGCCTGCACCTGCAAATTCACCATTGCAAAAGGATGCCAAAACTTTTGAAAGATGAGTGGACACTTTCAATGAAGTTTGAACACCTATTAAGTGGGGTTAATGGAGGCCAGTGGAAATAAACCTCATTGGGCCTGTTTGACTCATGCCCCTAAAGGTCTGTGAGAAATCTGTAAGAAATCAGCCACTGGGGGACGATATTGCTATTTATAAGTGCGTGGATGATTATATATTGCGCAACGTTATTCATATCATATGATAGATCTCCTCATTCTGAACAACACCACTGCTGTCGATTAAATTGTTTGTTAAGTATTCAATATTATTAAGATAAAAAAAAAAAAAGTGAACTAGTCCTAGGTTTTTTGCACCTCAAGAAAACCACTTCAGTGCAATTCTCTGGACTAAGTCAATAATTATTAAATAAATGTTGAACCTTTGACTTTGGTTAGCTATAAAAAGTCATTTAGAAAATGGGTGTGGCCTAATAATTCCAAAAGCATATATTTATAACAAAATTATAACATAACGAAAACTCAGAACTTAATGAAAAAAGTTGAGCACATGCAGCATGTGATGCTAAAGAAGCAATCTAAATTTTAAGGAGATTTGACTATATGTGGTACTATAACAGCTATAAATGTTTTAAAACATAATATTTGGTAAAGTAAATTACCTGGAATTGACAAAATGCTTCTTTCAATCATTGATTTATGTGGTTACAGGCTTGCAAATTAATACATCATGTCTTTTTTGCCTTAAGGTGCTTGAACCCTGGTAATCGTTGCTTGCAGCCATATTTATACATGTTTTTGAAAGTAGACTTATGTTTACCCAGGGTAAAACATAAAAAATTTATTTGATTTAAAATAGATAATACAGTAATATTGTGGAATAGTATTACAATTTATAATAATATGTAGATATATGTACAATATGTATATAAGGATTCTTTAGTGAAGTGGAAGTTTGTTTGAAATAGAAATAATTTGTAATGTTATAAATGTCTGTCCTATCACTTTTGATATTATTAATGTGCCCTTGCTGAATAGAAAAGTAGTAATTTATTTATTTCATGAATAAATAAATGCATACATAAATAATAAAGACCCCAATCTTTTGAATCGTATCTGATGTCTGCTGCCTTGATGTAGTAAACCACTGTTTCTATGAATTTCTGCAGGTGGTCTCCTTACTGTCTATGTGTTTAAACTGGAGCTGGGCTCTGCTGTTCCTCTATATCGTTATTCACTAAGTGCCAGCGTACCTGCACCCTGGCAGGCATCATCGTCTACACACGGGGATGTGCCCTTCTTTCAGGTCTGTTTGGCCTCACACAAACACATATAATCACACACATAAACACCAAGATTGTGTGCAATAAACTGAAATGAATTTAGAATGCCTTTTAAATTCTAGTTCCCTATCTGTCGGTCATTACGATTTATGTCGTGACTCGACATTATGGGGTCTTACTTGGGAGCACAAATCCTCTCTGATTATATTATATATTATATTTATTATAAATATCCAATGTTTTAAGCTAGCCACCTGTTTAAATTAACCTGTTTATTTGATATCTTACTTATTTTTATACCTTTCTTTTTAGTGACCACCCAGGAAATGCAATTAATTTCCCAACTGTGGTGAACATTTGTGGGACTGTACAGCAAAGACAAAACCTGTTGTATGGCTTTATTAAATATTTCGACAGTATTTAAATAGCCCATGGCAATACTAAAATATATTTTACATAGGCAAATATGTGGTGAAATTAATAATGACAGCATTAATATTTTGTCTACTGATGAACTTAACTAATGAAATTCCTCATTTGCGTATCTGAATTGAATTTCTTGCAATTCAATTCCTCTTCCTGTCATTCCAGCTCAACATCCTGTGAGCCATGGTCAGTTCAATTCAGATTCACACTCAGTACCGTAATTGTTTTTGCCTGACCCTGACAAACACAAAGACATTCACGGCTGCCAGTTTAATATTCTCCTTTATGCAAAGAAAAGAAACAATGGAAAGCACAAACAGTCGTGTCGAGAGACAGCTGTGATGAGCCATTTTCTTGAAAACATAATTATGCCTAGCAAATGTGTTCTTCACATCGCTTAAATACCTTCAGTACACAGACAAAAGCCATTACTACCCGTCTGCTAATGCCTCGGTGAAAAAACAAAGCTTTCCATGTACACAGTCCATAGGGAGCCCTCAGAATTCCATCACCCTCAGAGGAGTTTGCGCAGCGTAATGTCGTATCACCTCAGCCCATTCCATCTGAGCTGACAAACACTAATGGATGTGTTGTCACGGTAACAGGCCTACAGCAGTCCCCATAGCAACTTCAGCATGCGGATGAGCGTGTGCGTGTCTCACGCGTATCACCCGCGGCCGCGCTGGATGCTGACTCTGCGCTCATGTGATGCCAGCCGGCGCTGGAGATCAGAGTTTGACTTCTACGTGGCGTCGGTCGAGCAGCAGCACAGCAGGCGAGTGTGAAAAAACATGTGATAAAATCATTTTTTATTGCACCTCCATTGTGCAACATTTAACCTGTGTGACTCAGTGCCCCATTTCAGCATAGCAAAGTGTCTGGAAATGAGCTGGCATGACAGGAATCTGGTCTGTATTTTGGGCAGGAAGCTGTACTTCGCCCAGCACACGATCAGCCCGTACTCCAGTCGTGTGTGTGAGGGGCCGCCGGGGTGTGTGTTCAGCACGGGACTGGATGGACCCACTCAGGGCAGCTTCTACGCACCTATACCTGCAGGTACAGGCCTGGCTTTTGATGTATTTGAAGTTGTGCGTTTCATTTAAAGGGACAGCTCACCCAAAAATAAAAATGTACTAATAAAGTCATTTACTCACTCTCATGTTGTTCTAAACTTTTATGTATTTCTTGAACAGAACAGAAAATATATTTTTAAGAAGGTTGGTTACCAAACATTTGCTGCTAGCCATTAATGTTCAAAGTATAAAAAAAATGAAAGAAACTCACACAGATTTGGAACGACTTGAGGGCAAATGATTCAATTCAATTCAGTTCAAGCGGTTTTTACAATACAAATCGTTACAAAGCAACTTTACAGAAAATTACGTTTCTACAATATTTAGTAGTAGCTTATAAGTGGTGACTGTCAGTTTGTGCATGTATGACAGGACTTTTCAGAAAAATTAATACAAGACGTAGTCAGCCAGACGATGAACATTATTATACCAAATGTGAAAAAGCTCTACCTCCTTTAGTGGACATTGCTATCCTAGGAACTACCAAAAGTCCAGCGTTTTGTAACCTTAGGGAGCGTGATGGACTGTAGCGTGGTATAAGGCTAGTTAGGTATGCAGGAGCTAAACCATTTAGGGCCTTATAGGTAAGTAATGATAATTTGATGACCAAATCTATCGGTAACACTTTAGTATAGGGACCAATTCTCAATATTAACCAGCTCCTTATTAGCATGCCTATTTTTAACCTATTGGCTGTTTATTAATGCACATATGCTGCATGACCATATTCTAAATCCCAAACCCTAGCTGTTTTTAATAGCAAGAATTGGACAAAAAATAAAATAAAACAAATAAATCATACCTCAAAGGTATACTTTTAAAAACTGTACTTGCAGATAATATAGTATTAATGAAACAATGAACACTTTTCTGTAAGTGAACTTAAAAGACAGTTGACATTCATGATTATTTTACTCACATAATTACACTTTAATAAATTGAATACAGTTTTGGTTTTGCTTTAAAGAATGCATTTATTTTGATGTGTTGACTAAAATACTGAAGCACATGTAAAGTACTTGATTATAACTCTAGTGTGATATTCAGTATACATTTAATGTTAATATATTTTAAATCTACTAAATTGCAACTGCATAGTCGGTACATTCAGCAGTTACACTTCAGCCATATTTCAAAAACAAAAGAAGTAATTATGAAATTATAGTTATCTATAAGACATTTTAGTTAATTTTAAATATCATGCAGTGTCTAAAATTATTACATTCAGTTCACACTTCAGTATATTCTTTTAAAGTACATCATTTCTATAATAAGTATGCTAAAGTGCACTCATTTCTCACATGGGTCTACACATGGGTGACCTTTTAATTGACCTTAATGTATCTACAGTACGTACAACTGAAGTTTATCCTTATGAATCTGTTTATGTAGTGTGGGCAATGGCTGGCTGACAAACATCAAGATTTTTGACCGAACTGTAAATACTTGTAGAATGAAGTAATGATTCTGGTGTAGTGGCTGGCCATTTCAGAAAGAAAGTGAAAGTGAAGTGACATTCAGCCAAGTATGGTGACCCATACTCAGAATTTGTGCTCTGCATTTAACCCATCCGAAGTGCACACACACAGAGCAGTGAACACACACACACACTGTGAGCACACACCCGGAGCAGTGGGCAGCCATTCATGCTGCGGCACCCGGGGAGCAGTTGGGGGTTCAGTGCCTTGCTCAAGGGCACCTAAGTCATGGTATTGAAGGTGGAGAGAGAACTGTACATGCACTCCCCCCAACCTCAATTCCTGCCGGCCCGGGACTCGAACTCACAACCTTTCGATTGGGAGTCCGACTCTCTAACCATTAGGCCACGACTTTCCCACAACTTTCTATTCAGGTTTTATTTTTTTGCCGTCCTGTGGTGAGAACAATGAACTTTAAAAGACCCAAATGAAACTAAAATTATAGTTCTGTGGCTTTAGTCCAAGTTTATTAGATTTGAAGCCTGCTGATCTACTTCTAAAAATTACCAAATTATATTACAATTCATAAGAAGTATGGGGTTAGTCAGATTTGTTAATATTTTTTAATGTGAAGTCTCTGTAACACTTATAGTACAGGGACCAATTCTCAGTATTAAACTAGTTTCTTATTAGCATGTAACTGTATTACATATAACATTTTGGGCTGTCCCAAAACAAAAGTAATTAAACAACATGTTACTTCTAAAACATACCCACGTGCAATCTTTCTCATTTAAACACTAAATGCTTCTTTTTCTGTCAGTTTGTCAGTTGTCGTTTAATTCTTTCATAAGTGTCAGCTACATCTTGCTCAGCTCCTGCCCAGGTTAAGATCTCCAGGACCTCCGGCTTTAACCCCTGCAGCGGAGGTCAGTGTGGGAAACCAGCCGTGCGTCCTCTAGTGGACACCGGAGCCATGGTGTTCGTGGTGTTCGGCATACTGGGCATCAACCGCACTCAGCGCTCAGACAACCATGTTATTGGAGACCTGGTGAGACACAATACAAATCTTTACACTGAGTGCAGAAGAGAAGTACCCTCATGAAAATGGATAATGGATTAATCATGGTCAACATCCAAATATATCATACCTCTGTATATCGTCAGGAGCCACAGGTTTTCATTTTGTGTTGCTTTTTTGACTCTCAAAGTCAGAGCATTGACTTGCATTTAAATTAAAAGCAAATTTTCATTTTTTTCTCTCTCCATTTTTTTTATTACCCCTTTAGGGGGAGAATCATAGAATCAAATCCCAATTGCTATACTGTGCTTCGTAAATAGTTTTCCACAACTCCCACTACTATGAACAACAAAACAATGCAAGGTGCCAAAACAACAACAACAACAAAACTGCTGCAAGTCATTTTATGATATTTTGATCGACATCCTCATCCAATTCATGATTGAAACCTCAACCCTATGAAGCATACTGTATGATTTTACACATACATTTTGCTGAAAACTTTTCTGAAAAGCCTGTTGAGCATAATCAACTACGTACATGCCTTTTATGATCTGACTTTTAGTTTATATGTCCTAGCGTGTAAAATACATTTTTAGTATAATACTAAAATCTGTCTACCTTCAGCTTGTGGTTACATGCCTTTTTGCAATGAAAATCATGCTGATTTTAATCAGATAAATGCATGACTAACTTTAATATCAATAATTATGCCTTAAGATGAAAATTTTCTGGACTGAATCAACTTTTTGGTTACTTTATGATTATACATAGATCTGTGTTAGTCATGAGTGTTAAATATATGATCATCAGGCTTTTGTGGAACATTTATTTGTTGATCTCTTAATCATCACTGTATTGCAATGCATGTTTGGGGCTACAGAGCTTTAATAATTTAAATATTGTATCAACTTACACATATTATTGTGAGATACATAATGATGACTGATCTTTATATGCATTTGATCTAATTAGTCTGTTGAACAGTTATAAAGATTTAACTGATTTAAAATACATTTACTTTTTAACCATGTAAACAGCATCTGCACCAAACTGCATATTTTAGCTAAGTTTGAGACACTTAATAAATCTGAGGTGTTTTGTGCTCTTAAGTATGATGTCCATATTCTCTTATATCTTACTATACGAATATAAATTATGATGCTCAAGAATAGAATCTTTCATATGTCAGACTTTAAAGGGTAATACTTTTACTTCCATCATCTCAGTTTAAAAAAAAAAAACTCAGGATTGTTGATGTGGTCTCAGTCTGTTACTCTGTATATTGATTGTTTTCCTTTGAAGCTGTTTTATGAATGATTAATTTCATGATTATTGACCTTCCTCTCCCTCAAAGGGTAGTGTGATCTATGATCCAGACTTTGATGTTTTTAATGAGATCGGGAACTTGTGCAAGCTGTGCAAAGCCATCAGCGCCAATACCAAGCTGGTGAAGCCTGGTGGAGCTCAGTGTTTGCCATCAGGTCAGGAGGAACCCTTTTAAATACAACTATTATTAGATAATATTATTGATTTAAGTGCATTGACACCAGATGAGAGATGAGAAGAAAATATGAACTGAATAGAGCTGGATAATGACACTAACTTTACAACATTACAACATTAAACTGTTTTCTTAATGTGAAGCTGATTAGAAATTATCTGTATTGTATAAAGCATTGCGACTTGGCTCTCAGTTGGTCACGTTGTGTTTCTCTTCTGCAGGTAACAGCCTCACATCCATCCTGCCGTTACTGCATCCTGAGTGTCACTCTCTTCCGGAGCCCAATCTCTTGCCTGGCCAGCTATCCCATGGTGCAGTGGGCATGCAGAGCGGTAGAGTGCACTGGATCTCTATGGCTTTTGAATCAGTGAGTTCATTGCTGCATTTCAGTAGTTGGCACAAATGTGTCGTTGTGTCATGAAATGCTTTTATGGTGCTTTTTTCACCCTTTGTGCGAGTGTGACAGCACCAAAAATAGCTTCATTACTTATGGTTGTTATGCATTTTTATTGGGGCTGTCAATTTAATGGATTCATTTGCATGTAAAAAAAATTTACGTCCATGCCGCTAAAATAAAAAATATGATGGCAAAAATTAGTTTTTGACTTTGTGTTTAGCAATATCACACAAGCAAGAGTGCTGTTTTTCTCTGAATATCTGCACGGTTTCAAATGTAATATTGATTTTATAGAACAGTGCAATAAACAAGATGTTAATATTGGGTTTTAGACACAAATCTAGAAATATATATGTAACGCATTACAAAACTTCATATTCACGGGAAGAAGGAGGCGGGAACCGGCAGACAATCCAATAAAGACTTTAATAATCAAAATAAGCACAAAACACAAACTAAATCCAGGCCTGGTCCTCTCTCGTCCTTCACTGTCGTCGCTCCTGTTTTATATCCTTCCATCTCCTCCGTGGGACTCGAGACAGGTGGGTCGAGCAGGTGTCACTGCACTGGCCTCGCCCCGTTCCCACGGCTCTCTGCCCCGCCCCACTCGTCACAATATAAAAATGTCTCAACTAGCAGAATACAACAAGCATATTGTTTCAGGTAGAGACTAAACAATAGTAAATATGTGTAAACAGTATATACACATGCAGATTTTAGGCCATGTTTTGGTTTGTAGCTTTACCAAACAAATATTAAATCATAGATCACATATATTTATTTAGAGAAGGTCTTCTTGGTTCAAACACGCAACACAACACAACACAACACATAGATATTTTATGCCCTTATGTAGCATTATAGCCTTAATATGTGTGTAAATTGATAGCTATTTTTTATGTCTATTCAATATTTAATGCTTTTCTTATCTAAAAGGGAAAATAATTTGAATTTTTTTTTGGGTGGATTCCTCAGCCAAATTAACTAATCATGCAATGTTTAATGTTTAAATTAATGTTTAATTGCTTGACAGCTTTAATTTTTATATAAGGGTCCTTCACTGTCTCTGGGTTTCAGACCACCTACAAGGGAAAGTCTTCGTTTCAGACTCACTCTGATTTCCTCCAATGGGAGAGTTTCCTGCAGAAGCAGCTCGCATCACTCCCAGCATCCTCGGCTCTGAGACGAGGCTTCCAGACCTGCCAACACTGGAAGCAGATCTTCATGGAAATTATAGGCAAGAGAGCAAAAATAGAACGTGGCAAAGACAGAAAGGAGCTTTGATAAATATGGCCCTGCTTGAATAAATGAGCAATTTAAGAGCGATTAGTCTGAGGCGCAGACATCATTAACATGAGTGCTCATTAACTTCACTCTCAACAACTGACAATAATGAATTTGCAGTCAGATTCTCTATTTATATTGTATTAACCTCTTTGAACTGCTCTTTCTGCACTGCAGGTGTAGAGAGCGCCCTCTACAGTCTGCTGCTGTCACTTGCCATTTGCATCGCATCAGTAGCTGTGTTTACTGCTCATCTGCTGCTGCTGCTGCCAATCCTGCTGAGCATTCTGGGTATGTCATGCCTGAACAAAATATTAACTATATGTGTTACAACTTTTGTTGTTTATTTTTGTCAGTTCTTTTTGAGGGAATCTCAGCTATTATTTCCAGCCTAAAAAAAAAAGTGCACAAAGAAATTTTTTATTATGCACAAAGTTAAGCCTATTTTATTTTAGTCATTTAAATTTGTTTTAACATTATTGTGGTTCCAAAAATTGTATTATGTTTTAAAATATTTATACATAATGGAGCATTTTTAAATATTTATACATTATGTAGAATTTGTACTGAAATGATAAATTGTGTTTTAAATATAGTAAAATACTGCCTTTATGTCGGTGTTGTTTGTTAACTAAATCTATTAAAAATATATTTTTTAATTATATATATATATATATATATATATATATTACAACCTTTACAAAACAATACAAATCCTAAAAGTACAGATGTTTGCAAATAAGTACTAAAATGACTAAAAGCTAAACAGAAATAAATTAAAGCTAAATAGAAATATAAAAAATAAAAACAAATAAAATGACAAAAGCAAATAACAAAATGACTTTAATATGAAAACTGAAAATATAAAAAAGCACATTCAAAATATTAATAAATACTGTACTAGTGTATAAATAATACAAATTAAATGCTGATTAATGGACAACATTTGGATATATTACAGCAATAAAATCAAAAAGGTCTTTATAATTGTTTAATATTTCTTTGGTTAATTATGTAATTTTATTTTTGCATGAAATGTGACCTGGACATGCTAATGTGTTATTGACTCTCTTACCCTTGAAATATTTTACCACCATTTATTAAGGCCAACTAATTTTCCTGTAAGATACTTAAATGCAGCGTCTCCCTTTGGGCGGTAGCATCAAATCTCCCTTTGGACGGTAGCATCAAATGCCTGCTTAAGGCTTTCTGTTGAATTTAATTGACTCGTGTAATATGTTCTGATGGTAAAAATCATTGTGTTTGAAATGTGTGGCTCTGTTCCCATCTCATTTATATGTTAATACAATATGCCAGACATGAGCGTGATTTAACTCGCTTTCAACCGGGAATATTATCACTACAAGTGATTACTCAGACTGAACGAATATACAAATGATGAGAAATGAGGAGACTGTGAAAATCATCCCACTCCTATGTGACCAACTAAAGAAGGAAATAGATTTCAAAAATGTGTAATGATGCTTGAATTCAGGTAGGGGAAGGAATAATAATAATAAAACCGAGTGTTTTATAAAAAGCATGACTCTTGGCAGGTATGGTGTGTCTGGTGGTGGCGGTGATGTATTGGCTGGGATGGGAGATGGGTGCAGTCGAAGCCATCTCTCTCTCCATACTGGTGGGCTCTTCGGTGGACTATTGCCTTCATCTAGTGGAAGGATATTTACTGGCTGGGGACACTGACACCTCAGGACTGGCTAATCACAGTTCGGTATGATTTACATTTATCCATCTCTCGTAGCGTTGAAATGAAACGATAGTTCCTGACTGTTTTCAGGATGTGTTCACATCCCACTCCATTGGTTGTGTTTTGGGTTTGTGAAACTGGAGTTTTGTTGAATCCCAGGTAGGGACATAATTTAATCTGTCGGACGCTTGGGTTTTCTTCCAGCTTTGTGCCCTAGAGCGAGACACTGAGCACTGAGACGTTACAGGGAACTCATTTAAACTGGTCTGCCCTGGATAAAACAGCATTTCCTAAATAAAAACCAAAAACAAGTTCATGCTCTCACTCGTATGCATCAGATCAAGTCAAGTCAAGTCACCTTTATTTATATAGCGCTTTAAACAAAATATATTGCGTCAAAGCAACTGAACAACATCCATTAGGAAAACAGTGTGTCAAGAATGCAAAATGATAGTTAAAGGCAGTTCATCATTGAATTCAGTGATGTCATCTTCAGTTCTCCTCTGACCAGACGAAACCAGTAGTTCAATTCCAGGCTGCAGCAAAGTCAGATTGCGCAGAAGAATCATCTATTTCCTGTGGTCTTGTCCTGGTGGTCCTCTGAGACAAGGTCTTTACAGGGGATCTGTATCTGGGGCTCTAGTTGTCCTGGTCTTGGCTGTCTTTCAGGACAGTAGAGGTCCTTTCTAGGTGCTGATCCACCATCTGGTCTGGATACGTACTGGATCCGGGTGACTGCAGTGACCCTCTGATCTGGATACAGACTGGATCTGGTGGCTATGGTGACCTCGGAATAAGAGAGAAACAGACAAATATTAGCGTAGATGCCATTCTTCTAATGATGTAGCAAGTAAATAGGATGTTATGTGAAGTGTCCCCGGTTCCGGTTTACCTAATTAATGCAGCCTAAAAATCCTTTACCGGATTTGGATATTAAAAGCATATTAGTATGTTATGTGTAAGCCAGGTTAAAGAGATGGGTCTTTAATCTAGATTTAAACTGCAAGAGTGTGTCTGCCTCCCGAACAATGTTAGGTAGGTTATTCCAGAGTTTAGGCACCAAATAGGAAAAGGATCTGCCGCCCGCAGTTGATTTTGATATTCTAGGTATTATCAAATTGCCTGAGTTTTGAGAACGTAGCGGACGTAGAGGATTATAATGTAAAAGGAGCTCATTCAAATACTGAGGTGCTAAACCATTCAGGGCTTTATAAGTAATAAGCAATATTTTAAAATCTAAACGATGTTTGATAGGGAGCCAGTGCAGTGTTGACAGGACCGGGCTAATATGGTCATACTTCCTGGTTCTAGTAAGAACTCTTGCTGCTGCATTTTGGACTAGCTGTAGTTTGTTTACTAAGCGTGCAGAACAACCACCCAATAAAGCATTACAATAATCTAACCTTGAGGTCATAAATGCAATGGATTAACATTTCTGCATTTGACATTGAGAGCATAGGCCGTAATTTAGATATATTTTTTGAGATGGAAAAATGCAGTTTTACAAATGCTAGAAACGTGGCTTTCTAAGGAAAGATTGTGATCAAATAGCACACCTAGGCTCCTAACTGATGACGAAGAACTGACAGAGCAACCATCAAGTCTAAGACAGTGTTCTAGCTTATTACAAGCAGAGTTTTTAGGTCCTATAATTAACACCTCTGTTTTTTTCAGAATTTAGCATTAAGAAATTCTCGTCATCCAGTTTTTTATATCGACTATGCATTCCATTAGTTTTTCAAATTGGTGTGTTTCATCGGGCCGTGAAGAAATATAGAGTTGAGTATCATCAGCATAACAGTGAAAGCTAACACCATGTTTCCTGATGATTTCTCCCAAGGGTAACATATAAAGCATGAAGAGTAGCGGTCCTAGTATTGAGCCTTGAGGTACTCCATACTGCACTTGTGATCGATATGATACATCTTCAT
Organism: Carassius carassius; assembly: GCF_963082965.1. Lineage (NCBI taxonomy): Eukaryota > Metazoa > Chordata > Actinopteri > Cypriniformes > Cyprinidae > Carassius > Carassius carassius. The sequence goes on along the minus strand of NC_081775.1, from coordinate 7,103,193 downwards.
TCACTGCTACGAACTGATGGCGGTCATATAAGTACGATTTAAACCATGCTAATGCACTTCCATTAATGCCAACAAAGTGTTCAAGTCTATGCAAAAGAATGTTGTGGTCAATTGTGTCAAATGCAGAACTAAGATCCAATAAAACTAATAGAGAAATACACCCACGATCAGATGACAAGAGTAGATAATTTGTAACTCTAAGGAGAGCAGTCTCAGTACTATGATACGGTCTAAATCCTGACTGGAAATCCTCACATATACCATTTTTCTCTAAGAAGGAATATAATTGTGAGGATACCACCTTTTCTAGTATCTTGGACAGAAAAGGGAGATTCGAGATTGGTCTATAATTAACTAGTTCTTTGGGGTCAAGTTGTGTTTTTTTGATGAGAGGCTTAATAACAGCCAGTTTGAAGGTTTTGGGGACATATCCTAATGACAATGAGGAATTAATAATAGTCAGAAGAGGATCTATGACTTCAGGAAGCACCTCTTTTAGGAGAATAGATGGTATAGGGTCTAACATACATGTTGTTGGTTTAGATGATTTAACAACTTTAAACAATTTTTCCTCTCCTATAGTAGAGAATGAGTGGAACTGTTCCTCAGGGGGTCTATTGCCTTTTAGACGCGGCTCATGTTTATAACAGTAATCTTGGGGGGTGGACTCATTTAAAATGATGTAATCATCAGGTTTTAGCCAGGTTTCTGTCAAACAGAGCACATCCATATTATGATCAGTGATCATATTATTTACAAAAAGTGTTTTCAGTCTGTCTGCTTCCTGACCTGGGCCCCAGTTAGTCAAGTATAAACACTAAGACTATTTGCCATATTTCTAGAGAGAAGAGTGGCGCCACCCCAGGAGGGATGAAGACCATCTCTTTTCAACAGGTCAGGTCTGCCCCAAAAACTCGTCCAATTGTCTATGAAACCTATGTTATTCTGTGGGCACGACTTAGACATCCAGCCATTGAGTGATGACAATCTGCTATGCATCTGGTCACCACGGTAAGCAGGGAGGGGACCAGAGCATATTACAGTGTCTGACATCATGCTTGAAAGTTCACACACCTCTTTAATGTTATTTTTAGTGATCTCCGACTAGCGCTGGCATGAATAACAATCTTACTGTATTTACGTTTAGCATTAGCCAGCACTTTTAAATTTGCCAAGATGTCAGGCGCTCTGGCTCCCGGTAAACATTTGACTATGGTGGCTGGTGTCTCTATATTTACGCTCCGTACAATAGAATCACCAATAACTAGAGCACTTTCATCAGGTTTCTCAGTGGGTGCATCACTGAGTGGGGAGAACCTGTTTAATGTTTTGATCGGAACAGAAGAGCGGTGTTTTGACCCACGTCTACGCTGCCTCACTGTCACCCAGTTGCCCTGCTGCAGGGGCTTTGTTGCCGAAACCGAACAATGTACAGGAATCCCTGAGCTAGACGCATCCAAAGCCGTATCTAAAGCCCTTACATTCTTACTGTCCTCAATTAAGGTTTGGCTGCGTGTCTCTAATTCTGAAATCTTCTCTGTCAGCCTAACTATTTCCCTGCATTTGTCACATGTGAATCCCTCATCTGCGACAGAGATAGATAAACTGTACATGTGGCAAGAGGTGCAAATTACAATAGCAGGAGAAGCCATTACTCACCGTGCTTGATGAAATATTCTTACTGCGGTTGTTTGATGAACTTGTGAAAAACTGGAGCGAGAGAGAGGAGAGGAGAAAAGAAAACAGCGATAGGTTCGAATGAAAACGCTAATGACAAGCTAACGAGTGCTAACGCTTTGCAGGTGTACTGCACTTACGGATATAAAATAAAAGTGAACGATCAAAATTAATCTGATAAGATTGATCGATAATATCAGAAATATGGTATGAATTAAGTTATATTTTATCACTTTAAAAAACAGAGAGTGATAGTAAGATAAAGATTCTAGAGAAAAAAATTAATAAAAATAAAAACAGCTACACGGAGCTACGATTAGCTACAGAAGGCCAACAGGAAGTAGAGAAAACACTGTCCTACAGAGACACCCACAGTCAGGGAGTGACAAACAAACAAACAAGTGTGTGGCAAATGTTCAGGATCAGGTATCTTTTTTATATGGCAGTGAAGCCCTGTATTAATAATGGATTATAATGGTTGATATATTATAATACATTAATAATACAATGCATTTCATGGCTATAATTAAATTATTTTAAATAAAACTGTTGAAGGACACATGTTATGAGATATTAACTTAAGGTGTGTTTAATAATGGATTATAATGGTATTCTTGATGCAGTATATTATTAATTCATAATTTGTAATCATTAGATCTATAGCTCTAAGTGTTGCTCACGTGTGTGATGTTAATGAAGGGATTTTATTTGATTATTTTTTGTTAATGATAATGAAGACAAGGCAAGAAATGCTACTCGTGCCAGTAATTAAAAGATTTTGATTAAAACTGTTGAAGGAAACATGATGAGGGGGGTAATATCACAGCTAAATACTAACTTAAGGTGTGTTTAATAATGAATTATAATAGTGTTCTTGATGCTTTAATGATATTAGTTTTTTTTTTTATTAAATGTCAATATATTATTTAATACATTATACATTTTTATTAGATTATTTCTGTCAGATATATTATATATTTAATTTTTATATAGTCTAAGTTTAGATGCATCTAAAATAGACCAAATCCAAACTTAAGTTTCTTTTTAAATTACGTATTATATATTATATTATATTTTTAATCATTATCATCCATAGATTTTCTATTTATTTACATCTATCTTCTGTAAGTCTGAAACTGTGTAAACATGAGCAGCCCAGACAGCAAGAAGTTTTGGCCCAGATCCGGCCCACATCTGGCCCGCATGATGCGTAACGGAGAAAACCTGCTGCTTCTGAGCACAGATCCAGTGAGGAGGAGAAATGTAGGCATACTGATGAGATAAACACGTCTGATCCTCATGAAGCTGGAGCAGAGGATGCAGAATGAAGGATATATCTCTCTGCTGTTGGGAATTTAATCACTGACAGATTTGCCAAAACTCGCTACAGATGAACTGTAAACATGACGGGCGATTCACACTTCTTCATTTAGTAGATCTACCAGACAAAAAAACAAACCACCAAAGTGAGAGTAGCGAAGCAGAAAAAAGGCAAAGTCAGAGTGTTTTTTGTTTCGTTTTTCATGCGAGGTGAATGTTAATATGAGTTTTCACGAGTCATTCCCTCTGCTTCGGCTTACAGGAGTCCTCCATCAAACGGCAGACACGGACCCTTGAAGCAGCCGATCACGTGGGCGTTGCTGTAGTTTCCAGTGCCGTGACGACGGTGATTTCAACCGTTCCACTCTTTTTTTGTGTCATCGTGCCTTTCGCCAAATTCGGTCAGATTGTGGCCATCAACACGGCCATTTCCATCGGCTTCACGCTCACCGTCACGACCGCGCTGCTGGCCACGATGGGACCCGCCGACTTCACCCGTCCTCCCAGAGCCGTGCTCAAAGCCGCTCTGCTGGTCCTGATCGTGGGGGTCTGTGGAGGTGTGCTGTGGTGGACCGCATCACAGTTCGCTCCAGACACACTGATCTGAATCGAAGAACCAGGTGGATTTCAAGAGAGCGACTGTGTGATTATTTTAGACAACATGTGTGAACTCTTTGGCAAGCAAGTTTGGAAAATGCATTATTTAACATACAGTGGTGGCCAAAAATATTAAAACACTTGTATTTTCACCAGGTTTTAAGTCAGTTATTTCTTTTTTTTTCTGTAGTGTGTCAGTAGGAAATATCAGTTTACAGTACATTCCAGACAGACTGATGATGGTGAGATCAGATCTGTGTGTGGAGCACTGGCTGAATTATAAATTAATATTTTTTACTGACACACTACAGCAAAAGATAGAAATAACTGATTTAAAGGGGTCATATGATGCTTTTTAAGGATCATTATTGTTTGTATTTGGTGTAATAGAATATGTTGACATGCTTTAATGTAAAAAAAAACATGATTTTTCAAATACTGTACATTATTGTAGGTTCTCTATGCCCCATCTCTCTCAAACAAGTTGTTTTCTACAAAGTCCCTCCTTCTGACAACCACAGTCTGCTCTGATTGGCCAACTGACCCAGTGCATTGTGATTGGCCGAACACCGCAAGCACTCGTCGGAAATGTAACGCCCCTTTCCATAAGCGCAAGCTTCTTTAAAAATAAATGTAAAGACAGTTAATAATGGCTTTAGTTTTACAATCACTTCAAGCCCAAAAGGGGATCAGTCACGTGACAGACACAGTGATGAAGCTCGGATGTGTTTGCAGTACAAAAGCCATGGACGGATAAGACAACTGACTCCACTGTGATGTCTCTCTCTCCTTCTCTCTCACGCACACACACATGCGACGCCCAAAAACTCTGCATTTGAACAGTCAATAGCAAATACTTAAACTCATAACAAAACATTCTTACAGCAGCTGATTCAGAAGCGGTAGATTGTCGTAGCAAAGTCAGAATGACCTCCTCTCCTACAGTAGGTTCACAAAACCTTCGTCCATAAAATGTTTTGCTGTTCTGTTGTAAGTAATCTTAAAGATTCCTAAATGCATCTACTTTCAGAAGGCCAAATAAAGTACTTTTGCTCTCGCCTAGAAACACACAGCATCCCGACATGACTGCTTCAACTCTAACTGAAACCACTCCTTCTTTCTTTGTGTGAACATATTACGCAAATATTTCCACATAGTGACATAAACACGTGGGGGTGTGTCTGAATGAGCTGTTTTAGTGGGGCGTGGCAGTCTTAACTTTGATAAAGAATATCTCTTTGGATTTGAGACTTTAGTCTTTGCAACTTTACAGATCTTTTTTAAGCACCAAGAGCTTGTTACACTACAAAGGGAAAAGAAAAATATTAATTGCATCATATGACCCCTTTAAAACCATTTTTAGCTGCAGAAAATAGTAGTGTTCTAATAATTCTGGCCACCAATTTAAATGGTACACTGTTAGAAAATAAGAAACCCTAAATATATGAATACTTTACAGTCTGCATGAAGGTAGCAGATGTGGGAAATGATGTCGGAAATATTTAGGTAATTAACTATCCAGGATCGCTCTGTCAGGGACTTGTGTTTAATGTTAATGTATGACTGAAAGTGTTGACTATTCCTCAGTGTTTTGTATTTTTTTTCAACACCTGGACTGGAGTGACTCAGAGGGTCGTGAGGACGTGTCTACTTTCGATTCAAACGTGATGAGGCCCTGAAGTCTCAGAAGAGGAGGACATGAATTCTGTGAATTCATATCGTACATGACGGCAGTACAACACTGGAGGAGAATGAACCTGTAAGATGAAGCTACGTTTTCTTAGTCCTTGAAGGATCGTGTGACAGAGCTGGTTAACTATTAGAATAAAAAAATAGTTAACTATTTGATTTCCAAATCTAGAAGACCTACTAAGTCAACATGAAATGGCATTCACAATCTATTTTACTTTTGCAAAGTGACATTTTTGAGTGAAACAGGATATTTGATTTAAGTAACCCAAAATTCAAAACTTTTTACCAGGTGTAAATTAATACATGATTTGTAGAATTATTTAAAAAAAAAGTAATGATGATCTATCCCTAAAAAGACCACACAAATTCCCTACAAGACTGTCATTTTTAAATCTGGAATTGATTAGTAAAATGTCATGTTCACCATCCTCCACCATTCACCATGTCTTCAGATTGAAAGATTTTTAAAAAGCTGTGTTAGCTACAACAGTTACTCAATAGCAAATTGGCTATTGTTCAACATTATCCAAAAGTCTGCACAGCCTTGGTTACATCAGATGAAAAGGAAGAGAAAAGAAACGGTGTTAACTATTACACTGTTTCTAAAATAAAACTGAAATAAATATATTATATAATATATATTAAATAACTTCGATTTCCTTGTCAAGTAACTGAAAATAAGTGGAAGTACTAAAATTACTAAAACAAAAACTGAAATAAATTTAAATTAAAGCTACAAAAGTAAAAAATGACAAACACTTAAAATTAATAAAATATTAAACAAAATATCTAAAACTGATTGTTTTAAATTAAAATAGAATTGAAAATGTTAATAAATAATATAATAGTGTATACATACTATATTATTAATACTAATATATATATATATATATATATATATATTAGTATTATTATTTTATTTTTTGACGATAGGAAAAAATCTTGGTAGGAAAAAAAATGAATAAAATGTTTAAAGTTATGGAAAAAGAACATGAAAGTTAACCTCAACCTCTTCATCAGAGGGACTAAGCAGATCATATGAAAAAGTATGTATGAGCAAAAACATACAAAGCTGCTGGAAATTCCCCAAATGTAATGTTCTTTAATGTTTAATGTTCTTTACGAGTGTTCTTTGTAATTAAATGCTCAATAACACCACAAGCTAGGAAAATAGGATCTATTTCTGATTTCATGTTGACTTTCATGCCAACATTTCCCTACCTTAATGGAAGAGGCTACTGTACTGTTTGGTTTTGTCCAAAAACACTGAAGAGGTTTAAAGTACAGATCATACTGCTAATGCACTTAGTTGTATATAAAAACATGTGAAAAAGAGTTGTTCTTTGTCTGGTGAAATGTAAAGGGTATTGTCTGGACTTTTATAAGATAAAAGTGTAAATCATGGTGAATTTCATGCTGGCTTTTGTAAGATTCTGGTGAAACAAATATTGAGTTTTACAGAGTGATGTTGTGTTTCTGATGTGGTTTGTTAAATTCCAAGTGAAACCCACTCTTTGCGTTTGTTTTTCTGCACACCAAACGGATCCACTTAACTCTTGTCTGTCTTCATCTTTTTTGATTGTTGCCATTTATCTCTGTTTCAAAACATATACGCACACAAAGTTACAATGATCACAGGCGACCTTCATTTTGACCCTTAACCAGCAGTCTGGAAATAATACGGCACTTCAGCAGCAATCCACAGACTCTCGCTGTCCTCCCCAAAGCTCTCCGCTGCACTCCAGTGCCCTCCGCATGCAGGATTTCAGCTCACCTTCACAGCTCTAGCTGCTTTTCTTCTTCTGATAAATTCACACATTAACAGTTGCACAGAATACATGCTGGCATCAGAGGGTGAAATATTCACAGAAGAAAAAAAAATCCAGTCAATTCATTTACATTTCAATTGATTATGAATTTTCATTTTTGCTACTTAAAGTCAGTGCGTTCGTTTCTTTGAACAACTTAAACTTTTTTGATCACCTTCAAATGTTGACTACTGTGTGTATATATATAGTGGTAAAATAATCAGAAAATATTTAGTACAAATAAACATTATTACAAATATACAATTTAAATAGATAATTTATTCATATTACAGTCATAATCTACTGACAGTGGCTATTTTCTTTATGCAAAACATTGTCATTTTTTTCTTTTAGTTTTGGGGTCAAATATGTCCCTGGCATTTCTTGACAGTTTAGGCAAGATTCACCCCAAAATGGCTTATTGACAGAGATGATTAACTGATTGTTTACGGGTATATCATAAGTAAACTATATTTACATTTCAACAATCAAATAAAAATAGAAAGTTTTATACCTCAGTTATAAAATTTAGTTTTATATATGTGTGTGTGTGTGTGTGTGTGTGTGTGTATAAATTGAGGTATATATAATTACACACACACACACACACACATATACATACATATATATATATATAAAAATTTTTAATTCAATATATTTTAACTATACTTAATGTGCACATTTTCATTGGTAGACGTTTTCTCACCAACATCAAAATTTTCAAAGCACTTGCTTGACTTTATTTAGCTCTTCCCATCAATTCTGCTTAATTTTTAATGTTGGAAACGGTAGACAGGCATGAATAATGCACTGTGGTGACCATTCATAATTGATGATCTGTTATATAGCAAATTCAATACTGATATGTGGTTTATTTAGAAATCCATAGTCATCAATACGAGCAGGAGAGCAAAAGTCCATCATCAATGTGAGCTAAAGACCTTGAAACCATCAGCAACTAATGAAACGCCTTTAATACATGTAGGTTATATCAGAAAAAAGAAATCACAGAAAGAATCCAAATTACATGACAGAGCACTTTGTCTTGAATGTGCTCTATCATAGTTTTAACTGCTGTAGCTTAATTGGTATATTTGGGCTTTTATTCAATTAATTAAATGGTTAGTCAATAATTCCTGAGTCTACAAGACAAAATGTGACATGAAGCATTTCGAAATGGAAATTACATTTTATGAAATTGATGCACTTGTTAACACTATGTGCAATACATAGGTGAAAATTAGCTATACAATATAAATAAATTGCATCTTTTGTCTGCAATTATACATAGCCTTAGTTCTCCAAGTTGTCTATGGTTTAGTGTACTTTGAATACATTAATACATATTTACATACATATGATAAAATGCATAAACATGTACCAAGTCTTGTGTGGGAAGGCCAGTCAGGGTGAATAAATGCTGAGGTAACGTGCTAAAACAGATCATTTGAAGCCCCCGTTCACCCACAACACACTATTTCTAACAAGAAATAACATTGGCATTAAAAACATTAATAATGCTTAGGAGGATGTGCTTCGATTAGCAAAATGTACAAGTGCTCCACTACTCTAAAAAGCTGTGCTAGGAAGCATATTAAAATACAGAGATGCTAAACTCAGTATCTTAAACACAAAAATAAAATCCATTTGAAGAACTAGAATAGAAGTTAGTCGATCTTGAGCATGAGGGTAATGCTTGCTTGCAAGATCGTATATCGAGAAACTTGTTTGGTCACAGCACTCGTGGCTTGGGGTGAACTGATTCAAGGTTCAGATGGAAGCCATTGTCTAAAACCTTTTAAAACCCCAAAATGTGTCCTCTAAATCCCATAATCCTCATCACTTGCCTTCCTGGATCTCACACATCCAAGTCAAACAGTAACCTGCAACGATTAAAATCTAGCGTCTTGGAATGATTCAGTGGGAAACAACAATCAGATATCCTGAACCTGAGATTTAAAAGAGCTTTAGGTAAATCCACAAAGGCAAACAGGTGTGAAATGATATCATATGATGAAAAGAACAGTTGAGACAGGGGAGACCAAGTCAACAGCCTTTGAAGGAGTTCTGCAGGAGACGGAAAGTGAGAGAGGTAGGGAGCAGCACACTTCACAGGGATGATCCTGGAAATGGAGTGCTCTAACACTTCAGATCAAATGATCAACCCTGGAGATCATGCTCCACACAGATTTGACATCAAACATGCTCTTTTCCCAACTGACACTGAAAATCAATGGAGAAAGAGCGACTGAAAGAACTGGGGCGCAGGACTCATTTGAAATAGCACCGTCCCACCGCTCTCCCACAATGCTGAGGTACATTATTGGTACAAATGAACATTTTACAGTTTTCCCATAGTCAGCGGTGTAAAAGTAACATCTACCCAGCAATAGGACATCTGAGGACTGCTAAAAAGTACAGTCCTTTCAGGTATTAACTCAAAATTGTATTGAAAACAAGACACGCAAATAGTTCACTCAATAGGTTTTATGTCTTGAAGAGATAATTCACCCAAAACTGAAGATCTGGCCATCATTTACTCAACCCCAAATGACATTGTTACGTTCTTTCTTCTGCAGAACACACACAGAAAGACATTTTGAGACTTTTTTTTGTCCATACAACAGAAGTCAATGGGGTCCATTATGTTGATTTGGAGTCACTGTATGGACAAAAACATTCTTGCAAATGGCTTCTTTTGTGTTTCACAGAAGTAAGTAAGTAATTTACTCAAATTTGAAGTAAATGATGACAGAATCTTTGACTGAACTACCCCCTTAAGGTCATGTCTAATTTATTTATTTTTTACATTGATTACCCTGACTGAGGTCCTTATGCTAGTGATGCTAGTTTTGCGAACAACTTTCAGTCATGGATTGCAAGGAAAGAGCCTGAAAAAGAAAAAAAGAATACAGCTGTAGGATGTCAGGACACTAAAGGGCCCACCAATTGTCATGTGATTGTGCCTAATTTGTTCATGTTTGTTGAAGCTCAGAGAGAACATTACGGGGACAGCACTACATTATCAAGACCTTGAAAAAAGTGTTTGCTTAATCTAACAAAAGCTAAGCATTTTCCACCATACCATCCTGTTTTTTTATGCAAAAGCAATTAACAGCCATCAGACATGGGCCACGTGTTGTTTATTAGTCTTTTAATGTGATAACTGATTCTGGAAAACCTCCTGGAGAGTGATAATTTCGGACAGGGCACCTTCTGGACTACTGGCCAGGGAAAAAAAACGAGTTATTACAAATGCTGGTGCCATTACATCCACATTTCCTTCTAGCTGTACCACATGCATCTCTTTGACATACAGTGTCATTTGCTCAAGTAACGACAAAGAAACAGGCCCACAATGGCCTACGATACTCTTTATGAACAAGCAATGCCAATAATGTCAAGAAGAGACAGTTGTTGTTTTCCCACAGAGCAGCGGTAAATTTCAAGTTGCAAGGTTGGAAAACATGCGAGGAACACCGTCCTGAATGCCCATGCTTCGCTCAATTCTCACTTCCTCTATCCCACTGTTGCACAGATTACTGGTTTGGTGAGTTTGCTCGGTTTTCCTGCAGGAGTTCCTCAGTGTATGTGTTTTTCAACGCACTCTCGGCTCATGAAAGGTGACAAACGGGGGGATTCCAGTATCCGATCAGCTATGCCCACCCTTCCCACCCTCCCCTTTTGATTTTGCCCCTATATTGGTATCCAGCAACTGAATACATTCCCCTATCCACATCTTGCCCCAAATGTAATAATAATAAAAAAAGGTAAAAACAAGGTCTACTGTGGAATGGCTTTACTCCTCACAGTCAGTAGGGGATGCCAGAACCCCTGTGAACTACTGAGGTGCGGTTGGCGTTCTTGCGGCTGGTTCGTCGAGTCTGGGTGTTCTTGGCGGCCGGGGGGCTCCGAGCGATGGGCGAGGCCCTCCCCCTGGGGCCCTTTCGCTTCCCCCTAGGCCCTGCACGGCCCCTCCCGGCCACTAAGGGTCACTTCTTACGAGAGTGGAGTGTGTCCTGAAACTTGGTGCTGGTGTAACGCACATGGAAGCCCTTCTTATTGATGGTGTCATCTGAGCGGAATTTGATGACAATGGAGTCACCAGCGGAGTAGATCTCTTCTGGAGGCTGGAAACACAAAGATGGAGGAAGACTTGAGTAGGCTAGATAGAACAAATTCCCTTTCATCACATCAACACAACCTCATCAATCCTACAGATTGACATTTTAGTGCAGTGATTCCCAATCCTAGTCCTGGAGAACCCCAACACTGAACATTTTTTATGTCTGTCTTATCTGAAAAAACATTTGAGGTCCTGGAATCTTCACTAATGAGCTAATAAGTTAAATCAGGTGTGTGTAAAATGAGGGGGTTTTCTGCAAGCAGGATTGGGAACCACTGTTTGGGAACTACTTGGGGTGTCCAAACCTGTTCCTGGATTGCCACTGTCCTGCAAAGTTTAGCTCAAACCCTGATTTAACACACTCGGACATGCTAATCAAGGTCTTCAGACTCACTAGAAAGTTCTAGTCAAGTGTACTGGAGTTGGGTGGAACCAACATCTGCAGGATGGTGGCCCTTGATGAGTATGATTGGACACATCTGGTCTAGAGTGAGCCAGTATTGAGTTAAAAGGAGTCAGAAAGACCACAAGTAAGAACTCCCATGATTCTTTACGCAGGTTAATTGTGCAATGATAGCACCTCATTAATGGGCTTGGCAATACAACGCAGAAGTGGGTTCCAAAGAACAGGTTTTTGGTCCCCTACACCCTTCTTCTCTACAAAGCTCTCACTCTGTAGGGTAAACTTTCTGAAGTGCTACCATTTTAAAATCTGTTCCGATTTTAAAAGATGTGTAGTGTATTCAAGACCTAACTATTGTCTTTCACCTAAGTTCTAAAGTGCTACCAAAATCATCAACACACGATGAAAGCTGTTCCAAAATAAAGTTAGATTGGAACACAGTTATTATATACTCAATTTGATAGCGTGCACAATCACAGGGGCTTTTTCCTCTCCTAAATTTCTGACCAATAAAAGCATCCTTTTACTCTTCCTGTAAAAGTTCAGTTTTTCCTTCTTTGATTTTGAAACAATGGGTTGGTTAAGTGTCACCACTTTGTGAACAAACTAATTATCGCAGAAAAAAAATAAGGTGCAAAATATGTAACAGTATGTGTGTACAGTTGATGATCAAATTTGGATTGTGCACACTGCGTTGAAAATTAGGTATACATTGAGCTTTAAAAGGTATCTGCCTATGTAGATAGTGAAAAGTGCTTCACATAAGAACCTAAATCTCAAAGCATTTGATATGGTTTCAGAGTAGTTTCCATTGTGCAGTGGCTCTTTTCTGACCAAGTTTAAATGGGTTATTTTAGGCTGTGAAAGCATAATGTGGCAGCACACTTAAGCTCATGTTGCTCGAGGGACATATTCCCTGCTGTTAGTAAATTGTCAGTTGCTTTGGATTAAAAGCATGCTCTAAATGGCAAGCTACCAAAACTCGATTGAGACAAATGCACACTGTCAAACATCCTCTTGGTTCAATTTAAGAAAACCTTTCAGGCGATAAGCAGGTTACACCCATTTCAGTATCAGAATTTCATCCGATATACCTTGTCTAAACTCAGCCTCAGTCCTTCTCTTTGAACTGAAGTAAATGTAATCATGCTGTTCTGTTACCTACAGAGCTGATCTCATTCATACACACAACACACTGAGTTCTTATTGTTTCAGAGATTTTTGTATGATTTGTATGTTTCAGAGATTTTGTTTCTCTCCAGAACTAGAAATTAGGAACATCCCTGACAGCCTCTTTCAAAGATCATCGTTTATCCTGTAAAGCAGTAGTTCTCAAGTGAGGGATTGTGTCCCAAAAATGATCCACATGTCTGATCTAATAGGGTCATGGACAGCAAATTTAAACGGGACTGTAAGGGCCAGTGAACACAATGTCTGATGGCTCGTAGAAACCAATCAAGCCTAACAAAGTAATTTGAGTTAGAAAGGGCAAATAAATGTGGTTCTGCATGATTAGCTGCACTAATTCACAAAGAATAGTGCTGGTGCTGAGTGATTGGTTGCTTTGAAATTTCTTAGATCGAACTTTTTTGCATTCAAGTTTTGATTTTGTGCACTTCAACAGCCAGTTAAAGGTATAGTTCACCCCCCCCCCCCCCAAATAAAAAAGATCTGCATCAATTACTCTCCCTAATGTTATTCCATGTCATTATTTCATTCATCTTCAAAACACCAATGAAGAAATTTTTATAAAACTGTAAAGATTTCGGTCTCTCCGTTTAAAGTCCATTCCACAAAAAAAACGTCAATCCTTCAAATAGTTCATGAAGACATTGTACAATAATTCCATATGAATCAAGGAGTTCATATGGTGAGCAGAATTAATCTAAACTTTTATTCATATAAAAAACTGATCAACAAACACACATAGTGCATTAAATATAAGCTCAAACTTATAAAGTACCAAGGTTGGAGCTTGCCTTTGAGCTTATTTACCATATTTGCTGTGCCATATGTGTGTAATGAAAGTTTATATTTGATAAAAACCTACAACCCGAATTCCGGAAAAGTTGGGACGTTTTTTAAATTTTAATAAAATGAAAACTAAAGGAATTTCAAATCACATGAGCCAATATTTTATTCACAATAGAACATAGATAACGTAGCAAATGTTTAAACTGAGAAATTTTACACTTTTATCCACTTAATTAGCTCATTTAAAATTTAATGCCTGCTACAGGTCTCAAAAAAGTTGGCACGGGGGCAACAAATGGCTAAAAAAGCAGCAGTTTTGAAAAGATTCAGCTGGGAGAACATCTAGTGATTAATTAAGTTAATTGATATCAGGTCTGTAACATGATTAGCTATAAAAGCTTTGTCTTAGAGAAGCAGAGTCTCTCAGAAGTAAAGATGGGCAGAGGCTCTCCAATCTGTGAAAGACTGCGTAAAAAAATTGTGGAAAACTTTAAAAACAATGTTCCTCAACGTCAAATTGCAAAGGCTTTGCAAATCTCATCATCTACAGTGCATAACATCATCAAAAGATTCAGAGAAACTGGAGAAATCTCTGTGCGTAAGGGACAAGGCCGGAGACCTTTATTGGATTCCCGTGGTCTTCGGGCTCTCAGACGACACTGCATCACTCATCGGCTTGATTGTGTCAATGACATTACTAAATGGGCCCAGGAATACTTTCAGAAACCACTGTCGGTAAACACAATCCGCCGTGCCATCAGCAGATGCCAACTAAAGCTCTATCATGCAAAAAGGAAGCCATATGTGAACATGGTCCAGAAGCGCCGTCGTGTCCTGTGGGCCAAGGCTCATTTAAAATGGACTATTTCAAAGTGGAATAGTGTTTTATGGTCAGACGAGTCCAAATTTGACATTCTTGTTGGAAATCACGGACGCCGTGTCCTCCGGGCTAAAGAGGAGGGAGACCTTCCAGCATGTTATCAGCGTTCAGTTCAAAAGCCAGCATCTCTGATGGTATGGGGGTGCATAAGTGCATACGGTATGGGCAGCTTGCATGTTTTGGAAGGCTCTGTGAATGCTGAAAGGTATATAAAGGTTTTAGAGCAACATATGCTTCCCTCCAAACAACGTCTATTTCAGGGAAGGCCTTGTTTATTTCAGCAGGACAATGCAAAACCACATACTGCAGCTATAACAACAGCATGGCTTCGTCGTAGAAGAGTCCGGGTGCTAACCTGGCCTGCCTGCAGTCCAGATCTTTCACCTATAGAGAACATTTGGCGCATCATTAAACGAAAAATACGTCAAAGACGACCACGAACTCTTCAGCAGCTGGAAATCTATATCAGGCAAGAATGGGACCAAATTCCAACAGCAAAACTCCAGCAACTCATAGCCTCAATGCCCAGACGTCTTCAAACTGTTTTGAAAAGAAAAGGAGATGCTACACCATGGTAAACATGCCCCGTCCCAACTATTTTGAGACCTGTAGCAGAAATCAAAATTGAAATGAGCTCATTTTGTGCATAAAATTGTAAACTTTCTCAGTTTAAACATTTGCTATGTTATCTATGTTCTATTGTGAATAAAATATTGGCTCATGTGATTTGAAAGTCTTTTAGTTTTCATTTTATTAAAATTTAAAAAACGTCCCAACTTTTCCGGAATTCGGGTTGTAAATTAAATCTGTTAAATAATAAAGCAATCATGTCTTCAGAGGACTTGGACTGAACCACTTGATTTATATGGATGACATTTAAGATCTATTATCTTTTTGGAGCGTCAAAATTTAGGAAGAAGTGACTTTCAATGAAGAGGCAGAAATCTCTCACGATATCATGAACTGAGTTTCAAAGACTTGCGTTTTATGGGTTTGAAATGTCATGAGGGTTAATTTTCGTCGAAATACCCCTTGAAATAAGTTGTTTCTACAGGTTCTGACATGAAATGCAGAAGCATTTTGATGTTTGTGATTTTATCTAGCAAATCTAAACCTGTGCTTTACCCCTGATCCACAGTAGCGGCCTAGTCTGGGTGATTTGGTGTCCGCCCCATCAAACAGCTCCATGTAATCATAGCCACAGTCGGCCTCCTCCTCAATCTCGAAGGTCTGGAAGATGAGCTCCACGCCGTAGCCCTTCTCTGCTGTGATCACCCACTGACAGTCTGACGCCCCGGGGTAGTTATTGTCACCAAACTGGGCATGAGAGTAGAGGTCTTTAGTTTTCACCTCGGCTTTCAGACGGCCTCCGCACTCTGGAGAAGAGAAAGAAAAAAACGTGGGAAAGAAATTCACCAGCGCATTCAGCATCTCAGCATATCACTGCAAGTCAATAGTCCCTAATAACCAGAAATGGTTTAATTATTAATATTAGAAAAAGTCATTATTTATTGAACGTTGGTGTCATTTTTAAAAAAGCAATAAGCCATTTGAACCATGTGCTTCAGTGATTTTACCATGGCCTGTTGTTAATGACACAACAGAGTGCTGCAAGGTTATTGTTTTATTAAATGAGACTTCATGTAATTGCAGTATTTAGTGGTACTTTATTTAACAGATGGATGTGCTCACCTGCAGTATGGGAAGCCTCGAAGCCTTTCTTCTGTACTGAGTTATCAGAGAAGAAGCGGATGAACATCTTGTTGCCGGAGGATATGATCGGTTGAGGCTTCTTTGTGCCACAGTACTGTCCGAGGCTAGAGGCCTTCCCATCACGACCGTCATAAATCTCAATATGGTCATAAGCACATTCCAGATGAGGCTCCATGTCCATTTCATTGAAAGCCTGAAAAATACGGCTCATGTCAACGTTTGAACGGCAGACACTCCATACACTATTATAGTGAACAGGGAAACAAGACTTCTTTTGAAATCGAGTTCCAGTGAGCTGCTTCGTTGTCTATGTAGACAGTTATGTTCTAAGTGGCCATTCAAAAAGAATATTTTTTTGGATTTAAAAACATGAGACCGAGTGCAAGTGGACTTTAAAAAAAAGGATTGTCTGGAGTCATTTTTAAAATTTGAAATATAGTGTTTTTAGGACGGTGGAGCATGCATGAGATGATGCAACAAACATGTCCATCTAGTGCATGTTCAGATAGAAATACAAACGGAAAAACAGAAAAGTGGAATATAAAACTGTGTTGTGTGAAGGGCCATTCACATAGACATTGCTTTTGTGTTTTATTTACTCACCCTTCACTTGTACTTAACCTGTATGATTTCTTTATTCCGTTGAGCACAAATGTGGGTATTTTATAAGAATGTTGGTAAACAAACAGTTGACAGTAGCCATTAACTTCCATAGTATTTTTTTCCATACTATGGAAGTCAATGGCTACCAATGCTTACCAATACTCTTCAAATGTTGGTACTGTTGCCATTAACTATTTGGTTATCATTTTGGTCACCAAACATTTTGGTCACCAACCATTGTCTTCCATAGTATGGGGAAAAAATACTACTGATGTCAATGGCTACCGCCAACTGTTCAAAAAATCATCAAAATATATTATTTTACGCTCAATAGAAGAAAGAAACTCATACAGTTTTGGAATAAGTGGAGGGTGAGTTACTGATGACAGAATAGTGCTGAGGAAGACATCGGGCTACTAAACAATATTTGTGCACACACGATTTTTTCATTCACAGCTCTCAGGGATACTTGATCCTGATTGGTCAATCGCAGCATTCTGCAGTCAAATATTCTTATATAATTATGCTATAGAGTATAAACGTGCCAAACAAACCAATTTCCTATAAAGCTGCGCTAGTTACATACCTCAAACAATACACAGACTCTTTTTTTCTTAAAATAAATAATTTAAAATGACATAATTAAATTTATTTACAGGTCTTTATAGCAAAATAAACCCTTACAGGGTGATGCAAGGCTTGATGCTGGGGTCAAGCTTATTCTGCAGGGCTTTGTTTTGAACTAATGACCGTTTGGACGGTACATTACCCAACGATGGTAAATATGACTGGAGAGGGGATGTACTATTACATACTAGTTTGATCCGATGTCCCTGGGTGGTGGAGAGGGCCCAGGTGCACGTCTTCTTACTGGGGTATTTATCTGGCCAGTTGGGGCTGGTGATAATCCCGCTCACGCTGTTCACAACGTGATCACAGCCAGCTGAAAGAGATACCAATAACACGTGATGTCCAGCACTCAAAAACCCATACAAACAGCCCCATGCTCACACTCATCATATGAGCAACGTTCAAACTCCAGACAACGAGAATCACCATCGTTTTTGGCACGCAGATCCATGCATTTCCCAACCTCCTCAAACAACTTTTTTTTTTCGTTTCTCCCAAGCACTGCCACTCTCTTTCTATTTCTGCCCACAAGAGGAAGGCGTTCTCTAAAAATATCCAGACTCTAGTTAGTGTCAGTGAGCTGAAATCGATGGTGAAGGTTTCTGAGCAGTTGTGCGCTAATAGGGAAAATAAAACAACCAGACTGCTGTTCGTCTGTGACCTTCCAGGCATACAGCACATAATTCTGATATATTTGAGAAAACTCTTGCCAAAACCAGAGGTGGAAAGAGTACAAAAATATTCTACTCAAGTAAAAGTACCATTACATTAATGAAATTTTACTTAAGTACAAGTAAAAGTACCAGTCTAAAAATCTACTCAAGTAAAAGTAAAAAGTAGCTCATTTAAAATTTACTCAGAGTAAAAATTACTTAGTTACATTTTAACAGTGGAAGGGAGTCAAAAATGGGACAGGCCAAGGGGTGTCAAACTCAGTTCCTGGAGGGCCACAGTCCTGCACAGTTTAGATATAACCCTAATTAAATACACCTGATCCAGCTAATCTAATCATTTAGGTTTATTTGAAAACTACATGATATGTGTGCTGGAGCAGGGTTAGAACTAAACTCTGCAGGGCTACGGCCCTCCAGGAACTGAGTTTGACACCCCTGGGATAGGTCTATTAATCTCAAACTAGTTGTTTTTAATTAAAGGAATCAGTAATTTAGAATAATAAAACATTTGGGCTGTTACCAGGCAAATCAGTATCAACAAACTCATCTTTTAATGCAGAGGAAATGCAGAAGATTCATTGGAAGTGGCATTTAGATGTATTACACTGTTTAGTGCAGGACAAGAATGCATTTAACCTGCAGTTACAAATGCATGAATAATGTTTTGATATACACGACATAAAATGTTGAATAATCATTTGAAATGATAAGAAATTAATTATTTAAAAAAATCAAAAGATACTTTAAATGTGAAATTAAAATGGCCAGTATGTGTCAGCAAGTCACTGTTAATAAGTGAGTCATTGCGATTGAACCGAATCATTTAAACGGTTGATTCATTCAGGAACGAAACACTGTCACGTTGCTCAGAGACGCAAAACTGTGGTTTGGTGGCTGTGTTTGGAATTATTTTCTGTTGTAGAAATAGAGCTAAAAAAGGCAATATGGTGTCTAAAACGCAAGTCTCTTAATTAACATGTTTACTGAACTGTTATATATATGTATGTATATATTCATGATGATTTTTGGAGGAAAAGATGGCATTATTTGTGTGATTTTCATTTAATATATGAAATTATATAAATATGTGAATTTTCTGCCCCTATATCTTCAATTTTGTGATCATGCTAAATGCATTTTAGGAGACTGAATCACACAGTGAAAGAACGCACTATAAATGGGCGCACATCATTAAAACAAAAATAGCACACTCCTCACCACTGTCCTTTTGGCTAATTTGTGCAAAACCTCTTGCTAAAATGTCAAAGCTTCATTTTAACCACCAATGCAACGATGCAATTATTTAGCTTACCTCTACATTCTTGCAAAGGGTTGATGTCTTGTCGAGATTTTATAAGCTGCTAGTTTGGTCTTCCTAGGCAAGTACAGTTTACACTGCATAATAGAGCATACATATGGCCAGGGGTTCACTTCATTTCCTTCGAGTTCAACTTCAGAATGTGACGGGGTTTCGTTTTCTGCGGTGTCTGCACCACTAACGCCTGTTTTGTCCGTCTGCATCTTTCTTGTGATTTTAGCGCCAGTTTGCCCTCCTGTCCATTATTTACTGCCGTAGTTTCTAGGGAGCGATTTTTTTTTTTCTTTTTTACTCAGTAATTAATGTGTTTTAAAATGTAGCGAAGTACAATACTTCAAACAAAATATACTTAAGTAAAAGTAAAATTACAGATTTAAAAAATTACTTTAAAAAGTATTAGTACACAAAAAAGCTACTCAATTACAGTAACGCGAGTAAATGTAATTCGTTACTTTCCACCTCTGGCCAAAACCTAACCTAAAGCAATTTACAGAGAATTTCTGCTTACATAGGCTAACTAATCTAGGATTGTGTTTTTTTCTTTCTTTATAAAATAGAGTTTCAACTCTAACTTGAAACATAGTCAAAGCTAATATATTTATGGATATCTGTCAAGCTATAAAAAGTAGAGATTTTTCATGCAAAAATTACAATTCTGTCACTATTCACTCTCCTCATGTTGCTCAAAGTGCTAAAATCTCAAAATGCCACTGGATTTTGAGTGCATCATTACCAAATGTGCTGTGTTTTGAATGTGTGGAATTAAGAACGAGATTTGAGAGCTACTTCAAGGAAAGATTTTTAAAGGAATAAACTATTACTTTTCAGTTTGTTCCTCCTATCATATTGCTTTAGAAGAAGCTTATATTGTCATGTCGTCATATTTCTGGTACATTTATAGTGCTTATATGTCCTTTTTGAATCTTGATAGCTGTGAACACAATGAAGTATCATTGTACTGAAAAGAGCAGAATGAACATTCTTCATCATCTCTCCTTTTGTGTCTCACACAAGAGAAATGTCACAGGTTTGGAACAATACGAGGGTGAGTAAATGATGACAATTTAAATTTTTTGGATGAGTTATCCAGTTAATAATAACATATTTCATCACTTACTGAACACTGGCGTATTTTATCATATTGCTACCATTTTACATAACAATATGGCATGATTTTAAGCAAGTTTACATGGCCTGTTACTTCAAAGGTACACTGTCTATAGTGTATATTCACATATAAGCGTGTGTGTGTTTCTCACCTTCCTTGCAGTCATGTTTGTTTTCATGCAAGACGAAGCCACTTCTGCACTGACAACTGTAGCTGCCAAAGGTGTTCACACATTCATGCTGACATCCACCGTTCTCCTTAGAGCACTCATCTTTATCTGAGAGAACAAAACACCAGATCTCAGTAACACACAGATAATCTTTTTCCCCCATGATGATTAGGAAAAAAAAAAGAACATCATTCTACTTTAATGAGATAAATCCTATACGCATTACACTTTATACGCATTCTAACAAAATGCATTTTCAGTAAAGGCTACAATCAGATATTTTTTCCAGTATATATTATACATTTAACATTTTTATTTCACAGCATAAACTAACCTGAGAAGAACTGGGCCTTGAAGCCCTTCTTGGAGACGGTGTTGTCAGATTTAAACTCAATGCGCATGTTGTTGTACTGAGAGGTGATGGCCTCTGGTTTCTCAGCTCCGCAGAATTTCCCGTGCAGTCTGGAGTCGGCAGACAGACCACTTCTCACCTCAACAAAGTCATATTTACACACCTGCACAGCAGAGAGCGACACACGGGTCAGACCTTTCCACCACTGCTGGTCAGCAGCATCAAAACATAGCATATGACGCTCTTTTAAGAAAGGAAATAAAATAGTGGAATAACCTGTATTGTTTTCTCTTTCGCATTTATTATTTTGGATAAAAACATCTGATAAATGTAAATGTTTGAATCAAAAATAGAGATGGGAAAATAGTGTCATGTTTGTTTTGATGAGAAACTGGATGGATCCTTCATTTAAGTGGAACAAAATGCTCTAAATAGTCCACTGATTCTTTTCACAGCTTTTCATTTTGATTGCAACACATGAGTGTATAGCATTACACTTATGTTGTTTTTGGCAGTCAACAAAGCTGAAGCCATTCTCACCTCCCTCTATTAAAGCAGAGCCAGTACAAGAAATGTTCTAGGTTCAATAAAATTTAAGCTCTACTGACAGCATTAACACAGACAATATCGACAAAACAAACATAAATCATATTCACAGTAATGCACTTGACAATAGAAGTCTATGGGGTGGCTTGTAGTTTAAAAGAAGCACTTGCATGCATTCTTATACCGAAACGTGCTATTTAAGTACCGTATTTTCCGGACTATAAGTCACACTTTTTTTCATAGTTTGGCTGGTCCTGCGACTTCTAGTCAGGTGCGACTTATTTATCAAAATTAATTTGACATGAACCAAGAGAAATGAACTAAAAATGAATCATTATTAGTTAAATCATTACCGTCTACAGCCGCGAGAGGGTGCTCTATGCTGCTCAGTTCTCCTGTAGTCTACACTGAAGACATAGAGCGCCCTCTCACGGCTGGAGACAGTAATGTTTTCTCTTGGTTCTAAATGAATACGACTTATAGTCCAGTGCGACTTATATATGTTTTTTTTCCTCATCATGACGTATTTTTGGACTGATGCGACTTATACTCAGGTGCGAGTTATAGTCCGAAAAATACGGTGCGTAAATCATGCTTTTAATGGTGGGGCAGCTATTGTAAGTGGATGAATGTCTGGTTAAATGATACCAACGCAACTCCTGTGGCTGGAGTTTGCTCCATGTAAACAGAAGTAATCCTTTCACATACTGTGCAAAAGTTATTTTTGTGCAGGTTCTTGCCCTGTAGACTTTCAATATAAATCCATTACTGCAGACAGATTCGTTTTTGTGGTCATAATTACTTTCAGTGGTAATTGGCAACGTCACTGATGCAGAACCTGTATGAACCCAAATCATTCCTAGCTTTAATTTATACAGCAATTATATAGTACGCCATTAAGGCAAAAGCTATAAAATGCTCAGGAGAGCATACAGCTGCTTTAAACATGTCTTAGTGTGTCGTCTAATTTAGAGGTCTAACAACTATTTAAAAAACCCAGCCTAAGCCAACAGCATCATTTTCTTTCTCAAAATCACTTTTCTTGTTTAGCACTGATGTAATGACATTGCTGTTATTTTAATGCAATACAACCGGCTTCTATTGAAGTTTGTGACATTTAAAATAATGAAGTATAAAAAGACAGATGGCAACTCTTACAGGATAGCTCTGTTATAAACTATGAGTGTTTTTTTTTTGTGATAAACATGCACGAAGCCAGAAAACTACCCTTCAGTCACGTGAGCTGCACCGGGCAAAACTGCCGAAAGCTATAAACAAAGAACAAGTGAGAAACCATGAAGGCAATTTGGAGAAGTCAGTCCCTAAAGCCCTTTGGTGATTCACACAGATCGAGCTGAAATGAACCAGACAAACCCACCCCACGCTGAGGCAAAAACCTAGTGCTCACATCGTTCCCCTCCGTCTCGAAGACGTCGAAGAGCAGCGTGATGCGGTACTGCGTGGGCGCCACCAGCTGCCAGATGCAGTTCTTGTTGGGTGGATACTCTTTGGGCCAGCCTGGACTGGTGATGGACCCATTCAGCTTGGTGATGAAACCACCACAGGCAGCTGAGAAGAAGACAACAGAAAAGAACTGTAAGACAAATGATACTAATGTATTATGAAGAAATACTTCAGTTCATCAGTCCACACGCAACATTTCTTGAAATGATCTGATTCCTAAGCCTTTTCAAGGGGGTGGGGGGGTGGATACTTGTTTCTATTTATTGATTAGCAGATCTGAATTTGAGCATCACATGAAGATCAAGTTATGACATTTTGATAAGTACATGGTCAAAAAAGGAACGTGCTTGGATTGATCATTCTTAATAACTTCAAATAACAGATTAAGAAAAGTGACTTTAAGATGGCTTACTGTCCCTTCAGGTTCTCTTTATAGACAGAGTTTATTATGTAGAACGTTCGGTTGTTGTTTTCTTTAAAAAGTATTTTTGTCCTGGTCTTTAAACTTCATTTGAAGGCACTCGTGTGTGTTTATTTTGTTTCTGTGGATCGATCAAGAATCGTTTGAGAAGGAATCATGATGCATCAACAAATATACTTTATACCCTCTGATCACTATCACTGTGCATATATATTTAAAGGGGTAGTTCACCCAAAAATTGAACATTTCTCATCTAAAGTTTTATGGATTTTATGGATTTTAAGGATTATGGTGTCTAAACAACATCGAACTCCAATGACTTTCATTGTAGCACGTGCAAAACAACAATAAAACATTTGTCAACATTTGTTTCACAGAAGACAGACAGTCATACAGGTCTGGAACGACTTAAATAAGTAAATGATGACAGAAGTTTCATTTTGGTGTGAGCTGTCACTTTTTTTCCCCGCACATACAAAGCAATTATCCAATTATACCAGAGCTCATTGACATACAAAAGTCTCATACAGTAGGTGAAATGACTTTTTTTTTTTTTTTTTTTTTTTTACCTTTGTACAATTTTTTTTTTTACCCTTAAAGTGTGCATATTAATAAGTCAGAGTAGTAATACATACCCTTAAGGCATTAATATCTACTCTTATTATACAATTATGCACCCTTTGTTGGTACAAAAGTGTCTCTTTGAGGATACTATCCCAGTGACAAGGTGTTGGCACTATTTTAAGAGTTTAAAAAAATAAATGAAAAAATGTACAACACAGCTCCTTAAAAAAAAAAAAAAAATCCCTAAAGCTTCTACATTTATGATGCACAAAATTCCTGGGTTACAAAGCACTCTTAAACTTTCAATTAATCAAGCTGACATATAAAATAACAAGAACATTTTAATTAAAATAAACAGGGAACAACCCCAGGCTTAGTATCTAATCAAACACGAGCAGAAAGAAAGAGTAGTTTACTTTCATACTTTCAGTACTATCCAAATTACTCACCAGATTCCCTACAGCGATTTCCACCTAACACATGCGCTTGGGGAGAGATGTTTCCATGGCTACCCACATGAAGCCTTTGGACAGCACTTGCCTTGAAGTTTTAGCTTTATGTACATTTAAGCCCTATCAGTCTCTATTTATTCTGTGAGAACAAGCAGCACAGTCATAATGATAATGTGGGATTTACTGCTGATATGAATATAGCCACCGGGAAGCTTTGCTGGGCCAATCTTTCTTTTATCTAATGGAGAATCATTTTCCGATCGCTCCAGTCTGTCACGATTGAGCTGTTGAGTCATCTCAGTGCATGTCTGAACGAAAACACTTTTGCTCAATATAGCAGCCGCAGGGTACGTGGTGTCCTACCAACTGCCTCACACATCCAGACGTTAGCCGACGATACAATGAGAGACAACAATGTACCTAAGAATGCTTTGACCCTTAACCCCAACTGTATTGTAGCACTTTGTTTGAGAAGAATATGATATAAAAAGATTCAAACTTCAGCAGAATTTCCATCCGCTCAGAAAACAGAGCAGCGTTTTGTAAGTATCGTGCGGAGGAGGGCAAAGAAAGCCAGGCAAGCCTGCTGTCAATGTGAGGAAGGTGCTCATAACTTGCTGGCAGCCCCGAGCCAATAGCACAAAGCAGATGTCGGCGGTATGTCAACAGCGCAAGCAGGGGTAGTAATTAAGAGGATGCAGTAGCACAGACTGTCCACTAGAGGCAGAATGAGGCCGTGTAGCTGGCTGCTCAAAACATGCACTCAGTAATTAAGGCAAAGTGTGATTTTATATATATATAATTGCTTCTTTTTTTTTTTTATCTCAGACTAATATGCATAGGTAAGCATTCTGTAGGTTGATTCCCCCAAAAAGTGTAAATATGCTATCAAAACTATCAAAGTGATGTTTGTTTTGAGAACCCTGGTTCCCCTGGTTCAACCAATGGTGTGACTTTGCGGCGGGGCTATGAGTTCTGGAAATCTATTTATTTATTTTTACAATCCCGAGTGATGACATTACAAACAGAGTATGATTCACGAAACATTCTTAAAAAAACGAAATTCTTCTTAACTGCTAAACTAATTAACTAAAATATATACAGAATATTGTATGACAAATTTGAATTCTTGTGAAAAATTTAAAAAAATTATTGTACATAACCTCTTAATGTTAGTATAACATTCAAATTGTCTTAAATTCCCATAGGTAGGATATTAAATTGAATTGATTGATTTATTGAATGTATTTTTCGGGCCTTTTCAAATATTAAGCTTTCTAACATAACATTACTTATAGAATACATTATTACTAGGAATCTGCACAAATACTCTAAAAACTATTGATCAGTAATGTAAAGAAAGATTGGTTAATTATGTGTAATGTGCCTTTTGCTAAATTTGAAATTCAACAACACTTTGAAAACAGACCTTGTGTTTAATTTTATAATTACAACAATTTTCATCAGGATTTTGATCATTACGCTAATGTGCAACCAGCGCATCTTGGCCTTTGAGATGTTTAGCAAGTCTTTGTCAAGAACCGCTGTACAATCAGATAACACAAAAGCCTGTCATTTACTCTTCATATGAAAAAAATACACGTTCTTAAGAAAATATTTGAGAACTTAAGAATTTTTCAGGAATTGAACTTTAGTTTCTTAGAAATTTCTTGACTCCTTTTAAGAAGATGTATGTGAAATTGAACTTTCTTTGCCCTAAAGACCCGTTCACACCAAGAACGATAACTATAAAGATAGCTATAAAGATAACGATATTAGCGTCCACACCAGCGAACGATATTGTCTGTGTATTCTAAGCGGACGTGCGTCTGCTGCTTTAAATTCTCGAGCTCATTACAGCAGGATTGATTCTGATTGGTTGGCAATGTTTTATCGTTCATCAGGGAAAAAAAAATCGTTCTGAAAGTGATTCCAACGATATCGTTTCTCTGTGCCTTTATCGTTATAGTTGTGGTGTGGACTCTGCTATTCTGTAATATTGAGAACGATTTTTAGAACTATATCTTTATCGTTATCTTTATAGTTATTGTGCTTGGTGTGAACAGGCCTTAAAACTTGCCTTTATTACCAAACACAGAGTTAGCGTTATTTGTTTGTATACTGCAAGACAAATCCATATAAAAATTTTAAATGTACAGGTTATTTTCTGCCTGGGTATTATCCATTAAGTTTAAGAACATTTTTTAAGCCTAAAATGCAATTACAATTATAACGCAATTCATAATTTAAAATATGGGTAAAACATTCCTTTATGCTACCACTTATATTACTTTATATTAGAATATTGGGCCCTATTTTGAGACTTTTCTGAGAATGTACAGCTTTCCCGCAATACTGCCATAAACAGTTTAAATATGGCTCTGGCCTGTATCCAGCACTGTTCACATACTAACCCTCACAACTCCGTTTGTCTGCCGCCAGTTCGTACCCAGGGTCACAGGCACACTTGTAACTACCAAGCGTGTTGACACAGCGCTGCTCACAGCGACCGTTGTCGGGTCTGGAGCACTCGTCCATTTCTGCAACAACAAGAACATCAAAACTTGAGTTCTGAGTATCAGGGAGTCTATTTTTTTCCCTTTAATGTTTCATCATGTTGGTTACTGTCCAAATATTTTATGTGCATTCCTGAATTTAAAAAAATGTTGAGCTATAATGTTAAATTTTGAACTATAATGCCAATCATCACTCCAATCAATTTCCATAGATCAAATCCAAGATGAAACCATGAAGCAAAAAACGTTCACCTCACCTTTGAAGAAATTAGCAGCAAATCCAGCCTTGTTGACAGAACCGTCAGACACAAATTTCATCCAGAGCTGGTTGGAACTGGATTTAATATCATCGGGTTTGTCATAACCACAGAATCTGCCCAACAGCGGGCTGTTTTCTGAGTTCCCATCTCGAACCTCCAGGTAGTCGTAGGCACAGTTATCGTGCCTCTCGATCTTGGATTAAAAAGAGGAAAGATAATGGAGAAAAAGGAAATGGAAAAAGTAAATTTAAACCTGAAAGACCTGAAAAACATTTCTTTTCTTTCAATGCAAGACATGCCATTAAAATTTGATAGTATCCAGCTGTGACCATAACCAACCTTTTCATCAAGGTCTAGAACATCTTAAAAAAATAAAGTGGAAACAAGGCGGAATGTTTTCCCCCTTTTCTTTTAAAGATCTGCAACATCTCTTCTTTCCAAAGACAAAGATCATGGGGAGTTTTGGGTTTATTTACACCAGCTGTTTAGAGACAATCTAAACCAAACCCAGAGCCAATGCAATGACATGACAAAATCAGAGTCAGCTAGACGAATGACACAAGCACTAAGTTAAAGTTACAATCTATAGTCATTACAAAAAAAAAAAAAGATCCTCAGTATTAAAGGGATAGTTCACCCCAAAAATGAAAATTTGATGTTTATCTGCTTATCCCCAGGACATCCAAGATGTAGGTTACTTTGTTTCTTCACTAGAACACACACAGAGATTTTTAACTCAAACCGCTGTGGTCTATCAGTCATATAATGGAAGTGAATGGGAATCTCGGCTTTGAGAGCCAAAAAAAAAACAAAACAAAAAAAACAAATGCAACCCTGTGGCTCATGACAATACACTGATGTGTAAAGACTCGAAACAATCGGTCTGTGCAAGAAACTGAACAGTATTTAGTTCACACAATGTCCGAACTGTCCTGAGCACGTTCTCAATAGCCGGCGAATGGCGGCTTTACAGCGGATCGCAGACTTATAACTGCATTACCGCCACCTATCTCTCAAATGGACCACTGACACTCCTAATTGAGACTGTAGATAGAGTGTCAATGGTCCATTTGAAAGATAGGTGGCAGTAATGCACTTATAAGTCTGTGATCCGCAATAAATAAAAGAAGACGCGTCATGTGATGGCTAGTAAGAACGTGCTAAAGACAGTGTGACATTGTTGTGAATCAGAGTTAAAAAGCAATATAAATGCTGTTCAGTTTCTTGCGCAGACAGATAGTTTTGTCTTCATGTGTTTTGTTTTTTTTGACTCTCAAAGCCATGATTCCAGTTCACTTCCATTATATGACTGACAGACAGCAACGGTTAGAGATAAAAATCTTTGTTTGTGTTCAACTGAAGAAACAAAGTCATCTTTATCTTGGATACCCTTGGGGTAAGCAGATAAACATTAAATTTTTCATTTGTGGGTGAACTATCCCTTTAAGTGTACTCTGTTTATATAATCAAATAATTATATAATGATGTAAGGGTCTTTCTTTTACATTTTAGCAATGCCATTAGAGTCAATGTTAAAAAAAAAAATTACTTTAATGCATGCATGTTCTGAAGTACAATATAATATAATATAAGAGTATAACATATTCTAACAGAAAGTAAACAATTAATCATTTTATTAATTTGTGTATTACTGTGCACAGTGCAACTGTATATTGTGCAACTGTATACAACTGTATATACACAGTCTTTTCTTGTTTAGCACACACTTTAGCAATTAATCACATGCTTATAATGCAGTAATAACAATTTAATAATAATTTTTAATCATACCTCAAACGACTGGAAGGTAAGGCCTACATGGTAACCCTGAGCCACAGCTATCTTCCACACACACGCTTTGTTAGGTCTGTAGTCATCTGGATAGTTCGGAGACTGAATTTGACCATTGTCTTTCTTCACCTCCCCACCGCAAATAGCTACAAGATAAAAGATTACAGTGAAACATGATAGTGAAGAATGAAAATGACTTCTTTTACAATATGAACTACTGGAAATGGATATTGTTACAGTAGGTGTTCACCTAATGGAAACTCAGTTATTCAGTAATTCCGCTATGGTTGGATTTAGTTCTATGGGGCAAAAAACTTATTACAAACAAATTTGACAGTGTTTTCTGTTGACATGCTATTTTTTAGCACTCCCTATTAGCAGCAAATCCAGCCTTGTTGACAGAACTCCACTGTAGCCATGAAATTGGTACCTTCGTAAACAGCAGAGAAGCCCTTTCCCACCCAGTTGCTGCTGCTGCGAAACTCAATCCAAAGGCGACTGTCTGTAGAGACGATTGGCTCTGGTAATTTATCCCCACAAAATCGACCTGCATACAGAAGTACAAACAAACAACTCAACATTAATTTAGCTTCACTTCGACTTGTTCATATTGTTCTTTTGAAATGTCAGGTGTTCATCTTAAACCTTTCAGTGGTGCTTTCCTCCAATATCCATCTCTGATCTCCACATGATCATACCAGCACAAATGACTCCGGTATAAATCCATAGATGTAAAGTTCAGAATGATCTTAGGGCGAAAAAAGTAGTAAATTGTTACTGAAGGAAAGTTGAAAATCTGCGAAAGTCTTAATAACTGTGCAAATGCAATGATTCTAACCAGGAATTCAATTCAGAAATCTTCATTTTAGACAATCTACTTGTTTGTTTACACTTGGTTGTCAGATTCATTAATAAGTCTGTTTTTTTTAATCTATTCTTTTTTACAATTCAAACCATTTTGCAGAGCATAAATTAATCCACTGTAATCAGGATGTTTGTTTTATAGTGAGAAACATAAATAACAATATTTTTTACAATCAAGCCTCTAAAATGGTATTACACTGTAAAAAAATAAAAAATAAATAAATAAATAAATATATATATATATATATATATATATATATATATATATATATATATATATATATATATATATATATATGGCTGTAGACGTTAGTGTTTTCTCTTGTTTCTTGGTTCTAAATAAATGCGACTTATAGTCCAGTGCGACTTATATATGTGTTTTTTTTTTTCCTCGTCGTGACGTATTTTTATACTGATGCGACTTATACTCAGGTGGACTTATAGTCCGAAAAATACGATATATATTATATATATATATATATATATTATATATATATATATATATATATATATATATATAATAAAACAGATTATTGGAGAATGCTTTACCAAAAATAAATAAATAAATAAAATTTTGACATTAAAATTTCATGTTTAATTTAACAGGTTTTTGTTTGCAGTGTTGGGGAAAGTTACTTTTAAAAGTATTGCATTGCAATATTGCATTACTCCATAAAAAAAAGTTACCAACTAAATTATTACTTAGTTACTCTTTATGGAAAGTAATGCATGACAGCATTGTGTTACTCCATAAAAAGTAACCAATTGAATTATTTAGGTACTCTTTATGGAAAGTAATGCATTGTAGTATTTTGTTACTCCTTAAAAAAAGTAGCCAAATGCATTACATTGTTACACTTTATGGAAAGTATTGCATTACATTTTTGAATTATTCCATAAAAGAGTAACCAATTATGTTACTAAGTTACTCTATATGAAAAGTAATGCATTGCATTATTGTTTTACTCCATAAAAAAAGGAACCAATTGCATTATTTGCACATCTATGTTAATTGCTTCCTTTTGTCACCTTGGCAAGGTTTGCTTATTTGTTTTTAAATTACAAAAACTGTAAAGCCCCTTTAACACCAAAAGTTAAATGAATAATCTTTAGCACCTCACTCCCAATTCCTCTCTACACAGGGACAGGAGAGCTGTCAGTAAATAAATGGAAAAACAAAGTAACTAATGTTACAAATTTGAAAAAGTAACTCAGATATTCCATTGTAAAGTTACTTTAAAAAGTAATCTTTTTACATAACTCACTTTACTTTTAATGTGTTACCCCAACACTGTTTATTTGCCATTTCCTTAATATTAATTGTGCAATTTACTAGCAACGTCTAAGTAAAACATGGTTTTAACTTCAATTATTTTTCACTGGAAACCGTGAAATGTGGTAATGTGTGTGAAAAAAAATATTGAAAAATGGTTTGTTCCAATCTCTGTGAACAGATTTCATTAATGACTCAAAGAATAAGTGAATTGAATTTCTAAACTGATTAATTGAAAACAACTGCAAGTAACCAAAATGAACTGGACTTCCCAACTCTACGTGGGACCAATATCACAATTTACTCAATTCCATAAACTGTCCACAGGCCTAAAACGTCTCTTATGGCAGCTAATCAGAGTGATTCACCAGCGCTTCTTCACCTTTTCTCCCGGTGTGACTGAAATTCTCCATATGCAGTGCATATATGCTGAATAACCATTGGGAAAACCAGGTGAAGAGAGGTTTCCACTACTCTCCTGCAAACTATCTCCACATTCTAAGAGAGACAGAAAGAAAGAAACAAAGAAAGGTCATAAGCTGTCAGTGTTCAAGAAGAGTTAAGGTGGACAGTTCATTACACATAAACATGATGCGATCAGTTACACAATGGTCCACGGAGACTGCCTGTATATAAAACTTTGTTGTGCGTCACAAAACACAACAAAGACAAAAGACCACAAAAAAGTCTGGATTGTCTTTCACAGTGTGCGCCTTGAGCACTGTCCTGTTATGAAGCACATCTGCTTCTAATGTTCCACACCTGCCTGATATTCACAGCAAAGAGCAAGAGAAGGAAATAAAAGTGCTGCAAAATTCAAATCAAAAGAGTTCCATTTTATATGGTGCTGCGTGCAATTAAAATCAATCAGTTCACAGGCAGTATACTGTATTAAATGTGCTGGGTAATTAAACGTTCTGGTGGTCACTGTGGAAATGCACATGTCAAACCAGCATTGCTTCATTAAATGTCAAAATATCAGGAGTTTCAAAACATATTAATAAAAAATAACATGTACAGTAATGTACAGCCTGCTTTACGCTTGGGTCCTGATTACGCTTTCAGCTCATTATTTTCTGATAATGAACAGATAATTGTATATTATCCTGCTTGTCACACAACTACTAATTAACTGACTAAATAAATAGATATGAACTATTGATGTAGTATTATTTTATCTAAGAAAAAGACAAAACAATACAAAGTAAAAATCAAATTAAACAAATCATTAAATAATAAAATAATATATAAAATAGTAAGATTTGCATAAAATAAAAAAAATACAACAGTAAAATAAAATAAAATAAATAATAATAATAATAATTGTTTTGATATGACACTTCACAATAACAACATATATATTTGATCACCATAATAATAATAATAATAATAACATTAAAATTTAAAATTACTAAATTAAATATAGAAAATAATAATGACACTTACAATACTGACAATAAAATAAACATTAAAAATAAAAAAATATAGAAAATAATAATGACACTTACAATACTGACAATAAAATAAAACATTACAAACATATTGGTTACATATGGTAACCCTCATTCCCTGATGGAGGGAACGGAGACGTCACGTTGGATGACCAACGAATTGGGATATTGCTTGGACAGACCAATCTACTTCAAGTGTAAACTAAATGAGCCAATGCAGATTGACATGCAATTATTGCAGCCAGATGCTGCTGATCACGGCGTGAGATTAAATCAGGCAGCAGGTGCAACACATATTCAGGTTTTCACTGAGGAGCCAAGCCGGTTACCCAGCCACTCATCGGTGGGGCAGGAGCTATGGCGACAGGACGTGACATCTCTGTTCCCTCCTTCAGTGAATGAAGGTTACCATATGTAACAGAGACGTTCCCTTTCAGTTGGTCAATTTTGACGTCACGCCGGATGACAGATGAATTGGGATCCCTACCAAAGGGCCACAGCGACTGCCCCTTCCAGAGTCCTGTGAAAGCCACATGTGCCCCTATTTTCTGGCGCAGGCCAGGGCTCAGCACAAGAAGACCAGGATATAGGGGTGTTCAAGAATTGTGTCTTGTCCGTTTCCCGCATGTCGGCCAGACACAGCAATGGCACTCCAGGACCACCATAGTGGACATCACACGACTCCGAGACCACGCCGTAACCTCGTTGCTCGTAGAGGTCCGTAACGGTACGGAGTTCTTTGAGAACTTCTGGGTCATGACCACCCTCGTGCAAGTCCCTCAGTGCCTTTGCCTGGTGCACTTGCAACAACGCTGTAGCGTGTAAAGCGGAGGCAGCTCCACAGGCCGTATAAGCACTGCTGATCAGAGCCGATGAATGCCTACAGGCCCAAGAGGGAAGCAACGGTTTCCAAGTGGTCTGGGAAAGCATAACCCTTAATTTCCAGATCCGAATCCGGCGCTGATGGATCTTCCTCCCCGGAGAAGTCTGGCTCACCCTCCGATGCCGCAATCAACATACGATGCAGGTAACTGATTCTTCCCCAACATACCAAGTAAAATCGTATGTTTTTATTTTGTTTTCTATATGACAAATATAATTCAATATGCTATATACTGTAATTATACGCTATAATTCAGGCAGAAATACACCTGGACATTTTCTCATTTCAAAAATATGCACCCATGCAACCATCTGCAAAAAAAAAAAAATAAAAAGAAAATGTGAAGAACATAATGTAAACACTGCCATAATTCATCAACAGCAATCGTTTGGCGTAAATGTGCGGTATTCACTAATTGCAAATTGAAACCAGAAGCCAGTAAAAAAAGGTTTTATTTCTACTTTGAACTTGTTTTAATGACACTTTTTAAATAGTTTTAATTAAATAAATACATATGCAATTCAATTGTAGCTTTTTGAAGCTTATTAATCAGATAAGGCTGCATCGCGGTTCCTGTTTTTATTCATTTATATTCAGTGTGCAATTAAAATGAAACAGTTCATGGGCAGAATACTGTATTACAAGAGCTGGGTAATTAAACGCTCTGATGGTCATAATGACAAACCAGCATTGCTTTGTGAATGTCAAAATCTCAGCAGTTTCATAATATATTCAGAAAATGTCATGGATAATGTACAGTCAGCTTTACACTGATTACCTTGTAAAACAAAAAAAAATAAAATAATGTATTATTAATATACATTACGTTGTGGGGTTGTGCTTATTTGTATGTTCTAAAAGTACAAAGTAAAATCTTATTTCTCCTGCTTTTATTTAATTTTGAAAGATTTTTTTTTATCTTAAATTTGACAAAACCAAGCTTTTAAGTACCACTGGTTTGGATGTATTTGCTTGACGGTTTACACTCATTGACTCTCTGGTAGTGTGTGTTTGAACATCTCTGTAAAGTTTCAATGAAAAATGTCTTGACCTCCTTGTACTGCGTTTAGCTGCTGTCTCCTAGAAAGCAAGCGTTCTCTCCTATGTTTTATCAGGGAAAGAAGACAAATTACAAACTTCCTGTGCTTGACCAGTGTTTACCCAAGCCAGGAGTCACCGAGACCGTTGCCAAGATACCACACCACATCAATTGTGGATACCATGCGATTTCCAAACAACAATCTCAGCGTGTCCCACCCAAGACAGGAAATGGGGGGGGGGGGGGGTCTAATATGTATATCCTTTAACAAAATTTGTCATTGCTGGACATTTTGATGATTTTGCTTATGTATGTACTGTGTGTATATATATATATATATATATATATATATATATATATATATATATATATAGTGTTGGATGTAATGCATTACTAAGCAATTAATTACTGTAATTTAATTACTTTTTAAATGTAAGCCTAGAAAAATTCTCTACAAAACAATAGTGAATTTAACATAAAAATATGACATCTAATAATTTTAACGTAACCTTCTCCCTTTAAATACGTTGTTCTGTTCAAGAATAATTCAGGCAATTTGATATGATTTATTTGAAAGAATTATAAGAGCATTTTCATGTCTATCATTGTATAGTTCAATTGTTAATTATATATTTTTTTGTGTGGTTTTTTTTTACTGGAAAACAAGACAAAACACTGACTGAGATGTTTGTTTTTGCATGATTTTGTTGTCCAGACCTGGATACCTGTGATGTTTGCGGTCAGACATGTTTTCATGCTTACGGTTTCCAATGACCCAGTTTTTCTATCTACACCATCTTTTACTCTTGTTGAGTCTGACAGACTTATTTCTACAGAAAGATGATGATGTGACACTTTAGCATTCTGTAATTCTGTACAGTTTGTGTGTGTCATTTTCTTACTTGGACACTTGTAAAGTTTGCGTGCCTGTGCGATGTCTCCTTTGCTCAATCTGGTCCTCTGACCGATGGGCGGCCGAACTCCGTTCACATCATATCGTGGCAGAATGGTGTCCAAAAATATCCCTCTGTCAGGAAAAAATACATGACTTCAATCAAAATGAACAGATGCATAAAGACAAACCAGTCTTGTTATTTTAATCCCTATTCACTACCTCGTTTCCTGGAATGTCTAGCAAAACTCTCCACACCCACAGAAAGAAACATGGGTACTATAAACACAAATGTTATCTCACACTTTAAGATACTGCAAGTTTCAGCAGATGTACAGAATGTGGTGGTTAGGACTCGACAGGCTGTAAAGTCATTTGTGGAGCAGACACCAATCCGAAGGGAATTCAAGCCAAGCCGTGTTATCCGTGAAAGCAGACATGGAAGCTGCGGCCTGTGGCTCGCCTGCTCTTCTGTTTTTGTTTTCTGTCTAACACTTTATGCAAATGTTGAGTATACTTTGAGAGCTTTACCTTGGTCTGCAAAAATTTGATGACTCAGTTTCAGCATTTGCATGCATTATTTTAGTCCAACGTTACAGGTGCTGTAGTCTGACAGTGTTTTAAAAAGCATGATTAGTGCTCGACGGTAAAACGGTTCATACCAAATACCGGTGTTTATTTTTCTTATGATATCATTTTTTTAAATACCACAACCACGTTTGAAACACAACACCATTTGAGAGGGGTCTCTTTTCACTGTTGCAATATGAAATCAGTAGAAAATGTGTTCATGCATGAAATAAATAAATACTGCCATATACTGTGAAACCAGTATAATTTTGAAAAATACCATGATATAACTTTTTTAGTCATACTGCCCAGCACTAAACATGATAAATTTCAGTAAGCTTCTTTCAGCATTCTTTCTGATGTTTATTCATGTTTATTTGGTGCTATAACTAGTAGACAAGTATAAGAAATGATCGGTTCACCTCTTGATTGAACTAAAGCTGCTACAGCAATCAATCATGCCAAAAAGCGTCAAAACTATATTTATTGCTTGTATTTTGTGATAAAACTGACAGAATTTGAAAGCTTAGATTTTGTTTCATATTTAAAGTAATACACAGCTTATTGTGATTATTGCATGGCAGGTGTGCTGCAAATAATGTTTAATGAAGTTCACGCAACAGAAAAGAGAACAGAGTAAAAGAGCGATCTTGAGATTTAAGAAGCCATATCAATATCGATTAAAGGTGCTGTTTGTAGGATTGACACCGAGTGGTTCAACTTGGAATTGCAACTCAAATTCGAAATATTGGAGAGTGTTTTTTCACCAGGTTAACTTAGCATGTTTCTTAAATATCTGCAAACAAATTACAAAGTCAAAAACTTGATAAACAGATATTGTTAATCTAGCATTAGCATTCACACAGCTGACATGTTTATCTGTTGTAGTTTATTCAAGTAGGGTGACAAAATAAATGCTGACCGTGAAAACACGCAATCAGAGAAATAAAATATGGTTTCAGCCCTCTAAAACTGTTTTGGCCACTGCCAAAATTTTGGTGCATCACTATACTCTAGCATGATGTTTGGTCATGATGAAGTGCATCCAGACAGCTCACATGCTTACATGTTGTAGCTTATTCACAATGTGAACACTGTCTGACACGATTAAATGGCACTCTTTCTTGGCAAATACTTCAATTAAGGATAAAATGGACAATAACTTCATCAGTTTTCTGTGAAATTGAAGACATTAAAACATGCATTCAGAACTTATGATTATTTTTTGTGTAATAAAGTCCCAATATTCTTAAATATCCACACAGTAACAGAGGTATTATGATATTACATGATTATTCTTTAGCTGGTTTAAGGACCAAGAGACACAAATACAGTATTGTGACAATGCTAGGTTACTAACATTTGTCTCAGGTGCTTCGATCAGCTCAGACGGATTGCACTTTACATCTGGTTTAATATGTCTCAAACGAGTCTTTGACCACAAACGTTTCAGGTATATTTGTAGCCTTTTCCAAACATGTCCAAAATGGCTTAGCTTGCTTTGTTTTAGATTATTTGTTTTGCACCAGACTTTGTCCTGGACCACCTCTGAATGTGGTTTAAGGAAGCAGATCACCAACATTTTCCAACGCTAGAAGAGTAGAACTGTGTTACATCAAACCAATCAACTGAAGTCTGGATGATGATGACACAAAGCATAATAAAAACCCCTCAGGTCTGACGACTCCACAGCACCAACAGAAAAACAATGACCCTTTCTGGGACAGTCACTAAATCCGGCAGGCCTGAGACAGAGAGTTCCCACTAAACTGGCACACCCAACACGACCTGAATTCATGTTCTACTTGACAACCTCACACGGCACAATAACCTCCTAAATGACATCACGACACTCCTGATTGGCCGCTCCAGGCCTGATGCTTCCTTAAAAGTCATGACATCATTTGGTTGTACGCAAGCTATAAACAAAAGAAATATTGAGTAATATGAAACAGATTTATGCTTTCCAACACATCCTGTTCTACAGTCCTACTAGCTCAGGCTGGAAAAATGTTTGCACAGTTTAGCAAAGAGTAGCAAAGAGTGATTCAGTGTCAAAAACCTGTCTGTTTTCTCGCCCTTCTTTTCATACTTTGACACTCTTTGCTAGTTTATCGTCAAGCTTTTCACTGGACGGTGGCCAGCGAGGGTCTGCTCATTTGTTTGTTCCCATGGGAACCTTCCAGTCAACAGCAGGCATGTTCAAATAAGGCTCAACTACAAGCTTTAAATGAAAGAAATGCAAACCACATTTCAAATCAATAAACAGTGCAGTTAATTAAATATGTCCTGTCTTCAGGTGGAAATCAGAAAGATCTAAGACACTTACAGCTACAAGAGACAAAAAAAAGAAAGAAAGATAAAAACCACTCTATCTGTGCATCTCATGAAAGCTTTTAAAAGGAATTCCAGGTCATACACAATTATAAAATACTAATTTAATTGTAATTTTTTATTTTATTTTATTAAAAATATTTTTATTATTACTATTAATTATTATTATTGTAGTTGTTTTTGTTGTTTATAGCTATTTCTGCTATATATTTTTTAATATTGGCAAAAATATTGGTATCACTACTATAAAATGTAAACAGAGCTTATATTAAAATGTATATTATATAAAAATAATAATATTCCCATATTCACTGTATTAAAAAATATTGTGTGTAAAATGTAAATAATTAAATAATTTATCTTTAGGCATACACACACACACAACGAAAAACAATATATTTTTCATAATTGTTATAATTAGAAATAGTAATACAATTAATTTATTACAATATAATTTTTCTTGTTGTTTTTTTACAATAACAATTATGCATATTTTCCTCTACAAATTTGCATATCTGAAAAGCAAATAACAACAACAACAATAACAAAAAAATCTCATTTTAATTATTGTGATGCTAAAAACAATAAAAGGCAATTAAAAAATATTAAGGGCTATTTAATATTATTTTGCATAATAATTTTAATCAAAAATGTTAATGCTATAATCAAAATAAAATAAAAAAATAACTATATTTAGTGTGTATACATATTTTACAGCAAAAAGACTGAGATTCACTATAATAAGATTTGTAAAAAAGCTTAAAAGTATTGCATTACAAAAAATTGGTTAATTCTCATGAAAACAATGGCACAAACTTGGAAATAATGAAGAAAAAAATAAACCTTCATGCTCTTAAAACTGTATTTTATTTATGCAAAATATTATTTTATCTTTTGATTTTGTGGTGAAATGGGACCTTATTTTGGGTCTGTGAGTCCAGGGCTGAACAGTAGATGTGTGGGCTGGTGTCATCTCACACTGAAGACATACTGCAAGCTCTTTATTTGCTTTTGGCTCAGCTCACCAGCACCAGTTTGAAGAAGAAAAAGCTCTGTGAGCAGGGTGGGTGGAACGGGGGCCAGGAGACAAAGGAGGAGGTCGGAAAACATGCCCCAGACAAAAAGCTAGGAGGCTCACCCGCTTCTCCGGGAGAAAGGTTTGAGAAAAAAAAAACTGAGGGAAAGCCATGAAATCCTCCTGATACAAGTGCAATCAAAGAGCCCATCTTCCCACGGAGATTTACAGTATGAGTACTCTTCAAACACAGCAGGAATGATGGGAAAAAAAGACAGCAGGACAGTGCACAAACACTGTTAGCTTCTCTCAAGCTCCTGCGAGCTTTCTAATGTCCTGCTTACAAAGCCAAGAAGCATAAATCCATCTAACTTACCCTTTCATTTCCGGGTAAAAACATCTGAGGGTCAAGAGAGGAGGAATATATGATAAACTCAGAGAATCTAGTAATCATTTAATAATCATGGGTGGCTCTGAAATGAGAGGAAGCCCTGGATGAGTTCACCGTGTCTATATCTGCTCTCCTATACTTAACTCTGGGATTGAGTTTTCCAGAGCACTCCCAGAAGACGTTTACAGACACAGAAACCAGTCCTTTAGTGTCCTTGCTAACAAATGAATACAACTTCCATCCTCACTTAACCTCCCAAACAAACACCTGGAATACGTACGGCATTACTAAAAACTGATCCTCCATATTTCCTCTCTTTACTCTGAAATGGGTTAAACAGGCAGGTTTTTCACTCGAGCGGAACCATTTCAACAGTTAAATTCTGGGTAAAAATAATCAGAGAGAGATTTTCACCTCACAACACTGCAACTCAGGTACTATCAAAAAAAGAAATAAAAGCCCTATTCTTCATAGAACCCTACAGGTATGAAAAAACAGCAATTTGTTACAAAAAAAGCAATATGGATGCCAAAATAAAATAGAAGAGCATGAAAAAAGGAAAAGGAGAACAAAAGGAGGGGAAACAGATGGTTCTTCTCATATAGACATGTGTTTGCGTGTGCCTCGACTCGTGTTACGCTCGCTCTGGGGGAATGTTGCCTGTAGGCTGTCAAAACTAGTCAGGAAAAACTTTTGATAAATACATGCAATGAGAATAACATTCTACAATCCCATCAGCAAAGCCTTTTGAGGACGATCCAAAAGTTCCTGTAGACGTCTCAATCTACAGTTAACATTTCTTTTCCTCGTATATAGCACGCTGTAGAGTTTCTTCAAGATTAAATGAAGGCTGAAACCAAAATTCAAATTTAAACAAACTCTACAGTCTCTCCTGCTCACCAAGGCTGCATTTATTTGACCAAAAATACAGTAATATTGTGTAATAATATTCCGATTTAAAATATCGGTTTTCCATTTGAATATATTTTAAAATGTAATTTATTCCTGTGATCAAAGCTGAATTTTCAGCAACATAACTCCAGTGTCACATGATCATTCAGAAATCATTCTAATTTGCTGATTTGCTGCTCAGGAAACATTTATTATTATCAATAGTGAAAACAGCTGAAAACTATGTTTTTCTTTTTTTTAATGAAAATATTCAATGTAAAAGGTTTTTACTGTTACTTTTGATCAATTTAACTCATCCATCCTGAATTAAGTTATTAGTTAAAAAAAAAAAGGTTGTAGTCTTAAGTTATACTTATATTATGTATATTATACTGATATATTAAGGATTATATTAAATAATACTTAAATAATCATTAGCAAAAAAAAAAAAAAGTGTGGTAAAATTTTATCCGGGTTAGTTTTCAGTAAGATTTTGCCATAGCTGAGCACTGACGTGATTGAAACAATACTGAAAAGGCCAATTCAAAAAACAACAACGGTTTGTTGCAAAAAAGACAAAATGAAAGTGTCTCAAACAGTGTTTAGCATAAAGCTAGCCAGTTTTTTCCTGCTCAAATCCAGAACCACAGTGATAACAGAGTACACTTCGCTAAATGACAGGATAACTGTGTGGTTTCACAGACGTCATCAACCGAAATGAATTGTTTTAGTGTGTGTGTGTCTGTTCATCTGAGAATGAAAAAAAGAGGTCAGTCAGTCCACTGGGGCACAGAGATGAGAAAACCGTTCCATTAGTGTCTTTTAGGCAAATAACTGCAATAAAATGTTTTCGCAATAAAAAAATAAAACGTTTCAAATCTGGCCAAACACAAACTTGCATTACACAGTTACTGTGATCCAAAATCCTATCATGGGGCATGAGGAGAATCAGGAAGTGAATTAAATTGATCTGACACTGAGAGAACGGTTAGATGATATCTGAACCGAGCCTATCCACACACATGGAAACTGACTGGTTTGCTCTGTGAACAACTGACAGGCACTGAGAAGCACAAAAGCGGTGTTGTGAATGCTCAGCAGAAAGAGTGTAAGAGGAGAGAGATGCTCAGATAGCCTCCCGCCTCAGAACTGCTGATGCCTCGCTCAGAGGTCACCCTGAGAATAATGAGAAGAAGCGCGGAGAGACTCCGCCGAATACAGCATCATTCAGTATTAAAGACTGTCATTTAAGTACAATTAGATGCAGACCTATAATAGATTTTACCGATAGCTAGGTTGGACCACGCTAGGTTGGACCACCGATACCGATTAATCAACCGCTAGTATTTAATTAATTAAATTTTTTTTTTTTTAAACACTACTGAACCATACTTTATTCTAAATGAATAAAATATTCATATATTTTTTTATATTGATCATTAAAGCTAGTTTGTAGTATATTAACTACTGTTAAAACAAGAAACTTTTAATGTTCAACTGAAGGGGCGGTCTAAAACTTCACTTTAAGAATGAACAAAGTGGCATAGATGAGTTTAGATGAGCAAACGGAATGAGAAAGTGCAATCTATATTATAGCAAATAGCTAGTCTTTTATTATAGCTCTCTAAATGAGGAATACTTTATTAGATACACAGAAAGACAAGCATTTCGCTGAAAAAAGGAAAAGAGACAAAGGTTTGCAGCCTAGGGTTGTCATTCAATACATTAACAATGACAGATAGAATTAAAGATAGAGATATTACAAGGAAACAACTATCAGTGCCGATTATTCAGCAAAACCGATACATCGGTCGACCTCTAAGAAGAATCCTCATAAAAAACAAGCAACAATCAAGCAATGTGAATAACTGAGCTGTTCGAATCACGGCTATAACAAGAATAAAATAAAAAATTTTTGCAATACCGTATTTTCCGCACTATAAGGCGCACCGGATTATAAGGCGCACCTTCAATGAATGGCCTATTTTAGAACTGTTTTCATATATAGGGCGCACCGGATTATAAAGCGCATAGAATAGAAGATACTGCAGTCAAGCTTTGACTGGGTTTGCGTTATGCATCCACTAGATGGAGCTGTGCTAAAGGGAATGTCAACGTTTTGACAGATCGCCTTGATCCATATATAAGGCGCTCCGGACTATAAGGCGCACTGTCGTTTTTTGAGAAAATTAAAGGCTTTTAAGTGTACCTTATAGTGCGGAAAATACGGTAATTTTTTTTTGTTTTGAGACCGGATGCAAAGGTTAAAAACATTCACCTTGCAAGTGCAGTGAAGTCCAACTCGTCTGAACTGTTATATTGTTATATTGTTACTGTTATATTGCAATAAATGAGTTGCATAAATATTCTTCAAAAGCCGTATTTATATTTCACGAAGCATATAGGTTTAGAACAAGGCTGAGTAAATAATGATAGATTTTTTAATTATTATTATTTGTAATTATTATTATAAGTCAGTGAGATTTAAGTCTGTTTTATTATCTGCCAGAAAAAAAGTTTCATATTTGCTAAGTGTGAGTGATGTTGTTTGCATTTAATTTACATTACATATTATGTATATATTTATGTATAACATTTCTGCATATAAATTATAATGTACATACAATATATGCAATTAATACTTCCAAGTTGTGATCATTTAGTTAATTATATATTTTTAAAATTAAATGCAATGATAAAATTATGTGTGTGTGTGTGTGTGTGTATGTGTGTGTGTGTGTGTGTGTGTGTGTGTGTGTGTGTGTGTGTGTGTGTGTGTGTGTGTGTG
The DNA here is from genome assembly GCF_963082965.1 of Carassius carassius. Lineage (NCBI taxonomy): Eukaryota > Metazoa > Chordata > Actinopteri > Cypriniformes > Cyprinidae > Carassius > Carassius carassius. The sequence goes on along the minus strand of NC_081775.1, from coordinate 7,059,744 downwards.
TGTGTGTGTGTGTGTAAAATTGTATATGCTACACTGTTGGGAACATATGTCCCCACAAGGATAGTAAAACCTGAATTTTTCGACATTATGGGGACCGGCCTGTGGTACCAATGTATAGTAAATGATGTTTATCTGAAAGTGTAACAATGCAAACAGGTTTTCTATAAGGGGTAAGTATAGGGTTAGGGTTGAGAAAATATTGTTTGGGCAGTATAAAAGTAATAGAAGTCTATCTCCCCACAGTTCACAGAAACAAACGTTTGTGTGTGTGTGTGTGTGTGTGTTTTATATTAATTATGATTAATTAAGGGGTGGACATAATTTGGTATACGGAGGGAAATTATAAAAAATGTGACGATACTTAAGAGGTTCTTACCTGGAGAAAGTGTTTCTTGCATAGTGCATGATGCTGTCGAAGTCATAGACCTCTCCGAGTGAGTCCACCTCACCAGGCTCCATCTTCAGGAAGTTGTACTCCTGTCCTATGAGACGAAACCCAGAATGAGACTTAGACAGGAAGTGATGACAACAGTAAGAGCCCATACTGATCATTCAACAAAACAGGTTGTTTTTTCATCATTGCAGTATCACATTTACTAATTAATTACTATCATATTTATTCTGTTCATTATGATATATTATACTTCAAATGTATTATTATATCAGTGAGTATGTTCAAGTAAATCAGAGCAATGTGTGTCCAGCATGCATTGGGAAAATCCCCAAGTATTCCTGAGTGGATCCCATAGTAACACCACACACGCTCTTATTTCCTGTTTGCTGCCACTAATTATTATGAAAGACTCTTAAATATTGTGGTTCAAAATATTTAATGTAATGAAAGGGCAAAACACGGTTACAAATAATATTTTTACAGCCTCTATCATCAGTGCATTTTTAAAGTCACAGACATTATTTATGAATCTTACTCTCTGCTGAGAACCATTCTGTGCCATATAATGAGTCTGTAATGAGCTCCATTTGCACAGATGTCTAACGACAGCCATTATTTAAGCATATCTTGTTCATTAATGCTGGCTAAAAATTGTGAAAAATGTCGCGCTCTCGGAGGCACAGCTGGTCGGGAGTCAAAATATGCCATGGCCGAGATATTTCTAGGCGCACATTTTATTGGATATAAAATACCATACAACAAATGCCTTCTGCAATCAAGCGCTAGAGATTCTCTAGTGTTTTGGCTGGTGTTTGGTGATTTTTAGAGGAGGAATGATGTCAGTTCTGCTTAAGTGCACACAGATGTTCTTTCAGAGGAAGCACAGGTGAACAGAATCATATTAAATACCAACATGATCCACTAATGTTTCATAACATCACAAATTGTACAAGAAAACCGGTTTGGAACGAGTGTGAGTAAATAATGAATTACATGTTGTGATTTTTTTGCTATCAAAAGCACTTGTCTTCAGTGTCGATATGTTTTAGGCCACTGTACATTAAGTCAGGGGTTATGAGGTCTTAGGTGAAAGTAACACTGTTTTGCCCAGCATTGATCAGAAACGAGTGCAGCGGTGGATTTGTGCTGAGCTCAGCAGTCAAGAGTTTGTTTTATAAAGTGGGCCGTGTCGTTCCAAGCAAATGCTGTAACAGCTGCTTCTGTGAAAACTGAAATCGTCTTCTATGATTGCTGCCGGATTGTTGACCCCACTTTTCTATGCATCATCATGATAGTTTCCAGTTAGCAATACATGTTATGTAATCTGCACACAGAATCTTCAATACAGTCATTTCACACAAAAATGAGTGATATTCTGCCGCTGTTGTTTTTCCTACCTGGCTGAATGTTGTCCCGTATGATGCTGACATGATCGTCTCTGTCGGGTCGCGTGTGCTCATGCCAGAATCCGATCACGTGACCGAGCTCGTGCACCACAATCCCAAACTTATCACAGTTCTTTCCGATGGATATGGCCTGCGGACCCCCTCCTCTCCGGCCCACATATGAACAGCACCTGTACACAATTATAACATCACAGATCTTTTAAAATATATAATATGATATATAATAATTAATATTTAGTCATTATAAAAAAGACACTCCAACAATGTGCTTAAAATATTTACTATGTTATAGAGGGTAAACCACTATAAAAAACTAAAAAACTAAAAACTAAAAACAAATATATATATATATATATATATCTATATATAGGCTATATCATTGTCAAAGTCAGAGACATGAAAAATGTTAATTATAAATATAATATTTATAATAAAGAAAGTGTAATAATTTAGAAAATATACTAAATCTACAATACCACACTAAATATAAACTAAATATCTTTATTTCATATTTTTGTATTATCTCCATGAAAATTAAGCACATTTTCCATTAATAATTACTGTAAAACAACAACATCGAATTTAATTACACAATGATGTTTGATATCTTTCAACACACTTTGCATACATTAAATTTAGTAAAACAAGGAATACTACAATGTATAAAAATACTTTTTTTCACATTATACTAATAAAATAAGTCTTAATTTATTTATTTATATGAAACACCCTTCTTATCTTGCATCATGTAATATGTTTTTGTCGACTCTTAATGAAATAAAAGCAAGCAAAGTCACAAACTGAAACAGAACACAACGTGAACTCGAACAAAATGTCACGCATCGTTTGTTTTGTGCGTTTGCTTAGAGCTACGTGTTGCAAAATCCAGAGAGTCTGTACACGATATAACACAGGGGTAAGACACACACCAACACACTAAACACACAATCAAATGATCCCTTTTTCAAAGCACTAGGATATGCGGGAGAAAATCTGCTGATCTGCACACACACACACATATAAAGCCACATGTGCAGCCTGTGTGGGTGCAAAAGATCAGTCTTTAATTACGGAGCAGCCAGCGGCTTGCTCCACAAACTCTGCCTTGAACTTTGCTCAGAATGACAGGAATCGCCTGTACACACACACACACACACACACACACACACACACACACACACACACACAAACACACACACACACATACACACACACACACACACACACACACACACAAACACACACACTGGGGCTCAATCAAAGCATGGGTTGCCCATTGGCAACTACTGTTGCATACAAAGGGGGAAAAAATCTTAATGTTTCATCACCTCCACACACTGTTTGTGTGCCCATCATGGCCTAAAGTCGGACATAAAGGCCGCCTGTACTTCCACAAAGAACCGAAATGCCTGGCACAGACTGCACAGTGCTATATTTTCTGAAGTTTCCCCTCGCTTCCCAACCGCAACGGCACGTCTGCTTAAACAGTGAGAAAGCAAACAGTCTGTTACATTTGTCTCTGTCAGTATGACTTTCTTCCTTCGTCTGTAAACAAGTTCACTGAAGAAATAGTTGGTTTGGTTTTGTGTTCGTCTCGCTTATAAATTTAGGCAGTATGAGATATTGTATGTTCTGGATAATTTGCCAAAGGAAGCTTTCATCGCTCAGACTGAAAGACAGTATTTATTGCTCTTTAACAGACATTTCACTTCAGGGACCAGCTTTGTTTCTCCTAAAATTCATTTGGAGCAATAAAATGTACACCACTGAGACAGTGTAGAGCCAGTAGTGTAATATTATTACATCTCACACTAACAGAATATGAATGGCACAGCTCTGATCATCTGGTTTTGAAAAATTATAAAATTGTCATATTACAACCCCTGACTTGTATCTATTATCATCTTGTATCTTTTTAAATACATCAGCATTATTTTCACATTATAATAGCATTTCTATAATTATTTAAGTTAATAGTTTATTTCAGTACATCAAGATAAACTAAGATAAACATCAAGATAAACTAAATGAGCATGACAATTTTGGTTAGACAACTAGCTACAGTAAAGTTTTTATATTTTTTATTGTATTTCAGTTAACAAGTAATAGAAATATTTATGATTTTAGCTGTAGTGTACAATATTAACCTTACATAGCAGTGATTTGTTTTATGTTTGTTCTGCGAGAAAGCAAAATTGTCAATATAAATGTGGAAGAAGTAAAACCTGATTACAGAATTTTGTATTTTAGTGAATTTGAAATTTAGAGACATTGTAGAGATTTCTTCAAAATCTCTTTAGTTATTAGTGGAGACTATGGCAGAGATTTACAGTAAGACTCATGCATTTAGTTACAAATTACATGTAATCAAACAGACGGTGAACAACATTAACTGGAATGATTGTATATTGCAATTAAACTTCGCAATTGCGATTAAACGTTGCGATTAAGCTAAATTTGGTAGTTTTATATGTTGTTCCAGGGTTAGCAATCAGTGGATTTTGTTTCTTTCTATTGGGGAAGTAGGTTTATTTTTGGAGATTAGGACATTAAATTAGAAGCTTCAGTAATCTTTGCAGCTTACTTTCTCTAAATGTTGCATGTGGTCTGTGGAGGAGCTTTGAGTAGTGAACGTTCATCAAGCGCACATTTCAAAAGAGCAAAATAAATCCTTTTTTCCAGCAGACAGAAGCAGCTTACAACTGATGTGCTAACATGGCATCCCGGGGACTGATTTGTCTCCAACGGATGTGACCGTCAAGCTGGGCTCTGAACTTCTGCCACACCACTGAAGCATCTACGGGGAGCCATTGTTCATTGCTAAAACACACATGTTCAGGTGACAGTCCCATGGTGAACAGTGTGACACAAACGGCTGGTATTTCCTCAGCGAAGCATATGGAAATTGCAAGGTCAAGGCACGAGAGCCAACACACACATAACCACACAAATCTGTCTGTTGGCACACAAAGCAAATAAGTGGGAACAGAGGAACGGATCAGGTGGAAAACCACTTGAGCAATAAATCAGGAAGAGACCGAAAAGAAAGAGGAGTGAAAGAAGAGAGTGAAAAGCACATGCTCCACATGAGCGAAAGAAGGAAGCTGGAAGTGTCAAAGGTTTCGTCCTCCTGCTGCAGAAACTCTCTCTCACTTTGACACACCGACACATACACACCCATGTGAAGCATGCACATATCCGCTAACATACACCCTTAACCGGTTTTGGAGAGTAATGGCATTTATGTAATTTAATTACAAAATAAATGTAACTAATCCATTACAGTTACTGAGAACAAATGTGTAAATAAATTAGTTACTTTGCACAATGCCTACCCACATTTAGAGACTGCTTAGTTAAAGAGTTAGTTCACCCAAAAATGAAAATTAGCCCATGTTTTACTCACCCTCAAGGCATCCTAGGTGTATATGACTTTCTTGTTTCAGATGATTTCAATGGGAGTTATATAAAAAATGATCCACACTTTAGAATGGGAGTAGGCAGACTTTTTTTTCAACAGTCCAAAAGACATCAAATAAAGTGTCCACATTCACAATAAAACGTGCCTCACACAGCTCTGGGGCATGAATAAAGGCCTCCTGTAGCGAATCCATGCGTTTTTGTAGAAAAAAATATACATATATAAAATGTTATAAATAAGTTTTTCACTTCTGTTAACTGTCATACAAGGAAGTTGTTCCCTCGGTTGACGTAGTACATAGGCGTAGCATAAGCGCCGGTGCTTAGTGACAAACGTGGAAGCACAGTGGAGAGACAGCAAATTAGAAGAACAAAATGAGGATTTGTAAAAAATAATGTTGGAGGATTCCGATACAATCCAAGAGGAGACTGGTTCCCTATTGATACTTCACTCGTACTGTGTCTGCTAAGACGCTATGGGGAAAAATCATTTTTCTTCTATGCCTGGAGCCTTTTCAGTAACACAGTTTAACTGCACAGCCATTGGTTCCTGCAGTGAATTAAAAACGAAACAATGGCTCGGCAGCAGAGCTGCACGAGCCTATGGCAATGAAGCCATCTGGCTAAATAAGCAGGCATTCCACCATAGGATCCTCAGATTTCTTCTACTTCAGGGACGACGATGATCTTTGTTGATCTATGAGACTCAAAACCTGCTCACTATAGAAATACCTTGCAGTGGGTTTAGCTGAAACAGCGACCTTCTGCATGGTTAATTCGCTGCTCCTTCCGCCTCCTTCAGCGTCGCAGCAGCAACGGTCTCAGCTGATCGCCTGCCACCATCCGGCAAGCCTAAAAGAGCTTATTTCTAAGTAGGTAAGTTCTAAAAGAGCAATTTTCTAGCAATGATTTTGCAAATGTCACTTGGCGAGTGTAGCTTGTGCAGGGAACCCTGCATGATGCAGTGGAGTACTGAGTGTGTCGCCTGTCTTGGCAGACGGAATGCTCTCACTGAGAGCATGGGTCTCGCTCGTGGTCCGCCTTGAATGAAGGCAGCCCCGCTCTCTTGTTTCTCCTCGCTCAGCGAGTCTTGGAGAGAGAAACAGCAGAGTCAGGAAGATATGCAACAGGGTCTACGCGATCCCACGCCGGCCTAGAGCCCGCATGCTCGCTCTCCCCGCTGCACTTTGATCTGCTGTTGTGTCTTACATGTGAGGATTAGCATCCCTCATTACTTTACTTTACTTTACTTTATTGTCCACGTAGTGGAAATTTGTCTCTGGCTTCACATACATCAATACAACAACACATAACACATAAAATACAATACAAAGGGGGGAATTGTAATAAACATGTGAGGATTAGCATCCCTCATTACATCGAGCAGCTTAATCCTTCTATGTGGATCGAAGCATAACGCTGTCACCAATGATTCATATCGGAAATGGTCTGTGGCCCCGCCTCCACCACTCGCATGTTTCTCTCCTGCGTTACCTCGGAGGAGGAAAAGGTGAACTCACAGGGATGAGAGATCAGGCTTGAGTAATTTCACACCGGCAAAGCCCCCATGTGCATCACTCTCCACGCAGCTCTTTGATCTACCATTTGTCGAGCATCTTAATCCTTCTGAGTGGATCGTAACAGAACACTGTCACCAATGATTCATATCGTTGACAGCTTCGACTTGAGCACGCCTCTTAGGCCACGACCACTCTGAGGCAGCACTTACTAAAGTCGTCTGTTCTCTACAAGAGTATATGTCTTGATCTGCTTTGCTCACGGTTAGCCTTCTTCACTGAAGGAAGCCTCACTCCTCCCCTCGTCTGCTACGAGTGGATCTGAGAGAATGCGTGCAGCACTTTTGATCTGCCTGTGTGTTAACACAAAGATCATCAGTACCCCTCTTCTAATGAGTGGTTTGATTTTTTTAGGCGGACTGAAGGAGAATCCTGTTACTAGTTATTATTATCACTGATAACTTCAGATAGATGCGTCTGGGCCATGCCCACGCTGAGGCAGCATGAACATTAAGTCTAGCAAAGCATTTTTTTTGAAAGCACCCCATTCAGTTCTGGGTGCCTAAGGCAATATGTTGTTGTGAATACTAGGGCCATTCATGCACCCACACAACTATCCGCTGTGATAGAGGGAAAAAAAAATGCAAAAATTTTCAAAGGAGAGCATATATTTTCTCTTCAATACGACCCCTAGGCGGGGGCCTAGGCCTGGAAGGCCATCCCGGGGTGATAGACTGGTTCTTGGGGATAATAAAACAAGGCTATTCACTTCAATTCACTCGAAGACTCTCGAAATTCAGCAGCATGGTTCCCACCTCAGTTAAAGGTGCACACGTCCTGCACTCTGAGGTGATGAATTTTCTGGTAAAAAGAGCCATAGAAATGGTTCCTCCAGCTCAGAGCAAGTCAGGCTTCTACAGCCACTTAGAATGCCTGGGACTCAGGGTCAATTTTGCCAAGAGCTCACTGTTCCCCAGTCAATGTATATTGTTCCTGGGAACAGTTCTCGACTCAGCCCAAATGAGGGTGGTAGTCACACCAGAACGTGCACTGGGTATTGGCACTGCTTAAATTGCTATTCTGGTAGAGCGACTCTTGGTATGGGCTCAGCTCAACTTGGGTTCACTGAGAGAAACGCATGTGCCGAGCAGGTTGAACCAAGGTGCAGACATAATATCTCGGAGCAATGTCCCCTCAGACGCTCAAAAGCGGTTCAAAGAATCTGGGAGGAAGGACAGGGATGCGTTGGCCCACAAAATACCTGGTCCCTCTGGGCCCCCTTTGGTGCTTAAGGCAAGTTAAAGTATTAGTCGTTCCTCTAGCATAGCATGGCGGGATTCTACTGGTTCCCATAGCGTCTGGGCAGATGCAGTACTAGTGAAGTATTGATAGGAACGTATTCGGTTACTAACGTAACCTTGGTTCCCTGAGATATGAAAATGAGTAATGCATTGTTGGCCATGCTATGTAGCTGTACAACTCAGTCGTTGCTTCAGTCGAAGTAACCTGAGGATCCTATGGCGGAAAGCCCACTTATATAGCCAGATGGCCCCTCCCATTCTGGCGGGCTCTGGAGGACTTTGTCGCCATTGGTTTGTTTTTAATTAACTGCACGAACCAATGGCCAAGCAGTTACACTGCGTTATTGAAAAGGCTTTAGTCATCTGAGAAAAAGCCTTCCCCATAGCATCTTATGAGATGCAGTACTTGTACTTGCCTAGAAATGTACAATGTTAAAACATAAGTGGCAAGTAAACGACAGCGCAAAAATACGTGCATTCAATAGCGGGTAAATTTGACCCACTGGCGCTTATAAATGCCCAGTTTTTTTATCTGGTTTTATCTAAATAATTAACAAAATTGAATTGTAAATTGTATAATTTTAGTAAAAGTAAATGACTGGGAGATTTTACATCTGCTATGTACATTTGAAAAACAACCACAGGTAAAATTGACCCTGTAGCGGTTGTAGTATTAAAACGTTTTAAATAAATATATATATATATATATATATATATATATATATATATATATATATATATATATATATATATATATATATATATATATATATATATATATATATATATATATATATATATATATATATTTCTTTTTTTTTTTTTTTTTACAAAAACACATCAATATGATACAGGAGGCCGTTATTAACCCTCCAGAGTTGTGTGAGGCACATTTTATTATGAATGCGTGGGCTTTATTTGATGTCTTTTGGACTGTTGAAAAAAAAAACTGCTTACTCCCATTCTAAAGCTTGGAAGAGCAAGGATAATTGTTTAATATAACTCCCGTTGGATTCGTCTGAGGAGAATTAAGTCATATACGCATAAGATGCCCTGAGGGTTAGTAAAACATTGGCAAATTTTCATTTTTGAGTGAACTAACCCTTTAAGTGATGCTATTGATTGGTTTTCATGTTTGAATTTGCAGCGCACATAATTAGTGTTGAGTACTACTGTAAGGTTAACCCTGGATAGTTTAAATGTTTGAAAATGATTAACATTTGAAAACATTTGAAAAGTGAGAACAAAAACGTTCAAAATTTAGAAAAAAGTAATCAAAAATTAGCAGATATAATCAGTTACATTGCTTTAAAAAATAAATTGAAATTGTTACGCGACATTACATTTTGAACAGGGTAATTTATAATCTGTAACCCATAACATTTCCAAAGTAACCTTCCCAACAATGCACTTACCCACAGGGCCGGTAGGTGAAGACAATGTAGCTCTCTTCTGTTGTTCTCTCGATGAACGTCACACATGTGTGTTTTTCCCAGTGTCTCATGGCCTGTCTGAATATGGCTCTCTGGCTACCTGTACAACACACATAGGACTAGCAGTGAGCAGGGCGATCAAACTTTAAGGTACTGAGACATTTTTGTGATTTCTTGTGGACAAAAACAACCACTATCTGTTGTCAATAGTGTAGCTATTATATAAATCAGAGCTCAGATAGTTGATAGCAAATTTGCATGACGACTTGAAGCTGTTGCGAAATATAAATCCCACACAGAATTCCAAATTCATGTGGATTCCTATGAAAGTAACGCAATTTTGGCAACAAAAATTGTCAAACAACAATGAATTTGTCTGGACCCCACAGTATAAATAATTTTAACTCTTTCCCTGCAATTGATGGAATACTCCAGCTTCCTGTATTTTCACTGATATACACTAGGAGGTGCTATTATGCATCTTCTGAAAAGAACATTGAATCCCTGGATCAAAACATGGCGAAAAAGTAGAAACAAGCAATGGCATATGTAAGCATATGCTTATGTAAAATAATGTGATCAATCAAAAAACATATAAATCATAATGGCCAAATGTTACCGAATGAAATGTTGATCCAGGAAATGGTATAGGACCGTGAAAGCTTTGAGGTGTTGATGGAATTGATCTATTCCATATATTTTCTGATTATCATTCTGAATCTAATCCAGACAGTCTTTTGACAAAAACGCAATTTTCGCAATTGATTTTTTTCAAATGTTGATAGAAGAATGCATGAAGTTTTCTGTTTGTTTTGTTTAAAGCAGAGGCTCATATGGAAGCAAAATAATGACTTATGTCTTTGAAACAAAAAAGCATGCTGAATAGCACTAACTGAAAAATAATGCATTGAATTAACAGTTCTTGCATTTTAATGCCTTGAATTTCCAGGGCTTGCATTGTTAAGTCCTGAAATTTTATATAGTTGTTCATTTAAGCTGTGAATATTTCAATTAAAAATATTTCACACACCTTTTCATAATTAAAAAATCAATAATTCATATTCACGTTCCAGAATTCACTTCCAAAATATTAAATCGGTTAAAAATACGATGTATAATATTCAACAGGCAAATTTCGGTCCGTTTTATTTCACTTTCCAAATTCGCTTCCACAAATTCAGTGGTTAAAATTCGGCAGATAATTTGCCCTTTCACATCCGGGAGCTGCAGGAATAGCAGTAGAGCACAGAGGCATAATCTCCAACTGCTGTCAGTTGCTCACCAACAGGTGGTGCAAGCGGCTGTTAAATAAGGCCAAAGCAACAGGTGGATTAAGTAACACAGTTACAAAAACTGATCTGCAGAAATTAAGCAAGCGCTAAGTAGAAGTTTTGATTATCGGGGCATGTGGAAAAGCTGATTGTGCGTATGTTTATTTCAACCTCTTTGCTGTTACCAAGTAAGCAGCTATGTTCAGCAGTTCCTTCATCTTGGCTGAGCTTTCAACGTTGTTACGGGAAAGGATGAAGCTGAATGTTTAGTTCTTGTCACATGACCTGCGGTGCGCTTGCGGCATTCTGAAAGTTGAGATGTATTTAACTCGATGCTGTTCGGACGCGCCTGGAAAAAACGGGCGCGTCGCACCGCGTGCGCATCGCGACCGCGTCGCTTCCATTATGAGTGCGCATACCGCGCGCCTACATTGGAAATAACGAACTTGAGCATGCAAAAGACGCGATAAGTGAACGCCCCCTAAGAACTGCGGTCTTCTACAGTACTTCAAATATGCCGTGGAGAATCACAGAAAGTGACCGAATTCAAGAACATTGTTGCAGCATCTCTCATGCAACGAATAAACACCGCTAACTTGGAGAATACAGTGAAAACTCCTCCTCTCGCGTCTGCCCTAGACCCTCGGCACAAACATCTCAGGTTTCTCGATGAAAACATGAGAGAATTAAGAAAAAAAACTTTATTTGAACATTATCAGAACATTTTCCTTGATGCAAGTGGTGCGGATGCAGCCGCCATCACCAACGATGAAGAGGATGCAATAACAACTCGTAGGAAAAGGCTGGAAAAGGCTGAGCCAGTACTTCAGCGATGATTACAGAGAGTCCAGCCGAGACGAGTGGGAACAGGTCTTGCTGTAGCCATGTATTCCATGTATTCCACCAGATGAGGATCCCATTCAGTGGTGAAACGAAAACACGAAGCGCTTCACAAAACTTATTCGCTTAGCACACCGTTATTTGTGAGTCCCGACAACGTCTGTGCCGTCAGAGCGCGTTTTCTCCGCGGCTGGCCTTATTGTTAACAGACTAAGGAGCCGACTTTCCCCCAATCATGTTTACATGCCCGTATTTCTTAACAAGAACATTTGAAAGAATAGAAAAAAAGAAAAAAAGATTTGCTGACAGTTTAAAAGTTAAGTGTACAATAGCCTAATTGCTGCAGGCTGCTTTACGTTTTTTCTTTGTTCACTTATTATTATTTTTTTGCTTTTAATCTGTACTTTTATTTGTTTGCACGCATTGTTAAAGGTTTTCAGCTACAAAACACGATGTGTAATGTTCAAGCTTATTGTGTGTAAGCTTGTTCAAAATGACGAAAACAAATGTTGCTGAAAAATGTCTGACTCATTAAACTTAATTTAAATAAACGAATATTCGAGTATTCTTTTTTTGTGAGCTCAAATAGTCGAATGTGATATTTGTGGAAAACACCCATCCCTAGTAAGTCAGTCTTGTATCTAGCAATGTACTACAACTGTTGGAACATGAAAACCCTTTCCAGGGATCTTTAATATGTAAATGATTGTATACTGTAAATATATGAAGGGAGGTATTGGCAAAATCTCACCTGTAGAAAATCACTATGAGAAATACAAGATTAAGAATTTGACTGTGTTATTTAGAATTTTAATTAAAACACATTGGACCTTTTAACCCAGTCAGTGGAATTGTCAGACGGTCCCTTGGGTGCGGTAGCACGTCAATAATTTCTTCAGTTTACATTTTCAGAATATACCTAGATTGTTTTTAACTCATTTTTTTATGTTAATATAAATTGGTTGCATATTGTTAAAACTAATCATGGTATTGATATCTTTGTGTGACTGTCGACTTTATAGACCAGTGGTAATGGAAATCAATTATAAAGAAAATGCAGCGCATTGGATTCTTTTTGATCCCATTTGCTTGCCTGTATATAGTTTGCATAATCCTCAATAAAATCTATTCTGAGATCTGAGGTCTTATATCACAGTATTATTTGACTGAGAAGCGTTACTCTTCATTGGGGAATCCTGGAGTGTGACGTGAGGGGATCCCCAGTATTACAGCACAGCGACGCACAAGCCATGACACAAAGTTAGGCAAACTAAACAACCGAAAGCAATATGCGTCTTCCTTAGATGTAATGTTAGTTCTGTAATTCAGCGTTGGGTAAAACACCATTATAATCTCCTTTGAATGGATTGCCATTTTGAAATAAATTTAGTAGCAGAGCTACTGAAAGCGATTTTTTTTGTGCTGCAAATCCATTTATCCTTTGCTGAAATTTCCGCGTCTTCATGGAGAGAGCGCGTCATTGTTTCTTAGCCTCAGGAGCGCTTCTGCCCGAGCACTTTGGAAAAAAGGAGAAAGCGGCGCACATAGCCTATTCCACGCGTTATTAGGCGCGATATGTGAATGGCCCCTTATTCATTCATTAATTATTTTTTAAATAAATTAAATTATTTTATATATATAACATGCACTTTTTCTTGTTCCGTAACTTGCGTTCATATCCACATCTGTCTGTATATAGTTTGCATCATCAGTAAGATGTGAGTTTGTCTTTAAATCGCTGTCACTGTTAGTGCGCTGAGCCACGTGTTTTCTTTTCTTTAACAGATTTCTGAGGGAAACCGCGTGAAACCTTGAGCGTTCGTTCATATTTTACATCTGCTTAACTGTCTATATAGTTTGCATAATCATCAATAAAATGTCTTCTGAGATCTGAGGTCTTATATCACAGTATTATTTGACTGAGAAGCATTACTCGTCATTGGGGAATTCTGGAGTGTGACGTGAGGGGATCCCCAGTATTACAGCACAGCGACTCACAAGCCATGACACAAAGTTAGGCAAACTAAACAACCGAAAGCAATATATGTCTTCCTTAGATGTAATGTTAGTTCTGTAATTCAGCGTTGGGTAAAACACCATAATAATCTCATTTGAATGCTGCTTACTTGGTAACAGAAAAGAGGTTGAAATAAACATACGCACAATCAGCTTTTCCACATGCCCCGATAATCAAAACTTCTACTTAGCGCTTGCTTAATTTCTGCAGATCAGTTTTTGTAACTGTATTACTTAATCCACCTGTTGCTTTGGTCTTCATCAGAAGCCGCTTGCACCACCTGCTGGTGAGCGACTGACAGCAGATGGAGATCATGCCTCTGTGCTCTACTGCTATTCCTGCAGCTCCCGGATGTGAAAGGGCGAATTATCTGCCGAATTTTAACCACTGAATTTGTGGAAGCGAATTTGGAAAGTGAAATAAAATGGACCGAAATTTGCCTGTTGAATATTATACATCGTATTTTTTAACCGATTTAATATTTTGGAAGTGAATTCTGGAACGTGAATATGAATTATTGATTTTTTTATTATGAAAAAGTGTGTGAAATATTTTTAATTGAAATATTCACAGCTTAAACGAACAACTATATTACATTTCAGGACCTAAAGATGCAAAACCCTGGAAATACAAGGCATTAAAATGCAAGAACTGTTAATTCAATGCATTATTTTTTCAGATAGTGCTATTCGGCATGCTTTTTTGTTTCAAAGACATAAGTCATTATTTTACTTCCATAGGCTCAGTTCTTTCTTTTGACATATTGCATCTTCAGAAATACTATCAACAAAGTATTCCAGGTGCAATGAAATGTTGTTTGATAACTAGCAACTTTTTTCAAAAGATTCTGGAGGGAAAAGAGTTAAATAACAATATTGTAATAATATATGTCATAATATTGTGGTTCTTTTCGCAAAGTCAACCAAAAAATAAAAAATAAAAAAAAGATGAATTTGTGATTTTTATTTTTATTTTATTTATATCAGTATGGTAAGTTCAAAACAAGTTTGATTAATAAATAAATAAATAAATAAATAATCTAAAACTTAGTCAGAATACATTACCTAAAATAAACAGATTACGTTAAGTAATAGACTACAGTTTGTGAGTAATCTATCCAGCTCTCTATAATCATGGAACTTAATAATCAAACAGATGTTATCAATCACATGTTGTTGTTTTCGACTCAATCTTAAGCATGAAAAGCTGTGCATGTGTACATGACTTACCGCTGAAGTTCCCGCTGATGACGTAAGGAATGACGCCCTCGGGCCAAACCCTCTCAGATCTGGACGTCGCTGCCCTCTTCTTGCGATGGGAAGCTGTATTGTTTGTATTCGTCTCATTGGAAAGTGAACCTACCATTTCCAACATGAGGGTTTAATTAGGAAACCATCATCTGGAACATCATCATCTCGAGTTTCAGAGAGAGAAAGCTTATATATCACCTTCTAATCTTACATTTACATTTAAATAAATGCAAACCCACTTATGCAAAGTTGTAAGGGCCTGTTCCACTACATGTTGTTCTGTTTGGGAATGTGGGAACTGTTTCTCGACAGGCTTTTCTCTTTTGGTTCAATAACGTATGGTTTCAAGTTCTCTTCCTGAGTCTTTGATTTAAGCCAATTAAGCCTGACACAAAGTTTATATAAAGCAGACACATGCACTCAAACATGCACACTTACCCGCATCTGTGGGATTCAGAACTGTGACTGTTCTCTCTGCTAAATTCACAATACGGTCCACTTTAAACATGCGCATATCTTCCTCATCCAGCGCAATATCTCCGAGATAAGCAACTGAAACAAACACAGAGAAGACTGCTATCAATTTCTCAAGAATGGTTCCATAGCCATTCATTTTTAAAGTAACAATTATGTTAATTATCATAAACACTAATTTTTAAAAAAGGAACAGATTTTGTGGTATCTAGTTAGCCAATACAAAATAAATAAATAAATTGTTTTGAAACCAATAAATAAATCACAAATATATGCATTATATATGTATACTTTACTGGTTTAAAGTTTAAGAGGGATAAGATTTTATTGATACATTACTTCTTTCAAAAAACTTTTAAAAATCTTACTGACCCCAAACTTGTGAGCTGCATATAATATATAGTACGTTTCTAAGTACATTTGGTTGGTTAGTTCAAATAACTAACCTCAAGTATGAGCAATTGTACAAGTGATGCTTGCTTTAGTATGAATCAACTTTTGTACTTCAAATAACTATAAGCCCTTTTGCATCATTCACATTATTTGTGCATTTGTTTATGTGAGCTAACTGATGAGTAGTGATTGGTGTGAAATCTAATATTGCACATTTACCAGAATCTTTTTCCTACAAGAGTCCAGTGAGCTGATAGACAACAAATCTTTTTTAAATGATCCTCGACGATGCCAATTATAGCTGGGGTCATCACTCATGCCATGATAGATAAATCATCCATCAAAAGAGAGAAGCTGATTAGCGACGTTGACGATGACTGCACGCTTCTAAAGATCTACACAACAGGATGCTGCTGACCTACATGAGAATCATCAGGAGCTAATTGCATCTTTAGAAGCAGTGCCACTTTGATTGGGATTGAGAGAATCAACAGAATCTTCAGATTTAAGGGCAGCTAATTAACATGTGCAACAATGATTCAATAAATTACAACTAAATGGAAGCATATTCTTCACATTTGTGGCATTCCTTTTTTGGTTTCACCTGTTTTGATAATATAATATAATGTAATGTAATGTAATGTAATGTAATATAATATAATATATGTAAACACATACATACATACATACATACTGTACATACATATATATATGTATATATATATATATATATATATATATATATATATATATATATATATATATATATATATATATATATATATATGTGTGTGTGTGTGTAATATATATATTATTATATAATATTACATATTAATATGATATATTATATTACTGTTTTCTGTTACTGTAATCATCTTAAAGCGGTTTTACAGGGAACATGGCTTTAAAATCCCCAGCCAGCAAGATAAAGATGACAGTATATCTGCCAGTTAAAAGACACTGAAAAAAAAACACACAAAGCCTTAAGAAACACTGAATGCTTTTCCAGAACCGCTCAATGAACGATTACATGATCATACACACGTGCATGTCATCCACAAATTTGTCTGCTAAGGTTAACCATTATAACAAATGACCACATTACATTTTCTATCAAAAAAATAAGCTAGTTTTTGTGACTAATGTAAATTCATAATGAATAATATTCCCATGTCCTCTAATACCCTATGAGGCTTTCACAAGTTATCAGTTTTAAAGCATCAGCAATGTTTCGTATCCAAGGTGCTTCAAAGTTTGTTCCAAAAAAACAAGGTATTACAATGATATCTTAAAAAAAAAAGAAAAAAAAAGAAAAGAAAACGTGTGTCTTAGTCATAAACGCAGTTATCCAAATACATCTGTGTACTATATCTTGTTTGGGCAAGACAATGCTACACATTGTTTAGCTAGCCTACACCTGGAAAGTAGCACACAATCTTTTTCTTAAGTTTCAAAAAAAAAAGTTACAAAAAAAATAAAGACACTTTATAAGACTCGTAACACAGGCTATTTGCTTTTATATGCACAGTGCAGTGGCAGTGTGTATTTGTGTGTGTGTGTGTGTGAGGCCCAAGGCTAGTGTTTTTTAAAAGCCTATGAACGTTAGCATGTTTTCTGGATTTACGGTGTATTCCAGGAGATGTGTGTGCATGTGAAAGCACAGGATCAAACGGGACGTCCACCCCCTTCTAACCCACCCTGGGGCAGTGGGGCAGAGACCTGCAGCTTCCTGCACTGCACAGTCAAGCCAATTATTCTTTAGAGTAGCAGTCTGCTGCCGCAGGGTTGTGTCAGAGTATTCAGATACCTTATTTATTGGTGTCACACACGTAACAGTATTAAGCAACACTGAAACGGCTGTTTGCCTAGCTATGAGACAGCTTGTTCTAACCCAGTTTCCAAAGACTTGGAAATGTTTTGTCTGTTCACACTTACATTGAAAATGCTCTGCAATGTGACAATATAACACTAAAGAAGTACATAACTGGAAAGTTGAAAAGTTTGGGGGCAGTACGATTATTATTATTATTTTTTTTTTAGGAAATTAATAATTATTTTCAGCAAGGATGCATTAAATTGATCAAATGTTAGAGTAAAGACTTTGATAATGTTACAAAATAATTATATTTCAAGTAAATGGTGCTCTTTTGAACTTTCCATTGATCAAAGAATCCTGAAAAATCAAATGCATCACGCTTTCCACAAAATTACCACAAAACTGTTTTCAACAGTGATGACAATCAGAAATGTTTCTCAAGCAGCACATCAGCATATTAGAATGATTTCTAATGAAATCTAAATGACTCACTGAATAATTGTTTTAATGAACTTATTGCGAGCAGGTGTTCCTACTCAATCTGAATCAAGCTGAAGCATCACATGAGCAATGCTGTCTGAACTCATTGGTAGTTGTGCATCACATCACAGAGCATGTGGGAATAAAAGATCAACTTTGTTTGATCAC
The DNA here is from genome assembly GCF_963082965.1 of Carassius carassius. Lineage (NCBI taxonomy): Eukaryota > Metazoa > Chordata > Actinopteri > Cypriniformes > Cyprinidae > Carassius > Carassius carassius. Next base: position 7,041,564 of record NC_081775.1, on the reverse strand, counting down.
CAACAGTCTCTGACAATCAACTCAATTTCCTTATTTCCACAGAAAACTGAAAGACCTAGATTTGTGCTGCCTTCACAAATCACTGTCACTGTAAACGATTAGAACGCTTGAGTGTAAAACTACACAATATAAACAACAAAGCAGCTTTTTGCTAATCTATTCTGTTACTGGTTAGAATCATTTCTAGTATGAAGATCAGTGCTGAGGATCTGGCCAGCTCTGTAGGTCTGCAGACAAACTTCACTGAACCCCGGTCTAAAAACAGAACTAAAAACAGTCGACAGAGCTGAAATGACAGGGTTGTACTTCTCAAAGCACATCCACAGACAACCACAGGCCATGAGAGGCAATGCTGATGAAGCTCCAAAGAAAACAGCTGCGACAAGAACAGTTTGATGATATTGTAAATCGTCTTGAATTAACTGGACTATTTTGCTTTTAAGATGACACTAGATATTTTTCTGGAATTCTAGAAGATGTGATTTTGTTTGCGAACTGCAATCTCTCTGTGTCTCTCGTTTGAGAGTAGTTCATATGATTTGTTACTTTATATGAGGCTGCGTTCTAACACTGACCAAAAACAAAGGTGTAAATTATCACTGACAAGACCAGACAAGATCAGAAGATGGTTCTGGAGAAACATGCCAGAACCTAAAAGATCCTCTCACTAACCCTAACATCCTTCGCAAATGTGCGCGCGCCCACACACACACACAGATAAAAGAGTGTTGATGAAAGAGAAGGGGCTAACAGCGACTGATGAAGCCATACAGCGTGGCATTAATAGATCAGACCATAAGAGTGTGAGATCTCCAAAGCATGCTCTCATAAGAGCCAGCTACCAGATGTCAGAGAGTACACGGAGAACTCTGGAGACTGTGGACGCAGGCAGATGTTTTTCACTCTCTACTGCGTGAAATGATGCATAAATAAATCCTTATCTGGGAATCACAAATGACTGTGATTGGTCCATCCTGACCAGCGCTGAGAACACTAACAGTAACATGCTGCTTCACTGGTTTGTATTTATTTATTTTTTTTACCTCTTTTTCTCAGAAATGCAAGATATAAACTTAGAATTTTAAGAAAGAAAATCAGAAAAGTGAGATTAAAAGTTGCAATTAACTTTTCATTTTCATTTTATTTAATTTTTTCATAACTTTTGATGACTGCAACATAATATATATATATATAAAATTACTAAATTATATTGTTATTCACTGTATTTATCTGCAAAACTGAAAAGTAATAAAACAGTCAAGTTCTGTGTGAAAAAATAAAATAAATAATAATTAAATACATTTTAAATACATTTTCTTTTCCAATGTTGAAAACAGTTGTGCTGCTTCATATTTTTGTGGAAACCGTGACATTTCTTTTTCAGAATTCTTTGATGAATAGAAAGTTAAATCATACATCATGCATTTTTTTCATACCATTAAAACCTTTTAACTGTAGTGTGTATACACATATATGATACATACAGATTATAATAATAATAATAAATATATATATATATATATATACATATATATACATATACACACACACATATACATATTCTGTATATAAAATAAGAGTATTTAAGTGCATAGGGTGTATAAAGGAACCCACAAAAATTGTACATGAAAAAGTACCCCTCCCCCCCCCCCCCCCCCCCACGACTGAAAACCCAAACAAACAGTTGCGAGGCCACCAGCCTGTGTCTGATCTCACAAACCTGGACTCCAAAGGCACCGACAGCAGCAGCACCAGAGAGCGCCAGCGACACACAGCCAAACCTGCAAGAGATCCCCAACCCAGGGACGCAATCCCCCATATCTGCACAAGCCCCTTAATCTAGCGTGTAATTGTGCTCCATCAGATGCCAGGACTGGCGAGAACAAGTGCCCAAACAGCAGCCCAGCCCCTCTTCTTTCATTTCTCCGTCCAGTTCTTCCAGCGACGCATTTTATCTGAATTTCCTCAAGGGATTCCTGTTTTAATCCCCTCTGTCTTTCTAGCTCAAAATCCTCACCAACAAAATCCCAATCCTCCAGCTTTCTATACACCCAAATGAAAAAGATCTTATCGGAGCGCAAGCACGAGGCCTAAAAGGATTCACGTTACAAATCTGAAGCACAATGGCTGTGAACTAATGAACTGCAGCGAATGTACCAAAAGAGGATCTATAAATGACACCAGAAAAGATTGGACGTGGAATAAAGGAGTGTGGTGGCAGATTGGGGTTTGCTGCTGGTCTTTATCCAGACACATTTATTACAGAGACACTCAACAGCTGCAGCAGAAGCTCAGAACCCACTGCATGCTTTTGATTTAACCACAATTGTTTGGGGCTCGAAAGTTTTCATTTCGTTTTGCCATTTTAATGTGCACTTGTTTATGTTGCACTAGCTGATATGACAATAATCTTGGACTATACTGACAACCAGTGGCATGGATGGTGCTTAATGCAAAATCAAAGATTTTGTATGAAAAATATAAAAATAAAACATATTTACTATTGATCAAAAGTTAAGTGTCTGTAAGATTTTGTAAGGCTTTTAAAAGAAGACTCTTCTGCTCACCAAGGCTGCATGCATTTGATAAAAAATACAGGAAAAACAGTAATATCATTAAATATTATTTAACTTTCAAAAATAAACTTATTATTATTATCAATGTTGAAAACAATTGTGCTGCTTCACATTTTTGTGTAAACCGTGATTGTTTTTTTTTTCTATTTGATGAATAGAAAGTTTAAAAGAGCAGCATTCTTCTGTGTTAATCAGTCACAGTTATGATCTGATGCCACTGAAGTCAAAATAGCAAATATATCAGTCTATCACGAAAACTGACACTCAGGAAGCTATTTTTCTCATCTAAGCAGACCTCAAAATGTGCAAGGCCTTTTAATCATGGTCTCCTGCTCACAACTCATTGTCTGTCTGCAGTAATCTACACAATTATGACTGTCGATCACACCCTCCACCACCCATGAAGAGAGATTTGCTGAGGAGACAGAGAGTAAAAGCCATTAAAAAGAACAACACAAGCTCTCCCGTAGATTGATTGGGTTTGAACGCCTAGATTTGATACTTTTAAGAGGATATGTAATTGTGGTCCAGCTGGGCAAAGCTTTTTGTCTCATGTGTTTTTCATTGCCTGACCTCTCTTGATGATCACGTTGGCTCCAAACACAACAGCACTTTCATTAACAAAAGCCAGTTTGGCACCAGTTTCACCTAGACTGGTTTCTATTCAGAGCCCGAGGGGATCACATGTGAGGTCTAGACAGGTCTTGAAGTTACCACCCACAATATCAGAGATTTCAGGCCTTCAGCATCTCTGAGGTGAACAGTGGGAGCGTCTGGGCTGGGGGTCGTAAGGCAGACGCACGTTAGACTACAGGCCTGCTGCGCATGAGAATAGCTGTCACCTCCTGAAATCTAAACGCACTATTCACATTCATCAGGACCTCGGCTATTAGGCAGGTCTGGGTTCACTATCCCAGTTTCACTTAACGTCACCAGTAGGTGCAAAATCAAGCAGCCCGGGATTTAGTATATTTATTTATGGTAAATTAAATTGAACATAAACTGTTAATTACTTCTTTTTTTTTTTTTTTACAGTAAAAATATTTATTACAACACCATTAAACCCCCCTCCCCACTCCAAAAAAGAATACTTAACCTACTTAAAATACTAACATACATACCTATACATACATATTTTAAGTATTTCAAGTATTCCTTATGTCAGTTACTCTTCATATCATTTATTTTTTTCATTATCTATTTATAAATATAAAGACATTTACGATTTACATTAAAGGATCACTGCTACATCTTAATGTATAGATATAATTTATATGCAATTAAATTTCAAGTTTTCTATAATTTTATTATAATCTCATAAAATAAAAAACTTTATGTTATACACACAGTATATAATTAAATTATATAATTATTAAAAACCCTTCACTGTAAATGTCGTTCGTTTATATGAAAATAATATTTTTACAACAAAAATATTTATACTGATCATAAATAAGTGAAATGCAGTAAAAATACTTGATTCTCTATTAAGTAAATAATAATAAAACACAAGTAAAATGTTCAGATGCATTGCAGTAATGAGAATTTGGGGAGGCAGATAAGGCATAATGTGTATATATATATATATATATATATATATATATATATATATATATATATATATATATATATATATATATATAAATTCTCGTTTTCTTTTTTCTTTAAGTAAAGTATTATTTAACTAATTTATTATTATTTCATGTTGTAGTGAACTGTGAAACTGTGACCTGGACATAGACTAGTGAGATTCCTTCAGATAATTTCCAGGAAAATGCTGTCGATTAAGAAATAGTGTCAAGGAAATATTTACAAGTATGTACAAATCCGTTAATAAACTGACATTTCCCTGGAGAAAAACGGCATCTCTAAACACATTTCTTCTCTGGACAGACACAGATGGTGCTGAGCGTTCGTGTTAGGACCGCGGGATGAGGGAATCTTGTAAACAGTGCACCCCTTCACTCGTCTCTCCTGTAAAAACACTTCCAGCTGTTTTTCCTCAGCAAATGCTTACCTTGACATTTCCTGACACTGCAATTTGGACATCAGGCAGCAGAAGCCCACTCGGCTGCTGCTTTTGAAGGGCCTAATCAGAGTTTGTGTCCCAGACTAGACTCCAGCCACGGACTGGGGAATGGGCTTTATGTGTCGCCTTCAGGGATTGTCCGAGGGAGGCCGGGATGAAGAAAGTGCGATAGAAGGGCGACTGCTTTCAGACGGCTAGACTCTCAGACGGCCCGTGGGATAGTCTTTGACTTCTGAAGGCACACGACCAAAGAGATGCCAGCCATTTGGAAAACAAACAGGTCGTTCATCGTGCTCCCAGTCGTACTTGATCTCCACATTAGTTTCTGAAGTACAGTCTACCATTCAACAGTTTGGGGTCAGAAAGGTGTTTTCTTAAGAACTTTTGATCAATTTAACGCACCCTTGCTGAATAAGAATTATAGTAAAAACTTTGTTTTACAAATACAGTACATTGTTATAAAAAAGATTTTGTTTCAAATAAACACCGTTTTTTAAACTTTCTAATCATCAAATAATAAAAAAAATAAAAATACAATGTAGGCCTATAATAAATTTACACCAAGATATTAAGCAGCAGCACAACTGTTTTCAACATTGATATGAACAAGAAATTATTATTATTTTTTTTTTTTTTTTTTTTGAGAAGCAAATCAGTATATTAGAGTGATTTCTGAAAGATCATGTGACACTGAAGGCTTTACATTTTACAATATATTAAAACTTTTAAAAATTGCAATAATCTTTCAGAATATTACTGTGGTATTACTTTTCAAAATAATAAAAAATTGGGGGGGAACAATGATAACATAGTTTACAAAATTTCTACCATAATTTGGCTGTTGCTAGCATCAGGCGATCTGCAACCCGGACTACATGAACATTGTCTGTAAATAAACGTATCACAGTTTCGAAAACATATTTTATATTGATATTTGTACTGTATAATCTTATTTTAGACTGATAGATAAAAGAGAGTTTACTATTTCTTGCCAGTTTATATTCAATATATTCAATGTGGTAAGCAACGTGCAGTGTTAAAAGTTAAAAGTTTATAACAAAAAGTTATTAACTAAATCGAATCTGTTGGGTCAATATATTTTTTAATAAATCATTTAACTATAGAATTTATTTTTAAAACTTTGAAACTGTAGCTAGCCAAGCTACAGGAAAAAAAATACAAAGTAAAAATTTTACAAAATTATTATTTTTAAGTGCCACAATACCCAATATCTACCTACACCAATGGGGAAAAAACATATATCATGCAAACTGTGTGTCTAAAATACAGTAAAATAACCCAAAATGTGTTTCTTTTGGTCTTTTAAGTGAATATTTGTAAAAGGTTTCTGCATTTTCACCAGGTTGGGTGTGTGCGACTGCACATGTGCAATTAAACACACACTTAAATGTGTGTATGTGTGTGTGGGCATGTTAAATGGAAACAGTTGCTGTAGGGTAGCAGGGGGTCAGAACAGTGGCTGCGGCCCGTCTAACCATAACAAACCATTTACTGCCTACAAAGAGCTATTGATCCAACCATCAGCCAGACTGCCCTCATTTTACACACCAATATTAATGACACCTGATGAGTGGAAAGAGCTATTAATGTCGGCGTGTACGACCAATTTTTGCTTTAATTTTCATTTTCACTGTATTGAGAGTGAGGAGTTGGAACAGAGCCCCTCCCCTTGACATCACGGTATCTCCCCCTCTCCGCCATGTTGGACATAGCATCAGGACATTTACATCTTGCAATCACACATTTAACTACCCTAGCCAACCCAGAACTGGTTTGTCCACTTTGCAGCCCCCAACACCCAACACAAAAACCTGGTACAGTATGTGTCATTGGGCTAAAATCAAATTACAACTAAATACCTAAACATAAACAGCTTTATCCTACATCAAATCATGTTGGAAACGTTTGTGTACATTGAACATCTCGTTACAATCTAGTGTTTACGAAACAGTCGCAGTTCATTACTTTGTCATTTTAGTCAAGAAGTGTCTGCTAAATGCAACGTAATTACAAGACACTAAAACGCATGTGAATAAACTTACCCTGGCCAGTACAATGCTGTTTTCACCACCTGGAGGCTTGTAGATGGCCAAGTCCTGCACCCAGCCACAACAGAAAACCTCGTAACTTTCCAAAGACTTGTGGCTTTTAAACTCCTGCATTGTGAAGTAACTTACACCAAAAACAAGATAATTCACAATGTCCATATATGTGCATGGAGGTAAATGGTCCAGGTCTCTGTGCCATTCCGCTGCAGGGAGCTCGTATGGGTCGAGGGAGCTCGTATGGGTCGATATTTTGGATGCCTGGAGCTTCTCCAAATACTGCTGTTTTGCGCTTGGTGTGAGCTTGTTCCTGTAAGGTCCCTTTTCTTTTGCCTTATCTTTTTGCATTGCATTACTTTCTTTCTTTTCTTTCTCGTATTCGTAGATCTGTTTCTGTCCCGCCGAAATAATGAATGCATAAAAATTTAAGAGCTCTGGAATGTTTAGTCGCACCTCTGTGAAGTTCTGAAGGCGTTGCCCCTGGCAACCGATAGCGTCTCCTACCGTCATGGCCGACCGGCTCAGACCCTGCCTAAATCAACCCAAATTGGCACGTGACTCCTCACTCTCAATATGCTAGCTGCATTATTTTGATCCGAGATCTGAATGTGTGAATAATGATTCCTCTAACCATCCAAACACTTAACCACTCATTACATTTGCATTTTTAAACCTTAGTAAGCCTTAGTACTCTACAAACTTATGTAAAGAACTAAGTACTAGCATTTACTATACTCTGCAAAGTCTCTGCTAGGACGACGGGATGAATTATTCAGAGAGCAACATAAACATGGCAGAGGTGTTGCTAACATAGTGAGCGAACCAACACTCGCTTTTCATGGTCAGTTTGCATTCTCATTATTGTGGCTAATTAGGTGTGAACGAGATTGTTGGACAGAGACCTTCCAAAGGTTTTTGTGATCGTTTCACACCAACAACAAAGCATATTGTTCCCTATAGTGCATCACGCAGGGCTCATCTTTATTTAGAAGACAATGCACACACTCTTGTGAGGCTAATTAGATGAAACCTTCAGAAGCCCCTTTCACACTGCACGTTGGTCCCGGGAAATTGTTAGAAAATTGTCGGATTGCCTTCTGTATGAATGCAAAAACGTCATGGAATTGATTCCGCGATCGATCCCAGGTTGGGGACATAAGCCCCTTTCACACTGGACATTGGACCAGAAAAATTGTCAGAACATTGCCGGGTTGCCTTCTGTGTGAACGCAAAAATGTCTCGGGATTGATTCTGCGATCGATCCCGGGTTGGGGACATAAGCCCCTTTCACACTGCACGTTGGACCCGAAAAAATTGTCGGAATATTGCCGGGTCGCCTTCTGTGTGAACGCAAAAACGTCTCGGGATTGATTCCATGATCGATCCCGGGTTGGGGACATAAGCCCCTTTCACACTGCACGTTGGACCCGGAAAATTGTCTGAAAATTGCCGGATTGCCTTCAGTGTGAACGCAAACACGTCCCCAGATTGATTCCAGGATTGATCCCGTGTCTGGGACCTAGTAACATTGCCGGGTTTAGTCCCAGAACGAGAGCTGTGTGAACAAAAGCCAGAACTAATGCCGTAGAGGATGTGTTGTAGTGATGACGCACATTATCGTGCAAATCTTTTAGGGGGTGTTTTGAAGGCAGATCAACGTTTGCGACGGAAAAAATATGTGCAAACTGTAACGAAGAACATTCGCCAGCTTCAGTGAAAGTTAACGTGCCTAGTGTTTTCGACTCGTGCATTACACGTCACGCCCTGATGTCACGTGTCTTTACGGGACCTCTACGGGTTGTGTGTAAACGCACGCACATATTCCGGGTAATCACTGGCAGTGTGAAAGGGGCAAAATCTAGCAACACGGGAACAATTGCTGGGACACATTACACGTGTATTTTCCCAAATCGCAGTGTGAAAGGGGCTTTATCAGTAAATTTAGTAATTTTTGAATTACCTTGAAATTTTCAGATTTTTTTTAAAGCATTTTCCTTGTATTATTTCTGAACATATAATATGTATAAGACACATTAGTACAAGATGTAGTTGTAGTTCATGCATCTTTTCTGCAAAGATATTTAACAACATGCGTGAAGCACTTGGAATATATATTTTTTGTAGCTAGAGGGTTAATAAAGAAATAGTTACTTGAATCATCTTGTAGTTACTTTTTCAAGTTGACTAGGAAAAAAAAAAGACAATCGGTGAAGTGTTCTGAAATTTTGGCATATCGCCCAGCCCTAAGTGAAAACAGTCCAAAACATTTATAAACAAGTTGGATTTTAATGTAAAAGGACAACATTGGATGAACTTTTTCATTGGAAGAAATGTTATAATGGATTATAAACTTTGGCCAGTAGCAACTGTTTAAATTTAAAATGTCTTGATGGATTTGTTTTTTACAAACAGGCTGCTTTTCTCTATACAAGACATAATTTGATGGACTGGACTGGAGTGGTGTGGATTAGTTGTGGATTATTGTGATGTTTTAATCAGCTGTTTGGACTCATTCTGACGGCACCTATTCACTGAAGAGGATCCATTGGTGAGCAAGTGATGTAATGCTACATTTCTACAAATCTGTTATCATGAAGAAACCCTCATTCACCTCTTGGATGGCCTGAGGATGAGAATATACTCAGCAAATTTTCCTTTTTGGTGAACTACTCCTTCAAATGTTACTCTACAACACTGGACAAATCTTAATAGTAGAAACAGCAGAAATGAATGGCACATTACAACAGACGACAACGGTATCTTACTGTAATGTTTGCATGTAACAGCATAAAATTGTGGGAAGATATCTGCTTGGCTAGGAAGACATTACTCTAGATTAAATCTCTGGCTGAGAGCTCAAATTTGCCAAAACCAAAATAAAAGTTGACCTGTGACCGAAGGTTACAGAATGCCAATGAACACACAATGAAATCCTCTTACCGCACATATAACACCCACATCAGCTCTCAAGCCTGCTTAAACACTTCCCCGAGGAACACATGCCTTACTCTTCAGATCACTTCATTACTCATTGCCTGCTCAGATCAGCTCGGCTCACACACATAAACATCCATACATGCTCGCTCACGCTGTGTACACACATGCTGAAGACATCGACAGGGCTCGCGTTGTTTGTTAGATCCTGCTGTGTCATTACTTGAACAAATGGAGTGCAATGCTGGAGGTGGTGAACAGGCTCATACTAGTGAATTATGTGAAGAGCATCTTCAAACTGAAGTTTCTCTCTTTCATGTTCTCTGCTCATTTGCTTGGGAAGAAAATTGGAAGAGTGAGTACTTAATGGGGAATAAATACAAAAATACACTAACAGCCAAACAATTGGACATAAGGTTCTTTAGAGGTTCCTTGAGGAACATCAATTAATCTTTCCTTTGGACAAAAGGTTCTTTAATAGTGGAAAAGGGTTATTTAGAATACTAAAATGTCCTTCAAACTTCTCACAGAAAGGTTCTTTGGAGAACTCAAAAATGTTCTATTTAAACCTAAAAAAAGTGGAGTGTATCTCTGTCATGATCTAAAAAAAATTACGATGATTGTTATGCCAAGTCCAAGAAAGCATCAATAATATTTATAACTAAAAATTCAAAGAACTTTTTAAAATAACATTTCAGATGTGCACTATTTCTAGGACACAGATCATGTGACTTTGTACAGACAGATGTTCTGGATTCCACTGAAGCACAAGATGCTCTTTTTGGATCGTTATTAAATCATACCAGAGAACATGATATTTCGATCAACGTGTGGAGCTCACACAGCTTTAGTGCTTCTGTTATGAAATAAATATTTCTACTCAAACTGTTATGCTGTTAATATAATTTATTATTCTTTCAAAACTTTAAAAAGAGTGCCAAATAGAAGCATTTAAACCAGAGGACACAGGCTTTTGGACCTCACTGTGCTTGGCAGATGATTTTTTTGCTGCCGGGCAATGGATTTAGATTGTTATAACTCATTGAGCAGAAAGCAGCATACTAGGGAGAGGAGAAAAGAAACAGGAAGTTACTTCCTGACTTGAAAACCAGTATCACAACATATAGTTTCTTAGAATGGCAGATGTATGAAAACCAGATGTCCTCCTCCTCCACATGATTCTTCCACGCTCTTTTTTTTACCTCTCTTGACCTTCTCTTATCTGACTCAAACCTTCTCTTATCAAACTCAAGCTGTTTGCTAACATTCAGCTGACAGCCTGAGTCCGCTGGGTTAGAAACACCCATGCTAGCATTGCTTAAATGCTGGACGTTTTCCACCTAAAAGCAGAGTTTCAACTCATATGGAACACATTTATTATATCTTTATGGGGTTTTTTTCATCCTTACTGAAGCTTGAAAACATCACTGTAACTGAATGAAAAATTCCTTTAAAAAATGTTCTCTTTGAAAGTGGAAGAGATTCAGAATGACACGGGTATGGGTAAACAAAAATGCTTATATTTTGGTGAACTATCCCGATAACTAAATTTTTGTTACAGCAGTTCAGCAGTTTTTTAAATTGTGAAGCATTTCCAGTAACAGGTAGCAGAGTAGCGTGACAAAGATTATAGCCTGTCACACACTGTTTATTACATTATATTGCAGAGCTTTTCAACCGAGCAACCTGAGGCAATAATCAAACGCCATCTTCTGGAAGATTCCTCTCTAGGTGCGTTCCATTCGACAGCGTCCCTCCTTCACTGCTCCCTACTCCCTGAGCACGGTATATCAGTTGAAGTGGACTTCACTAACAATAACCGCTTATTTGGAACGCCCTGCAAACGTCATCAAAGAAAGTCAACGATGGGGTCGCACAGATTATGATATAACATAAATATATAGGACTACATTCATATTTTAATTTTTATTTACAATCACATTTAAAATATGTACACTATACAATAAAAAAGAGAAAAAACATTGAGTACTATATAATGAAAAACGTATGTTTATTATACACTTTAATTGACTATTGCTGCTATTACTTGACTATTAACAGAATTTAAGCCCTGCTGTAACTGTCATGCAAATATGAAAATAAACTTTTATTTGGTTAACTGTGTATATATGTGTTTTTAATAAATTGTCATATAATTGCATAGCGGTCTCGTGCGCCTTCTTTCAGCGCACAGCCGTATAGTAAACACTGAGGTAAATAAAGTAAAATAAAGAAAAATGGCAGAGCCTCATCTGCTTCTAGTCGATTTTACATTATCATACCTTTTTACAATCTGTAATGAATATGAACGAAGACAGCGAAGACGGCCGTTCTGACCATAGACAGTTCTGACTGGTGATGACGTGCTGCGCGCAATGACAGTTGGGGATAATCGCTCTCCACTTCCTGTGAAGTGATGTATCGATGTTCCCTTATTCCCTGTGGCGTGCGCAGTGCCCTTCGAACTGAACATGTTCGCTCCCTTCGGATTGGAATCTCACTTAAGATGGCGGAATACCCTGTGAAGAACTTACGGTCTAATGGAATGCACCTTCTGTCTCTTTAGTATAGGGTTGGGAGGTCATATTCATTTTAGCGAATCGCTTGGTTTGGACAGTTTGTTTTGGCAAACTGTTTTTCAGAACATTTTACGGAACTGCCATTTATCAAGAAGTTTTTGTTCCACGGCTGTTATATTATTATACTCTATGTAAATGTATGTGTGCAAATTGGTGCTGTTATTCTAATTTAGTAAAAAATAAATAAAAAAATGAATAACTAAATTTATGTTTTGTGCAAGATAAATATTTTTTCTGGTCTTTAAAATGAAATGATAAAATCTGATCTGTTTCCAAAATATTGCCTTCTTAAAGGAACACAAAATTGGGTGAACTATTTTCAATTTAATAGTTAAATTGTAAATTTGCAGAAAATGGACTCACTCTAAGGCCGTACAAGATGTAAATGAGTTTGTTTCTTCATGGGAACAGAAATGTGTAGAATCACATCACTTGCTCACAAATGCATCCTCTGCAGTGAATGGGTGCCATCAGAATGAGAGTCCATAGTTAATAAAAAAATAAAATAAATTCACAATAATCCACACATAATCCACACAACTTCAGTCCATCAAATAATGTTGAGTGAAACTAAAAATCCCTCATTAAGGAATTTAACTTCAAAATATTGTTTCTGTCTAATATAAGAGTCCATTATCCATAATATTGCTTTCTCCAGTGAATATGTCATCTCATCTGAATCAGGAGAGAAATATGCATGGATAAAGCATCTTTTTAACAAAACAATTCCGTGAATTTTGATCTAAAGGGTCAACAGAGGATGGACTTTTTCTGGAGGAAGTGTTATTATGGATAAAAGACTCATATTTTAGATGGTAGCAACTGTTTGAAGTTCAAAACGACCTCATAATGAATTTGTTTCTTACAAAGATGCAGCCTTTTCACTACACAAGATGTTAATTGATGGGCCGGAGTCGTATTGATTACTTGTGGATTATTGTGATGTTTTTGTGAAGTCTCATTCTGACGGCACCCATTCACTGCACAGGATTCATTGGTGAGCAAGTGATGTAATGCTACATTTCTCCAAATCTGTTTCCATGAAGAAACAAACTCATTTACATCTCTATTAAATCATGGCCCTGATTCATTTGATAACATTAGTGGCACAGAAAGGACACACTTGACCTTTAAAAGTAGCTTATAGCTTTAACAATGTCAAAGTAGCTTCCCCAACAATGCATATGGCTGGGGGTGACATATAACTAGTGCAGGTCTCAGATCAGTTCTAACTTCAATCATTTAAAAAAAGCAGCATCTGAAATGGGTTCAGACATGCAGCGGGGTGATGTGTGGTTCACGGTTTAGCTGCCAGAGGGGTCTGAATGCACCGCAGTCACATCAGCTGGCAGACAGACGCAGAAACCCGCAGCACCAGGCCATGCTGGCATGCACTGAATGACCTACAGTCTGCAGGCACGCTCACCTCATCTCATCTCACTCTCCTATATCTAGCCCTCATTTTCTGTGATCCTCACCCAGAGGGCATGAGGTGGAGGAAAGAGAGGATACTTTGGCTCGGTTACAGTTATAAACGTCCATTGCACAAGCAGCAGAGACTGGCTCAATGAACCAGCCAGGAAACAACAGCACTTAGAGAGTTTAGGTGAATCCTGGAGCTCATGGAAATGAGGTCTTACAAATTAAACTTTTTTTCATTTGTTGTCCTGAGGCTGGATTAAGGAAATAATGTTGACAGACAAATGTTAAGCAATGTAGCTATCCAATTCCTTCAGGAAAAAGACACTGCAGTTGGAGACATACAGTAATTGTGCGTGACTACATCTCATTCATTTTTCATTCCATAAACGGCAGAATTTATCTAGATGAATGCACCGAAAGTTCCCGGGAGGGCTTTCAGGGTAGAAATACAGCCTTATATTTTTAAGCAGCCAGATTCACTATTTAAGTTCCTGAGATTCCTATAATACTGAGAGAGATTTTCCTTACAATCAGGCCAAGTGTATGGAGCCAAAAGAGTCTCAATAAAGATAAATGCACACACTATATTCACATATGCACACACAGGATTCATACATGCACACAGATAATTCATAAATACAAACACAGGATACACAAATGCGCACAAAATTTACAAATGCACACACAAAATTTAAAAAGCACAGAAGATTCACAAATGCATACAAAATTCAGAAATACACACACAATTCAGAAATGCAAACAACATTTACAAATGCACTCAAGATTCACAAATGCACAGGACAAGATTCAGAAATGTATTTCTGATGCACACACACATATATCTTGATTTACAAACTGCTTGCGGTCTGTGAACCTCACTGCATTTGTGTGTGAATTTTGAGACTCCCCTGACTTGGCTCGACACACAAATGCCTTTTTTTAAACAAGGAATGATCTGCAACCAATCAGATATCTCCCTTCTTTTAGCCAATCACAAGAACGCGTTCACACAGCGCGATATGCCTGTGGTGCGGCATATTATAGCCTATGAAATTGTATGAAAATACAGATGTTTAGATTACAATTCAAGTTTATTTTTTATTATTTTTTACAAAATATAAATTTAAAAAAGTCTCAATACATATAGCCCAGTGACTGCAGAAAAAAAAGTTAACCATGGATTCATAAATTTGCAATAGGCAATTATTTCATTTTATTGCAATATTTTAATGAAAGTAAAAAAAAAAAAAATTACACCTTTTTAAATATTTAAATATATCTAAATATTATTTTGGATGCAATATAGAAGTCACTTTAATTATAATATTCGGTCCCTACATGAAGAGAGAATCAGTGGTCCGCTGCGAGAGGGTCTCTCCGACTGCGAAAAGTGGGTCTCCGGCTGCATGAGGAAAGTGAGTCGTTCGCTTAGGAAAGTGAGTTGATCGCTGCGTGAGGAAAGTGAACCGTTCACTGAGGAAAGTGAGTTGCTCTCTGCGTGAGGAAAGTGAGTCGTTCGCTGCGTGACTCATGAGGAAAGTGAATCGTTCGCTGCGTGAAGAAAATGAGTCATTCGCTCCATGACTCGTGAGGAAAATGAGTCGTTCGCTGCGAGAGGAAAGTGAGTCGTTCGCTGCATGACTCGTGAGGAAAGTGAATCGTTCGCTGCATGACTCGTGAGGAAAGTGAATCGTTCGCTGCGTGAGGAAAGTGAGTCGTTCGCTGCATGACTCGTGAGGAAAGTGAATCGTTCGCTGCATGAGGAAAGTGAGTCGTTCGCTGCGAGAGGAAAGTGAGTCGTTCGCAGCATGACTCGTGAGGAACGTGAATCGTTCGCTGCGTGAGGAAAGTGAGTCGTTCGCTGCGAGAGGAAAGTGACTCTCCGGCTGCGGAAAGTGAGTCTCCTGCTGCGCAAAGTGGGTCGCCGGCTGCGTGAGGTAAGTGAGTCGTTCGCTGAGGAAAGTGAGTCTTCGCTGCGTGAGGAAAGTGAATCGTTCGCTGAGGAAAGTGAGTCGTTCGCTGAATGGCTTATAAGTAAACAATCCCCCACGTGGGGTGCATTCTTGTGATTGGATAAAACAAGGGAGATATCTGATTGGTTGCAGATCATTCCTTGTTTAAAAAAAGGCATTTGTGTGTGGAGCCAAGTCAGGGGAGTCTCAAAATTCACACACAAATGCAGTGAAGTTCACAGACCGCAAGCAGTTTGTAAATCAAGATATATGTGTGTGTGCATCAGAAATACATTTCTGAATCTTGTCCTGTGCATTTGTGAATCTTGAGCGCATTTGTCAATGTTGTTTGATTTTCTGAATTGTGTGTGTATTTCTGAATCTTGTGTGCATTTCTGAATTTTGTATGCATTTGTGAATCTTCTGTGCTTTTTAAATTTTGTGTGTGCATTTGTGAATTTTGTGCGCATTTGTGTATCCTGTGTGTGTATTTATGAATTATGTGTGTGCATGTATGAATCCTATGTGTGCATATGTGAATGTAGTGTGTGCATTTATCTTTATTGAGACTCTTTTGGCTCCATACAAGTGCATTTGTCATGGTGTCCTGTAAAAGCCATAATTAAGACCCAGTGTTTTAGCTGAGATTAGCGGTTGTCGCAAAGCACTTTAAATCTTTTACCAAAGGCAAATATTAAAAAAAATTAAAAGATGTGGCATGGGTCAAAAATTATTTTATTTAAGGGAATATTCCAGGTTCAACTACAAGTTAAACCCAATCAATGGCTCTTCTGGCATAATGTTGATTAAAACAAAATATAATAATTAAAATATAATTGCTTTTTATCTAAATCTTGACAAACGTGAAGATTCCAGGAAGTGTATTTCTGTGCCACTAGCATCACCAAACAGAACTGCATAAATAACTGTTTTCAAACAGGTTTCCACAAGCAATCCCCCAATCTCCTATTGGTTTGCCAAATAACACATTCCGACAGTGAAATTGTTTGGAATTAGGCAGAATCACTTGAAAAGTCATTAAATAACCACTAATCTTCTCCAAAATGAAAAATGAACCATGGGAGTGTATGATGTCACCAGTTGTGCATGTATGACAGGCTCTGCGCTCAGCCAGCAGCTCCAGCTAAACCGTCTTTGCTTGTGGTTTTCCACGCAGAGCTATGAGACAGACTCTGAAGACGCAAAAAGAAGGAATTCAAGCACCACATTTCTTGGTGAGTGGTGCAACAGGGAATCAGGTCAAAGAGTGCTTTATTAAAACCATACTGGGGAAAGAGACAGGGAACAACATTTGCCACGTGAGAACTACAGCTGAGGGCAAGCCAGCAGTCAGAGATTTGCAGCCTCTCTGTATATTTGTTGTCTGGTGGATTTCAGTTTATGAATTAACCACTTAAGACGTTAGAGAAACGAGGACAAAGCTACAGTTTAAGTCTAAATTTTCACATTTTAAGTCAACATGAAATCAGAATTCATCCTTTTGTCTTCCCTAAAGAAATAGTTCAACCAGAAATGAAAATGCACTCATCATATCCTCCATGATCCAAACCTGTACAACTTCTGTGGACAATGATGTGATATTTTAAAGAATCTACACACAGTGTTGCTTCTTCATAACAATAGCTCCAAAAATGACCAAATAAAAAACAAAAAAACAGCAAATAAACCATCACAAAAGAGGTCCATACAACTCCTACATTATACCCCAAGTCTTCTTAGAATATATGAAAACAATGCCTAAAATTTAAATAGTTATTCATGATAATTTTGCCATGCATTGAGCTGTAAAAAGTCGCAATGGAATGGAATTAGAGACAGATATTTTCTTCCATACATGTGAGTCAAACAGATTATCGACAAAGAATAAATGTAGGGTGGGACTTAATGGGAATAGGGCGGATTCTATGCACTGATTGTTGATTGGTTGTTGAGATGTGGACGTTGCACTCAAAAGTGGATTCAGTTGAAGGTGAGCTTGAAGAGCCAGGATTTAAAGGGATCACTGGATGCCACAAGTTGATATGATTCTTTAGGGTCTTAATGAAAAGTCTATAACATACTTTGGTTAATTTTTTTCAATGTAAGTGTAAAAGAAAACCCTTTTTACCCGGTCAAAAACAACTCTTTTCAGAGCACGCATTTTTCAGTTTACCGCTTTAAATGCAAATGAGGTGTGCTCATCCCGCACCTCTTTTCCGAACCGCTCTCTGAGAGACGGATAACTTTTGCCGCATTCATTGTGAAACTTGCAAACTAGCACGCTATTAGGAAAGGCAATTTGCAAAGATTCATTATTAAAAAAATTAAAAAGTATACTTGAACACAAAAGAATAATAATTATTTAATTATTTTTATTATTATGTCTCTACACTGAAGCCAGTGAGGGTTCAAAATAACATTGTTTTGGAGTCCACTGATTTTCACTGCATGGAAAAAATGGTTCTTAAAATGTCCTTCTTTTTGTTTGTGTCCCACAAAAGAAATAAGAAGAATGTCATAAAAAGTGACAGAATTGCCATTTTCGGGTGAAAATATTTGCAGTAAATTCAGTGCACCATTTTCCTTAAAACCTGAATTATAAACAAGCATTTCATTTAGCTAGTGTTAAGAATGCAATTCAATAAGCAGATCAATATGTAGTGCATTTTAACAGCAACTCTGTTTGACAGCTTGATCATTCTACCACATCTATTTGTATGAAGTGTAAACACGGCACATTACATCTGTGTTCCTACTCCTCTCTTGTACACGCAGGCCTCTCGTCTCGCATAATCTCTGCTACAGCTGGGCCACTTGGGCCCCATCCAGAACCAATCCCAAACCCCGTCCTCTTATACCACTCAGATCTGAGAGTGCACATGTGTTGTTCTCCAAAGTTATAGATGTGTTTACAACAGTCCAATCAGGTCAGAGAGCCAGGCACTATGGGTATTGACATCACAGTTAAGGTATTAGGGGTAATGAAGGATCGGCCAATACTCTCTACTGACCAGCACAAACTTTGACACAAAAATTAAGGGCATTACTTCCACAGTGGCGTCAACTCATTAAATCTGTTTGTTCGAAAACCGTGGTGATGGAGCTATTAAACTGTTTATAAAAGAAGGAGATAAACAGCTGTGAATGAACAGATATTCGGTGTATCGCGAGTGAACTCTGACTCACAACCTGTGTAAATACATCACTTCCTTTTTACAAAAAGTACAAAAAGTTTGGTTCACGCACCAAATAAAATAAAAAATTTAGAGAAAGAGCAGACAGGGCCACTTCTTTTAGCTAAGCTAACTTGAATGATGCATGAAATGGGATAGCGAGGAGTCACCAACCAAAACAGAATCGCTTTGGCTTAACATCGCTGGAGAGCCTGAATCACAGAGTGACAGAACAATCCGGGAAGTTAATCCTAGTATGAGATCGACGCCCCCTGAGCCTTTGCGGGTCAACCAGCCAAATCTGCCTGGAATACCAATTTCAGCTGGTGGCCTGCGTTATTGTCCTATAGTTGCTGGTTAAGAGGAAAGGCTGTCTCTCAGAGGGGTGAAAATGTAAAAATGAACAGCCAAGGGCCCCATTCAGCTGCAAATGAGGACATAGAAAAAACAGGCCTAAAAGAGTAAAAAAAAAGAGGAAGATGAAAGAGAGGGAGTTAGGAAGGAGGTGGAGAGGAGTTGCAGACAAGTTAATAGAGACCAAGATCCCTGGGATTTTACACGTCTCTGGAGTGACCCCTGTGTGAGCTTCAAGAAACTTGGATTCATTTCAATCCATCCACTTAACGGTGTAAAAACCAATCAAATGTCAACCTGCAGGTGGCAAAACAAAGGAAATCCGTAACATCCCACCAAAAGCTGAAGATTAGGTTTAATGTGCTTTCATCCCTAGAAACTACATTCAAGTTTTAGATCAGTTAATGGTTGATCTCTTCAAGTGATAGTTCAACCTTGATGATTCTGTCATTATTTATTCACTCTCAGGTCATTCCAAACCTGTATTAATCATCATTACGGCACCAAGTATAAAGTTCCATTCTAGAATCATATTAGGGCTGGATGATTAATCGAAAAGTAATCGAAACCGAAATTCAGAACCCCTAACCGACGTAATTTTCCCATGTCGGTTATATCGTATTTTTTTTAATCCTGTTAATACTTCCCCCTTAAAAGCATACTAGCGCGTGTGTAGCCACATGACTCTGTCCCGTCCAGTCAGTGGCATAAAAGCAAAACACGGAGGTGAATGCCGGTTCAACACATAGTGATGGCGCGCGAGCAGTGAGCCTTGCGTCTTCACTAAACTTTGTCAGTTGTATTTGTATTATGGTTTGGATATTCAAGCGATTAGACGCTAGGATGTGTATTATTATTTCGAGCTCCCTTGTTCGCGCAGCTGCATTGTGGCATGAACACTCATATAAATAGTAGCTTTGAAGATCGCGCACACAGAGGAACGCAGAAACTATTTATCAGCACTGTTCTGTGATTTATTACTAAAGTAGCTTAGAATCTCAAAACTTATTATAGCATATTTTTCTACTTTTGAAGGAACTATGCTGTTTACAACCCACAGCTTCACAATACAGTATGACTAATTCACACACGCAATCACATGTACTGGTAATGTGCTAATTTATCTCTATCTGATCTTTATTTATCTCTTACACCGAGCAATAATCCATAAGAAAAGTTACAAACATAGATAAAATTACTGCTGATAGTGATCGTTCTTTCAATAGGAAAAAATATCCCACCTTTAATAGTCGATCTCAACCGTCTGGCTGAGGCCAGTCTAAAAAGATGTTCAAGACGGTTGACAGAAAGCTGCTGCATGTCGTCATTAAAGCGTATCATTTTCACGTGTTATTACGCCTTGTCACATGCCAATTTAACCATTTAAAATACCTTTAAAGCATTCAAACACAAGACGCGAAAAAGCTGAACTTAGCAGCTGGTTACTCATGCTGTGCTCGGTGCGCATGCAGAAAGAGAGTAACGGAGAGTAACAGAGAGACAGTAACACTGAACTGAGCTCTCCTTTGCGGAAAAGCTAATGCAACCTTTTCACACCACAGACTGAACATTGCTTGGTAATTGGCCAACAAAATTATTGACTGTTGTCTGAAGTTTTGTTTGATCGTAATCCATTACATATCTTTCTATCAAAGTTATCTGATATTATCAATATGAATTTGTTCTGACAGTTTAACTCTTGAGTTCTTGTCATATTTTATTACCATTTTCTAAACTATAGCAAATAAACTGATAATGTGAGAAATATTGAAGGTGTCTGAATAAATTTTGGTTTGACTGTATGTTTAATTTTTACAGTGCTATTTTACATTTAATTATTCGGTTTCTGTACCTGGACACTTACAAACTTGAAAAAACTTAAACACTGTGTAAATAGCACAAACAAATAAACAGAACGAACATACAACTTAAACACTTTCAAACAGGGCCCACTGGTACAGCCTGCACCGGGGCCCCGCAAACCCCAGCTACGGCCCTGCTTACAGTACAAACCTTGTCAGTGAACTATGAGGGCAAAAAAAAAAAAAACAGAAACAAAATAATCGTTCATTAATCGTAATCGAGGTAAAATGTTCAATTAATCGAGGTTTTGATTTTAGGCCATAATCGTCCAGCCTTAAATCATATATTGCAAAAATAAACTGGTTTCCCAAAAACTCCCCTCGTCTGTAATTGGTTGACTAAAAAAGTAATGCCACCCCAATCTCACCCCATTGGTTAGGCCAATTTTGCTCTGTTGGGTCAGGATGTTCAAACAAACAGCAATGTTTTTATAGCACCACAAAGTCACAGTGTTAGACTCTTTAGGGAAATCAACCTTCCAATGGATTACTTCAACTTGTCTCCGCATATTAACTTGGATTGGAGAAAGTACTTTAACATCACCTCAATATAAAATTTAGACAGGCACCTTTAAGAAATCTCAAGTATTAGTTAGATGCTCAAAGTTTAGGCATGCCATATTTGGGACCATTCCTTCTAAGTAAACATTTTCAGCTTTCAAACTCTAACCTCTTCTTGGCGAACGACAAAATAAGAGCGCTTGCCCTGACGACACGGAATGTGAAAATAGACAGTGCTTCTCTTGGGACCCAAAGAATTAGTTACTTCCCTAGAGCTACTAAACCATAATTATATCAGACATAATTGGTTGAATTCAGGTCGAGATAAAGTTATCCTCTGGAATATGTGGATATGATACAAGTCTGGTCGAGCCATGAAAATGGGGACATCCAGCTGAGCGCTTTTTACTTTAACTTCCCGAATCCTTCATATATCAGCCGCCTCACACCGCACCATTTGTCTCGTTCTCTTGAACCCACCCTTCCCTCCCCTTTAATCAAATCAGCTATCCTTATTCTTTTCAGGTTGCATCGGGGGTCTTAATTGTCTGGCCTAAATATACAAATGAGATGAAATCCCCATCCTCGAGTCTCTCCAGGCCATCAATTCCAGACGCCCAGATCAAGCTTACCATCATCCTACCCACTTTATCTTTCCATCCTCTTCAAACTCAACCCTAAAATTCTGAACAATAAACTATACTATTACATATTTGGTTGTGGTGTGGTCCTTGCTCCTGAACACATATTCAAAAATGAAAAAAAGTATGCAGTAATAACTGTCGGTGTTAAATTACATCCCCTACCTCATAATGCAGTTTCTCTAGTGGATGAGGTAGTGCAGGAAAACCAAGCCGGCCAGTTAATACGTCATTCAACAGAGTGACATGGCAAAGGGGGGATGTTCCGGAACCCCCCCCCCCCCCCCCCAAAAAAAACAGAGAACACTATCTAAGGAATAAAAATGCATTGCTATAGCAACCCAATCTGCAATCCATCCAATAATAAAAAATTAAAGTTTTCCTGATACTTCTAACTGCAATTTACACTTACAAATAAATGCATGTCAATCGTTGGCGCACCGTTCGCAAATTCAAACTTTCGCGAAACTTTTCGTAAACAAAACGAAAACTTTCCGGCTGTGATTTGGAGGAGGAAAGAAGAAGCAGAAAAAAAAACACCGCCAGGTAAATATTTTCGTGTCTGGTGTCAAAACCATCGCGTAATCTTTAAGAAATCGTTGTGTCAACAACACTTTGCACAGAGTATGTTGGTGTTTACTGACGCCGCGGATCGCGTGTTTATTCTGCGCTGTCATCTACGGTTTATAGTTCGCACAGTATCACAGCAGCCTTACGTGGCTTGCGCGAAAGCTTGCATCTTATCAAAGCAGGGGAAATAGATGTCTCTCGGGCTCACCAGCTTTGCAGGGATCTTTGTAGTCGATCACATCTGACGGGCTGCTGGTCTCCACATAGTAGCCTGGGTCAATCGCGTCCAGATCGAGCGCTGCGAGCACGGCGAAACTGGAGAGCAGGAACACACACCTCGCTGCGAGGTCCATGATTGGGCTAGTGGAGCAGGAATAGAGAGGTACAGACGGACGGAGATGATCGGCACAGGGAGGGAGGAAAAATGGGAGGTTTTAGGGGAAATGAGATCCCTCTCGAGGGCGGGTTTAAAAACGCAGCTCTGCCTCCACACACACAGGGACACACTCACATTGTGTTCCCATAGCAGTGAAGTGATTTGTGCAGCAGGGCTGTGTGCCAGTGCATAGCTTAGAAACTTTGTAGGAGAGAGGTGTTGGTGCTTCTCACACTGGTTTGTGACATGCCTCTGCTGTATGTATGCAGAGATCCCGGTGTAAGCTACCTATGTTGTGTTTCCAGTGTGGTCTCTGTGTTTCTATAGCTACGTTCACTGTGTGCTGTTCTCTGTGCATAGTACACTTTTAGGAAAAAAACTAAACTTCAAAAGGCACTAATATACACAATGTAGGTACATTCTGCTGCTAGTAGATATACTAATGTGTTCATTTGAGGTATTAATATGTACACTTTTGGTATTAATATGTACACTTCAAGTACTAATGTGTACCATTTAGGTACTTTTGTGTAGGCTTACACTAGAGCTATGTGCCTTCAAGGTACCAGAGTAAGGTAGAAAGGTGTACCTTTAGTGTATCGCCGCAGTGACAGCTTTTGTAACTTTTCTTCTGAAAATGTAAGGTAAGGTATACTTTACTGTTTCAAAAGGACTTTTTAGTGTATAAAGTTCAGTTAGTAATACTCTCTGTGTGTGTTTTCGGTCTTTACAGAAAAGTGTTCCATGTATGTTCTTTACCTATCCATCTATCTAAATCAATAATGGTCAAATGAAATATATCAGAATTATTGTTTATGTTATGATGAAAGCATGTTGAGGTCGAGGAGCCACTTACATAGTGTTCACTGTTTGTCTGAAAAGATTATGGAGAATACATATTTAATATATAGGTGAAAAAAAAGAAGTTTAGACACAAGCCATATGTCTCTCTGGAATAGCTGTAGTTCTGAGTTAATCTGCAATTAAGTATTTTTAGTGTAAATATTTTTTCAAATAAACTGTATACTTTATCTGAACCATCTCCAATACAATTCTAGATTCATTTCAAGTGTATCACTCAGTAATTTAATCTCAGATTGCATCCTGATAACATTTGCTAGAATTTATTTGATTTGATTTTATTGTTTTTATGTTCATCTCTACATATTTTTAGTCGTCTGATTTATTTACAGGGTTACTGCAGCTCATAAAAAAGTATTGAGTGTAAAATGAAGTTTTAAAAACTGAACCAAATGAAGTGAGTTTATGCTCAAAACCAGAACAAAGCATCTGTCAGTGGAGTAGGCAAACTTGAATGATGTCGATTTATCGGAGACTATTGGCTGATGCTTGTTCTTGTTTTAATCCTAATCAAACCGGTTTGATCAATTTCTCTTAAATCAAGACTTCATCTTGTGTCATTTCGCTTCTCAAGTAAATCTATCTTGATTTATGAATCTTCAGACTTTTGCACTGGAAAACAATGACTTTTTTTTTTTAAGTGGTAAGGTAGAAGTTATTTCTGTATTCTAGTGTTTGGGAGCAGAGTTATTCAAGATTAATTTACATAAAGGGAAGGTTTTGTGTTCCCTTTCATTTATTCCTTACATTTTCTTCATTTGGTCTTATGAGGTCTTCAAAAAGTCATAAATTTACCTTCATAGAAGCTGAATAAAGCCATCAAGTCTACCACATTGCTACAGACTGACTATATCACAGTGCAAATCCATCTCAGTAAGTGATGTTATTGGTGGCATCACATTGCATAAAAATGTGTCCCAAGTCAACATACAAACTCACAGCACATTTCATACTGCGAAGGCATGGTTTTCATTGAGTGAGAGTGTCCAAGCATGTAATTTGTAACAGATGCGCATTGTTCTCTATTACTTACAATGTCTTCACCATCAATAATTGTGTTGTTCAGACATTACATGATCCATTTGTCTAGTTTAGTATTCCCTTTTTCTCTGGGAATAGTATTCTTTCTTCTAAATCCCTCGTGTAATGATTTATGTTGGATGGAAGTTTCAAATCATATACCGAAACCATCATAATCCAGATATATAACAAAACTCCGTTTTGTAGTGAAATGTGGTGTACTATGTTTGTGCCTGCTTCTTTTCTTTCTATTTAAGGGGAATTCCATATATATATTTTTATCCTCAGAGCCATTGTTACAATCATCTGTGAAGTGGAATAGTGGAATTCCCCTCACATGCATCTGTTGGGATCGTGCTGTTTCTTTATTAAGTATGTAATGATGCTTAACATCTGACCCACACTGAATCACAGTACTGTTTGAATGGATCTGATACAATATGAGATCCCAGATGACATTGTGTTCCCATAAAATTGTTGTTAGAGATGCCAAAAAATCTAATAAGTCTTTAGTCACTTCCTTTCTTCACATAAATTCATCATAATGATACTTCAAGGAAAATCCCTCCTGCATTTGAGTCCATGTCAAGTAGAGTGAATTTTACGTTTTCCAAGTTAAGAATGTCTTCCACTCCCCATTTATTGTTCATCTTGTCTAGACTTTATTGTGACATAAATGCTCACAACAGCAAGGTCATGGTTTCAATAACATAATATGTATCTTATACACTGAACAAAGCATTTTCATGAATGCAAATAAACTCAACTGCATATGTTTAGTGGTCTGTTGTTGTATGTTGCCTCTTTGAAACCAATATAATCAAGAAATTGATATTTTATTAGAATATATCAGTGTTTTGGTTGTTTATGTATCAAAAATATATCCATCTATTAGTTAGTCAATGTAGCCAAATGTCTGTTATTTTAATGTAATGTTTTCTTACCTTAATACACACAATAGCAGATTCTATATCTGTATAGTCAAATCAGTGATTGTGTTCATGAATGCTTTAAAATATGAGTTTGAATATCATTTTGTGTGGCATAATGGCTGGCGATTTAGGATAATTTACCTCAGATCTTAAAAAAATAAATTAATAAAATGAACAAGAATGACTGCAATGAAAATGTTTTATTATTAAGCACAATTTTGCCACAATGTTATTTTTTATCCACCACGAATATAGTTCTTATAATAATAGATAATAGTTCTTAGCACGATAATAACTTCCAAGTGAAGCCAGAATGCGTTCTGAAGCCTTCTCCACATTCAACACACTGAATGAATCGGTGATTCGAACGAATCGGTTGAAGAATGATGACCACTCCCTGGAACGTGCCTGGAACACCTCCCTGGGAAGGCGTCCAGGAGGCATCCGAAATAGATGCCCGAGCCACCTCAGCTGGCTCCTCTCGATGTGGAGGAGCAACGGCTCTACTCTGAGCCCCTGCCGAGTGACCGAGCTTCTCGCTCTAAGGGAGCGCGCAGCCACCTGACGGAGAAAGCTCATTTCGGCCGCCTGTATCCGGGATCTTGTCCTTTCGGTCATGACCCACAGCTCATGACAATAGGTGAGAGTAGGAACGTAGATTGACCGGTAAATCTCCTTCTTCACTACGACAGACCGGTACAGCGACCGCATTACTGCAGAAGCTGCACCGATCCGTCTGTCAATCTCACGTTCCATCCTTCCCTCACTCATGAACAAGACCCCAAGATACTTAAACTCCTCCACTTGAGGCAGGAACTCTCCACCAACCTGAAGTGGGCAATCCACCCTTTTCCGACTGATAACCATGGCCTCGGACTTGGAGGTGCTGATTCTCATCCCAGCCACTTCACACTCGGCTGCAAACCGTCCCAGTGCACACTGAAGGTCCTGGTCTGAGGAGGCCAACACGACAACATCATCCACAAAAAGCAGCGACGAAATCGTATGGTCCCCAAACCGGACACTCTCCGGCCCTTGGCTGCGCCTAGAAATTCTGTCCATAAAAATTATGAACAGAACCGGTGACAAAGGGCAGTCCTGCTGGAGTCCAACATGCACCGGGAGCAGGTCTGACTTATTGCCGGCAATGCGAACCAAGCTCTTGCTCCGGCCGTACAGGGACCGAACAGCCCTAGGCAGGGGGCCGCCGACCCCATACTCCCAGAGCACCCTCCACAGGATGTCGCGAGGAACACGGTCGAATGCTTTCTCCAAATCCACAAAACACATGTGGACTGGTTGGGCAAACTCCCATGAACCCTCCAGCACCCTGGAAAGGGTATAGAGCTGGTCCAGTGTTCCACGACCGGGACGAAAACCACACTGTTCCTCCTGAATCCGAGGTTCCACTATCGGTCGAATTCTCCTCTCCAGTGCCCTGGCATAGACTTTCCCGGGGAGGCTGAGAAGTGTGATCCCCCTATAGTTGGAACACACTCTCCGGTCCCCCTTCTTGAAAAGAGGGACCACCACCCCAGTCTGCCAGTCCAGAGGTACTGTCCCCAACCGCCATGCGATGTTGCAGAGGCGTGTCAGCCAAGACAGCCCCACAACATCCAGAGACTTGAGGTACTCAGGGCGGATCTCATCCACCCCCGGTGCCTTGCCACCGAGGAGCTTTTTAACTACCTCGATGACTTCAGCCCGGGTGATGGACGAGTCCTCCTCCGAGTCCCCAGCCACTGCTTCCTCAATGGAACACAAGTCGGTGGGATTGAGGAGATCCTCGAAGTATTCCTTCCACCGCCCGACGATATCCCCAGTTGAGGTCAACAGGTGCCCATCTCCACTGTAAACAGTGTTGGTAGGGCACTGCTTCCCCCTCCTGAGGCGTCGAACAGTTTGCCAGAATCTCTTCGAGGCCAACCGATAGTCTTTCTCCATGGCCTCACCGAACTCCTCCCAGGCCCGATTTTTTGCCTCCATGACTACCCGGGCTGCAGTCCGCTTGGCCTGCGGGTACCTGTCAGCTGCCTCCGGAGTCCCACAAGCCATCCAGGCCCGATAGGACTCCTTCTTCAGCTTGACGGCATCATATATATATATATATATATATATATATATATATATATATATATATAATTAATATATAATTTTTTTTAATATATATATTTTATAAAAACATTTCAGAGCCATTAGTGTGGTGAACATTTTCAGTTAGTAGAATAAAGAATATGGGAAACCTGTTAATCATAACTGTTTGAGTGTCTGTCCTGATTGTTGATATTGAAACAACGGCTTAAATTTTGAATTCTGGGAAAATAGAGGTCATAATGTGAATATTAATCTAAGATGTGGAAAGACACACTGATTGTAACATACTTCCCACTTTGAGTCAGTGTTTGGACAATAAACCAATTTGACATGAACAATTTTTTTTTTTTTTTTTTGTGATTGTAGTGAAGTGTGTAAATCCTGTTTGACGTGAATCAGAGGTTAAAGCAAGGGAATTATTAGTATTTCTGTTCTGAATTTTTTTTATGTTTCTCATGCAAATCCACTATGGGTCAAGCATTTGCACCTCAAGATTTTATTGATTTAAGTTTCATCTTTATCCTTCAGGTGGAAATCTCATGTCTAGAAAGCCCTGTTAGTCTCCTGCCAACAGATTATACTAGAACTGCAGCGTTTCTGAGATTAAAACCATGTTTGTGTCGCACAACAAATTTCATTATGCAAATCCTTCACTGGAAACACGACTGGGAATACTTTCGGAAGTATCATCAATTCTGATGTACACAACTCTGGAAATAATCCTGGATGTCAACCTGGATTTATTATTCTCAGAAGAGAAACATTGCATTAGTGTGTCACGATCATCCAGGAATGCCCTCCAGGCAAGCTGTATTGAGACTGGAAATAAAACAATGGCACCATTATATCATAACCTTTCAATTTAGTTAAGAGGGACATGATGGAAAACCAGGACAGGTGGTTTTAATAGTAGCATTCCCACGGGAACATGTGGACTGAAGAAACGAGATGAATGCAGGGACGAAAGGTTGAACGATCACCCAGGACATCCCAGTAACACCCAACTGGGCCACAAAGGAGTCCTGTTGTTCACAGACTATAATGATATTTCTGGGTCCATGGCATCAAACAGTTTTGACACCCTCTGCCATCTAGTCAGTCTGAGTGCTTCACAATCATCCCATCTCACATAATGTTTTGAGGACATAAACTGCTGCATTAATCAGTGTCTATCATTCTGTTTCATGCTTGTCAACCTCCACTGGTTTCCTCTCATAAGGGGCAATAAAAACAATCAGCAATCAAAACAATTGTGACTTAATCAGGCAGACGCATTATTATCCCCACTGGCATAATCATTACAGTTATTTGAAGGACAGCTACATCCTGATGTCGTGAGGAAAGACTGATGTATTGATGCATGACATTCAAAATGTGAAAAAATATAATAAATCAATTAAAAAGCTCTCATGATGTCTTTTAAACGTCTTGAATTTATTATCAGTATTTTGACAGTTTAAAACATCCATTTCTCTCAGGCTCTTTATGGCTGTGAGGAAATAAAGCACAGGCTCTGCTGGCAAAAATCAAACAAATCTAACATTTCATATTGGCAAAATTTTTAGGAAATAGAATGGGAATTTTTTTTTTTTAAAGAATAAATCCAATAAATCATTTTGTTCACATAAAGAATTGCTGTGTTGATAATATATATTAAAATGTTGGAAAACATAATAATAATAACAAATACAATAGGAAAATTTCCCATCATGTTGTACAGCCAGAGTGTAACAGAATAAGGGAAATAATAAAAAAAAAAATGGACAAATGAATGTCAGGTTTTCAGTCACATGTTTGCAAGAAAGTGTCTATAGATGGCGCTCTTGCAGGTTGAAAGGCAAATCAGCAGTCTTCTTATTCTTCAGCCCCGCTTTCTGCTTTTGATTCCTCTTGGTTCATCTTTTGGATGATCATTGGAAGTGAGAATGATGCCGATTTCAGCTTTATATCGTCCATTTCAGAGTTTCTGGTCACTGCAAGATAAAATATTGATTGATCACATGACCATAACTATATAATACAGTGCTCTGGATGAGTGATGTTCCTAGAGTGATCATATTTCTTATAATGACAACAGATTTTTTTTTTTTAACATAGACCAACTTACATTTTATTTTTTTTATTTTTTTTTATTTTGTATTCATTTATTATAAGAAGCCATTTAGCCTAAATATGTTGTACTGTATATAAATGTAAATATATTTATATAAGTTAATAAATATCAATTTGTATATGTGTGATTTTTGATGCGTCAGATTTAAAGTACTGATTTAATTAAAATATATTACTGGAACCAAACATTCTGAAGCCAGTAATATATATTTTTAATAGATTTTAGATTAATTGTTATAACGCAATTAAAAAACACAATATATTATTTGAATAATAATAATAATAATAATAATAATAATAATAACAACATCGGGTGACCCACACAACAATAATTGTAAAATTAAAGATAATTATAAATAAACCCTCAAAAGTAGGCTAACCCACGGGGAAATATAGTGATGTGAATTTAATAATAATTTTAGATTTTTGTCTATTATTTTTTTTTTATCATTAGGTGAAATATGACATTCATTCATTCATTTAATCCATTCAGCGGTGACTCTTGTCCTGTAAAACCACTAAAATACATCTCTACAAAGTTTACTGAACTAAAGTTACAGTCGTGGCCAAAAGTTTTGAGAATTACATAAATATTGGAAATGGGAAAAGTTGCTGCTTAAGTATTTATAATAGCAGTTTGCATATACTCCAGAATGTTATGAAGAGTGATCAGATGAATTGCATAGTCCTTTATTGCCATGACAATTAACTTAATCCCAAAAAACCTTTCCACTGCATTTCATTGCAATCTTTAAAGAACCTGCTGAGATCATTTCAGTAATCGTCTTGTTAACTCAGGTGAGAATGTTGACGAGCACAAGGCTGGAGATCGTTATGTCAGGCTGATTGGGTTAGAATGGCAGACTTGACATGTTAAAAGGAGGGTGATGCTTGAAATCATTGTTCTTCCATTGTTAACCATGGTGACCTGCAAAGAAACGTGTGCAGCCATCATTGCGTTGCATAAAAATGGCTTCACAGGCAAGGATATTGTGGCTACTAAGATTGCACCTAAATCAACAATTTATAGGATCATCAAGAACTTCAAGGAAAGAGGTTCAATTCTTGTAAAGAAGGCTTCAGGGCGTCCAAGAAAGTCCAGCAAGCGCCAGGATCGTCTCCTAAAGAGGATTCAGCTGCGGGATCGGAGTAACACCAGTGCAGAGCTTGCTCTGGAATGGCAGCAGGCAGGTGTGAGCGCATCTGCACGCACAGTGAGGAGAAGACTTTTGGAAGATGGCCTGGTGTCAAGAAGGGCAGCAAAGAAGCCACTTCTCTCCAAAAAAAACATCAGGGACAGATTGATCTTCTGCAGAAAGTATAGTGAATGGACTTCTGAGGACTGGGGCAAAGTCATATTCTCCGATGAAGCCCATTTTCGATTGTTTGGGGCATCTGTAAAAAGGCTTGTCCGGAGAAGAAAAGGTGAGCGCTACCATCAGTCCTGTGTCATGCCAACAGTAAAGCATCCTGACACCATTCATGTGTGGGGTTGCTTCTCATCCAAGGGAGTGGGCTCACTCACAATTCTGCCCAAAAACACAGCCATGAATAAAGAATGGTACCAAAACACCCTCCAACAGCAACTTCTTCCAACAATCCAACAACAGTTTGGTGAAGAACAATGCATTTTCCAGCACGATGGAGCACCGTGCCATAAGGCAAAAGTGATAACTAAGTGGCTCGGGGACCAGAATGTTGAAATTTTGGGTCCATGGCCTGGAAACTCCCCAGATCTTAATCCCATTGAGAACTTGTGGTCAATCCTCAAGAGGCGGGTGGACAAACAAAAACCCACTAATTCTGACAAACTCCAAGAAGTTATTATGAAAGAATGGGTTGCTATCAGTCAGGATTTGGCCCAGAAGTTGATTGAGAGCATGCCCAGTCGAATTGCAGAGGTCCTGAAAAAGAAGGGCCAACACTGCAAATACTGACTCTTTGCATAAATGTCATGTAATTGTCGATAAAAGCTTTTGAAACTTATGAAGTGCTTGTAATTATATTTCAGTACATCACAGAAACAACTGAAACAAAGATCTAAAAGCAGTTTCGCAGGAAACTTTTTGAAAACTAATATTAATGTAATTCTCAAAACTTTTGGCCACGACTGTACACTGTGGTCAGTCCAGCCATAGTATTTTAGCATTCATAAACAAACCATTATGAATACCTAAGCTGATCCAAAACAAAAATGACAAGCATATAATTATGCTCTTCTGAGTGATTAAGCAAATAATTACAGCACATCTCTCTGCATGGTCAATGAGACGGTTACTACTGCATCCGCTCTGACGACACACTGCAGAGCGAGTAAACAATAACATCATCTGACAGACAGAGAGAGAGGAGAAAACTCCACTAAACGGACTAATCAATGTTAATTAAAATTCTAAATGACTTTGATGAGCTCGTCTAATTTGTCAAGCGTGAGTCAAAGCAGAGGGAGGCCTAAACCCACGGTGAAGCGACCTGCTGTTCTGTTTGGCTCTGCAACTCAGACACTCGTGTGTGTGTGTGTGTGTGTGTGTAGTTGTAACAATGTAAACAGGTTTTCTGTAAGGAGTAGGTTTAGGGTTAGAGGATAGCAAATATCGTTTTGCCAGTATAAAAGTAATAGAAGAAACGTGTGTGTGTCGTTTTGACGCGGCGGATCACACACACCTGGTGCTCTGGTGCGCTGCGAGCGGCGCTGGCGCCCCCGTGTGGCTCAGAGCGGGAAATCTGCTGGGCTGCCCGCGCAACGTCACCGTGATAGTGGTGGGGGCTTTCAGTCCTGCACACAGCACACACATATTAACATTACACACACACACTCACACTCACATACTTCAGTTTCATGGGGACTTTCGATAGACACAATCCCCTGGTTTCACAGACAAGGCTTAAACCTAGTCCCAGACTAAAAGCTGTTTCAACTGAAAGAAACTTGCACTGACCTTAAAATATATCATTGGCTTGGTTTTGTCTCAAGATGGACACCAGTAAGTTTTTTTTAAAGAGATGTTTATAAAAATGACTTCAGTATCATAATTAAACCATGGCCTAATCCTATTTTAGTCGAAACCCTGTCTGTGAAACCCAGTAATGAGTTTTATACCGTACAAACATAAGGTTTTAGTATAGGCTACCCCTAAACTCAACCACTTCCCGCATTTCGTTACATTTAAAAAAAAACAAAAAACAAAAAAAACCATAATGGTTTATAAGCAGTTTACACATAAATTAATTAATAAAAATAACATGCATTATTATACCTGTGGGGGCATAACAAGACCTCACATTAGGGATCTGAGACTATGAAATATCATAATAAAAAGAAAACGAAACACGCCAGGGGGTACAACCCATGAAAAAATGGGAGTGTACTATTAAAAATAAATTAAAGAACAACCTAATCAAAATAAAACATGTTTTATTAATTTGTATACTCATTAAATTTCATTTAAAAAAAAGTAGCCTAAGCCAACAATTACAAGAAACAACGGTTAAACACGAGTTAAGTTGAATCAATTTGACTGTGACTTATTAAACTGACTTACATTATTTGTTGCCATGATTTTTTTGATTACATTACCTGTAACATGTTCTGTACCCAAATTAAGAATTAACAACCATTTTACAGATATAGCAGAGACAGCAGAGAAAGAGCGAGTGTTTACCTCAGCAGCAACAACTTGTAATGTGATAAAGCACATTTACCATGAACAAGTAATTAATAAATTCATGTTGTTATATATGAAGCAGGTGAATGCAACTCATAGGAGCAACAATTTTAATTTTAATTCACCGCCTATAAAGACTAGACAAAAGTACAATTAACTATAACAGCAGAAACTAACATTTTTGTTGATCTTCCTTTGTGGAGGCATTTCATAGTTTATGCGCACGACTTACCACATAAAAATGAATCCTTGCTGATTTAATTATTTTGTAGCGTTTAGTCCAACACATTCCAGTAATTGATAAAATGATACCATTTTTTTTTCATGTTGTGTATAATCCATTTCGTGAACAATGTCTGTATGTTTGTGGGATGTGACCGCATTGTGATGAGGACAGCTGAAGGAGCCAGAGATAGAGTTGAATAATGAGCGTATTAACAGTAACACTATACTGCATACTATTACATACTCCACACATGATTCGATCACTTTTAAATATTCTATATGCTAGAATAATGCTACACATCTAAATACCCTTTAGTTTGCATTGTGAATCAAATTGTCTTAAATCTTGTCAATAAGAGCAATCCTGCATACTGCACAGTATACACCGCCTAACATAAAAATACAAAATATTAGCATACCGTACACAGTCCAACACTTTGTATTGCATTCGACCAAACAACTATGTATTAATAATCCATAATTAGTTTTTTTTGTTATTTATTTGGAATGTTTTTAGATATTGTAAACTGCTGCAAAAAATAGAGAACACTTACGCATGCAGTTGGGAGATGAAAACAGAAAAATAATGACACAAAGAAGAGGTAGAAAAAATGGTTTGCTGTTGGGGATTTAATGAATGTCTTTGTGAGTAGAGCAAGCATTATGATTTACATACTCATCAAAAAAACAACAACAACAACAACAGGTAAACAAATAGCAAAACTGAGAACAGAAGCAAACAGAAAAAATGGAGCATAAAACACAACAGTGAAGTGGTCACATTAAGCACGAACCAAGCCGCTGATGTGGGAATTGATCACGACTCTCATTTTAACAGCACTGCCATATAAATATTCTGGTCCTCTGGACGTTACAGCCGTTTGAGTTAAAGGCAGACCCCTAAAATGAACAACTTGCATAAAATTACATTAGTTTGTAAGCTGAACCAGCTCGATATTGTAGAAGATCACCCAATAAAGCTCTTTAAATGCATTAAAATAAAAAAGTACAAATCTACACAAACGTTAATGGTACGTTTACATGCTCAGCTCAGATGCTTCTCATGGACTCGACCTTTGACCTTGCAGCTACTCTGGTGTCTCTACTCATCGCGGACGCCTCTGTTTGGTTCGCTGTGTCATCAGTGACGACGAGGACGTACCCGTGCTCTGGCTGGAGACGTGGGCCAGTCCTGGCAGGCTGTGGGCTAGTTTGGCCAGGCCGCCGTTGGTGAGGAGCTGATGGATGGCTGTGGTTTTGGTCATCCCGGATCCTGTGGATACGATCGGCA
Organism: Carassius carassius; assembly: GCF_963082965.1. Lineage (NCBI taxonomy): Eukaryota > Metazoa > Chordata > Actinopteri > Cypriniformes > Cyprinidae > Carassius > Carassius carassius. Next base: position 7,006,329 of record NC_081775.1, on the reverse strand, counting down.
CCGTCCTCACGAGTGTGCCGCTGCCGCCCGAGCTGAGCGACACCTGAACACCACCACACACAGACACGATCAAGTGTGTTATAAAGAAAGCAATAGAGGTATTAGTCAGAGATGTGTTATGAAGCAGTGTGCTGTGTGACGGCCGGCACCTGTGAGGTGGAGGGGACGCCTGGTGATTTAGTGTTGATCTCCTGCAGACTGAGGCTGAGGCCCTGCAGCAGACTACTGGCAGAGGGAGCTAAACACACACACACCACACACACACAAAAAGAGTCAGAGAGGTTTAAATTTAGTGTTAATGAAGTATTCCATCACTTGTTCTCCAAGAGATCCTCTGCAGTGAATGGCTGCGGTCAGATTTTAATCGATGGATGGAGTGGTGGGGATTATTGCAGTGTTTTTATCAGCTGTTTGGACTCAATCTGTCGGCACCCATTAACTGCAGAGGATCCATTGGTGAGTAAGTGATGAAATGCTTAGTTTCTCCAAAGTTGAGCTATTCATTTAAGGCGCAGTCACATTTACTTTTAATTTTACTCAATATTGTATGCAAATTTTGAGGATGTCAACTCATGGCATATCCAACTTGCTTACTCATCATAGTATTTATTCATCATAGAGAAAAGATACATGGATTTAAACTCCTGACATCTGGCAACCCCAAGCAATACAACTCTCAGAGGCTCGCTTTTTGTTTTGACTTCCACTTTTTTTTTTTGTTGTTGACTTTTTTTTTTTTTATTTATTTTTTGATAAATCAAGTTTGTCTTGTCTTTTTTCCATCAACAATACCACATGTTGATATAGTCAGAGTGTTTAATGATATCACTGTTGTCTCGTCTAGGTAATCAACAAACCTATATTTATCATAATTTTCATAAAATGAACACTGATTGAAACAAAGGTCTTTGAGATGATCTTGTTGGCAGAATGTAACGGTGGTGGCACCTTGCGCAGTGGCAGGGGCCTGAACCTGGACAGGAGAGGAAGAACCGGACATCGCGCTCCCCTGCAGGCTGTGAAACAGCCCTTCACTTGAACCCAAAGCTCCAGACACGTCTGCCAAACCTGACCTAAGAACACAAGACAATTGAATGATTTTTTTTTTCTTTCTAAAAGTTTATACAAGAGTTGTATGTATAAGTGGAAACTTAAAAAAATACAGAGCAGATGCAGGGTAATGGAGTTAAGTGCTGGAACATTATCTGACCCTGGACAACAAACCAGTCATAAAGGTAATAAAAAAAAATTGAAATGTACAGTCGTGGCCAGAAGTTTTGAGAATTACATGAATATTAGTTTTCAGAACGTTTGCTGCTAAACTGCTTTTAGATCTTTGTTGCAGTTGTTTCTGTGATGTACTGAAATATAATTACAAGCACTTCATACGTTTCAAAGGCTTTTATCGACAATTACATGACATTTATGCAAAGAGTCAGTATTTGCAGTGTTGGCCCTTCTTTTTCAGGACCTCTGCAATTCGACTGGGCATGCTCTCAATCAACTTCTGGGCCAAATCCTGACTGATAGCAACCCATTCTTTCATAATCACTTCTTGGAGTTTTGTCAGAATTAGTGGGTTTTTGTTTGTCCACCTGCCTCTTGAGGATTGACCACAAGTTCTCAATGGGATTAAGATCTGGGGAGTTTCCAGGCCATGGACCCAAAATTTCAACATTCTGCTCCCGGAGCCACTTAGTTATCACTTTTGCCTCATGGCACGGTGCTCCATCGTGCTGGAAAATGCATTGTTCTTCACCAAACTGTTGTTGGATTGTTGGAAGAAGCTGCTGTTGGAGGGTGTTTTGGTACCATTCTTTATTCATGGCTGTGTTTTTGGGCAGAATTGTGAGTGAGCCCACTCCCTTGGATGAGAAGCAACCCCACACATGAATGGTGTCAGGATGCTTTACTGTTGGCATGACACAGGACTAATGGTAGCCCTCACCTTTTCTTCTCCGGACAAGCCTTTTTCCAGATGCCCCAAACAATCGGAAAGGGGCTTCATCTGAGAATATGACTTTGCCCCAGTCCTCAGCAGTCCATTCACTTTACTTTCTGCAGAAGATCAATCTGTCCCTGATGTTTTTTTTGGAGAGAAGTGGCTTCTTTGCTGCCCTTCTTGACACCAGGCCATCTTCCAAAAGTCTTGGCCTCACTGTGCGTGTAGATGCGCTCACACCTGCCTGCTGCCATTCCAGAGCAAGCTCTGCACTGGTGGCACTCCGATCCCGCAGCTGAATCCTCTTTAGGAGACGATCCTGGCGCTTGCTGGACTTTCTTGGACGCCCTGAAGCCTTCTTTACAAGAATTGAACCTCTTTCCTTGAAGTTCTTGATGATCCTATAAATTGTTGATTTAGGTGCAATCTTAGTAGCCACAATATCCTTGCCTGTGAAGCCATTTTTATGCAACGCAATGATGGCTGCACACGTTTCTTTGCAGGTCACCATGGTTAACAATTGAAGAACAATGATTTCAATCATCACCCTCCTTTTAACATGTCAAGTCTGCCATTCTAACCCAATCAGCCTGACATAACGATCTCCAGCCTTGTGCTCGTCAACATTCTCACCTGAGTTAACAAGACGATTACTGAAATGATCTCAGCAGGTCCTTTAATGACAGCAATGAAATGCAGTGGAAAGGTTTTTTGGGGGATTAAGTTAATTTTCATGGCAAAGAAGGACTATGCAATTCATCTGATCACTCTTCATAACATTCAGGAGTATATGCAAACTGCTTTTATAAAAACTTAAGCAGCAACTTTTCCAATTTCCAATATTTATGTAATTCTCAAAACTTTTGGCCACGACTGTATACGTCATCTTAAAGTTGAATAAATAAGCGTGGTTTGTTAGAATAGGACAATATCTGGCCGAGATAGAACTATTTGAAAATACAACATCTGAGGGTGCAAAAAATAAAAAGAAATAAATAAATCCCCAAATTAGAGAAAATAGCCTCTAAATTTGTTAAAGTTGTCCAAAAAGTTCTCAGCAATGCATATTACTAATAAAAAATTAAGCTGATACATTTACAGTAGGACATTTACTAAATATCTTCATGGAACATGATCTGTACTTAATAACCTAATGATTTTTGACAAAATAAAAATCTATAATTTTGACCCATATAATGTATTATTAGCTATTGCTACTAATATACCCATGCTACTTATGACCGGTTTTGTGATTCAGGGTCACATATTTCATGCCATCACATAAATCACACAAATGTCACAAGAAAAACCGCTATCAAAATATAATACAACAATTAGGTGATGTATCAAGATCATCATTACACAAGAACACTAACAGCACTGGTCATTTCCTTAAGATTAAAATCCTGTTCACACCATCAGGAATGTACCGTGGGAAAATTTGCTGTGAACCATTTTAATTTGAGTGAAGTGCTGTTAATGCACTGTTCAGACCGACACAAATACAAAAATCTGAACAGCTGTTATAAGCATGTAAATCCTACTTTGATGGAATCATTTTGAGTACCAGAGTAACCTGGGTATCTCTGCTTTTCTGTAAGTGCCAACTATTATCAGAAGGAGTCTGCATTTTCATTCAATTTTGTATGCATTTTCTTGAACAGACAAATGGCATATGAATTTCAACTAGATTTTTGTGCATTTGTGTTGGTGTAAAGATCCTTGACTCGAGTGTCTTTGTTTCTCTTGTACAGTCTGGTGTGAAGAGATAAAAATACCTTTGTGCACTGAGAAGCTCCGACAGCTCTTTGGCCCCCGACACCGTCTGGCCCACCGTCAGTCCGAGGGGCTTTCCTGACAAACCCACTGCACACAGAACACCAATACAAATGTAAATACCTTAATTTTATGTTCTCACAAGTTTATCTTTTTTATGTAATACTTTTTTCCTTTTACCAAGGATTGGTACCAAAGATAACAGTAAAGGCATTTATAATGTTAAAAAAGATTTCCATTTCAAATAAATGCTGTTCTATTCAAAGAATCCTGAAAAATTCCTCATGGTTCCCAAAAACAACATGCAGGACAAACAAATGCTTTTTGAGAAGGAAATCAGCATATTATGATTTCTGAAGGATCATGTGACACTGAAGACTGAAGTAATGATGCTGAAAATGATAAACTTCAAAATATATAAAAAAATAAAACAGGATATTTAAAAGGTTTAATCATATTTCACAGCTTTTCTGCTTTTTGATTGTCATTTCAGGGCTCCAGACTGCGACCACCGTGTTTTCTGCCGGTAATTTATTAGTCAGTACATAATACAGCATTTGGATTATGCCATGCCACATCTTAATCTTTTTTGCTAATAAACATTTCGCAAGCTTGTTTGTCATTGTATCCTACTGTTTTGTAGTTGTGTTTTTATAAAATTTAGAATAACAATGAATCCATATTTTGTTTTAGTCTTAAAAAGTGAAAGGTGTGAAGATGCGAGCAAAACAGACATTTATCTTTTTTCGCAACAAGCTAATTCGAAAGTGAAAATGTCCGAAGCCAGTCTTATAACACAGCAAAAGGGGAACTCCCCTTCACAAAATCAAATCACAAATAATGCTATTGATGAAAATGAATGTGTTAAATGTTAATTATAAACTACGATAAAAGTTAATCAGCATGCATTGATTAATCCCAATAGTCCCATTGATGTATCCCATAGTGGATAACCAGTGCTCTCTTCTTTCAATACCACGACTGGGGTGAGACCCTTGAGCAAGAACTGAACCCCCCACTGCACCCCGGGGACCGCAGCATTGGCTGCCCACTGCTCACGGTGTGTGCGCGTGTTTGTTCACTACTCACTGTGTGTGTGTGCACTTGGATGGGTTAAATGCAGAGCACAAATTATGGGACACCATACTTGGCCACAAGTCACGTGTTTGCTTATTAGAAGCACTGTTTTGGACTGCTGTCTTTTTTAACTGAATGTGAATCTGGTTTGGGATACCCACGAGTTGTCCTAGGTGCTTCTCGTCTGGTTTGCTACCGCCTTGTTTATACATTTGTCTGGCTCCGCATCGCAAGCCTCAGCTGATTGCACTTGTGTACGCATGCAATATGTTTATACTTGTTAATACTTATTACATTAGCCACTGCACTATTCTTTGAAATGACATGGGAAAACTAGGAGTAACTGTCCTCTAAAACCATCGGGTATCAAGTGAGAACTACAGTAGTAGTACAACTCTCAAAACTCACGTGATGAATGAGTAGATGAATGACATTCTTTCTTTCTTTATGTACAAACTGATTAGGTCGTGGGTCGATTTGGAAGACTGTGAAATTTATTTGTTTTTAGTACACTTGACTTCACCAAAAAGCACAATACAAAATAATCAAAAAATCATAGGAATCATAGGAAACCCAGTAAACCATGAGAATATTATTTGTGACATTAGAATTATTTTGTCTAGTGTGTAAAATTTCTAAATAAGTAACTTAATTAAATTGTGCGGTTTGGAAAATAAATGTTTTGTTATTACACAGAGTGTAAAGTACCAAAACAAGGGACCGTTGAGAACCAACACCGAATTTGAGTTAAAATGTGAATGGTACAAGACCCTATATAGTATATTTCAAATAATGTATTAGTACAGGAAACTAGAAGTAGTAAACAGTGGTGAGACATTGTCTCATAAAGGAGATAACGTGTATGTTGTGTGGATCTGATGTCTAAGCCTAGCTTACACAAGCAAAAATGATTAAAACAATGGCTTAACAACAGACCTGAAACGCATAGTTCACCCAAAAACGAAAATCGTCAACGTTGCACCAAACCTGTATGAATTTCTTTCTTCTGTTGAACACAAGATATTTTGAATAAAATAAATGTGGAAAAGTAAATTACTATTTTCATTTTTCTGTGAACTATAAAGTCATCAATCTGACCGAAAACTGCATAAATGAATATTGTCTCATTCCGCCCAATCAACACACCTCATACAGTGTAACCAGCGCTCAGTGGGCTGAATGGTTTCATTACCTTCCTGAGAAGTGGATCCAGCCGTGTTTCCCGCCGCGTCTCCGTGGGAGACGATGGTGACTTTGATCTTGGCTCTTTTGGAGGCTTTGGTGGGAGTGGGACTAGGAGTCTGTCTTCTCTTGAGGTTGAGCCTCAGGTCGTCTCGGTCCAAACCCTCCACCTGCTCACTGGGCACCGGCACTGAAACCAAAAATGCTGAAGGGGTAAGCATCAACAGTCTCTAGCTCACTGAGGGTTCAGAAGGAGCCAATACAGGCAATCTGAAATACTGCAGTGGTCTGTGGGTACAGATTAAGATGCTTCCAATGCATTCAGAACCAAAGTCATTTCAACAACAGGGTTTGGTTTGTGTGAAAGATGCTTTTTGAACTCCACTGAAAAACATGGAAATGCACTCAAGATAACTTAACAACGGGTGCATAGTTCTTATGGACCATTAAGTTCACAATTTTAATATGAAAATGATCTGGCCTTATTTGCAGAAGTAAATCAAAATTATACTGTACTGTACATCTCTTGTACTTTTGACGAGCGTCTTGCAAAGTAGTAAAAACTTCAAATCTGATAAAAGGATTTGGAGAAATGTTTGTGTGAAATGATCCATGTTTAATGTCTAGTTTCTAACATTTTACATTTTGACCAAGGAATTTCATTTTGGTGCATCATAGTTATTGTACCACTAAATAATACAGTGTGACAGATCTGTTGCTGTAAGTGGAGAAAAGTGAAATTGAACTTAATTTTGGAAATTGCATTTAAATCAAATATAAAAACATAAACAATAGCTGAAACATAAAAGTGTTCAGGCTATATAAACTTTCTGTTGGCTGATGCTGATATCTTAGAGAGCAGGGTGGCCAATGGCCGATATAAAGCCAATATCTCAATATTTAATTTAAAGATAGTTTAATCATAGCATGAATAATTAAATTTATATATATGTGTGTGTGTGTGTGTGTGTGTATGTATATATATATATATATATATATATATATATATATATATATATAAAATGTATTTATTTTTTCTTTTCTTTCCTTTTTTTACAAAAAAATTGCTGAGATACTTACAAGTAATGTACAGATTAATTTGAAAAAAACTTTAACTTTATATAGAATTTTATTAGTATATTTAACAAGTACAAAAGTTATTAAAAACCTGAATAAAAACAAGGTAAACACTAACCAGTAATGTACTCTGTAATCTGCTTGATCGGTGGGCACTAGCCAGGTGACATTTTACATACAGCACACAGTGAATATGACAGTGGCAAACTACATGAGCGCAGCATAGATTGAGACCAAGGATTTAATGTTGCTTGCATGTGCATGTTCAGTGACATTTGAACTTTCCTGTCTGCATCTAATTAACACAGGATCGTTTGCATGGATGAACCATAACACATATTTAATACAGGTTACAATGCACACCAGAAGATCTAACAGTTCATTATTGTTCATTAGATATTCAAAGACTTGAGAATGCCGAAAACATATGAAAAAGTACTATAGGGAATACCTTTCAATTATTAGACAGATCTTTTAAACAAAGACATTAATTAAGAGAGAATGAGAGCTGGGGTTTCAACTGTCAAAATAAAAGTCTTATTTTAGACTCTTATCAGCCAAACAGATAAACATTTTGGTCAATGGCAATGGTTTAAAAATGCAGTGGCTATTTGCACTAAGTGAGTATAGCATTTTTTTGTGATGTGTTTTTAACTCGTGCAAATAGCTATAGATTATATTTACACTATGTTAAAACAACAGGATTTTCTGCTGTTTATACTAATTATTGCAAATAGCGGCAATGATCTGCACCTCAGTTTTATAAAACAGTTATATTATAAAACATATAATATACATAATAAAACAGTATGCAATAATAATGTTGAGTATAAATTATCATTTTAAGTCAAATTATTAAATGGATGCCACCTTACTGGGACAATAAAGCCCTCCCTACACCTACCCTAACTCGACCCGATACTTTATTTTCAACTTTTCGATAATTTCCGTCATTTTTATTGAAAATAAATGCCTTTCCGAAGTGAAACGAGACTTGAAAAGGTCTCGGAAAAAAAGTTTTGCAAAAGTGGATTCGAACTCAAAAAGACTGCGGTACGATTAGCTTCTGCCAACAATGCAGGCTATTTGCACTTAGTTTAAATAGACACTGCTTAAAAAAAAATTAATAAACAGGCCTATGTGATTTATCAGTCAAATACTACTTTAAATGTTTTGAAGGGTCAAAAGCCTAACAATGCACACGTTCTGTTAGGAAGAAAAAACAATGACTAGTTGTATTTTTTTTATTGATTTGATTTAAGATGCATTTTGACAAGAATGTAAGGTTTGCAAGCAGTCATTACTTTAAGCATTTACTACTGTTAGTGCCTTTAGCAAACACAAGCTGGTGAAACCGTAAAAGTGACGTATGTGACACAGACAAGACAAACAATTTTTAGTAGAGAAGGCAAGATGAAAGGGGCAGACTGATGGACGATAGAAGGAAAAAGAGATTGATAGATACTCACCAAAGAGACATGATGGGCTGCCAGGAGGAATGCTTTTCCTCACCAGCATATTATGTTTCATAAAAGCAGCGAACTGAGCTGTAGCCAACGGAAGACAAAGATGGAGAGAGTGAAGAACGAAAGTAGAGGGGATAGAAAAGACAGGAATCACACACAACATTACAGCTTTATGGGATCTAAGATTCTCCTCAATACAGGGAGGACGTGCCTGTAAATCCCAGAGGGTTAACGTTAGCTCTTCAACTGTAAACTGCGTAGCCCTCATCATTTAACATGCACAGGCATCGGCAGAACAGCTAGGGGTTAAAAGAGGCCCATCAGGTGTAACCATGACTCGGTTATGCAGATACACACAGGACAAACTCGCGTTCAAATACAAAAATAGATTTAAAGGAAGGGGACAAGAGACATTACTACTGGATTTTTTATGAGTAATGTAAAAAAAATGATTGCCAGTTTTATATTTCATGGATTTGTATCCCACCAGCCAAAAATAACCACAAATAACAGCACATTCAAAAATGCATCCTGTGTGTGGGGTTCTGGGGCTGAATCTGTGCGTTTACACACCTTGTGCTTGCTTGTGTGTGAGCACAGTTCCTGAGCGCTGCATGTGGGTCTTCAGCAGCTGTGTGGCAGTAATGAGACTGGATTTCTGAGCTGGAGAAAGTCCCACCATCTTGGGTTTGGGACTGGCTGTAGGACTGCTGCAGACACTGGACATATCCTGCAGGGAAAACATGATTGCAGAGGTCTGAATTACTTCACATGATCCACTGCCTCTCTGTATGAACTAAAACTAAGGTCTGATTGGTTTTAGGCATGTTCACAGGTGGTTACTAGAGTTTTTGTAGGGCCCTATGAATTCGGTGATGTGGAAAAGGCGGAGAGAAACACTGAATTTTCGCCTTATACCAAAGAAATTGGCGAATTTTGGATGAATAAATCAAAAGCAGAGCTGTACACTTCTTTAAAAAGAATTGTAATCTAATAATAATAATAATTTTTATTATTATTATTACTTTAAGGAAAAATCTTTTTTTTTTGTTCAATGTTTTACATTTAAAGTGCAATTCTCTGTTCAGCAACACTTTTTGCCAAAAATATAAAATAAAAAACACATTTGTTTAAAAACATAAATCCAGATAAAAATTCTAAAAAGCCTTTATAAACTCAATTAAACAATCTTTTAGATTATTACAATTTAAGTAAACCATTAAAACAGAATCCAAAAAATAAATGGAAAACATGGAATTTAGAGGAAAAAAAAACTCCACAAGTGTATTATTTATTAAACTTGTAATAAATTGTTTTTTTTTTTTTCCAATTAATTAGATTTTTTTATTATTACTTAATTTTACCATTAAAACGGAAACCAGAAAAATGTCATAAAAAATAAAGCCAGGGAAAATAAAGCCAAACAGAACAGAATAGAAGTTATTTATGAAGTTGAAGATAAAGCTGACAAAGTTTACACCTATCTCCTGATGTATCCAACATTCACCTCTGACCCAGATGGAGAGATAGGTACCCTCACAGCAGGTGAAGAGGGTCGGGACCTCTCAAGGTCAAAAGGCAGCTCACGGCGAGGTTTCTTCTTCTTCTCAGCATCCAAATCTCGAGTTTCACCAGAGCCGTGGCCATGGCTCTCAGTACGGGTCAAAACTCCTGTCAGAAAATCAACTATCTCATCCTGAAAACAAAGGAAAAGAAAAAGACTATGGCTTAAGACTATAGAGGACACACAAGACTGATCACGTATCACGTATTTAAATTCAGCTTTCCCTGAAATTTGCCTATGTTTTTACTCTGGATGACCTGTGAAATCATGCTTAACTGATTTGGATACTAGAAATGTGGCGAAGAGAAGTGAGAAGTACTGACTTGAATGCAGCGATCCACCATGGTCTGCGTCAGGCCTTCGGTCTTCATTTTAGTGGAGTTAATCCTGTAAAGAAAGCAGAATGCTTTCAACTAGGGCTGGGCGATATGGCCAAAAAAATTATCACTATTTTTTTTTCATATCAGTCGATATTGATAATCACGATAAATGTCAATCTTTATTTCTTTCAAGTTTAAAGCCAGATTGTTGCTCCAAAGTGGAATTTGTAGAAACCAGACCATTGATTTTCCTTAAGGAAATGAATATCTTAATAGAAAAACTTATTTTTTAGTTTCTGTATTTAATATCATTTCAAATCAAGAAACCGGTTTGTGCTGCGTGATAATATTTATATTAATATTACTTTTTTTGTCTCTTAGGAATGCACATTTGATAGTAGTAGCAGCTTGAGTTAGGATGCTATAGTAGCATAATTTAAAATCATGACAAACAGTTAAAACAACACATATAGCATACTTTAATACCATGGTAAAACTATAACTATGGTTTTTAGGTATTTGTATGAAAAAACAGTAGTCTAAACGGCTAAATTCACACATGCTGTAGCTTAATTACAACAAATACAGTAATTATATTCCATTACTTTTTAATTAGTGATTTCAAACAATTAATTGCGATTAAATCACATCCAAAATAAAAGTTTTTGTTTACATACAATATGTACAGGTGCATCTCAAATTAGAATGTTGTGGAAAAGTTCATTTTAGTATTTCAACTGCACACAGACTGAAGTAGTTTAAGTCTCTGGTTCTTTTAATTGTTATGATTTTGGCTCACATTTATTATATATATATATATATACACACACACACACACACACACACACACACACACATATATATATATATATATATACACAATAATGTGAGCAAAGTAAGAATTTCATTGTACTGTAGTACATATGACAATAAAGTTCTTGAATTATATATAGATATAGTAAGAATCTATAGTCTGCACTGACCCAGATTCCACTCCACAATATGTTTGATCATGCTCATTTGCCAAATTGGCTTAATTATTATAGTGAAGAAGAAAGTCAATAGTTATGTTGTTTGTAGACCATTTGGGATGATCACATTCTGAGCAATTGGTGACCAATTGTTGAATGGGAGCAGGTGTGGGACACGGAGAACCACCTCAGACAAAGAGGTGTCAGAACTTAACTAACACACAGAGTACAGCTGTTACAACAGGAGCAACTTCATTTACATGAAGGATAGTAAACTGAAAATGTATAAAAGGTTTTAACTTAGGATGTTCTGGGTTCATTCTGACTCCGTTGAACCCAAGGTACTACATGTACTTTGTCACTGCTATGCTGCATTAAACATCTTTATCAAGATCTTCAACATCCTCATCACTTTTTCTTACATTGGCGAGCCACTCACCGAGGGATTTCCAAAAAGCAGAAAAAGGTATGAAAGCGGTTTCTTTCTTTTTGCTGGTGTTGTCAGGGAATTTCCTTGTTTAAAAAAATAAATAAATCTAGAAAAGAAATTGTAAGGATAGAAGAGAATCTAGTTTATTCAGTATAGACAGGAGGAGTTCTTAAGCCTATTCTGTACAAATTCTGTTTAAGATTCTAATGGAACGGAATCAGCCCGACGCAGTGTGGTAGCAGAGTTGTATTGGAATTGTTGTTTCTAAAGTAACTGAAGTAAAGTGTTTGAGTTTAAAGTTTCTTAGGAAACTGAAATGTGTTGTTGGTCTGTTATATTTCTATTAAGATTCTAAAGTAATTGAATCAGCCCGACGCAGTGTTTTAGCAGAGTTGTATTAGACCTATTGTTTCTAAAGTAACTGAAACAGAGTTGTAAGATTCTAACGTAAATGAAACCGAGTTAGTTGTTGTGATAATTCTGATGAAATTCTAAAGTAACTGAATCGACCCGATTTAGTGTGGTCACAAAATTATATAATTGTGTGTTATAGAGTATTGTATCTGATGCACCATAACTCTGTGAAGTTTAAAACCTGAAGCAGTGTTGTTTTGCCCGACATACTGTGGCAAAGTAAACAGTTTGAAAAATATAACATAAAACCCAATGTCCATGTACTGTGACAGGGTTACATTTTTAACAGTTTAGTGTTGAGAGGTGTAAAGGTCATTGCACAATGAGTCCGAAATTTTTGTATTCATTTTTTTGTATTCGTGATCCGAAAAATTGTCACGCACAGAGACCTTGCATATTGAGTCCGATGCGTATTAATGAATGCGTTACGAAAAAAAAAAAATGCAAACCAATACAAAATGTCGTCTTCAAGTAGTGAGTATGATTTTTATGTCCTCTCTCTTCTTAAAAAGAGAAAAAGAAAGAGGAAATATTGGGTCCATCCACTCCTGCAATCGCGTAGAGAGGAAGGAGAGTTCCACCTCCTTATCAAGGAGCTGCGGGATTATCTAGACCGATTCAAAGTTTACTTCAGAATGTCAGTGGCTCGGTTTGATGTTTTGCTAGCAATATTGGAGCCACATATTAAAATCAATTAATCCTGAACAGAGACTGGCAGTATGTCTAAGGTATGGACCCCTCGTGCGCACACACACACACACGGTTTACAGGGACTTGGTGTGCTATAATTATAGCTGTGATATAATAATATTATACCACCAAAATGCGTTTTTTTAACATTTTATGGTTTTTACGGATGAGAAAAACGCAGAAAATCGAACATGTTCCGAAAAATTTTTTGATGGACAAAAGTTTCGGAGGCAGTGTGCAAGCGTGACTGACATAACATGAGGTTGAATTTATTTTTTGACGTGCAAAAATTTTGCATGCGAATTTCAGACTCAGACGTATGCAAAGGCCTTAAGGCCCGAAGGAGCATGGCCGTGTCGGGAGAAGTGAAAAATTTGGTTTAGAAGCCCGATGTAGCATGGCTGTTTTATTCATTTGCGTCCAAAGCACAGGGACTGTGAATAATTAGACTAACAGATAAAAAAAAAGTAGCTAGATAAAGTTCAGTCAGTGAAGGAAAAGATTGAAAATTGATTGAAAATGTAAAAGCTGATGGTTAAATACATAGCTAAGCACAGCTCTGTAGGAATGTTTGGTGGGATAGAGAAGACAGATGACCCCTATGAGTGGGCTATATCTCAATTCAAAAATTATCCCAAAATACCTAAAAACAAAGAGGGAAAAGTTGCTACTGCACTTTTTGCCTCATACAAGGCAACTAAGAAAAGATCTGAAAAAATGAAAACCGAAAACAAGTGGCTAAATTCTTAAGTCAGAGGCTATGTCACATCATTGAGAAACTTTGAGGCTGAAGAGATCATTTTGAAGGAACAGATAGTGAAATTGAGAAAAGGAATTTCAAAGTCCGAAACATTTAGATGTTTGCATGAAGGGACAGCTAGACAGTTAGTACATGCCCATTCCAAATCTGAATAAGATGAGAATAAATGCAAGGAAGCCTTTAGTCAATAACATCATTCTTTAGATTATTCTGTGAGGTTCCCAATAGCACCAGTGCGAACAAGACAGACTGGAAATGAGAGAGTTCTTGATCAAAGAAAAGACAATGGCCAAGCTGTTAGACAAAAGTCTTTTATAGACTTCCAAAGTCTTATTACAGCAGTGGGTACTTTTGACTCTGATAACATGGATCCTGTAGAGTTTTTGTCAAAACTGGATAAGGCGGTGGATGTTTAAAGTGTGTCAGATGAAGATGCTTGTAGACTTATTATGATCTGCATTCCTCGCTCATTAACTAGTGCTCTCTCACCAGAGGTTCGTGACAAAAGAGCAGACAAAGGTGCAAGGAGAGATTCTCTACTTAAACTTGCTGGGACTAATTTGGTTAACTTGAAAAAGATAACTGTGGTGACAATGCAAATTGGAGAGCATCCTCTAGCATTTGCATCCAGGTTGTGGGAAATTTTCAGCGGTTACAGTGGTTTGCAAAATGCAACTAAACAAAATCTCATGTTTAAGGCTGCATTAATTGCACAGAGTTGTTCACACATGCAAGAAGCCATTGTTATGCATGTAGATGTAAATACGCCATACGTACAAATAATTTCCAAAATGAGACAGCATTTCAATGAAAGAAGTCAAATGAAAGCTGTATAATACAGCTGTATAGACATCCAGTCGCTGCATTTGGCAGGAGAGAATGTTCTACAGTCGTGGCCAAAAGTTTTGAGAATTACATAAATATTGGAAATTGGAAAAGTTGCTGCTTAAGTATTTATAATAGGAATTTGCATATACTCCAGCATGTTATGAAGAGTGATCAGATGAATTGCATAGTCCTTCTTTGCCATGAAAATTAACTTAATCCCAAAAAAACCTTCCCACTGCATTTCATTGCTGTCATTAAAGGACCTGCTGAGATCATTTCAGTAATCGTCTTGTTAACCCAGGTGAGAATGTTGACGAGCACAAGGCTGGAGATCATTATGTCAGGCTGATTGGGTTAGAATGGCAGACTTGACAATGTTAAAAGGAGGGTGATGCTTGAAATCATTGTTCTTCCATTGTTAACCATGGTGACCTGCAAAGAAACGCGTGCAGCCATCATTGCGTTGCATAAAAATGGCTTCACAGGCAAGGATATTGTGGCTACTAAGATTGCACCTAAATCAACAATTTATAGGATCATCAAGCACTTCAAGGAAAGAGGTTCAATTCTTGTAAAGAAGGCTTCAGGGCGTCCAAGAAAGTCCAGCAAGCGCCAGGATCGTCTCCTAAAGAGGATTCAGCTGCGGGATCGGAGTGCCACCAGTGCAGAGCTTGCTCTGGAATGGCAGCAGGCAGGTCTGAGCGCATCTACACGCACAGTGAGGTGAAGACTTTTGGAAGATGGCCTGGTGTCAAGAAAGGCAGCAAAGAAGCCACTTCTCTCAAAAAAAAAAAAACATCAGGGACAGATTGATCTTCTGCAGAAAGTATAGTGAATGGACTGCTGAGGACTGGGGCAAAGTCATATTCTCCGATGAAGCCCCTTTCCGATTGTTTGGGACATCTGGAAAAAGGCTTGTCCGGAGAAGAAAAGGTGAGGGCTACCATTAGTCCTGTGTCATGCCAACAGTAAAGCATCCTGACACCATTCATGTGTGGGGTTGCTTCTCATCCAAGGGAGTGGGCTCACTCACAATTCTGCCCAAAAACACAGCCATGAATAAAGAATGGTACCAAAACACCCTCCAACAGCAACTTCTTCCAACAATCCAACAACAGTTTGGTGAAGAACAATGCATTTTCCAGCACGATGGAGCACCGTGCCGTGAGGCAAAAGTGATAACTAAGTGACTCGGGGACCAGAATGTTGAAATCTTGGGTCCATGGCCTGGAAACTCCCCAGATCTTAATCCCATTGAGAACTTGTGGTCAATGATCAAGAGGCGGGTGGACAAACAAAAACCCACTAATTCTGACAAACATCAAGAAGTGATTATGAAAGAATGGGTTGCTATCAGTCAGGATTTGGCCCAGAAGTTGATTGAGAGCATGTCCAGTCGAATTGCAGAGGTCCTGAAAAAGAAGGGCCAACACTGCAAATACTAGTGTTGTCACGGTACCAAAATTTCAGTATTCGGTACCGATACCAGTGAAAATCCACGGTTCTCGATACCAATTTCGGTACCAAAGCAAAACACAAAAATATGCAAATTAAAAAAAAAAAAAAAACTTTTTAGCACTAAAAATAAAACCAATGCCATTCTTTATACTTATTTACAATTGTGTTTAAAGTTTTTCTACAAGTTATATAATTATGAAAAACAGTAAACAAGTTTCACCCAAATTTAATTTGTCTTTTAATTTATGAAATTTAAACATTTTATTTCTGGTAAAGGGATTTTCTATTCAAATTAAAACATGGAAGAAATATTGTGATTTATTTCTTTAAAAAAATAATAATAGTAATATTTCTAGCACTATGCCTTTATGTAAAAATTAACTTTTAGGCCTAATGAATGCATATTTGTCATTTTAACTGAACTTAAGACTGGTGGTGATGCTTAAGATATTTTTGGTCATTGATGGTTTCTGTAAAAAAAAAAAATAGTAATAGATCATATTAATTATTATTAAAAGATAATACTACTACTAATTCTACTATCATACTAATGTATATCCAATGCACTATGAATTGATGAGCTGCTGGGTTCATGAATATTAATCACGTTGTCTGCGTTCGGTCAAACTGATTTGACGAAATCAAAACAGGGACGGTACTAAATCAGCCCCAGCCAATGAAATTGCCATTTGCGCATTAGCTCCGCCCACTACCGGAGAAACCGGTATGTCTTCTGCTTGTTCAAAAATGAATATGAATAATTCTGAAATGAACCAGATGATCCATTACAGGAAAAGACAATAAAGAATAGTTTACATATAGCGTGTCGATTCAGCGTGGTAAGACTCTCGCTCTCTCTCTCTTTTGCATGTGTGAGAAACTGAAAAGATCGCTTGATGGAGAGAGAACTCTGAAGCTCAGATGCTGAAATTAATGCAAGCGTCATGCGCGTCGGTCTATGTAGTAAACAAACCCGCACGTCTCTGCCATTCATTAATTCACACAGAGACGCGCAGAACACGGATTCATATTTCAAACAACTTTTGCGTCTTAACATTTACAGATACTGGTCCATATGGAGATTTGATTTATTTATGCTAAATTTGACAAATTCCATGACTGTCCATATTAAAATGTAAGTTTCATTTTCATGACTGGATTTTGAGATTCCGTCCTCGTTTTCTGCTTCGCGGAAATCATAGCGCTGAACCGGGTTTGAACGGATCCTCGGTACTACCGGTACTTAAAGAAACCTGGTACCGTCACATTTAAAAAATTTTAGTACCGACTTGGTACCAAAGTACCGGGTCTTTTGACAACACTAGCAAATACTGACTCAAACCAGCCTGTGTCTCACCCATCATCCTGGAGGATAGGCTAACGGGCCTGGCCTGCTACATTCTTCTGGAGCTTGGGTTAACAAGCCTAAGCCTGCAACATCATTGTGGAAGCTGGGTCATACTCTACAAGATAAACTGGTACTGTTATTAGTCAACTTTACTATTAGTAAATTAATGACGATGGCATTTTTCTTAATTTTCTTATCCCTGTTGGTTACTTGGAACTTGAAACCGGGCACTGATCCTAGGGTGAGTTGTTTTAATAATATGGTGGGCATACAGGATACCTACTATAGTGGCACAAAAACCAGTATTGACATGCACCAGGAACCATTACACTTTTGTTGGAACCTGGACTTCTGGATGAATCTGTATTGGGATTTGCCTAAACTGCAAAATTTTTTTGCTTTGTATAATTTGTCTCTCTCAATTAATGACAGGCATTACCTGGTTTCAGCATATGATAGGCCGGCTTCAAAATATACTGTGAAATGCAGATTGATTATTACACTACTCCTACTTTTATCTGGAAATGTGCAGCCCAATCCCGGCCCCTGTTTGCAATGTGTCTTGACCCCTGCTGAATTTAAATCAATGCCTGGACTTAAATTTGTTCATCTTAATGTTTGCAGTTTACTACCCAAAATGGACATGGTTAGAATTTGGATTGAATCTACAGATGCAGACATAGCGATAATTTCGGAAACATGGTTGACAAAATCAATTACTAATGAAGATATAAATGTGCATGGGTATAATGTTTTTCGCAGTGACAGGCCGAAGAAAGGTGGTGGCGTAGCTATCTATGTTAAGTCAAGATTTTGGTGCATCAGTTGTTCTGTCTGAGTCTCTCTGAAAGCAAATGGAGTTTTTGGCCTTAAATGTTGAAATATTTAAGTCCCTTTCAATAACTGTTGTGGGGTGTTACAGACCTCCATCAGCCTCCAGTGAGGCTTTATCATCTTTAAAGCTTCTTTTGTTCAGATTAAACTATAGGGAACTTTTACTGGCCGGGGATTTGAATTGGGACTTGGCTTGGCTTGGCTTGAATTGGCTAAATGTTGTTTCTGATGAATTTAAATATTTCTGTGATTCTGTCAGTCTTAGCCAGTTGGTAAATGTACCTACAAGGCCTAATCTAAAAAATCCAGAAAAATCTACTTTAATCGACTTGATTCTAACAAATGTCCCTCATAAATTTTTATCAATGGGTGTCTTTTGTGATGATCTAAGTGATCATTGTGTTATTGCTACTTCAAGAGGCAGTAAAATACCCAAATGTAAATAGCAAATTATTAGAAAGAGGAATTTGAAAAACTTTAATGAACAAGCCTATCATCATGATCTATCTTTGATTAACTGGGGACAGCTAGGGCTGTTGCCTGACGTTGAGCTTGCCTGGACACTTTTTAAGGAGAATTTTGAGAAAATTGTAAATAAACATGCTCCTTGGACAAAGCACAGAGTGAAGGGACGGGAAAACCCTTGGTTTTCTCCAGAGTTGTCAGACATTATCCATCAGCGAAATGTGGCATGGGCTAAAGCTAGAAATGGTGATTCTGCCACTGACTGGTCCATTTTCAGACAACTAAGAAATAAATGTACTTCTCTTATCAAAAAGGCTAAATCAGAATATTATTTATCAGTCACAAGTGAAACCTCAATAATCCACCTCAATAGAAATCAGAAACCTCAATAATCCACAGAAATTTTGGAAAGTCATCAAGTCCCTTTCTGTGAATAAAAGTAATGAAGCCCTCCCAAAATTTGTCTTAAAAAACTCTCTCCCAGTCTACGACAGAGTTGATTTCTTAAATTGCTTTAATGAGCATTTTGTATCAGTTGGTTCTCTGTCCGAGTCGACAGGAGTAGTCGCTGTCACTCCATGCACATACTCCTCAGTGTTTTCTGGAGAGCCTTTTAATTTTGTTTCTTTTACTGTGCAGCAGGTGCATGGAGCTCTTAAAGCGTTAGATCACAGAAAACCTCCTGGACCAGATTTAATACAGCCTTACTTTTTGAAAAAGGTGGCTGATTTTGTTGCAGAGCCCCTTACAATTCTTTTTAATCTGTCAATTCAAAACAATGAAATACCATCAGTTTGGAAGTCAGCTTTTGTTACTCCCTTGTTTAAAGGAGGTGATCCAGCAGTTTTAACTAACTATCGGCCTATATCCAATTTGTGTGTTTTGTCAAAATATTTTGAATCCCTTGTTTCAGACCAAATAAAAGAGTTTTTATACTCAAATGAACTGCTTTCTTAACTGCAGTCAGGCTTCAGGAAAAAGCACAGTACCATCACTGCTGTTACAAAAGTAATTAATGACATACTTGTCGCTCTTGATAGAAAGCAATTCTGTGCATCACTTTTTCTTGATCTGTCGAAAGCTTTTGACACAGTGGACCATGCTGTTTTAAAGCAAAGGCTTCTTTGTCTGGGATTGTCTGATTGTATAGTTTCCTGGTTCATGAATTATCTGAGTGACAGGAATCAGTGCATTAAATGTGATGGTCTATGTTCTGCATTAGTGAAGGTCCACAAGGGGGTGCCACAAGGCTCAATATTAGGTCCTCTCTTGTTTATTATGTATATAAATGAACTAGGCCACAATGTGTCGGATGCTAATATGCATTTGTGGCGAGTGGGGCGGGGTCGAGGGACGTGGGAACAAGGAGTGAGGCCGGCAATGATTGGGCAAATCAGTGACACCTGCGACCCACCGCCGGTCTCGAGTCCCACGTAGGAGATGGAAAGATATAAAACTGGAGCGACGACAGTGAAGGACGAGAGAGGATTAGGCCTGGACTTTATTTTAGGTTTTGGTTTTATTTTGTGCGCATCAGTCGTCCGTGAGGGGCTGGTGCGCTGTTTTGTGTTTATTTTGATTATTAAAGTTGCATGTTGATTGTCCGCCGGTTCCTGCCTCCTTCTTCCCGATGATTATGAAGTTTAATTCATTACAGCATTTCTATGCTGATGACACGATTATTTATTGTTTTGGATCGTCCCCAGCTAAAGTGGTTGAGTCTTTGCAGAAAGCTTTTGATTTGGTTCAACGTACGCTTATGCAGCTTAAACTGGTTCTCAATGCTGATAAGACCAAACTGATGCCGTTTAGTAATACTAAAAAGGTTTCTCAAGCTCCTCCTCCCGTGTTCACTTTGACTGGAAGTGTCATAGAGGTGGTTCATTCTTATAAGTCTCTTGGTATCTGGCTTGATGATGCTCTCACTTTTAAACCTCATATAGACAACCTTGTGAAGAAACTCAAACTTAAACTGTCCTTTTTCTTTCGAAATAAATTTAGTTTTTCTTTTAAAGCAAAAAAAGCAGCTAGACACTGCAACATTTTTATCTGTCTTAGATTATGGAGACCGGGTGTATAGGACCGCTTCAGCACAATGTCTGTATAAGATTGACACTGTTTATCATGCGTCTCTGAGATTTATTACGAATTGTAAAAACTTGACCCATCATTGTGAATTATATTCCAGAGTGGGATGGCCATCGTTGTCCAACAGGAGATCAGGGCACTGGCATACTTTTATCTATAAGGCCATGCTTGGTCTTTTGCCATCCTACATCTGTAGTTTAATCACATGGAGAAGTGTTGGTTCTTATTCATTGCGATCAAATGATCACTTGCTGCTCTGTTCCATTTGCCCGTACAGAACTGGGAAAAAGGGCTTTTGTCTACTCCGCTCCTTCTGCATGGAACTTTTTGCAAAAAGACTTGAAATTATCTGAACTTATTTCCTTAAATGCTTTTAGGTCCAGATTGAGAGAACCTGAAATGACCGGTTTAAATTGTAAATGTTTTTAATTATTTGTATTGTATAACTTTTATAAATGTAATTGACTGTGATTTTGCTGCCTCTTGGCCAGGACTCCCTTGAAAAAGAGGTTTTTAACCTCAATGGGACTTTCCTGGTTACATAAAGGTTAAATAAAAAAATAAAAAAATTTGAGATAATTATCGTTATCGAATTATCGCCCAACCCTACTTTCAACCAGTCTAAACAGACATGTATAAAAACCTGTGAATGTCTGAAGACACAAACCTCAAGTTGTCATCTGACCCCCCAACAACTACCATGCTGTTATCAGCCTGAATCTTCTCCCTGAACTCCTCCATGTTCTCAGGACTGCACTGAAGAGCATTCTGACCGACCACAAACAGCACTGGAGTCTTCATGTCCAACAGAGGATCATCAACATCCTGACAAACACAATACTTCAATTATATGCTTAAGCCAGCAATGTTAAATGTATCTGTTAAATGTTTTCATGCTGCTCATCATGGCAAAAAGCAGTGAGAAACTATGAACTGTTTCCTCTTACCCCTCGGGGCCCACTGACGGTTTGGAGAGGGAAACCCAAACACACAATAGCAGTCACGTACTCCATAAGGGACACCTGGATGCAAACACAGACATCTATAAATTCCTCAGTTTACAGCAGAACATAGACAACAAATCAGAAGACTAATGTTAAGAGAGACTTACATGACAAGAGATCAATGAGCCCACATTCCAGCCCACCAAGATAATCGGCTTGTGAGGAAAGTGACTGTGAACCTAGAGCAAAAAGTAAACAAATCTTTAAATACACCACATGATTTGCTTATTATTTGCCATGTCATCACCCAAGATTAATTTTATGGCAAGAACAGAATAATTTAAAGCACAATGACAAATAATAAATGTGTGCAGAGTTTTAAGAATATAAACTACTTAATATATTTTTTTGGAAATTAAATGCAGGACATTTTTATAAAATATACTTAATTAGTTGATAAATGATATACAAGAATTAAAACAACATATATATTAGGGCTGCTCCCCAAAAGTCGTCCAGAAAAGGCTCGGTCAACCAAATATTTGATTAGTCGCAGAAAGAAAAAAAAAAAAAAACACTGGCGAAGTCACGCAGTTCATGACGGACAGATCATTAATGGCTGGTCTATGGTAATACAGTACATTGGGCATGACATCCAAACTCTTGACTATCATTCATCGACTTTAAATATGGCTTATGATCTGAAATATGTAAGTATTAGCAACTTTACATGGTCGCTCAATATAATGATAACCTAGAGAAATGTGCACTTCAGTGTCTGTGCGGAGAGTGGAAGCTGAAGAGTAGTACTCGCTGCAGGACAGATGGAGGTGCCAGTGCGATCATTTGCTCTTAAAATACTCTGTCAGTTTTAGTCATTAAGATAACAGTAATACATCTTTCGAATCTGTAAAGACTGTTTATTTGAGTGCACTCACAATAACAACACAACATTGTGCTTTTGTAAAATAATGAAAGCAAACAGAACGCGCATTCTGCCGTCTCTGTCTTTGTGAACTTGAGCACGAAACTCTGCCGGTGTGCTGTGGCAAGCTTTATGCATGTGCTTGAGAGCTTGTAGGCTATGTAGGCAATTAAAGGCACATTATAATGATTTAAATGGTTTGTTAATAAACATGCGATTAGTCGAATAAAGGCTTGTGCACACTGGAACGATTATCGCCGACGTTTAACACCTTGTGACTAAACAAAAGGTGCCAATGTGAGTGTTCACACTGACACGCAAGACGGCAGGTGTGAAAGCGTTATTTTTTTTAAACGACTCGGGCTCACTGCATTAAAAACTGGCCGACCAATGAGACTGGCAATTCAGATCAAACAGGATTCAATGTGTACCGGGGTATTAATACAAATACGCATAGAAAAATGTCTCGAAAAATGCTAACGATAAGAGTGTGTGATAATTGTTCCAGTGTACATGAGGCTTAATGCTTAAAATAAATGACTTGTGTGTTGTTTTATACCTCAATAACTTTTCCTCTGACTGTGCCAATCATGTGCTCTAAACACTGCGCGATTCCGATGTTGGCTCCACTGCCCACATGAACATTAATGGGAATGACCTGAATCACCAAAAACAAAACACTAAATCAGTTTTATTTGAATCAGAACCTAAAGTGACTCTATGAATGAGAACATTAATAAAGTATTTTAATTTACAAATGATGCTAATCTAAATGAAGTCAAGCCTAAATCAAAAATTATGATGTACACAAAATCAAATTGTATGTGACAGCCGTATTTGCCTGTTATTTTGCATACCTTTCCTAGACAGGACAGCTGAGATTGCCAGAATCTCATTCGTCGAGAGGTAGAGAAGGCGGGGTTTGTTGGTCCTGATGGAGCGATCAGGATCAGGGGGGAACCAGGAAGTTTACTCTGAAAAAATAAACATAAATATTCAGAAAACAGACATTTCCAGTTAAAGTCTTTTATATTACAGAAATCCTACCACAAATAAACAATTTGGTGCATATGCTGATACAAATTCATATGCAAACAAATAATCCAATGCACTACAACCTGAAAGGGGACATTTTTACAGTTATACTAAAAGAAACTACACCTCTTACTAGATCCCTTTTATTTGCCAAAAATGTACTACTAATCTGATGACAGAAGGCATATTGTAAATTATATTACACAGTTTTATTAGGAAAAATTTGATTGTGTTGATATTTTAGATGCCATAAAAATCAAATATGATACTGTATAGGGATAAGAGGAACTAAAGCAACAAAAAGAGCAGTACATACTGGTTTGTTGTGTGAAAGCACACCCACAGCAGGGTCCCATGGCCGCTTAAGGAGCAGAGAAAGAGCCTCAGCCCCTGCCGCTCCTGTTTTTACAGAGGATGACAGCAACATCCTGTCGATCAGGGATGGTACCTAAAAGGGTAAATGTGGAGATGTCACAATAAAATCAAAATAAAAACCATCTTCTGTAACTATGGACTCTACACAAACAGTGGTAATATAATAATAAGGCATCCCACCTTGCTTTTGAGTGTCTGCAGTACATCAAGGTAAGCAGCCAGCATAGCAAGACTCAAAGACTCCACAAGTGTGCTGTGAAGCCAATGTGTCAGCTTTATGTCCCAGTTGATGCTGGCCAGAGCATGGCGGACCTTACGAGCACATTTATCCACCGCTATTCTGCGTAAGACAGGTTCATTACAGGCCTATGAAGAGCAGAGACACAGAGAGTGAGTGAGAGAACGTTTGCATTAGAACAACCATCTATGCATCATCATGTTTCTCATTTGGTTTTATGACAGGCCTGTTCTGGCAGCAGCTGTTCTTGGTTTTATATTTTATTTTTCTGGATTTTCTGATTTATTTAAACTTTGACATGTTGTGATGAAGGTCTTCAGTTTCACAATTTGAGTTGAATTACTGAAATACATGAACTTTTCCACGACATTGTAATTTATTGAGATGCACCTGGTCAGTCTGAGACCATCACTATTATAGCAAGTGAAACAGCCTTTGATAAACAACAACATTTAACTGAGAAAAAGAAAAAAAAAAAAAAAAAAGAGCATGCAAGTTAAACCCAGTTTTGAAAACTCACACCCTCATTGGCCAGTCGGCTGAGTCTTTCTGCCTGCAGTGCTTTCAATACTTTATTGAAGAGCTTGTTCTGAGCCAATGACCAGCCAGTCCTAAAACAGATTGAAGAAAATTTGATCACAAACAGACATCTGTGACATAAGAGGAAAACTATACTTTTATATGAACTCCCTCATTCTCGTATATCTTGTCAGCAGCTTTTCTTACTTGTTGATGTGCTCTTCCCAATCATCGGGAGGAGGCGGTCCATCAGCGATGGTTCGGGCAAACAGAACGTGACGTTCACACTCCTTCATCACACTGCGGGCTTTCTGATTGTCATAGAGAGGCATTGGAGTGGGTGTGACCGTCTCTACGTCGATGGAAATGTCCGAATCACTGTAGCAGATAACATCACAACCCATTATATAATATGATTTTGAAATTATGATGAATTAACTAGCTTTTTCAGTTTTCAGCACAACCACTGTTGATCAACAATTCTTATCAGAATAATTGGTAGTTTTTTTTTACAGAAACATTGGATGACCAAAAAAGCACCACCACCAGTACTAAATTC
The DNA here is from genome assembly GCF_963082965.1 of Carassius carassius. NCBI lineage: Eukaryota > Metazoa > Chordata > Actinopteri > Cypriniformes > Cyprinidae > Carassius > Carassius carassius. The sequence goes on along the minus strand of NC_081775.1, from coordinate 6,981,044 downwards.
AGTTAAAATGTCTATGCATTCATACATGGTTACCAAATTTTAATTCTAATTACTTAAGTTCTATCATTAAATAATACTTGATTATCCTAATATCATATTATAATGCTTGACTGACTAATGTTAAGAGCGTACTTTCATATATCTAAAAAGTTGTGGCATTTTACAAACATGTACAGTATATCAGTCTGGCAAGTAAACTAAAAAATGTACTAGCCAATGGCAATTCAGTTGCCAAAATGTCTGTACACATTTGTGCTCAAGAATACTTGAGATACTAAAGATGTTGATACCAGGTGTGGACAGCTGCCTCGTTTGATAACTTGTGATCGCATCATTTAAAACCGATGTCAATTACAAGTGCAAACAAGGTAAAAGATATCCTTCTTCTATTCTTCACTCACACAGAGGGCTCTGGCTGCCGCCGCGGGGTGACGAACAGCATGCGGGTGGGCCGCGCGCTGCTGGCGTCTGGGTGGGCGTTCCAGGGTTTGGCATAGCTGTGGTCAAGAAACACGAGGTCCAACTCTCGCTCATGAACCGACAGCTGGAAGAGCAGGGACGTCCCCATCCTTCGAGCCGAGGTCTGAAAGTCTCTCTCTCCTACAGGACGGAACATGGTCCTCTAGCCCTGCACGGAGGCTCTGCGGTTCCCACAAAAATGGGATGCTTGCACCGTAAACATCCACCCTGCAATGAAACAATATGTCAATATCTAGCATCCTGTTAAATAAAGCATTTGCACTTGTGTGATGTTAGTGTCATCATTACGCACTTTACTGCATTTTATAAAATGCGACCCTGGACCACAAAACCAGTCATAAATAGCACGGGTATAATTGTAACAATAGCCTACAATACATTATATGGGTCAAAATGATCAATTTTTATGTTTTTATGCCAAAAATAATTAGGATGTTAAGTAAAGATCATTTTCCATGTAGATGTAGACATTTTTTTTTACCGTAAATATATAAAAACTTCATTTTTTTTTATTAGTAATATGCATTTCTAAGAACTTAATTTGGACAACTTTAAAGGCAATTTTCTCAATAATTACATTTTTTTTGCACTCTCAGTTTCCAGACTTTCAAATAACTTAGTTGTATCTTGGCCAAATATTGTCCTATTCTAACAAACCATACATCAATGGAACACTTATTTATTTTACTTTCAGATTAATGTGTATAGCCATGAATCTTAATTTATAATAATAATAACAATAATAATTTGACCCAAATGACTGGTAATGACCAGTGTCACAAATGAGGTATAATGGAAATAATATACTTATGGAAATAAAAGAAAACATTTACGTGCAAAGTAAACTGAATGTAATGATATCAGACACTTTTTTTTCTACGTTTACCTTTTAAAATAACGTTACACAACAAGTGCACATTAAATACAGTTAAGGGCACTATTTTCACGATAAGCGTTTCTGCTAAAATACCACAGGTCCTAATAGTTATTTCTACTTGAGTAAAGTGCTAAATTACTGAGATCTTTGTTTAGATCTTTCTAGCATTCATTTTGTTAATGACAGCGGTGGCTAATGCAAACTTAACACGTTTACTGTAGCAACAAAAGCAGAAACAAATTTACCATGGTAAATGCTGTTTCTTAACAGAAACATACAATACTCAAGTAGTTTCTTAAACCACAGCATACGCAGGTGGTTGTTGTTATAGCGCTTTGCTTAGTTAAATGACGGTTAATTGTGTTTTAATGTAATATTTTCAGCTGGGGGCCATGAGTGGCGATGTGATCTGGGCGTGTTTAATGGCCCGCGCTACACAGTCCGTCACATCCATGCCAGTTTGCTACACTTGAGCTTTTAAATCACAATAAATTACCTGAAATATCGCCTGTATTGCTCGATTTATAAAGCAATGCGTAGGAAACCGGTAACGTGTACGTGTAGTAGTTACAGTGCTATAATATGGTCTGGCAGGCTATTAGCTCGGAGGCTAACTCTTTTCACAATACTCACTGCTCAGTATCAGGTTCCTTTCATGTCATCTCGGTCCAAAGAACGGTCTTCTGAATAATGCAGACAATACTGAGGAAATCGAGTTTATGCGATGAGAAAACAAACTCCAACAAAATAATATCCACTGTAATGCAGGTTGAGCTATGGCCAACTGTCTTTTGTTTTCTTACCGCGCCACAGCGGATCGACGCCGGAAACCCCGGGCTGGAGTCCCGCGTCATCGGCGCTGCGACAAACCCGGACTGGAGTTTACATTCCAGATGTCAAACCTTTAATTTTCGTAATTACCTTAGGTGTTATTGTCCAATTACTAGTCTACAATTAAATATTCTAGTTCTTTGTTTTGATATTCTTCATACCATTACGCTAGGCTTATGTTGTATTATATTTGGCATTTGCTATAGTGGTCCAGTAGGCCTAGATTAGATGAAATGCTGGATGCGCGCATTTTCAAGGATCTGCTGTATTATAAGCCAATTAAATTGACTGTTGTGTCGCCCCGCCCACTCCGAGAAATAACCAGCCTTATTATGACGTTGCAGTTCTATTTGGAATTATTGGTTACAGAGATCAGTGATTCACAGCTGCTTCAAAGCTTCCAAAAGATTCCAGTCAAAGTTTTTTACTTTTTATCTTCAATCTGCAAAAAGAACTGTGAAGATGTATTGCTCAAGAATTTCAAATTTGCCATTTTTGTATAAACCAGATGGCATCTGTGAATCCACCACCAAGAGCCACTTTAGACTCATTGACAGAACCTCCATCCCTGTCATTCAACCTAAGATAACCAGCCTCACAATGCAAAGGACAAACTTTAAAATGACTTCTGTGGACAGGAGTGGTGACTTTGTGACCACTCATTCTGATTTCAAGACCCTGCCAATGTCTAAAGCCAAACTTGTTCGACCAGTTACCAAAGTCAGAATAAGTGTGCCGGAAGGAAAATATCCAGAGCCGACATACAGATCCAGTTACACCAAACATGAGGTGTCTCCAATCCTTATCGCAAAGGATTCAGGGAGCGCAGGTCAGTACTGCACACTCACATTGTCCATTGACTTTTTCGGTTTTTTGCTGTTTTTTGAACAGATGATGTTTATTTTTTTATTAATAAGGTGTTGGATCAAGTCTAAGGCAGGAGAAAAAGAACAGATATGACTGTAGCTATCAAGAGCAGTTCCTTTACAGCGGGTGTCCTCCTCTTTCTCCTCTGGAGTCCATAGAGAAGGTAAATACATCATTTGCAATGTTGGGTGTAGTGCATTTGTAAGTAATTCATTACTGTAATTGAATGAATTAATAAGGGATTACTCCTAATTTGTCAGTAATTTAATTAGTTACTTCTGATTTAATTGCAATAAATACTGTGCAAAGTATGAAACAATTATGTAACTATTTATAGAAATAATGGATTTAACATCAAAATGTAGCATTTAATGTTAAAATGTATGTTTGTAATGCATCCATCTTCCTTTGGTTAATTTATGCATTTTATATTATTAATTGAAAGAGCAGTTTCATGTCTATCCTTGTATTTATTGTTCAGCAGGTTGAGGCTGATATGAAAGTAATAAGTAATCCAATACTTTTAGAGTATTTAGTACACTAATCTTACACTGTTGAAGATGTATTTATCTAGTAATTAATTACTTAAAAAGATTAATCATATGGTGGTGGTTTCAGAGAGTGCCATTAAAGTTGCAGTTCAATAATTTAATGTATTATTTGTATTTCATTCAGCAACGAGTTCAGTATTCAGCTATACCAATGGGAGACCGAGATAAAATACAAGACAAGCAAACAACTTATTCCAGCTTTTGCAGACAGTCAGGTGACCACAGGTACTGATGCAGCATCAAGCTCTAGAAATAACATTTTATCACACCTTGTTCTATTGAGATAAATGTGAAACCATGTAGAGAATCAGTAACTTTTATTTTTTCAACAGCCCTGAAAGTCTGCTTTACAAGAGAAAGAAGCCTTTCAAGCTTCGGGAACATCATAATGATGAATGGATTACAATATCATCTGAGGAGTTTCCTTCACACAAATGCAGTATGGAAAATAACTTTTCGTTATTCCATAGAAAATGTTCTTCAATGCAGAATATCCACCCTTTTTCCACAGTACTTAAAGCTTAAAAACTTAAAATATTAAATTAAATGTTAGCAATGGAATGCAATATTTGAACATATTTATCAAATGTAATATTTTAACTTCAGAAGTGTTTTAAAATCTGTAGCTACCTTTATATTTTTTGAAGGGTGCTCCTCACAAGTTTTCCAGAACGTAAACATTTGAAATATTCATCAAGCGTATCAAGTGTGTCACTTTAATAAGTTTGTTTTTTACCAGGCCCTATTTACCTGGAGCGCAGATGCCCGACTCTCAGCTCTGTGTTCAAAGGAGAGAACCTTGCAGGCAACCAGGAGACACTGTCAACTACGAACCAGTCCTTCCTCTCAGAGGTGTGACCCACTGCAAATTATTCTTGCCTAAAGATTACAATTATACAAAGCGTGTTGTTTCTAACTCAGGGATATTTGTTTTATCAGATACACCGCTCAGAGTTCCCAGTGCATGTGGATGGACCCAGTATCAGGACTTTGAGCAATGTTACATTTGGGAGGCTTGATCTAGCAGGAAAATACTACAGCACAACATCACAGGAGCAGTTCCCATCAAAAAAAGTGCTCTGTCCCAAGCCATCGGTTTACCCACCTAGCCACGTGCTGCTTGAGCAAGGTACTTTTGGTTTGCTTACCTGTATTTTCACTATAAACACCTAAAATGACCTATGTCCAGGTTGGTTTAGTCATGTTTTTGAGTAGAATAAAAGCAGTTCATTTAAATGTTACTACAAAAAGCACATTGTTAGGTCACCTGACTTAAAAAAAAAAGACTAAACATACATAACAAATACTCTATAAAAAAACATATATAAAATATAAATGTAAATAAAAATGTAAATTTTGTTAGTCTCTGTAATATAATATTGATTTTTATCACATAATCTTCTTGTATTTTTAGAGTCGGATCGGATGCTTACAACCATGCAAAAAGATTTTGTCCCCATGAACTCCAGAAGACAGGAACTGAGCCCTAGTCAGCTTCAGCGGGTAACATTTTACATTTATTCTCCAGTCCATAAGACTAACCCTGTTCCCACCCAAATTTGATTAAAACTATAGTGGACAAGTAGTTTACTTCAAAGTAGTGCTGTTCAAATGATTAATCTCTATTAATCCCATACAAAATAAAAGTTTTTGTTTGCATAATATGTGTGTGTGTACTGTGTATATTTATTATGTATATATAAATACACACATATACAGTATATATTTTGAAAATATTTACATGTCTGTATTTACATTCAGATAATTTATATTCTAAATAAATATATTTAATATATAAACATAACATTTTTTCTGAAATATATACATGCATGTGTGTGTATTTATATAAACATAACACATATACACAGTTCACATACACATGTTATGTAAACAAAAACTTTTATTTTTGATGCGATTTATCACAATTAATAATTTGACAGCACTATTTAAGTGTCCATTAAATTGCAATGATTATGTCAACATAAGGCATTTTTGCCTGATGCTAGTAACTATTTCTGAACTATTTTCCCCACTTGAGGGCTGACCTTCAACCTTTAACTAATCTCTTACTAGGTTAAAGACAGCCATATCAAGCCCCGGCACAGCAAACATGACTTCAGGACGACGCACAATGAAACTTATGGGTCCAAACCTTACTGCAAGGCATCCCAGGACAACCCATCCCTAAGAAATATCAGCCATATGCCATTTTAAATTATTATTATTAAAAAAATAAAAAAAAAAGTTCCAATTTACAGAAAAGCTTTGCACTCTAAATAAATGGGGAATTTCTGCTAAAAGCCTGCTCATTTATTAGTCTTATTATATGCTAGTCTATTATGAGGTATCTATCATTAAACATAATTGAACTCACATGGGACACATGGGAACTGAAAGATTCTAATTAATAGTAGCCATCATTTACTTACATTAATATGTGGCCCCCAAAAGCCATGTGAATTGTTATTCTTTATCTATTTTGTATTGTATTTGTGACCACAGTATTTTTCCTTCCTCGTGTCATTTATGGAAAAACAAGGACTTTGTTTAGAGTGCACATCTTATTTGTTTTTGACATTTGACAAGACTTGCATTTGTCAAAGCATTGTTTTTGTCTGTGTGTGGCTTGTGGGAAAGACCAGAATTTGTCACCTAATGTTACACTGAAGTCGTGTGTCACAAAGTCAATTTAAGATAAAGTTTTTTTTTTACTGAAACATACAAAAGACAGAAGATTTAGGCCGACATCATTCTGTTCATAGCAGTTGATTTTCAGCTGGTCAAGATCCACTGCTTTATTGGACATCATAAAGAATATACTTTTTTTTTTTTTTTTTTTTGCTATCAGTATAGTTGTGACTGGAAGGGAATGGCAGGTGCCCTTTATAAACCTATGAAAACATATGCCCCACCATAGTGCTGTCAAACCCAGCATGACACGCAGTGATAGCCACTAGGTAGAACTTAATATTAGAAGATTTTCCACCATCAATAAAGTCTTGCAAAAGCCCAACATTTCAGAGACTGAGAACTCATATGATAGCAGCCGTCACCTGTCACACCACTCCTCAAACACACACCACTTGAAATCAAATCATATAAGGATTGTGTAGAAAAAGCTCTAACATTCTGAATAGTGGGGATATCAAGCCGAAGGCTGGTTGGGGGGGGGGGGGGGGGGGGTTCGTCCTATGGCATGAAGAACATAGGACCATATACAGTATATATATAATAATGGCCATTTTTGTGCGTGCCAAAGAGATCAACAGCTGCCTGGCCATACCTCTTCCATAGCAGACTCAATATCTGAGGGTGGAGGTGCCAGTCTCCATAGAGTGGGTTTCCCCTCACCAACAGGTCTGCAGCCCTTCTCAGAATGCCTGGGACATAGGTCACCTGTGATGACATAAAGTGCCCCTTGCACCACGCTAACTAATCGTCTGATCAGCGGCAGGTGCAACTCATTCCAACCGCCTATTTAATGCCCTGTCTTTCGTCTCCTGTTTGTCAGATCGTTGTTTGAGGTCCTCGTGTTGATGTCTGTTCATGTTCCTGTGTTCCTGTCCTTGCTCAGTTTCCTGTTTCGGTCTTCATTGGATTATCACAGTCACTCACCGATTATCACCGCCTATCACCGATCTACCACCACCGTCATCGCTACCAACGCACTCAAATCACCTACTCACCTGTCTGTGCTGCCATCGTGGTCCCTGCGTCACTCTCCAGCATTCATCCATCACACCTCCTGTCAATAAACTAACTTTACTTGCATCTGCCTCCTGTCCTCCATTGTTATCGTCACAGAACGATCTGACCAACATGGAGGCAGCGAGTAATCAACCTTCCTTCCTCGAAGATTTCCTCAGCGCCAGTGTTCGGAGGATGGACTCCCAGGAGAGGACTCTTAACGACACTGGTCGCGCGGTTCAGGCTTAAGTGACGCAGGTGTCCGAGCTCGTCCTACAGTTCCAGCTATTACGAGCTCCCACTGCGCCACTCACACCGCCTGTTCCACCAGCACCATCTGAGGCCCCCTCCCAGCTGGAACCACGCCTCCCGATTCCGGAGGCGTACTCGGGTGAGCCCGACTATTGTAGAGCCTTTCTTAACCATTGTGATATGCACTTTGCCCTCCAGCCCTTGAGAGTCAATGAGAGGGCCAAGGTGGCCTTTGTACTTACCCTGCTTTCTGGGAGGGAGGCATTGTGGGGAACAGCGGTGTGGGAGAACCAGGACCCATGCTGCGCCTCGTTTCAGGCGCTCTCCGCCGAGATGAGACGGGTCTTTGATCGGGCCGCCGCAGGACGGGAGGCGGCCAGGAAGCTGGCGGAGTTACGCCAGCACGAGAGATCCGTCTCGGACTATTCGATCGAGTTCCGGACCCTGGCGGTGGAGTGCCATTGGAATGAGGAGGCGCAGTGGGACATGTTCCTGCATGGGCTGGCTGACCGCGTCCAGAGGGAGATCTACGCCCTGGATCTTCCCCCGTCCCTCAATGGACTTATTGAGCTGGCGCTACGGGTCGATGCACGTCTGACACAGATGGAGAGGAGGGGTCTACTCAGCACCCCATCCAGGGGACCGGCAGACGTGCGATTCAGCGGCGGGGACGTGGCCAGCCCCGTCTACGATCACGAGCCCATGCAGGTAGGGCGAGCTCGGCTTTCCCGGGAGGAGAAGGAGAGGCGGAGGTCCCTGGGCCTATGCCTTTACTGCGGGGGAGCCGGACATCAAGCCCATGCCTGTCCGGTAAAAGGCCAGGCCCGGTAGTACGTATGAGGCTACTATCGGATGGGATCTCCGCCGAGAAGACCTCATCATCATCATCATCACCATCATCTTCTACGCTCCTCCCGGTATGGCTGCGGTGGTCAGCACAGACACATCACTGTCAAGCACTACTGGACTCTGGGGCAGAAGGTAACTTCATGGACAGCACATTAGCCCACAAACTCCACATTCCCCTCAGACCCCTTCCGCACCACATCACGGTTCACGCCCTCACTGGTCAGCAACTTCCTACCATCTCATACATTACGGAAGACATCACACTCATCACATCTGGCAATCACTCTCTTTTCACATCCTTGACTCTCCCCTGGCACCCATTGTCCTCGGACACCCATGGCTCATCCTCCACAACCCTAGTATTGACTGGCTCTCTAACTCAGTTTTGTCTTGGTGTAAAAAGTGTCATGAGTCTTGTCTAGTGTCTGCCTGTCCGTCTGTGTCTGTGTCTGTGTTGCAGGAGGAGGCGGTGGATTTGTCTAACGTGCCCGCTGAGTACCTCCATCTGAAGGAAGTGTTCAGTAAGTCTTGGGCTGCTTCTCTTCCTCCGCATCGTCCTTACGACTGTGCCATAGATTTACTATCAGGTAAGTCTCCGCCTAAGGGCAAACTCTATTCACTTTCTGTTCCAGAGAGGGAGGCTATGGAGAAATATATTTCTGATTCTCTAGCTTCTAGATTCATCCGCCCTTCCTCTTCTCCTGCGGGGGCGGGGTTCTTTTTTGTGGGAAAGAAGGACGGATCACTGCGACCTTGCATTGATTACCGGTGACTGAACAACATCACGGTAAAGAATACTTATCCTTTGCCGTTGATGTCTTCGGCCTTCGAGAGGTTGCAGGGAGCGTCCATTTTCACAAAACGGGACTTACGCAATGCATATCATTTGGTTCGGATCAGGGAGGGGGATGAATGGAAGACCGCTTTTAACACCCCCAGAGGGCACTTTGAATATTTGGTTATGCCCTTCGGGCTCTCCAACTCCCCAGCAGTCTTCCAGGCACTCGTCAACGACGTGCTGCGAGATATGATTGATCAGTTCATTTATGTCTACCTGGACGACATATTGATTTTTTCTTCCTCTCTCCAGGAACATGTGCAGCACGTCCGACGAGTGCTTCAGAGGTTGCTAGAGAATGGGCTTTTTGTCAAGGCGGAGAAATGCGAGTTTCATGCACAGTCAATTCCATTTTTTGGGTATATCGTGTCAACTGAGGGAATACGCATGGATCCCGAGAAAGTTAAGGCTGTGGTAGAATGGCCAAGCCCAGATTCCCGTAAGGCCCTACAGAGGTTTCTGGGGTTCGCTAACTTCTACCGGCATTTCATTCGCAACTTCAGCCAACTAGCCGCACCTCTGACCGCCTTGACCTCCGCCAAGACTGCCTTCAGGTGGTCAGACACAGCTGAGGCTGTGTTTGCCAAACTGAAGAGCCGTTTCATTTCAGCCCCTATTCTGATTACCCCTGACCCTACACGTCAGTTCGTGGTGGAGGTCGACGCGTCAGAGGTGGGGGTAGGAGCGGTGTTATCTCAACGTTCTCCCTTGAACTGGGAGGGTTACGGTCCGGAGGAGAGAAGTTGGGTACCTGCTAGGGACATCCTGGATCACTCCCTTATCGATGATTACAATCGACAGGTAAGAGATTCTGGGGACGCCAGGAGGCGTCCTTAGGAGGAGGGGTACTGTCACGGTTTGCGAATGCACCGTCTCCAGCTGTAGCCATGTTACGTCATGTTGATTGGTTCATGTGGGTGTTGCCGCTGATCGTCTGATCAGCGGCAGGTGCAACTCATTCCAACCGCCTATTTAATGCCCTGTCTTTCGTCTCCTGTTTGTCAGATCGTTGTTTGAGGTCCTCGTGTTGATGTCTGTTCATGTTCCTGTGTTCCTGTCCTTGCTCAGTTTCCTGTTTCGGTCTTCATTGGATTATCACAGTCACTCACGGATTATCACCGCCTATCACCGATCTACCACCACCGTCATCGCTACCAATGCACTCAAATCACCTACTCACCTGTCTGTGCTGCCATCGTGGTCCCTGCGTCACTCTCCAGCATTCATCCATCACACCTCCTGTCAATAAACTAACTTTACTTGCATCTGCCTCCTGTCCTCCATTGTTATCGTCACAGTTTTAATTGACAAAAAACTAGACTAAAATGCTCAAACATTTAGTTGACAAAAAATTTGATAAAACAAAAACAGGATAGGGTTGATTTAATTGGATGATAACTAAAAAGTATTCAACAAAGGACTAAGACTAATTTAAAAATGGCTGACAAAATTAACACTAGTGTAATTCAATAACCAACAAGCTGTGAGTAAAATACTGTGTATATTCACAGGTTTTCTCTGATATCTTATATCAGAGGTACCAGAGATTTCTTTGATATCTCTTTACAATAAATCTGAAAGGTTGAATTCTGGCTGACATGACATGCTGCTGGAGCTTTTCCTAGTCATCCTGCTATATGCCATTTTGTACGATTTCTCATTTTCTTAAATCTCTGCAACAAAGGGTGAGTGTCAAATGTGGAAAGTCAGCATGACCACAATAGCCACATTAATGGGAAATACTAGGTTAAAACGAAATGCACACAGGTTGCCTTATTGCTTTAATACAATATCAGTGATTTTGGGAGTGATTGCCAGATGTGACAAGTGGTGTTGTTGGGACTCTTCTAACCTTCAACTCAATGTAACACAGAGTTCTGAATCGTGACGAGACAAAAGAACATAAAAATGGACACGCTTGATGAGGACTTAGTCAAAGCTTTGAGAGCAAATATTTGTGGACTCTTTATTTATATAGCGCTTTAAACAAAAAGGATTGCGTCAAAGCACAACAAAGCACTGAACAACATTAATTAGGAAAACAGTGTGTCAATAATGCAGGCAGTTCATCATTGGGAGAAACCAGGCTCAGTCGGGGGGCCAGTTCTCCTCTGACCAGACGAAACCAGTAGTTCAATTCCAGGCTGCAGCAAAGTCAGATTGTGCAGAAGAATCATCCATTTCCTGTGATCTTGTCCTGGTGGTCGTCTGAACAAGGTCTTTACAGAGGATCTGTATCTGGGGCTCGAGTTGTCCTGGTCTCCGCTGTCTTTCAGGGATGTAGAGGTCTTAGGTGCCGATCCACCATCTGGTCTGGATACGTACTGGATCCGGGTGACTGCAGTGACCCTCTGATCTGGACACAGACTGGATCTGGTGGCTACGGTGACCTCGGAATAAGAGAGAAACAGACTAATATTAGCGTAGATGCCATTCTTCTAATGATATAGCAAGTACATTGGGTGTTATGGGAAGTGTTCCCGGTTCCGGTTTACCTAATTAATGCAGCCTAAAAATCCTTTAACAGATTTGGATATTAAAAGCATATTAGTATGTTATGTGTAACCCAGGTTAAAGAGATGGGTCTTTAATCTAGATTTAAACTGCAAGAGTGTGTCTGCCTCCCGAACAATGTTAGGTAGGTTATTCCAGAGTTTAGGCGCCAAATAGGAGAAGGATCTGCCGCCTGCAGTTGATTTTGATATTCTAGGTATTATCAAATTGCCTGAGTTTTGAGAACACAGCACAGTGCAGTGTTGACAGGACCAGGCAAATATGGTCATACTTCCTGGTTCTAGTAAGAACTCTAGCTGCTGCATTTTGGACTAGATTGAGTTTGTTTATCAACCGTGCAGAACAACCACCCAATAAAGCATTACAATAATCTAACCTTGAGCTCATAAATGCATGGATAAACATTTCTGCATTTGACATTGAGAGCATAGGCCGTAATTTAGATATATTTTTGAGATGGAAAAATGCAGTTTTACAAATTCTAGAAACGTGGCTTTCTAAGGAAAGATTGCTATCAAATAGCACACCTAGGTTCCTAACTGATGACAAAGAATTGACAATTGAATTGAAGAATTTTTATCACATTGCATCCACCTTTGCCAATATATTGTATTTTTGGATATATCATATACACTCTTAAAAATAAAGGTGCTTATGCAATAGAAGAACAATTTTTGGTTCCACAAAGAACCATTCAGTCAAAGGTTCTTCAAAGAACCATCTCTTTCTTACCGTTTTATAATCTGAAGAACCTTCTTTTGCCACAAATAACCTTTTTTGAAACAGAAAGGTTTTTCAGCTATTAAAGGTTCTTAATGGAACCATTTAGACAAAAAGGTTATTCTATGGCATTGGGAAACAACTTTATTTTTAAGACTATAGATCTCTCATGAGCTCCTATCTGCGTTCAGTTCGGTATAAAATTGAAAGTAATTGACAAAGAGAGTTGAAATATTCATGGTAAACCCAAAAGCAAGATTCAAAGAAAACTTTTTTACTGTTAGTACTTGTGGTTGTGAATACAGTATAACACAGTATAAAAGAAACAAAATACATCCAGCATGTGCAGTTCAAGCTGAAGTTTGTTCTCTAAGGCATCTCTCTTCTGTTCAGTGTTAACAGGCTGAGTTAGAACAATGTGATATAATTTCTTCATAATGCTCAGGCTTAAACTTAATTTATTATTATTAGTATAATGTCCAGGGTACAATGGCTAGGTTAAAAACAGATATTAAATTATATTATATATAGTTTGTGATATGAGCTCACTTTGCAGAAAAAGCATTCTCTGTCAGCTTTTATTATTTGAGAAATAAAAACTTGGGTTGCACAAAAGTGTGTAAATAATAGAATTGCATTTCAAAATTGCCTTTCTTTAAATGCCAATGTTCTAATAGTATTTAATTTGTGTAGGTTAAGCATGCACTCACTATACTCCAAATTACAAGAAGAAGAAAAAAACTGCTCTGAAACTAAGTGTGTGGCAGGTATTTGGCCAAGGAAATTTTATTTTAATTTTTTTGCTTTAACCACTGGGATTAATATGAGGTATGCAAAACATTTAAATGTATGAACTGGGTTAAGCAAATTTCAAAATGTAAAGTATATGACAACAGCATGTTTCTGATTTTTCCCTGGTCCATGTGGAATCTATGAATTTCCTATTGACTAGTTTTAAGCCTCCGGGGGGAGCATTTGAATACTAAAAAAATAAAAACATCACAGCGTTCACCTCAGCGTTCATTCAACAGATGCTTCATAAAATCTCTAAATACACACACACACACACACACACACACACACACACACACACACACACACACACACACACACACACACACAGTCATCAGAGTTTATTTGTTTAACCATATGTAAACCTGAAAAACGTTGTGGTTCTAAAGCAACAGTAAAAACCCTGGTAGTTCAGAAGGTTAAAGCTGGTTTTACAAGAGTTTGTTTTATAAATTCAAACATTTGTGACACACACAAACACACATATACAGTATATATGAGGAGACATGTGGTGTAATGCTCTATTTAAAAATGATTGACATGCTTTATGAGTTAAATATGGAAATGGACATTTGAATCAGCGAATTTAGTGGTTTAAGCAAATTGAAATGTGGTTTAATAAAATTAAGTCTTGAATATGAGCCTGACATTTTTCAAATGATCAGCCATTACACACATAGTCTGTTTCATGACCAGCAGTTTCTATTAAACCATGCTTCTCAGTAGAATTTTACATTTTGCTTGTGGACTTTACTAATTGCTTTTTTTATGTATTGGTCAACATCAGACTTTAGTTTGGAGGGAGATTACTTATTGGGTGGTCTAATGTAATAATACAATGCGAATAAAACAAAAATAATGATTTTGTCACCGTATGCTGTGTATTCTCTTCTGTGTCAGCCGCGTTAAAGCTTTTACAGGTTTTCATTTTGGGGTGGAGTATCCCTTTAAGCACAACCAGTTTCTCAGAGCGGCTCACAGTAAAATCTGCTGCTCCATGCGAGTTTATACCATTTTACCAATATTGTGGCATTAACCGGTAACCTTGTACAACACTGAAAAGCTCTATTATTATATTTTAATTTAAAACTGACGAACTTATATGCTGAAAGTAGCAAACTAACATAAATTGTGGGGCTGCTGCACTGTATAATAGTTTAAGAACATTTAAATTGGTAAACTATTTAGCCTAGGCTACTTAAACGAAAACTGGACATGAACTGCATGAACTGTTAAAAATTATAGCAATTTATGCAAAAGTAAAAAAAAAAAACATTTCTACACATTTCTTACCTTGACCACATTCTTGCATACAGTATATATAAATTTTCTGTTCTGATCTCAACCAGTCTGGGCAAACTAGCCTATTGCGTAGGCACCAATCAGACGGTGCAGTGCCTTTTAATTATGTCATCATGTAGTCTTCTTACAAAGTATTTTACAGTACTTTAAAACTACAAATATACAAAACAATCAAAATTTTTTTATACAAAATACGAAGCCATTTATCAACCCTATCGAATACAAATTACAAAATACCATTTTGTATTTTAAATACATATTTTAAATATTAATAAGAAATACGACTGATATGTACTGGTGTATCTAATATAACTTTAACTTCATTGAGGAACACAATGCAATGGTTAATTAAGTGATTGATGGTTGTTCATGTCTATGCAATTTCACTTATTGCTGTAAACTTGGGATTTCACGTTTTCATTCTCTTGAACTCATTCTTTCCTTACTTTCTCTCATCCTGCAACTTGTATTCATTTGTGAGTGCGTGTGCTTGTGTGTTAGATTAGTTTATATGTCTTAGATTTATCTAATAAAGCCATATTCATATTGAAAAGATAAGTATCTTGTGTTTTGTGCTTACAAGTTAATGCCGATCTTGTTACTGTGCTAATTAATAGTGTTTTCACTATATTTTGATATTAATATCCAGCGCAGAGTTGATGTTAAACAGCTCGTTCAATGAAATCACTGGTCGTAAGCCGTAAAACAGTGATTCTGTCCAAATTCCTGTTAAAATCTTAAATAATTCCATTTGAGCTAAATTTACTGGTTTCCCTTACACAATATTGTATTTATCTTGTTTATCATGGTTTACATAATATGCTTTCAGATCACAAGCCTGATTTGGGCCACATTATCACTGGATTGATCTGGGCCACACTTCTACCACCAACAATTGGCCCTCAGATTGTTTGCCGTGATCCACACCGTGCCATCATTGCCACACATGGCCCAACTCTGGCTGAAAGGGTACCTGCCATTGCCAACAAAAGGCCAGCAGTGTCAGCTTGAGGCCACATTTGGTGGCTATGTGGGGTATCTCATTACCACGGTTAGCAGGAAGGGGACCAGAGCATATTACAGTGTCTGACATCTTGCTTGCAAGTTCACACACTAAGTTTTAGCTTAGATAATTTAAAAATCTGGTCTTGTTGAGATATATAGTGGAGTATCATCAGCATAACAGTGGAAACTTGCAACATGTATATTGAAAATAGCAGAGGACCTAGGACAGACATTTTACTGGTGATAAATGAGATGACCTCATAAAGAGGTGACCAGATAAAAAAAATTATGCAACGGAGCTCAAACTCAATACACATGACAGCAACAAACAGCTTCATCTTTCAAAATAAATGTAAAGACAGTTAATAATGTCCTTAGTTTTACCATCAGTTCAAGCCCGAAAGGGGAACAGAGTGATGTTAGCGCCACATTGATGAAGCTTGTATGTGTTTGCAGTACACAAGCCATGGACGGATAAGACAACTGACTCCACTGTGTGACCCTATCTCTATGTCGCTCACAACACGGAAAACTCAGCATTTCAACATTCAATAGCAAATATTTAAACTAATAACAAAACATACTTACAGTAGCTGATTCAGAAGCACCAGACTGTCATAGCAAAGTCAGATTTGTCTCCTCTCCTAGGTTCTCAAAATGGTTGTCCATAATATGCATTACTGTTGCAAGTAATCTTAAAGATTCCTAACTGCATCTACTTTTGGAAGGCCAAATAAAGTGCTTTTGTTTTCGCCTAGATACACACAGCATCTCCCTGCCATGGCTGCTTCAACACTAACTGTGGTTACTGAAACCACTCCTTTCTTTGCATAAACATTTGGGCGGCATTATGCAAATTGTCCACATAGTGACGTAGACATGTGGGGACGTGTTTGAATAAGCCATTTTAGGGGGGCATGGCAGAGTCTTAACTTTGATGAAGAATATCTCTTTGGGTTTGAGACTTTAGTCTTTGCACATTACAGATCTTCTTCATGCACCAAGAGCTTGTAACAGTCCAAAGAGAAAGGAAAAACTGAAATTGCAAAATATGACTCCTTTAACTACGGTTTCTCAGAAATCAGGCAACCAACTGGACCTTATTTACACATGTACTTGTTACTCCACTGCACACCTTGGATCACTTCCTCCTCACTCTTAACCTCAACATGGTTCCTGACACAGCACATACCACAAAGGTCCATGAGAGTGATTTTGAACCTCTTTGGGATGGCACCACAAGGCGTCGTTCACTTGCAGAGCACAAACTTCTGGAAGGCACATAAGATTGAACTAGTGAGTTTAGGTATGTTGGTGCTGTGCCAGCAGTTCTGTCTTAGTAAGGTTGAGCTGGAGGTGATGGTCATTCATCCAGCTAGAAATGTCACTCAGACAAGCTGAAATGCGAGCAACTACCGTCGGGTCATCTGGCTGGAATGAGAAGTAGATTTGAGTGTCATCAGCGTAGCAGTGATAGGCAAAGCTATGCTTCTGAATGACAGATCCTAATGATGTCATGTAGATGGAGAAGAGAAGTGGTCCAAGTACTGAACCATGAGGAACCCCAGTATCAAGTTGTTTTGACTTAGAAATTTCACCCATCCAAGACACCCTGAAGGATCTATCGGAGAAGTAGGATTTAAACCACAGGAGTGTGATTCCAGAGATGCCCATCTTTCTGAGGGTGGACAGGAGAATCTGGTGATTAACGATGTCAAAAGCAGCAGACAGGTCCAGCAAGATGAGTACTGAGGATTTTGAAGCTGCTCTTGCCAGTCGCAGGGCTTCAGTAACTGAGAGCAGGACAGTCTCAGTTGAGTGGCTGCTTTTGAAGCCAGATTGGTTGTGGTCCAAGAGGTTTTTCTGTACAAGAAACAGAGAGCTGATTGAACACCGCTCACTCAAGGGTCTTTGCAATGAATGGAAGAAGGGATGCCAGTCTGTAGTTTTCTAGAACTTCTGGATTTAGATATGGTTTCTTAAGCAGTGGGCTTACCCGAGCCTGCTTAAATGCTGAGGGAAATTTTCCAGAGTGAAGAGAGGAGCTAATAATGTGAGTAAGTGAAGGTATGACTGAAGAAGAAATCGCTTGAAGGAGGTGAGTGGGGATTGGATCAAGTGGACAAGTAGTAGGATGATTGGACCGGATAAGTTTGGAAACGTCCATCTCTGAAAATGGAGAGAAGGAGGAGAGAGAGTGTGCATTAGTCATTGTGAAGTAATCCTCAGTCTGTCACTGATGGTGAAGAGTGTTCGAGCGTCACAACAGTTGTTAATTTTGTTGTGGTAGTATGATGTTTTAGCAGTGAATACATTTGCAAAGAAGGAAGAGAGGAGAGACTGATACACACTGAGGTCGATAGAGTCTCTTGATTTATGCCATTACCTCTCTGCAGCCTTGAGTTTAGAGCGATGTTCACAGAGAACATCTGACAGCCAGGGGGCAGATAGGGTGGTGCGTGCTGTCTAGACAACAGTGGGCAAAAGTTGTCCAAGCAAGAGGTTAGAGTGGAACAAAGAGTGCCAGTAGCATGGTTCATGTCCAGAGCTAAAAACAGAGAGTGAAGGAAGCGAGGATGAAACCACAGAGTATAGGCGAGATATAGATTGTAGGTTCCATCGAAAGGTGACCTGCATTGGAGTTGGTGCCGCTTCAGGAGTAAGTGCTAGGTTAGCAGTAATGAGGTTGCCTGATTTGTGAGTTGCTGTAGTAGACACTCACTTGAGATCAAATGAGGCGAGAAGAGTGTTGAATTCAGCAGCCTGTTTAACTAGGTGGATGTTGAAGTCATCAAGCAGTACCAGACTACCACCATCTTCAGGAAAGTTTGATAGCAGCACATCCAACTCCTCCAAGAAGCTTCCCAATTGACCTGGGGGACGATAAATGACCACAAAGTGGATTTTAACAGGGTGGGTTACAGTAATTGCATGTGATTCAAATGAACCGTTACCTGTAGATGATCGTTCCATTCTTTTGATATAAGGAGACCAGTACCTCCACCCCTCCCAGTCGTACGAGGAGTGTGGGAACAAGTGAAATTAGTGGAGGAGCAGTGTCTTCAGATTTGATCCAAGTATTAGTTAATGCCATGACTCGGAGAGACCGGAATGAGTAGCAATAGAAGAAATTAAGTCTGCTTTGTTAACAGCAGACAGCCAGTTCCAGAGACCAACTGGAATAGAGAGAGTAGTAGTAGAGGTCAGAGTGACAGGCCGTAGTTTTTTCGGATAGGCCTTCCTTCGACGTACATTGCGTGCTCTCCGAGTGTTTGTAGTGATAGTAGCGATCTGAAAGCGCATAGTGAGTACAAATGACCCAAGTATTTGAGAACAAGCTATACAAAAAGTAAAAAAAGTGTAGAAAAGCAATACTCAAGTGCCTTGTCAGTGTCCTTGCTTGGTGGAATCATGCAGGTAGAGTTGATGGTCTTTACACTCATCGGTCTTTACACACAAGGGCTGCGGAGGTGAAAACTACCACTTTTATATTTGCCTGATTAACTGTTATTGAAGTCAGCTGGCCACGCATCACTATTTAGCAGACCGAAACTGGGCAGTCCCGCAATGCAAATGCAAAATCATTTCTTTTTGGGTGATGGACCATCACCTTAAACTCAACCTGGCTAAGACAGAACTGCTTGTGGTTTCAACAAACCATTCACTTTATCAAAATTTCACCATCCAGTTGGGCTCATCAACCATAACCCCTTCAAAAACAGCTAAAAACCTTGGAGTTGTGATTGATAAGTTGAATTTCACAGACCACATTACTAAAACTGCCTGGTCTGGCTGATTTGCTTTATACAACTTTTGGAAGATCAGGCCCTTTCCTTCAGGAAATGCAACACAACTCTTGTTCAAGCTCTTGTTCTATCCAGGTTGGACTATTGCAATGCTTTTTGGCAGGCCTTCCAGCCACTTCTATCAAATCTCCACAATTAATCCAAAATGATGCCACAAGATTAATTTAATGAGCTGAAAGAAATGCACATCACACCTATGTTCATCAATTTGCAGTGTTGTCAGGAACTCACAGTCACAGCCACCCCAATCATCACCAGCACCTGATCCTAATTACCTGATCCTAATTACTCTGGATTCCAATCGCCAGAGTACTGATCCCCTGCACCCAGCAATCACTCACCTGGATAAAGCCATCATCACGCCAGTACTTTGGCGTCCAGTGTACCTTCACTACTCTGAACTGTTGCCAGACTCATCTCCTCTAACTTACTCTTTCTCTGCCCTCAGATCTCCATTGCTGTCTACTCCTGTTTCACTCACCAGAGCTCTGGGCTTCATCAATTCAGTGACTTTCCATATTGTTGTCATACTGCATCCTGTTAATAAACCATCTGCTTCACTAACCCTCTGTCTCTATCCTGGTTTGTGACAACTGGCTACCATTATCTGCTCGCATAAAATTCACGGCATTAATGTTAGCCTATAAAACCACCACACACACACGCACAAACACGCACACACGCACACACTGGGTACGGGAAGTATTCAGACCCCCTTAAATTTTTCACTCTTTGTTATATTGCAGCCATAAAATCATTTAAGTTATTTTTTCCTCATTAATGTACACACAGCACCCCATATTGACAGAAAAACACAGAATTGTTGATTTTTGCCTATTTATTAAAAAAGAAAAACTGAAATATCACTTGGTCCTAAGTATTCAGACCCTTTGCTGTGACACTCATATATTTAACTCAGGTGCTGTCCATTTCTTCTGATTATCCTTGAGATGGTTCTACACCTTCATTGGACTTGATTAGGAAAGCCTGTGGCTCACTGTGGCTGAGCTCCAGAGATGCAGTCGGGAGATGGAAGAAAGTTGTAGAAAGTCAACCATCACTGCAGCCCTCCACCAGTCGGGGCTTTATGGCAGAATGGCCCGAAGGAAGCCTCTCCTCAGTGCAAGACACATGAAAGCCCGCATGGAGTTTGCTAAAAAACACCTGAAGGTCTCTGGTCTGATGAGACCAAGATAGAACTTTTTGGCCTTAATTCTAAGCGGTATGTGTGGAGAAAACCAGGCACTGCTCATCACCTCTCCAATACAGTCCCAACAGTGAAGCATGGTGGTGGTAGCATCGTGCTGTGGGGGTGTTTATCAGCTACAGGGACAGGATGACTGGTTGTAATTGAGGGAAAGATTAATGCGGCCAAGTACAGGGATATCCTGGACAAAAACCTTCTCTAGAGTGCTCAGGACCTCAGACTGGGCCGAAGGTTCACCTTCCAACAAGACATTGACCCTAAGCACACAGCTAAAATGGTTCTTGAATGGCCCAGCCAGAGCCCTGACTTAAACCCAATTGAGCATCTCTGGAGAGACCTGAAAATGGCTGTCCACCAACATTTACCATCCAACCTGACGGAACTGGAGAGGATCTGCAAGGAGGAATGGTAGAGGATCCCCAATTCCAGGTGAGAAATCTTGTTGCGTCTTTCCCAAAAAGACTCATGGCTGTATTAAATCAAAAGGGTGCTTCTACTAAATACTGAGCAAAGGGTCTGAATACTTAGGACCATGTAATATTTCAGTTTTTCTTTTTAAATAAATGTGCAAAAATCTGAACAATTCTGTGTTTTTTCTGTCAATATGGGGTGCTGTGTGTACATTGAGGAAAAAAATGAACTTAAATGATTTTAGCAAATGGCTGCAATATAACAAAGAGTGAAAAATGTAAGGGGGTCTGAATACTTTCTGTACCCACTGTATGTGTATATATGTCTCCTAAACCACTAAATGTATATTAAATTGGGATATACATACAGGGTTGTGTAATGCACAGCACATTTTAATAAGTCAATTATGTCTCAGGATTGTTACACAAACCAGGATTTCTAGTGGTGTAGCTACAAATAATAGAGCACAGATGCTTCACAGTTCAGATAGAATTTTTTTTAGAAGTCTGTGTTAGGATGTGGCAGGGGTGGTTAAATGTGACACTTATGAGGTCACAAATCTAGATTAATGTCAGATATGTAAAACATTTAAATATATGCACTAACTAGGTTAAGCAAAATTATTGCTTGGTTTCCAGCTTCATTGGTTTCCAGCCTCCAGGGAGAACATTAACAGTTATACTCAAAAATGATTACATTTTTCACTTTTATCCCAAAAGATGCTGCATATTTTCACCTCACACAGTGATCACAGGTTGTTTTTTTTTAATTATCTCTAAACTGGAAAACCTTTGTGATCCTAATCCAACTGTAAAGCCCTGCATAGAGTTTAGAAGTTTACAGCTTGTTTCATTTGTAGATTCAAAAATTTGTATAATTTGCTATATGAGGAGACCGTTGTGGTGTAATGCTCTATTTAATAACTGATTAACATATACTTTGTGAGTTTGACATGGAAATTGACATGTGTATCATGCTTGAAAATGGTGGTTTAAGCAAATTTAATAGTGTTTTAAGAAAATTAAGTTATAATTAAATAATATTAGACTGACTACTCTCAAACAGCTTGGCACATTTCTGCTTCATGACCAGCAGTCCATCTTTAACCATGCTTCTCAGTAGCATTTACAATTTCCTTTTGTGCTTTACTAATTGTTTCTTTTTCAAAGTTTCTTGCTCATCATCTGAATTCAGATTGGAGGGAGATTACTTATTGGGTGGCCTTTTTGCTTTACATGAAATTGACACTGTGACACCTGTTTTCAACCCGGAGACCACTGAATGTTTCAGGTAAGCAAGGAT
This sequence comes from Carassius carassius, assembly GCF_963082965.1. Classification (NCBI taxonomy): domain Eukaryota; kingdom Metazoa; phylum Chordata; class Actinopteri; order Cypriniformes; family Cyprinidae; genus Carassius; species Carassius carassius. The sequence continues at coordinate 6,958,753 of NC_081775.1, read as the reverse complement.
CTTTTACCACTTAAGGGTTATTAGTACAGATTATTTTAAATAATTTAAAATTTCAGTTATGAACTGAATATTCAGTTACATGCTATTAACTTCCTCACTGATGTTTTTAAGGCACAGTACCTCAAAATCTGGATATGAAATGTTGCAATTAATGAGGTTTGCTGTTGAGGAGATTAATAATTCCACAACTCTTTTGCCTAATGTTTCTCTGGGCTATGACATTTTTGACCATTGTTCTAACACAAGGAATTTCCATTCAGTCTTAAGTTTTATCTCAAAGAATGGCTCAATAAAACCTCAACAAAAACTCAACTATCAGCCTAAAGTGATTGCTTTAACAGGACCATATGGAAGCTCAAGAACTATATCTGTTGCACCACTGATCACAATGGACCTTATACCAATGGTAAATTATTCAGTATACACAACAAAAGACTTACACACTACCTTTTCCCCACCTTTTGTTCAGGACTAACAAGTTACTATGAGTGTCTATATATATATATATATATATAAGCAAACATTTGAACAAAATGAAGTTTCGCCAAAATATCATGTATATATATATATATATATATATATATATATATATATATATATACACACACACACACAAAGTGTTGTGATCAGAATTATTGGCACCCTTGGTAAATATGATCAAAGATGACTGTAAAAATAAATCTGCATTGTTTATCCTTCCTTTTGATCTAATTCATAAAATTAGCAGAAATCTAACCTTTCATTGAAGGAAAAGAATTAAAAGTGGGGAGAAAATCACATTATGCAATAAATATTTTTCTCCAAAACACAGTTGGCCACAATTATTGGCACTCCTAGAATTGTTTTTATGAGAAAAATAGCTCTGAGGTATATTCCCATTCATGTTTATAATTTTTTAGCACACCAGGGTGATCATGAACATGAAATATCACTTCGTTTCACAGGAGCAGAAGTTGGTGACTCGAGTCAGACTTGTCGCAAATTTTAGGACTTGAGACTTGCTTTACAAATATTTATAAAAGACTTGACTTTGACTTGGAATTCATGGCAAATCCAAGATGGCGCCGCACATGGCTGCTTCAGTGCTTGGCTCTCCAGTGTTTGTACTGTTTTTGTTCGTTTTTCCTGTTTTTTGTTTAACAAACACGATCAGTTTCACCAGGGATGAACTGCTGAACATTCGGCAGAACACACCACATGATATTTTTCCGGATTTCTATTATACAGACGTTTTACTGAACATTGTTATCGGAGGAGCAGCGGCGCTGATCAAGCGCTTCAGGACGCGCAGACGGGGAAAGCGAGCGGGAGCGCTCGTCAGACTCAGGAAGCGCGGATTTCGAACGCCGTTGCCTAGCATCCATCTCGCAAATCTCCGCTCTCTACCCAACAAAACGGACGAACTCCTTTTGCTCTCTCGGACAAATAAGGATTTCTCTCACTCTGCTGCTCTGTGTTTCACGGAAACCTGGCTGAATGACGCCATACCGGACAGCGCACTCCATCTGCCGGACTTTCAGCTGTTTAGAGCGGATCGCGACGCAGAATCAACGGGGAAATCGCGCGGCGGCGGGACATGCTTTTACATCAATGAACGGTGGTGTACAGATGTAACTGTGTTAAAGAAGATGTGCTGTCCTGATCTAGAAACGCAGTTTATCAACTGCAAGCCGTTCTATTCGCCGCGGGAGTTTCACTCGCTCATTCTGGTCAGTGTTTACATTCCACCTCAAGCACATGTGAGCTCAGCTTTACAGAAACTCGCTGATCAGATCACAGACACAGAACAACAACACCCGGACTCTGTTTTAATCATTCTTGGGGACTTTAATAAAGCCAATCTCTCCCGTGAACTGCCAAAATACAGACAGCATGTTACCTGTCCCACCAGAGACAGTAATATACTGGATCACTGTTACACCACAATAAAGGATGCATATCACTCTGTTCCACGAGCAGCTTTGGGACGTTCTGATCACTGTCTGGTTCATCTTATACCGACCTACAAGCAGAAACTTAAATCTGCTAAACCTGTAGTAAAGACTGTGAAGAGATGGACCAGCGAAACAGAGCAGGATTTACAATCTTGTTTTGACATCACAGACTGGAGCGTTTTTGAAGCTGCTACCACCGATCTGGACGAACTCACAGAGACTGTAACATCCTATATTAGTTTCTGTGAGGATATATGCATTCCTACCAGGACTTATTTAACATTCAACAATGATAAGCCATGGTTTACAGTAAAACTCAAACACCTTCGTCAGGCCAAAGAGGATGCCTACAGAAATGGGGACAGGGTCTTGTACAATCAGGCCAGGAACACACTGAACAAAGAGATTAGAGCGGCTAAAAAGACCTATGCTAAAAAGTTGGAAGACCAGTTTACTTCCAACGACTCTACTTCAGTTTGGAGAGGACTGAGAGCCATCACAAACTACAAGACACCATCCCCTTGCACTGAGGCTAATCAACGACTTGCTAACGACCTGAATGAGTTTTATTGTAGATTTGAAACCCCCAACACCCACTCTGACCATCTCCCTGCACAACCATTAACACCTCCTGCAATCCCCCTCTCCATACCTCCTGCTCTTCAAATCTGTGAAGATGATGTGCGCCAGGTCTTCAAGAAAAACAAAAGAAGAAAAGCACCAGGCCCAGATGGCGTTACACCAGCCTGTCTGAAAATCTGTGCTGACCAGCTGGCCCCCATCTTTTCACAGATCTTCAACAGATCTCTGGAGTTGTGTGAAGTGCCTTCCTGCTTCAAACGCTCCACCATAATCCCCATTCCAAAGAAACCCAAGATAACAGGACTTAACGACTACAGACCTGTGGCTCTAACGTCTGTCGTCATGAAGTCGTTTGAAAAACTGGTTCTGGCTTATCTGAAGGACATCACTGGACCCTTACTGGACCCCCTGCAGTTTGCGTACCGAGCAAACAGGTCCGTGGATGATGCAATCAACATGGCATTGCACTTCATCCTGCAACATCTGGACAAAACAGGGACTTATGTGAGGATCCTGTTTGTGGACTTTAGTTCGGCTTTCAACACCATCATCCCAACAACCCTCCAGACCAAACTGACCCAGCTCTCTGTTCCTAGCTCTATCTGTCAGTGGATCACCAGCTTTCTGACAGATAGGCAACAGTTAGTGAGACTGGGGAAATTCATGTCAAACAGCTGCTCCACCAACACTGGTGCCCCTCAGGGATGTGTTCTCTCCCCTCTGCTCTTCTCCCTGTACACCAACGACTGCACCTCTAAAGACCCCTCTGTCAAGCTCCTGAAGTTTGCAGACGACACTACAGTCATCGGCCTCATCCAGGACGGTGACGAGTCTGCTTACAGACAGGAGGTTGAGCAGCTGGCTGTCTGGTGCAGTCTTAACAACCTGGAGCTGAACACGCTCAAAACAGTGGAGATGACTGTGGACTTTAGGAGAAACCCCCCTGCACTTTCCCCACTCACCATCATGAACAGCACTGTGGCTGCAGTGGAGTCATTCAGATTCCTGGGAACCACCATCTCTCAGGACCTGAAGTGGGACAATCACATTGGCTCCATTGTGAAAAAAGCCCAACAAAGGTTGTACTTCCTTCGCCAGCTGAGGAAGTTTAACCTGCCACAGGAGCTGCTGAAACAGTTCTACTCAGCCGTCATTGAGTCAGTCCTGTGTACTTCAATTACTGTCTGGTTTGGTTCAGCTACAAAATCAGATATCAGAAGACTACAGAGAACTGTTCGGACTGCTGAAAGGATTATTGGTGCTCCCCTGCCCACCCTCCAAGAACTGTACACATCCAGAGTGAGGAAAAGGACTCAGAAAATCACTCTGGATCCCTCACATCCAAGTCACCCCATCTTTGAACTTTTGCCATCTGGCCGGCGCCTCAGAGCCGCAAATACAAGAACAGCAAGGCACAAGAATAGTTTCTTCCCCCAGGCAATCTACCTCATGAACAGTTAAATGTTTCCCACTTAAACTTATGCTTATGCAAAAATGTGCAATATCCTTATATTTATTTGTTACCCCTCCATCCTAGAACATTCCTGCATCTCACTCGATCCTATCCCATTATCATTTATAGCACAATTGTTTATACACTTATTTATTTGCCAATTTGTAATTCTCCCGTAATTTTTTTTATTTTTTTTTTTATTTTTTTTTTTTTTTTTTTTTTTTCTGTGTGTTGTTGTGTGTCTGTTTACTGGAAGCTTATGTCACTAAAACAAATTCCTTGTATGCACAAGCATACTTGGCAATAAAGCTCTTTCTGATTCTGATTCTGATTCTGATTCTGATTCTGATGATTTGAGACTTGACTCGGACTTGAGTTAAATGACTTAAAATAACTACAAGTCTTTCGTTCAATAAATGTTTGTTTTTGTACGCACTGCAACCTAACCGAATGACTCAGCAGGCAAGCAGAGTGACTTTGTCAATATATTTAGTGATTTTTAAATAATTTCAATCAAACACTGGTGACACAGCCACTTATGTCTATGTCATCTTGAAGTAACACCACAGACGTAATTATAACACCACAGACTTTATATTGCAAGTTACTATAGGCTCTGTGGTGAAAAGACAGTAACACCACAGACAAATCAGCTTTAATCCAGACTTTTCTAAAATGGAGGCTGCCATTATGAGGTTTTCAAGATCAGGGGATATTTTGGAAATATTAATAAGTATGTATTTATCAATTTTTATTAATATATGTAAAAATCTGAAAGTTATCAACATAACACTAATACAGTGCAATACATGAAATTGTCAGACATTTAGCTAACTTTAAGAAAACTAATAAGAAAGAATGTAATCACCATGCACCCCTCAGATCAACCAGCACCTGCAGTAACCTTTGCACAAAAAAGTTGTCTAAATAGATTTCCCCCTTTTCTTAAAGGGGCAAAATCCATTGTGGTAACACCACAGACATGAATTTGGGGGACACAACTTTTTTCTCAAATATAACAAAATATGTATTTTTTAAAACAATTTAATAAAATTATACGTTTTATAATTTATTTCAACTCTAGTAAGGACACCACCTGCCACCATAATTGAAGAATGACCCATCAAATGTATTTATTTTTGCAAGTGGAATGCATTGTAAATGGTTATTCACTGTTTATAAGGAAATGTCAGCCTTTTTTTTTCTTTTTTTTGGCAGTATCACGTGTACAGTACATTGTCTAATAACTGGTCTTCAGTGTTAATCTTTGAGTGAAAAGCCTATGGATAATTTATAGGGATACATAAAAGAAGACAAAAAAATCATATTGTTGCGAACCCCACCATAACACTACGGAGCCCGGGAGGTCACCTTCAGGAGAAAAAAATACAATCAGTCCCCTCAGTTTGTAAACCGTACTCACGAATACTTAAACAGTTCCCTTGGTTTAACAAATCGTGCTCACGGAATAATAAACCATACCCATGAATTTTCTAATCTGTACACTCGGATTATGTAAACTGTACCTTCGGTTTTTGAATCCATACCCACAAATTCATAATCCGTGCACACGCTTTCGCAATCTGTTCCCTCGGATTTGTAAACTAACGGATTCATGAAGCAAGCTCCTCCATGTTAACATAAAGTTTTATTGAATATTATTATGTGGAAAAGGCCTAAAGCAAAGTGTCTTAAGTGATTCTCTATCAAGTGTAGTACGAGGTGGAATACAACGATTTATTAAGAAAGATGTGCATCAAAATCTTGTTTAATTTGTGATAATCTTAGCACTTGATTATTATTGTAAAATAAACATGGCATTGTGAATGGAATCAGTTAACATTGAGTCGTTCACGAGTCAAGAACTGGTTGCATCGGTTTTCTGATCACTAGTAGTTCTTTCGGACAGTTCGATTCAATAAACCGGTTGAAGAAAACGGTTCACCGGTTCTCTTGCGCTCTACGTAATGGCGTCATTGGCAATGATTGCCCTTCGGTTTACCTGGGCTCATAAAATTAGCACAGAACCAGTTCAGAATGAATCACCAAAAGAATCAGTTTGGTTCAGTCTGCTTCACGCTGAATCACACATGCACAGTATCATCAGTTCTCGAATCGGACAGAAACGGTTCTTGACTCGTGAACGAGTCAGTCTTTTGTTCGTTATCTGGCTCGGCTCGGTGTTCATCTTCAGTTCTCTCTTAACAGCAGTTCAGTCAGTGTACTGTTTGAGTAAATGAATTACTGCGGGATATTGGTTTGTTTGAAATCCAAGGGAGTGTCAGCCACATTAAAAAAGTTAACAGCTTAAGTAATTTGTGGATTAATGCGTATTGGAGACGTGAACTGTTTAAAATGATTCAGTTCGATTTGGTGAACTGGTTCAAAAAGATCCGGTTACATCGAATGATTCGTTTGCGAACCGGATATGACAAACTGCTTTGTTTTGAACTCTCTCACAACAGACAAGGAAGAGAAGACAATGCTGAATAAAGTCGTAGTTTTTGCTATTTTTGGACCAAAATTTATTTTCGATGTTTCAAAAAATTCTAACTGACCCTCTGATGTCACATGGACTACTTTGATGAGGTTTTTCTTACCTTTCTGGACATGGACAGTATACCGTACATACAGTTTCAATGGAGGGACTGAGAGCTCTCGGACAGTGTTGGGGTAGTTACTCAAAAAAGGTAATTAGTTACTAGTTACTAGTTACTTCTGTAAATTGTAATGAGATTAATTTACTAGTAACTGCATTTGAAAAGTAACTTCACTACTTATTACTTTACTTTACTTTTTTTAGGGCCCTATAAAATCTGCTTTATTTTTTACTCCTTTTTAATGGTTAAATTTAATTGTATTCATCAAAAAGAATGTCTAATTAATTAAAATCATAACACTTATACATTTTCACAGCAATTTATTAAAAGTTTAATAAAAATTACATGTTTAGGGCCCTATGAAATGTCATATGTTCACCATATGTTTCATTTTTTTAGCATGTGTAATTATTTCAATGGGTACGGATTTAAAAAACGAAGTAGCCTACGGTTTACAAAATCTGAGCGCACGGATTGGAAATTCTTGGGTACGATTTATTAAACGACGGGGAACATTTTTGTGAAATATAAGAATTTGTGAGTATGGTTTATAAACTGAGGCGACTGAATTTTTTTTTTCTTCTCCTATAGGTGACTTCTCAGTCTCCGTACTAACCATAACAACAACAACAACAAAAACCTTGCAAGCACAACCATGCACACTTACGTGTACACACCTTCACTCACAAATATTAAGAAATCACACTCGCTCAAATCACCTATCTCTCGCTCTCTCTCCCTCACACACACACACACACACACACACACACACACAGAGAGAGACTAATAATGTACATTATAAACCGGTGTAAGGTTTGTGTGATTTCAATTATTCATATTTTTTCTTGTTGTTTTGATTATTTTTTTTAAACAGGAAGGATCTAACTTAAAGGGATACATGTTATGAAGTGAGAGTCAGAGGCATTTGGATCCATGTGCAGCATTTATTAAACAGATTGGTCAGACAGGCAGAGATCAGGAATGGCGTCAGGTGTGTCAGGGATAACCAGGGCCCGGTTCCCCCATAACGTTCACACTTAGCGCACTAAGAAGACATCGAAAGATATATCTTACCAAAGTTGTTGATGTTTCTAAGTGTGTTCCCCGAAGTGTCCCTTAGGAAGCTTCTTAGATCGCTGCCTCTTACGTCCAACGTTACAAGAGCGCTGTCCAAAGTGAGGGTGCTGAATTAGTTGGCATCGATTGCTCATGAATCAATTTTCCACTTTACGCGAAGGCGCAATACAGCGTTAAGAAAGACAACACGTTCTATGCAAATGAAACATTCCTCAAATTATTACAGTAACATTTATTTTAACATAGTTTAAGTTACCAGTAAAATATAGACTATAAATTAAATTATCAAAGGGTCAGTAATGTTAACACGATATGTTGTGACGGTAAGACAAACCGGGTATCCCTCGCTAATCATCCATCCCGTTGTGCCACTTGTGCCGCTTCTTGACATGGGTTTAACAACTTATAAAAATTATATAATACACTTTTATATTAATGGCAAGGTACTTCACAATTAGAATTGAATGGCAAGCAGCTGCAGTTACTTCTGTTTAATGCGGTATTGATTGCAAATGGTTTATGTTTTTATAAAAAGCAACCTATCTACAATGAACAGAGAGAGAGAGAGAGAGAGAGAGAGAGAGTTAGATACAAAATATGCTGGGGAAGCAATGTAAAAAAAGGGCACCAAGCCTCTCGTCAGAGGAAGTGTTGCTGGACCTTGCCACCAGGTCAGATATCACACCCCTATGGTCCACTATAACCTGCACATTTATGGCCGCGTCTTCCTTTCATGATAAGTAGCCTACGTCTGATCATTCACTGATGGATTGGCGATAGGGATGAGTGTGCCATCCACCAGGATGCAATCCCCGGCATGGCGCAGAAGGGCGTTGGTGACAGTGTGGACGCACTTCCACACAGAGGTCTTGATTACGCTGTAGCCCTCTCCCACGAACTCGATGAATCTCTCTGTAGCAAAAAAAAAAAAGTAGCGCTGGGCTTCAGGGCTTAAAGCAGAATTCCGCCGCGTTAGCCTGGACAGCGCAGGTCTGGGAAGGTCCAGCTGCTCCACAATGAGTTGTCTTGGGAGGGGATTTTTTTTAATATAGCCACGTCAGGCAAAATGTCAAAAGGGCTTAAGTTTTGCCGAATAAAAAAACTGACATGGACTAAACGGCTCCGAGTCCGGCTCCGTCTTTGATTCAATACAAGGACACGTTGGATCGCTGCCATAGTTGGTCGCTTACTGGACACCACAATGCTTACCCATTTAAAGATCTTAGCCATTTAGAGCCAAATTGTTTGCCAGATTTTAATTATCAAAAAAATGATTGCCAATTTGCTTTAATTACATTACGAAAAAGCCTAGGCTAATTACCACCTTATTAGTTCTGTAACCACATAAAGTCAACTTCATAAATAGGCCTGTATCCATTGCGAACATAATTTATTATGAGTCTTAAAAAAATAACAGAAAATCATTGTTGAGCCACAAAATTGTCAACATACCATAGTTTGACTTGTACTTCGCTGCGCTGGTTTCTAAAGACTGCTGTACAGTAGCGTCATGAGCTCAAATAACGCTAAGAGAGAGCTATGAATGGTCCAGACCAACCTTACAAAAGTGTGACTTACATAAGATATACTTAGCGTACGAACGTGTCGGGAACCGTGCCATAAGGTTAAGAGAGAGGTTAAGGAATAGGTTAAGAACTACTTAGCGATAAGAACGTTTTGGGGAACCGGGCCCAGAATCGTGAAAGTGATTGTGGTGCTTATATGTGTGTGTAAATGAGGTGCAGGTGTGGCAAGGAAATTGGCTGCTGAATGAGGTGCAGGTGTGGTAAGGTTATTGTGATGCAGAGAATCATGGGAGATGTAGTTCGGATGTGATGCAACAGTATGAGAGGTGCTAGTGTCCAAGTGATGATATGGTGACATCCGGTGGTTGATGGGTGGAATGGTACTGAGTGGAGTGCCCTCTACTGAAGTTTGTGGGCACTCCAGCTAATGATCGTTACATAGCCCCCCCCCCCACCCCACCCCACCCCAAAGGAGCAGCTTCCAGGCACTCAAAACAATCTAGGAGGGCTGTGGAGCGGAGGCGTAACAGGGGGAGGGATGGAGGCCCAGATCTCTGTAGAAGATGAGGGGCTGGGACCGAGGCCTAACTTGGGAAACAGGAGCCCTTCTTGGGCCTAACTCTGGAGAACAGGAAACCGGAGCCCTTCCTGGGCCTAACTCGGAAAAACAGAAAACAGGAGCCCTTCCTGGGCCCAACTCGGGAAAACAGGAAACAGGAGCCCTTCCTGGGCCCGACTCGGGAAACAAGAGCCCGCCGTGGGCTTAACTCGGGAACAGGGGCCCGCCATGGGCTTAACTCGGGAACAGGGGCCCGCCATGGGCTTAACTCATGGGCCCGCCATGGGCTTAACAGAGAACATAAACAGGTTAATAGCGGCCTCCGTGGCCATGATGAGATGGTAGCTGGCCTCCGTGGCCGTGACAGGGCATAGAGAGAGTTGGTGGATGGCCTCCGTAGCCATGACTGGAACGAATGAGAGCTCATAGACGGCCTCCATGGCCGTGACAGGATAGGACAGGATAAACTTAGTTTATGAAGATCAACTGTAACTTGACTTAACTCACGGAGGTTAATGGTGACTTGACTTTGCTCATGAAGATCAACTGCGACTTGACTTTGCTCATGAAGATCAGTGGTGACTTGACTTGGCTCACGAAGATCAGTGGTGACTTGACTTGGCTCACGAAAATCATTGGTGACTTGACTTGGCTCACGAAAATCATTGGTGACTTGACTTGGCTCACGAAAATCATTGGTGACTTGACTTGGCTCACGAAGATCAACTGTGACTTGACTTGGCTCACGAAGATCATTGGTGACTTGACTTGGTTCATGAAGATCATTGGTGACTTGACTTGGTTCATGAAGATCATTGGTGACTTGACTTAACTCACGGAGGTTAATAGTGACTTGACTTGGCTCATGAAGATCGTTGGTGACTTGACTTGGCTCACGGAGATCATTGGTGACTTGACTTGGCTCACGAAGATCATTGGTGACTTGACTTGGTTCATGAAGATCATTGGTGACTTGACTTAACTCACGGAGGTTAATAGTGACTTGACTTTGCTCATGAAGATCAGTGGTGACTTGACTTGGCTCACGAAGATCAGTGGTGACTTGACTTGGCTCACGAAAATCATTGGTGACTTGACTTGGCTCACGAAAATCATTGGTGACTTGACTTGGCTCACGAAGATCAACTGTGACTTGACTTGGCTCACGAAGATCATTGGTGACTTGACTTGGTTCATGAAGATCATTGGTGACTTGACTTGGTTCATGAAGATCATTGGTGACTTGACTTAACTCACGGAGGTTAATAGTGACTTGACTTGGCTCATGAAGATCGTTGGTGACTTGACTTGGCTCACGGAGATCATTGGTGACTTGACTTGGCTCACGAAGATCATTGGTGACTTGACTTGGTTCATGAAGATCATTGGTGACTTGACTTAACTCACGGAGGTTAATAGTGACTTGACTTGGCTCATGAAGATCGTTGGTGACTTGACTTAACTCACGGAGGTTAATAGTGACTTGACTTGGCTCATGAAGATCGTTGGTGACTTGACTTGGCTCATGAAGATCATTGGTGACTTGACTTGGCTCACGAAGATCATTGGTGACTTGACTTGGCTCACGAAGATCATTGGTGACTTGACTTAACTCACGGAGGTTAATAGTGACTTGACTTGGCTCATGAAGATCGTTGGTGACTTGACTTGGCTCATGAAGATCGTTGGTGACTTGACTTGGCTCATGAAGATCGTTGGTGACTTGACTTGGCTCATGAAGATCATTGGTGACTTGACTTGGCTCATGAAGATCATTGGTGACTTGACTTGGCTCATGAAGATCATTGGTGACTTGACTTTGTTCATGAAAACCAACGGTGACTTGCTTTGACTCATGAAGTTTACCTGTGGCTTTACTTGACTTATGGAGATTAATGGTGACTTGGCTTGATTCGCAAGGATCATTGGTTGACTTTACTTTGTTCATAGAGATAAACGGTGACTTGACTCATGAAGCTTAACTGTGGTTTCACTTGACTCATGGGTGTTAATGGTGACTTGATTTGACTCTGGACAGTCAGCGGTGACCTGACCTGACTCTTGATGGTCAACGGTGACCTGACTAGACTCCGGGAAATCAACAGGGACCTGATCAATGGGGACCTGGCTTGACTCATGAAGTTTAACTGTTGTTTTACTTGTCTCATGGGTGTTAGTGGTGACTTTACCTGACTCTGGACGGTCAGCAGTGACTTGAATAGACTCTGGGAAATCGACAGGGACCTGATCAACGGGGACCTGACTTGACCCTGGAAAGTCGACGGCGGCGACCATCTTGTGCAGCGGCGCTGGGCTGGCGGCCATCTTGTGTAGTGGCTCTGGGGTTTCAACACTGTCCTCGGCCTCACCCACAGTGAACGAAGGGCCACACAACAAAAGAGCGTATTCTAGGAGATCCCTTAGGCGGCCATTAAATTCCCCTCCAGGTAACCATGATTTAATAGGTTCATTGAGTCCAAACCGAAACAAGTCCTTAAACAAAGCTTCATCATTTAAAGGAACTTGATACACTAACTCACAGAATTGTTGAACATAATCCTCAATAGATTGATTACCTTGTCGTAGGTTTAACAGCTGGTCGAACGGATCCATGGTTAGACTGATCTGGAAACTGGGCTATGATTGTGTGCACGATTTACTAATTTGTTCCCTTAATGTACTAAAACGTGCACACGATTACTATTGCATTCCTTCAATTTACTATTTCGTTCACTCGATTTATAAATTGTGCGGAATAGTTAATAGAGGGAACGTGTCACAGTTGGTAAACCGTGATCTCTGGGTTTTGCACTTTGTGGGTGAAGTCTGTGTGTTACGCGTCAGCACTGATTAGTTTGTGGGCGTCTCCGTTAATTGTCATCAGCAACAGCTGTCACTCATTACTCATCCCTATATATTGGCTTGTCTAGCGTCTTGTGTTCGTGAGAGCGTTGTTTCATGTTTGTAACCTATGCCTTGCTTTCTTGTGTGTTTCTGCGTTGGATGTCCGTGTCTCTCTGGAACCCCGTCCACTCTATGCAACCCACCACCAAGCAACACCATTTACCTTCGGCTCGCTTCCCCGCAGTTCCTGTGTCACCCTCTCCTGCTGCCAACTCTCCTTCGCCTTCCAGATTTGTCATTCCTCACCACCATCTTGGACTGTGCATTCCTCCCAGCGTTATTTGTGTCTCAGTTTTGTATTGTCTCATTGTCTTCATTAAATCTCATTAATCTCGCACTTGCTTCCTGCCACTCCTTCACCCAGTCGTTAGAACGCAATAGTTATTGTCTGATCGTTTTAGTACATTGAGTGAACGAATTAGTAAATTGTGCACACAATTTATTTATTTTTTCTTGCATGTTATGTGCGGGGCACCGTACATAGTCCATAACTATTGTAGGTTTAAGTTATTTTAATATATAAATTCTGTTAAGTCATCAAACATTTGTATGACTTGACAGTGACTTGCTTGACCCAAGCTATGACTCGACTTAAATTGCTTTACAAAAGCAGTGAATTGACTTGACTTGCTGGATTCTCCCAAAAATTGAAGTGGACTTGCTTGAGACTTGAAGGTTAAAACTTGAGACTTACTTGTGACTTGCACATGTGTGACTTACTCCCACCTCTGCCCAGGAGTATAAATATCAGGAAACACAAAGGCCAAATTCCCTTAATTATTCATCACAATGAGTAAAACCAAATAATATAGTTCTGATGTGCAGAAAAAGATTGTTGTGCTTCACAAAATATATGTAGGATGTAAGAAAATTAGCTAAAGCATTGAAAATACCCAATTCCACCAACAGGGCAATAATTAAAGAGTTCCAATCAACTAAAGATGTTACAAATCTGCCTGAAAGAGGATGTGTGTCTAAATTGTCCTTATGCATGATGAGGAGGAAAATTTGAGTGGCCAAAGACTCTCCAAGGATCACAGCTTGATAATTGCAGCGATTAGTTGAGTCTTGAGTCTCAGAGAACCTAAAAAAAATATCAAACAGCACTTACATTCCCATAAGGTGTTCTGGAGGGTTTCAAGAAAAATCCTCTGCTCTCATCCAGAAACAATCTTCAGCATATTCAGTTGTCAGACATGACTGGAACTTCAAAAGGGACTGACTTCTAAGGTCAAAAAAAAAAGAAGAGCTTTTTAGCAGCAAACCCACCAGATGAGTTTAGTGCACACATAGATAAAAAGTACCCCATGCCCACAGTTAAATATGCTGCTCTATCTTTAATGTTGTGGGCCTATTTTTCTGCTGGAGGTCCTGGACATGTTATTCACATACATGGTATCATGGATTCTATCAAATACCAACAGATATGAAAAAAAACCTGACCACTTCTGCTAGCAATCCAATAATGGGCCGTGGTTGGATCTTCCATCAGGACAATGATCCAAAACAAACATAAAAACCAACACATAAATGTGTCACTGAGCACAAAATGAAGCTTCTGCCATGATCGTCCCAGTTCTCTGACCTGAACCCTAAAGAAAATGATGGAGTGAACTGAAGAAAAGCACCACCAACATGGAGCTGTGAATCTGAAGGATCAGTAGAGATTCTTCATGAAGGAGTGGTCTCTGATCTCTTGTCAGGTGTTCTCCAAACTCATCAGGCATTATAGGTGAAGACTCTGAGCTGTTATCTTGGCAAAAGGAGGTTGCAAAAACTACTGAACAAAAGGGTGCCAATAATTGTAGCCAACGTTTTTTGGAGAAAAACATTTATTTCATAATGTGACTATCCCCCCACTTTCAATTTTTTTTTTCAATGAAAGGTTAGATTTTTGCTCATTTTATAAATTAAAGATCAAAAGGATAAACAATGCAGATATATTTTTACAGTCATCTTTGATCATATTTACCAAGTGTGCCAGTAATTCTGACCACAACTAATACATATATATAATTATTATTATTTTTTTTTTATTAATTTATTTTTATCAATTTAATGCATGCCCTTCAGAGGATACATGTTTCCCAGAAGACAAAATAAGTTCCATTTTCCTGATCTTCAAATTCAAAATGTTTTCACCCCCTGGCACTTAATGCATTGTTTCTCCTTTTGAAGCATCACTGAGCATTTGAACCTTCAGTAATAGTTGCATATGAGTCCCTCAGTTGTCCTCAGTGTGAAAAGATGGATCTCAAAATCATACAGTAATTGCTGAAAAGGGTTTAAATACACTGAAATTCTGAAAAACCAAATAATTTGTGGAATCTGAAGTATTTATCTGAAGAACAGCTGGCAGTAACCGTTTCAGGACAAACAAGGGACTCATGAACAACTATCACTAAACAAAAAACAAACAAACAAAAATAACACCAAGCATATTGAAACCTTTGAACATTTAAATTAAAATTTACATTTAAATGAAATTAAATTATTTTCTCTTGTGGACTATATGTAAATGTTTTTTTTTTTTTTTAAACTTATTCAGAACAAAATAAAAAATAACATGCATTTTGTATGGTCCCTCTTACTCGTAAACCTATTAACATTTTGCAAATTCTGCAAGGTGTGTGTTAACTTTTGACCTCCACTGTAAGTGTTTTCTTTTCTTTCAAAGGTGAATTATGGAGCTTCTAGCTATGTGCTCAGCGATAAACTTCAGTATCCTTCTTATGTAAGAACAATTCCTAGCAACAAAGACCTGATAGAGATGACTATTCAAATCTTACGATGGTTTGGATGGAACTGGGTTGCCTTTCTTAGTAGTCAACAGGATTTGGATGGACTAAATCTGTTTAACAAATATATAAGAAATACTGGCATTTGTTTGGCCTATCAAGAGGGTCTGAGTCTAAATGCAAACTATAGTCAAACGCTTAAAAAGATTGATGAGCTCAAAATCAATGTCATTGTAATTTTTGCTTGGCCACAATATGCAGACAAAATAATCAAAGCAGCCATAGCAAACAACATCCAAGACAAAGTATGGATTGCAAGTCAACATTGGGCAATGAATAAACAGCTTCCAAGTGAGCCAGGAATTAGGAAAATTGGCACAATCATTGGCATTACGGAGAACCTGTTGTCATTGCCTGGATTTAATGAATTTGTCTATAAAGCCAAAGGAACAACTGATGTTGGCCATAATGATAGAGCTGAGAATGAAGTCCAGGGGAAGAGTAAAATATGTAATCAAGTTTGTGATTACTGCTCATTGTTGACCGCAGAGGAGATTATAAATGAAAATCCCACATACTCCTTTGCCATCTATTCTGCTATATATACCATAGCTCATGCATTACATAAAGTTCTGCAGTGTGATATGAATAAATGCAACAAAAATACAATGGTCAAGCCATACATGGTAAGTGAATTCATGTGAATCCATGACAAGTTGAATAACTATTTTATTTTTCATTGTTGAAGTAAAGTTTGAATTAATTAAATAATGAATAATATTGTATTTTGATAAATTAGTATATTATACCTGATTGATTTATTATTTAATTATTGTGTAATTATTTAACAAAAGTAATAGAAATATATAATATTTAAAATATATTCACAACAGCTTCTGGGAGAAATAAAGAAATTGGATTTTCCACTCCGTGGCCGTCACATTAAATACGATGATCATCTTGATCCAACCATCAGTTTTTCAGTTGTTCTCTGGCGCACTGATGTGAATCCTCCACAGTTTGAGATGGTGGGCTCATATGAGAATAATCCAGAAATTACTTTCACCATAGACAACTCTCTCCTTCTCTGGCATAACAATGGTTCTGTAAGTTTTTAATGTTCAAGATATTAACGATGTAAAGTCTTTGTACACCAGTTAAGGGGAAGGGAAAAAGAAAAGGGGAAATGGTATGGATAATTCAAAAAGAAAATAGTAGATGCTTCTAGCTTCTGGAGGGGGCTTAGGCAAAAAAAACCCACAAAGGAAGATGCTTCCTGGGAGTAAGGTTATCTAACTTACCTATCAAACAAAACATCAAAACAAATAACATGTCTCTTCCAATACTTCCACGTTGTCCCAGCAAAACCAGGAGAAAAGCAAATGTTGATAAAATAAAAGTGGCACCCACTTCCTTATGGTGTCTGCAGGCAAAAATAACACAGTCCCTACAGTCAGTACAACAGGCTTTCTTGAAGAAGCACTAAGGCTCAGAGCACACAATATTCAGCAAGAACAACAGGCTTTCTTAAAGAAGCATTAGAGCTCAGAGCACACAATCTTCAATGAGATCTGGGAAAACAGACATGCCAAGCTCTCTCTGGTGGACAGCTGTAATGTCTGTTTTGGGATTTTTGTTTCATGCGCTTGTTTTCATGTCTTTTATTTTGTAGTTTGATTGATGCTGTTTTTGTCATGCTTCCCTTGCCCTCTTGTCTTCATGCTATTGGTTCCTCTTGTTCATTGTCATGTTCTCATTGGTTATTGTCTTGTCATTTGATTATGAGTTCTACTTGTTCATTTGTTGCTTTAATCATGTGCCGTGTTTCCCATTGGTTTGTCTTTGTCATGTGACCCTCATTGTTTGCTATAAGTAGCCATGTCTTTGCCATTGTCTCTGAGTGAAGCAGCGGTTCTCAATTCTAGCCCTTGTGTCCCCTAGTCTGCACTTTTTTTTTTTTTATGGCTTTAGATGTTTGTTCTATTTGATGGTAAGTGCCCTGCAAAGTGGACAACACAGGATACTCAACCATTATTCTGGTTTGAAGAGATCATATGTTCCATTCAAAGCTCATTGAAGTGTACAAGACGTCAGTTTAAAATGAATTTATTTACAGAGGTATATGATGACAAGGTCAGTTTATTTATAGAGCAAATTTAAAAACATCTAGTGTATGCCAAAGTGCTGTACATATACAAATGAAGTAAATATAGAGATTTAAGAGAATAAAAAGAAATGACTCAAAACACAATCAATACAAAAACACAATAACAAACACAAATGCCAAGGAATACAGACTTCAGGAGGGATTTAAAAACAGGAAGGGAAGCCGCAGATCTAATATCTGGAGGTAAGCTGTTCCAAAGTCTAGGACTGGACACAGAAAAAGCCCAATCCCCATTATATTTCAAGCAAGAGAGAGGTATATGCAAGAATAATTTATCAGAGGATCTGAGTGAGCGAGAGGATTGCTGATAGCTGAGAAATTCCAACAAGTATGATATATATACTTGGGCTAAATCTTTTAGTGCTTTATACACCAATAATAAAATCTTAAAATGGATCCTATGTTGCACTGGTAACCAATGAAGAGATGCTAGGACAGGAGAAATGCTTTCTCTTCTCTTAGAAGAGAAAGCATTGTCACGCTTGTCCGTGTGTGCAGACATTGCACAGTGCAAATCCGTAAATAAATGTTCCGAAGTGAGGTAAACTTCAACAGATATCCCCTGCTCAGGGAGTAGAGAGCAATGAACACTGTGTAGCGGGCAAGGAAATAACGGCTGTAGAAGCCTTACTTGCTCTGAGCTGGTGGAACCGCCTCTATTGGCTCCTTTTACCAGTAAATTCTTCACCTCGGATCGCAATACGTTAGCGTTCCTGTTCTGCACTGAGGTGGATACCAGAGCAGAGCAGGCTGTACCGGTGGTAAATATGTGGCCCTCAGACAGAACAGACAGTTTGTCGATGAGTGACAAAGCATAATAAGTATGGGGTATAAGTGTTCAAGTCAATAATATAAAAGTTAAAATAAAATGAAAAAGAATATTCGGTTTCCTACTCATTATTATAACTTCATGACGGTTTTCATGTGCAATCAACTCTTTCTTAAGTGACTTGAATGTACCATTCTAGTGACGCATTGTGAAACTACAAAAATAAAGCATAGGCCTATTTTCAAACACCCCTTTCACACATCATGCCTTTCCTAACACAAAAAAACAAACATAAATACAACTAAAAAAAACACTTGTTTTACAGCATTGTCTGTCTTCGATTTAGCTTATAAGACAACTTTAATTACTGATTGCTGTCCGGATTATCAGGATTTCAAACAGTATTCAGTATACAGAAAAAATTGCCTGCCAAACTTTTAACTGTTTTGAAAGCAAGAGCTAAGAAATGCATGTGCGTTTAAATTTGTATTGTGTTCAGGTTTCAGGATGTGTTAGTTTGTTAAGCTTGAGAACACCAATCTTAGTTAGGATAAATGTTTAAAATCAGTTGAGATGAATATTAACTTTAATTACACATTTTCTCATTCCTTTCTCAGGTTCCTTTCTCAAACTGCTCTGTTGAGTGTGAGGCGGGATATTCAAGGAAACATGAAGGTTTTCATAGTTGCTGCTTTTCATGTGAAAAATGCCCACCTAACACCTATGTGGATTTTTCTCGTAAGTACCTTCATCAGCAGACAATGACAGCTTGGAATTTAAAGAGATAGTCCACCCAAAAATTGAAATTTTGTCATAATTTACGTTCCCTTTACATACATACATTTCTGCAGAACACAAGAAAAGAAGATATTCAGAACAATGTTTGTAACCAAATAGTTTTGGTTCCTATTGATTTTTAATTTGTATTTTTTTATCCATGCAATTAAAGTCAGTGAAAACTGTTTAGTTACCAAATACCAGCATTCTTTAGTTTTTTTTTATTCGCTTTGGTACTATTTTCACAAGCAAGGTGTACATTTTCACAACTCATAGTACTAATATCACAACAGATCATCAAAAGTGCACTTTTTTTTCAAACATTTCAGCATATTTTCGATTGTGTTAGTACAATACACAAAGCCACAAAGTATCCTATTCACTACACAAAATAAGTGTTTCATCTTTATAAATGTTTCATTCACAGTAACCACCTTTCATACATCTCTTACTATCAAACTTTTGATTTGCATCTCTTCTTGTTCAGTTTAATACATTTGTCTATTATTTAATCTAACTGATCTTAATGGTTAATCACTGAACCATTTGGTAAACCTATAGATTTTAAATTGGTTTGTCAGCAATATACAGTATATGGATTTTGAGAACTACAGAAATAAAAATTCATGTTTGTACGAACATATAAATTATGTCCAAGTGCCTGGACAACGTGGAGTGCGCAGCTATCTCTGAAGATGGTATTGTAGGACGTAGGCCATTACTTGGCTCCTATAATGATGCATATCTTATTGAGTTTCTCAATGAAATTGAGCCAGCCTATCAAGGTGAAGGGGTCACCTATGTAATTGTGTGGGACAATGTCAGGTTCCACCACGCAGAGTTAGTTCAAGCATGGTTTCAGGCCCATCCCCGATTCATGACCCTCTACCTGCCTCCATACTCTCCCTTCCTCAACCCTATTGAGGAATGTTTTTCAGCATGGAGGTGGAAGGTCTATGATCACCAACCCCTTGAGCGTGCTACCCTCCTTCAGGCCATGGATGATGCATGTGATGAAATCAGTGTAGACCAATGTCAAGCATGGATTCGCCACGCCAAAAGGTTTTTTCCAAGGTGATTGAACAATGATAACATTCATTCTGATGTGGATGAGAATCAGTAGGTTATATATTTATGTTAAACATCCAAATTTAGACTGGTCTGTCTGTCGGCGCACAGAGCCACGCAGTCGCAGACAGCATGTGAAGTTCGTGAATACCGAATTCCCTTGTCTTTCTTATCAATTTGTGTTTGAACGAAAAAAAAAAATAATTACGATGTGCTCGAAAAAATAAGTCAAAGTGTCAGTTTCAACGAATTTCCCCGTAAACGCAGTCACAGAAAGAAAAAAGATGCGTGTCATTACCATAGATACATGCATTCGTCTTAAAGGGACAGCAACCCAATATACCTGCAGCTGTTTGTGTCACCAAAGTTAATCAAAAAACAAAAGAGAGAGAAAAAACATTTTTATAGCTAAAGGTAAACTGTATTAATAGTATGAACCATATTTAATGTATACAGTGAAGGCAGTGTTATTTTACATTTGATTATTCAATGTCTGTAACTTAATGCAGTTAATTTACTTGATAAACCAAAAGCACTGCTTTTATTTTACATGTATTTTTTGTTCTATTGCATTTATATATGCTTGTACTTGGTTTATTATTTTCTATGCAGAGGCACTAGGCCTACCCTACAAAATTACCCCAATCATCCTAGAACTTTACAAAAAGAGCTACTCAAATCATCAGGTGATATTGTTTTCAGGAAGAAGAGGAAGGAGTAGTAAAGAAAGAAGTGATAGTTTTTCAGAATTTCATTTTAATCTATGTGCCTATAGGGGTGGGATGGCAGGGGTTGGTGGCAATGTAAGTATCTAGATATTTGCAGCGGGGCAAGGGAAAACATCCCAAGACCATTATCCCACCTTCAACACTGGTCCATATAATTTTGCCTACAATATATCGTGTAGCAAGGTAGTCTTCAGAACCTTTAATAATTAAATTTTAGGGGACCCCCCAAGAGTCCTAAGTCATTTCGAACCCTGTGTAGCAACACTGGGTCGTAAATAATAATTAACTCAAATGATATAAAGGGAATTTGGGTAATTAATCAGAAATATGATTAATATATATATATATATATATATATATATATATATATATATATATATATATATATATATATATATATCATATTACAGTTGCATTCAAATTATTGAAGATGAAAAATAGGTCAATTGTATATATTAATAACTCATCACAAGGCACTGTAATTTACTCATTAATATTTCAATATTCTATTCTTCATATCAATTATTGTGATATCTTTTACTAGAAATTAATGTAAATCAAACGTGGTTCGTCCAGCAAACGGCCATAAGATTTGTTTTATTAATTCTCAGTAACGCTATCACTTCCTATAATTCCAGGACGAATAGTTTCTGGCCATGAAACCATTATCCTGTCCTTATAAAAATTTATATTACTTAAAAGTAACAGATGAGCTTTGTAGCTAAGATCGGCATTTCATTGACTTCGTAACATGAGCAACTTAGACAGACAATCTGGAGTATATGGAATTTAATAATTGAACTAATAATACATCAACTACGATTTATACAGAGTAAATACGTGTACGACAAATATATACAGTAAACTTTGTACAAGACATAACGAAATCTAAATGAGGGAGAGGGAGAGAAAGAGAATGAGAGAAAAGGCATGATAAATGAGAGAAACCAACAGACATTAACCCCTGAGAGACAACATAGAACTCAGATTATAGACCACTTCAGCAGCATTTAAGATCTCCATAGAGAATGAATACTTGCATGGGGTTCTGTGTGTGTGCTGGAGCCGTGTATGCACGTAGCGTGCGTCAATCTGGGCTTTGTCCTCTCGGTGTCCGGGCTGCTGCGGAATTGCGCGATATTTGAAAGTTCAAAGAAAACAATGTTTCAGAGTTCGTCTTCCTCGTGTGGAGAGGCGAATAGGTGAATAAACTTAGTAAAGAAAATAAACAAAACAACGAAAACGAAAGCTTCTGAAGGAGTCATGAGAATGGCTGTCCTCTCAGCCCATGTGCTGAGGGGGAGGGCGGTAGGAGTGCGGCCTAAGGCCGTGCGGACGGACGAGCAGCACGAGGATCAGAAGAGAGCGGACCAGCGAAGAAGTGAAGAGAGAGGATGGACCTTCCTGGGTCAGTCCTTATAGCTTGAAATGGTTCACGCCTCTGTTCGCGTGAACAACCAATGAACGTCCGCGATCTGAAGCGGGAAAAAGTTCCTTTGTCTCTGTGGAAACACCCACCCTAATAAATTAGGGTTTATCAGATTTCAACAGTGATACTCTTGCCAGTTCGTAATTCAAGATTAAATACATTTTTCATTAATTTGCTTTAGATAAAGGAGTTCGTCAAAGCATGACGATTATAAAGACACCAAGAGTGGCATATGTAAATGCTCAACACCTGAAATTACATTCAAATGCAGAATTAAACACATTTAAAATTTGATTAACACATGATAAAATTGCAGATACTCCAATTTGATATGGGGAGACATCTAAGCACAAAAAGCGATATATTTTATACACATAAAAGGGTGCTTTTCTCTTTCCTTATAGAAATTCCAGCGAGAGCTGGCTTCCCTGTTTCTACCAGATGCAGTCATAAAGTTTACGACTCTGAAGGAGTTGGGTTACAGCTCATGATTCTATTTGAGAAAGTTAAAATGAGGAGAAACCTTTCCTATTTACAAGTCATACTTATAATCCTCACATCACAGGATTAACCATTTTTATGCAATACACAAACCTATTCAAAATACACATTATTAAGGATTTATATGATGAGTGTAAGATAAAACATTTGTGGGTGTGTGTGTGTGTGTGTGAGTTGAAAGGAGAGTTAATTTCTCCTTTGAGGCTGCTCACGTGACTTTGGAATGTCTCATCCTGTGTCGTAAATAATTTAAATCCAGCCAGGCTGGCGCCAGGCCATTTAGTTTAAAGCGGTTTCATTTATATGCTTGGATTCAAAATCTACAAACTTTGGGGTTTACATTGTTTTAGATTCAACGAACCGTGATTCATTAGTTCAGAACCCATGAATCGATGACCTGCATATCCGTTACACCTGCATAGCACTGAGATGTGTTGGTGACATAGATGATAAAAAAAGATGGACGTCACTCCAATGAAAAAAAGGGAAGCCGCCAGTGTCCTTATAGGGAGCTAACATCTTGTGCTGATTTGAGACCCAAGTCTGTGCAGCAGAATTACTACTCAGAACTAGACCTAATGTGTTCTGGGGGGTAAAATACATGTTATTAGTAAGGTTCCCCAGGTAAAATTTGCATTTCAGGGGCTAAATATCTGGGGTCACTTCAACCTGCAGACATGAAAAACAAACCTCTGCAACAGTGTAAAAGTAGCTCAATTCTGCCGGGAAAACTGCAGACTTGGCAACACTGCCCATCAATTCATAGGTCCCGCCCACACTTCTGCAGAGTCTATCAAAAGCACAAAACCCTTAAAATATTTAATTATCGTTTTTAAATTAGAATGCTCCAATTTTTGTTTGCTGATTGCCAAACAAGAGGCTTGTTAAAATTAGGCAAATAAAACTAAAATCTTCACCTGAAGATTCCTAAAAAGTCTGTTGGTACCTCAGATTAATTTATCAATCTCGGCTGTCAATCATGATGTCACTCTCTAGTTTCTCTCACGTCCCATTAGACTACATGGAGAGGGCAGCATTTATGACCTATACTCAGTCCAGCCACCTGGGGGCAATCAAAAAGTTTTGGATTCATTTATCAGGACAGGTGCGGCACACTTGGTTGGTGAAAGTATCGAATCACTTTCTGGCATTTGACAATGGTGAAAATGCCATTCTGATTCTACTCGACCTCAGTGCGGCATTCACTATGGTATATCGTGATATAGTGATTGACTGCCTGAAACACTGGCTTGGTCTTAAGGGAAATGTGCTTAAGTGGTTTAAATCATATCTCATGAAAATATCCTTCTCTGTCTGCAAAATTTATCCAGTTTGCCTCTTGCTTGGGGGTACCTCAGGGTTCGGTTCTTTCACCAATATTTTTTCCTTTTATTTGCTACCTTTAGGATCCATTTTTTTTTAATATACAGGTGCATCTCAATAAATTTAGAAAGTCATGGAAAAGTTCATTTATTTCAGTTATTCAACTCAAATTGTGAAATTGTGTAAATTTAATGCACACAGACTGAAGTAGTTTAAGTCTTTGGTTCTTTTAATTGTGATGATTTTGGCTCACATTTCACAAAAACCCACCAATTCACTATCTCAACAAATTCGAATATGGTGACATGCCAATCAGCTAATCAACTCAAAACACCTGCAAAGGGTTCTTGAGCCTTCAAAATGGTCTCTCAGTTTGGTTCACAAGGCTACACAATCATGGTGAAGACTGCTGATCTGACAGTTTTCCCGAAGACAATCATTGACACCCTTCACAAACCTTCATTGCCAAAGAAGCTGGCTGTTCACAGAGTGCTGTATCGAAGCATGTTAACAGAAAGTTGAGTGGAAGAACCGCAGTCTTATGAGGATTGTCAAGCAAAATCGAATCTGAATTTGAGGGAACTTCACAAGGTATGGACTGAGGCTGGGGATAAGGCATCAAGAGCCACCACACACAGACGTGTTAAGGAATTTGCTGAACCACAGACAACGTCAGAGACGACTTACCAGGGCTAAGGAGAAGAAGCACTGGACTGTTGCCCAGTGGTCCAAAGTCCTCTTTTCAGATGAGAGCAAGTTTTGTATTCCATTTAACCTAGAGTCTAGAGGAAGGGTGGAGAAGCTCATAGCCCCAGTGGCTTGAAGTCCAGTGTTAAGTTTCCACAGTTGATTTGGGGTGCAATGTCATCTGCTGGTGTTGGTCCACTGTGTTTTTTTTTTAAAACCAAAGTCACTTCACCCGTTTACCAAGAAATTTTGGAGCACTTCATGTTTCGTTCTGCTGACCAGTTTTATGAAGATGCTGATTTCATTTTCCAGCAGGATTTGACAC
This sequence comes from Carassius carassius, assembly GCF_963082965.1. Taxonomy (NCBI): domain Eukaryota; kingdom Metazoa; phylum Chordata; class Actinopteri; order Cypriniformes; family Cyprinidae; genus Carassius; species Carassius carassius. Next base: position 6,933,606 of record NC_081775.1, on the reverse strand, counting down.
CTGCCCACACTGCCAAAAGCACCAAAAGTTGGTTACATTTCCATGGTGTTGGTGCGCTTGACTGGCCAGCAAACTCACCAGGCCTTGAACCCCATAGAGAATTGATGGGGTATTGTCAAGAGGAAAATGTGAAACAAGAGACCAAAAAATACAGATGAGCTGAAGACCACTGTCAAAGAAACCTGGGCTTCCATACAATATCAGCAGTGCCACAAATTGATCACCTCCATGCCACGCTGAATTGAGGCAGTATTTAAAGCAAAAGGAGCCCCTACCAAGTATTGAGTACATGTACAGTAAATTAACATACTTTCTGAAAGACCAACAATTCACTAAAAATTCTTTTTTTTATTTTTTATTATTGGTCTTATGAAGTATTCTAATTTGTTGAGGTAGTAAATTGGTGTGGTTTTGTTAAATGTGAGCCAAAATCATCACAATTAAAAGAACCAAAGACTTAAACTACTTCAGTCTGTGTACACTGAATTTATTTAATAGATAAGTATTATATATTGAATACATATTGAATTACTGAAATTAACTTTTCCATGACATTCTAATTTATTGAGATGCACCTGTAATGTATTCTTCTAGTGAGACAGGCACTACATAAAACAAGGTGCTATCTTTCGAGTTTGTTGCCATTTTACAATCCTTTTAGATCTTTGAGATCTGAAAATCAAAATCTTCTTTTTGTTGTAAGAAATAAATACTTACAAAAGGGTGACAGTGCCTTTTCTTGTGTTGAGCCAAAACTGTGGAATGATTTCCCTCTTTTTGTAAGTTCAGTACATTCACTATTGAAATTGCCAAGGCCATGTTAAAAGTATATCTTTTAAAGGGATAGTTCACTCGAGAATGAAAATTTGTCCATCTTCTACTCCCCCTCGAAACATCCTAGGTGTATGTGACTTTCCTCTTTCAGAATAATCTAAACAAAGTTTCCTTACTTAATCAAAGGAAAACCAGTCTTCTCTTGGCTTAATTTGAAATCCTCCAATGTTTTTCTTTACAAATTCTCGTTTTGTGCTTCTAATTCGTGACCAGCGTTTTGTTTTATTCTCTCTCCACGCTCGTCACTAACCATGCAGTGCTGACAAACTAACATCCGCCTGCATGTCTTTCAGTTCCCCACAGTCAGCAGAACTGAGAAAAAAAGTGTTTATTACATTTGAAATCTGGATATTTATCTTACAAAAATGGATGGATTTGCTACAGGGGGCCTATTTTCCCCCCCGGAGCTGTGTGAGGGATGTTTTATTACAGATGTGCGCACTTTATTTCAAGTCTTCTGAACAGTTGACAACAAACACCCACTTATCTCCACTGAAAGGCTTGGAATAGCAAGGACAATTTTTATATAACTTTGATTGGATTATTCTGAAATAGGAGAGTCACATACACCTGGAATGCTTCGAGGGTGAGTAGAAGATGGACTAATTTTAATTCTCGGGTGAACTAACACTTTAAATACTTTTGGGGCATCTTTATGATGGTGTGTTTTCATTGTTTACCTTAGCAACAACTTTGTTTGTTGCTCTCTGTATTTTAGTCTTTTTCAGTTTTGTGGTTCATGTTATCTATGCATTTGTTGTATATGATTGTGAAGCCTTTTGCGCAACAGTGGTTGCTTTAAATGTGCTATAAAAATAAACAAGAACAACATTTTTGAGGATCTCTTTAAGCTTTGTCATTATACAATACAACAATAGTTTACTGACAGACAGAATTTCTTCTCAAACCTTATAAACAGTAACTTAAACAACACTCATACACTTTTTGCCACTGTTGAGAGACTGACAAACCCCCCCAAAAAATGCTTAATTGTCTAGAAGCAGATCTCTTAGAAGTGGTCTCACTTCTTTCTGGGACATTTCCAAAACTCCCTGAAAACTGCAGTTGTTAAGCCCCTCCTGAAAAAGAGCAATCTTGATAACACCATTTTGAGCAATTATAGACCAATATCTAATCTTCCTTTTATAGGCAAAATTATAGAAAAGGTAGTTTCTAATCAGCTGAACAAAAACTCAAATGGATACCTGGACAATTTTCAGTCAGGTTTCTGACCGCATCACAGCACAGAGACAGCACTCATTAAGATGATAAATGATATTCGCTTAAATTCAGTGCTGGTATTGCTAGATCTCAGTGCTGCATTTGACACTGTCGATCATAACATACTACTAGAGAGACTGGAAAACTGGGTCAGGCTTTCTGGGATTGTACTAAATTGGTTAAGGTCATACTTAGAAACTTGGGCTATTATGTGAGTATAGGAGAGCATAAGTCTAAGTGGACGTCCATGACATGCGGAGTCCCACAAGGCTCAATTCTTGCAACGGTCTTGTTTAGCCTGTATATGCTCCAACTAAGTCAAATAATGAGAAAGAACCAAACTGCCTATCACAGCTATGCTGATGATACCCAGATTTATCTAGCCTTATCTCCAAATGAATACAGCCCCATTGACTCTGCCAATATATTGGTGAAATTAATAGTTGGATGTGCCAGAACTTTCTTCAGTTTTTTTTCTTGTTTAACTGAAGTTATTGCATTTGGAAACAAAGAGGAAGTTTTTAAAGGTGAATGCATACCTTGACTCTAGGGGTCTAACAACTAAAAATCAAGTCAGGAATCTTGGTGTGGTTCTGGAGACAGACCTTAGTTTCAGTAGTCATGTCAAAGCAGTAACTAAATCGGCATACTGTCATCTAAAAAAACAATGCAAGAATTAGATCTTTTGTATCCAGTCAAGACTTGGAGAAACTTGTTCATGCTTTTATCACCAGCAGGGTGGACTATTGTAATGGGCTCCTTACCGGCCTTCCCAAAAAGACCATTAGACAGCTGCAGCTCATCCACAACGCTGCTGCCAGGATTCTGACTAGAACCAGAACATCTGAGCATATCACACCAGTCCTCAAGTCATTACACTGGCTTCCAGTTACATTTAGGATTGATTTTAAAGTACTTTTAATCATCTATAAGTCACTCAATGACCTAGGACTGAAATTATTATTTTACTTTCTTTTATGTTAAGCACTTTGAATTACCATTGTGTACGAAATTAGCCTTACTGGAGTTTTGGTGCTATTTGAAGTGTTATATATGACGACAAAATATTTTCCAACAACCAGTTACAATTACTGCAAATTCTAGTACTAAACATTCATATTATTTACTTTTTTTCAGGCGACCCCTATAGCTGTTTTCCATGTGCAGAGAGTGAATGGTCTGATGAGGGCAGCACGACATGCAAGACACGTTCTGTTGTCTATCCTCAGTTCACAGAAATCCCCTCCATCATTGTCATGTTTTCTGCCGCATGCCTAATTATTCTCCTAATTGCTGAATTTTGGCTTTTTGCATACAATTACAACACACCAGTGGTAAAGTCTGCTGGTGGCAGCCTGTGTTTACTCATGTTGGCCAGTTTGATTCTGTCTAGCATAAGTGTGTTCTTTTTCTTTGGAAAACCCACATTTGTATTTTGCCTTCTGAGAAATGGCATATTTGCTTTTTTCTTCACTGTCTGTATTTCCTGTTTGACTGTCCGTTCCTTTCAAATTGTTTGTGTTTTTAAAATGGCTGCTCAGTTCCCTAAAGCACACAGCCTTTGGGTAAAACACAATGGCCAGTGGCTTGTCATTGCATTTTCTTCTTTCATTAATTTATTTTTTTGTGTGGTATGGATGACTGTCGATCCTGTCAAAGTCATTGCTGACTCGTGGACTTTTAAAGACCAAATTATGCTCATCTGTGAAACAGAGAACCCTATATCCTTTTCCAAAGACATGTTTATAAGTTGGTTTCTTGGTTTCCTGTGTCTCCTGTTTTCTTATATGGGAAGAGATCTGCCCAAAAATTACAATGAGGCCAAATCAATAACATTCAGTCTCATTTTGTACTATCTGACCTGGATTGCATATTTCACAGCATACCTCACTACCAAAAGCAAATACATCATAATTTTTAATGCAGTGGCCCAAATAACCAGTATAAATGGAATTATCTTCAGTTATTTCATACCAAAATCTTATGTCATAATATTCCAACCACAAAAAAACACTCCAGCATACTTTCAAACATCTATTCAGACTTATACCCAAACCATTAGTAGGACTTAGACTGTAGTCTTTATGTATAGAAAGTAAGCCAGCTTAATTCTTAAACTCTGGTTTAGATCCTTCACTGTTATGTAATCACAGTCTTAAACACAAGTAGAGAAAACAAGTAGACAAAGTAGAGAATGGAGATCTATTGGGTTCAATCGGCATGTCTGATTTTTGAGATTTACACATGCAATGTAAACACAAAGGCTTCCATTTTTGTTTTTACTGTATAATAAAGAACATTTTAAAACTCAATAATTAGTGTCCATGTTATCCATATAGGTTTGTGAGGTTTGGATCAGCTGTCTTGTATGTTTGATATCATACAGTACTCACTGTCTATTCAATTCAAATTATATAATAGTAATATATCTTGATTAACGACAGCACTTTTTAACCCATTTATTTAGAAAATGTGCATACATCTAAAAAATCTAAAACAATATGATCTCACTGAAGTTTAATAACTTTTCTTTTGAAATCTTAATTTTCAAGGCCTTACGTTGTTCAGTGCCAACAATAGGCTACATATACTGTACAGACTGTTGACTATATACCAATTTTCAGAGGTTTCAAAACCAAATGTTGGTCACTTTGTATACAGCTGATACTTATTGTATTTAAAGTGGAATGTCTGAAGAATAAGCCATGTTGAAAATAGAAATGTATTTTGTTTCCCTCTATCAAAATAAATACAAAATAAAATAATAGTTGTATAGGACATACCTGTTTGAGTTTCATAAATATTAATTTTCCAAAATTTGCATGCTTGTAAGTTGTAACTCAAACAAAATTAAAGTCATCCTAATATGAATTTAGATTCTGTAAACTTTTCTTTTGGAATCATCATTTTTAAAGTGCCCCTATTATGCTATTTTTTAAGGTCCTTAATATTTGTTTTGGGAGTCATTCGTTTTCTCAAAATATGTATTTAAATATCACCTCATTTTCCAGCCATTCTCAAACAATTTTTTCAAAGCAGTTTTAACACTCAGTCTGCCTAAAACCCTCCTTTTATTTTTTTTTACTCCCCATAGAGAAGCAGTCATATGTAAAATGACGTGTTTGTGGACGGGGTCAAGTTGTTCACTGCTGGCCAATGTAGAACATAGGCGGGGATTATGTAAATGTGTTACATCGTGATGTGTAGCTGCCACGGTAGTGGGATTCAAATTTATTAACCACTTGTTTAGGCTGTAGAGAGTCGATTCTTTATTTTGGGAGACAATAACTTTATTGAACACATGGTAGGTAAAAATTGATAGCCTGAATGCACTGTAAGTCGCTTTGGATAAAAGCGTCTGCTAAATGCATAAATTTAATTTATTGTGCACTTTCAGGTTTACAACTTTGCTAATCTTTTATATTCATATACAGCTACATTACACAGTGCACGGAAGACAATACTGGAAATGGCATAATAAGGGGCACTTTAAAGCCTTGAATGGTTTAAATCTATCCAATGTGGTTTTGTGTTTCATCACTTTTGACACTGTCAAATGTGCAAATAATAACAGTAACCCAAGGAATGTAGTGTAATGTCAGATTATGAATGACCATGATTAACTTGTTTTCTTAAACAGGTCTCAGGACCCATAAAGTGAATTTATATATTTCGTCATTATGAAAAGAAAATATTGTCTGAATTTTTTTTACAATTATTATACCCTGCAAACACATTTTTAAGAATAGATTCAAAAAGAAGAAGTGACTCAAATATATACATGTGCAAATAATAGAGAAAAACGGTTGAACACTTTTGTAACTTGGTAGGCCTACTGTACATGCATTCTGGAATAATGCATACCTGTACCTGCAAGACTGATCCACTCATGGGAAATTACTAAGTTTGGTTTGTTTATTGGATAAAAATATATCTTATATAATAAATAATTTGTTGCTAAAATGTTATATTCATAAATTTATTTTTTTTAAATCCATCCACAATTAGTGATTTTTAAAGAGGAATTTGTAATATTTGGAGTCATAAGAGGATTTTGGTTTAATGATATAAAATCCTCCTACTCCCCTACTTTTTCTTTGTATGTTTTTTCCCCAAAATATTTATTTTATGTTGTTTCATTTTAATCTTAAATATATTATGTGGTTTGTATAGACTGAGATATGAAAATTTAGCATAATCCCAGTTTTGGGATTATTCAAATCACATACAAGTAAGGGGGCAAAAATTTTACTATAATAATAAGTAATTTACATTTACATTTAATCATTTAGCAGACGCTTTTATCCAAAGCGACTTACAAATGAGAACAATAGAAGCAGTCAGGTCAACAAGAGAACAACAACAGTATACAAGTGCCATGACAAGTCTCAGTTAGTCTAGTATAGAACGCATAGGTAGGTTTTTTTTTTTTTTCCCAGTGTTGTGTCTTATTTGCTTGTGTGTAGAGTTTTGACACAATGAGCCAAATTTAGCAAAACGTGTGTAAGCAATAGGCAAAAACTGTAATGGTTTATTCATCTGCATATTTCATTATTGTTAAAGCTTTGGTCACATGAAATTACACACAATTAATAGCAATGAAAAGGAATGATTTCACAATGATTTGTTTTGTTATCTAAAATACTTTATGGCTTTTAAGGTCTTATTGTAAAAAAAATGACATTTTCAATATGCATATCTAGAGTTTTTTTTTTCTCTGTAATGCAGTTGTAGTCTTTGAAAATACAAAGTTTTTGAAAAGGCTAGTGATATTATATTTCAATTCTTACACGCAGAAGCTTTAAAACAAAATAATAAATGTGTTTTGTATGTATTTTAATAAACCACTAAAGACATATGGACTTTACATGTTTACTATAGGACCTTTAGTTTGTAAAATGATAAATGGTTAATTTCTAATTGGTTATATGGGTGTACAGTAACAATTTTAATATTAACACCTTTTTTTTGTATCTGTAATTAAGGACAGGCCTTTGTTTGCAATGTTCACATTTACCAATGTGTCATTTTCTCAAAGAGCTGGAGTCTGTGAAACCATGAACTTTCTTGTTTAAAGTGTAGGAGCAGTCCAGCCCCAACCGAGACCATTTTCTTAGTAAATACAGAGGAAGGTTTCGATCTTGCACAGGTTGCTGCCTCACGTGAGTATTGGCTGCTCTGGATAATTATATGAGCAGCAGTTTTGAACTTTGCCTCAAATTGTTGTACATTGTTCAGTGTTGAAATGTTTAACAGACAGTTCAGCAAAAAAAAAAAAAAAAAACCCTTCATGAGTCTTACTTTCTACTTACATAAAATAATAGACAATTTTTTTTTTTTGCATTATTGACACACTGTTTTCCTAATGAATGTTGTTCAGTTGCTTTGTCGCAATGTATTTTGTTTAAAGCATTATATAAATAAAGGTGACTTTTTTATAGAAATGTTTTTTTTTTGTCCATACAATATCAAAGTTAAGTCAAAGGTAACTGAACGGTTGGTTTTCAACATTCTTTAGAATATCTTATTTAATGTTCTGCAGAAGATGAGTTGTACAGATTTGGAGCAACATGATGGTGAGTAAATGGTGACAGAAATTTAATCTTTGGGTGAATTGTTGGAGTTTAACTGCTCTCATGAAGCCACTTGATGGTGCTGTTGACAATCAGGAATAAGAATATCCATGTACAGTTTCTAGGGCTAATCATGGTAGTGAATTAGATGATGCAGTAAGTACACAGTGCACGCTATGGAGATATTCTGTGTCTAGGAATACCATAATGATCTACTAAATTTGACAAAAGGTGTAATGTGCAACCAGAGCATATTTGTTGAAGAATATTACAGAATATACAGTGTCATACAAAGTAATATCAACCATGGCTTTTCTTTTAGCTGACAAATGTCATAATACTGGATCACAAATACAACATTTGTTTTTTTTTTGCGATGGCAACTGGACACAACTCACTCAAGTAAACAATTCACTGAGTTTTAATTTGCATTATATAGTACAAACTGCTCACAAAGCAGTTTTATAGTATTCCATTCTGAATCTACAGTAGACATGGTTACAAATTTGACCAGTGCCTAAAACTAATATTTTTCCACATCTGCCAATGGCTGGACGACTTTGAAAATTGACCAGCCAGGTCTTTTTACAGTACCATTAATGCCAGGGCTGCTGTCGGCCAAATTGGTGCCCTAAGCAGGATTGTATTGTTGTGCCCCCTTTCCTCAAATTTGATGATGAAGAAAAAAAATATATAATAGGGTGAAAATATAACTTTAATAAAATAAAAAAGTAAATAAATGAATAAATGATTATTTAATAATAATTATTATTTACAAATTACAATTGTAGCTCTCAACATTTACCTGTGGCTATAACTTTATTATGAACTTATTTTATAGTCTCCAGCATACAGAAATCATGCAAAAGAAAATTAAGTAGTTTTAATATGATAAAACCAGGGCTTAATTTGTACCGCAACAACACCTCCGAAATCTGATCTGGCACCTCATTTTGGCGGATCCCCCTCCTCCAGGGGCGGCGTTTCAGTATGGCAGACAGAGAATAGCCAGAATAGCCCATGAAAAACTATCCAAAATTCATATCTCTATTATAATTAGTTATTATTATTTAAATCACAGGGTTTTAGAAATATTTAACCAACGATAAGTATTTAAAGGAGCTTGTAAAACTTCGTAACGCCATTGGATCCTCAATCTCTCGCGAAACCTCTTCACTCCCCCTCCCTCCACTCAGATTGACGCGCGCGCACAGTCTGCAGGAGACAGATCTCCGCTTATTCCCAAAGCAAGGGTAAACAAATAACTTTGAATAGTACAGCATTTCTTTACTCAAACACTATGTCTGTAAAGGCTATTGCTTGTGTGTGTTTGAAGACTGGAGAAGTAGTTTTTGCCATCCAGCCAATATACTATTGTGCGTTCAAAATATCCTGTGCATAAGCGCTTTATCGTTTATATCATCAAGATTTTGGCCAAGTTTACTAAACAGCAAAAATAAAAAATAAACGTTATATCCTAACCTGTAAAAGGTGATAATGACATATAATGCGCTGCACTTTCCTCAGATGCGGACAAAACACAGATCTCCTCATTCGCCGGCCAAAGACCTTGTTAACTTCATATAAGCTTGTTTTTCATATAGCCTGATGTTAATTGCACGTGTCTGATACAACACCAACACTGACGACGCATTGTTTAATTATTGATTTGTCCCCCTCTTCTTTCTTTTCCCCCTGTATTTTAGTAGAGTGTGCCATGAAACTGTTTTATTTGTCAACACCCATCAGAAATCATATTGCTTGTATTTGGTTGCTTAAACTCAACAAACTACGGAAAATAACTCTTATATAATACTCGCGAGTAAGCTTTATACTCACCAGCTTTGGATGTGACTGTGAGGGAACATAATACAGCCTTTGGAGCACGTGAGTACCAAATGGCTTAAAATTCTTAAAAAGGTGTACAAATTATTATACATTTTTGTGACAATGCAACAATGACCCGATTAGTCAAGTTGATTAGTCAATTTCAGCTGTCCTGAAATGCGAGTGAGTCACTGATGCGCTGATGAGAAGTGCACTCTGAGAGAGTTCATGGATTCAAATGACTGATTTAATCGTAGAATTTGTGTGGATTTATTGTATTATTCAAACCTACAAGCTATGTTGAATAAATGCAGGTATTTCCCTCATTGTAAACTTGAAAGCTGCGATTAAAACCATGCGACATAGTCCCCCTTAGAAAAGTTTTTAGGCCTGGAAATTGTTGGTTTAAAATCGCATGGCATTTCCATGTCATTCATGACCTTACAGACCCTATAAAAGCAACTGATGCACGCTCTTAATCACTTAAACTGGTCCACCAATGTGATTTCGCGAGTGCCCCGTTACCTCTCCCTTCTGTAATCGCGTGCCGGATCCGTTACCCCGCTTTGTTCCGGTACCTCGCAATTTACAAATTAAGCATTGGATAAAACCATGGTTTATTTTTGTAAGGGTTGTGATGTTCACATGTTTTTGCACATTTTAGAGTGTCCTTTTATTGTGGACAGCCTAAGGCACACCTGTGCAATAATCCTGCTGTCTAATCAGAATCTTGATATGCCACACCAGTGAGGTGGATGGATTATCTTGGGAAAGGAGAAGTGCTCACTATCACAGATTTAGACAGATTTGTGAACAATATTTGAGAGAAACCGGCCTTTTGTGTACATTGAAAAAGTCCTAGATCTTTGAGTTCAGCTCATGAAAAATGGGGGCTATATAAAAAGTGTTATAATTTTGTTCAGTGTATTGAGCTGCTTCTACAGTTAAAACTTAAAAAAACTGTTTTCACATATGTCCTTTTTAAGGCAAAGTTTTATAATTTAGTTTTTAAATTAAATCATTAATGAGTGATCATCTGCTACCATCTAGTGGGTATAATGGTAATTTCATGTGATTGTCATCTCAAAAGCCTTTTCTACAAGGATTTTTGGCACATTTTTTCATGTCATCATCATCAATGAAAAGTGAATTTGTTTGCACAACTGTAAAGATAAAACTAATAAAGAAATAAATAAATAAAATTTACTAATAATTCGTAGTGTTGTTGTGTTTTTCTGTGTCTTCAAATGTTAAACCGTAGAAATTTATTTTGGTGAAAAGCAGCAGGGAAACTTCTCTTTAGAAATGTTTCTCTTCGATTGATGATAGATTTGACAACAGATTCTTAGTGCCTTAGATGCACAGCACAAGTGGAGTTTGTGTGGAGCAGCATTTACTAACCCCAACAAACTGAAAACAGTTTTTGTAACTTCATAATCACACAAAACCATATTATGTTCTAAGACATTGTTATGATTATTATAAAAATTTACGACCGACTGGCATTTAACACTGGTTCATACTGTTTACTCACAAATACTGATTTTGTTTTATTCACATTTGGTGCATGAGACTAATGGAAAATTCAAACATGCACTCTTTATCTTTAACAAGGAAAAGAGGCACATGGAAACGGAAGCTGGTGATTGAATGGTCAAACCAGCTAACAAACAATGACATCAGGAATCAACTGGCCACCCTCTCCAATGAGAGAGCCGTCCCCTGTCCTCTTCTCACGCCCAGAGCAGCGTCCCTCGGCTGAAGCGAGCGACCGTGTCTGTTTTGGCGGATCGGAGGACGAGCCGCTTGACGACTCCATGTCACTCGCGGCTTCTGAAATGGAGGACTGGGCCGGTGATTCTGACCCCGCCCACTTGCCGTCACTAGAGCCCATCGACGCCAGAGCTGGGATGGATGCCGAGCTTCTCCGTATCCTCTCAAAGGCCGTTGAGGAACTCCAACTGGAGTGGGCCCCCCCCTGAAGGGCCGACACGCAGCAGGCTGGACGAGTGGTACCTGCCAGGACGCCGCCAGGCCCCCCGCCAGCGCTCTGCCCCGTTCTTCCCTGAGGTTCATGATGAGCTGACAAAGTCGTGGCGCGCCCCCTACTCGGCCCACCTACGCACTTCCTCTGCAGCTCTCAGCTCAGTAGATGGCTCTCAGGAGAAGGGCTATGAGCAATTGCCGCCCCTGGACGAGGCCGTGGCTTCTCACCTCTGTCCCCCCGCGGCTGTGGGGTGGAAAAACAAGAGAGCCCTTCCTTCCAAGCTCTGCAGGACGACCTCTGCCATGGCTGGCAGAGCCTACACTTCTGCGGGCCAAGCCGCTTCAGCACTACACACCATGGCCATATTAAAAGTGTTCCAGGCAAAGCTTCTCCATTCCCTGGATGAGTCTAGTCCTAGTGACCCTGCTTTTTGCGACCTCCGCAGTGCCACAGATTTGGCCCTGCGCGCCACGAAAGCCACGGCCCAGGTTATCGGACGATCCATGGCCAACCTGGTTGTGCTGGAGCGCCACCTCTGGCTCAACCTAACAGAGATTAAGGAGAGCGACAAAGTGGCCTTTCTCGATGCCCCAGTCTCTCCATCCAGTCTCTTCGGGCCAGCCGTAGAAGGGTTTACAGAGCATTTCACTGCAGCACAGAAGTCGTCCCAAGCCATGCGACACTTCCTGCCCAAGCGCTCCACCTCTGCCTTGAGTCGCCCCAGGACTGCGCCGACTCAGCACCAGAGCAAACCTGTCCCTTCTACCCCCCAGGCGGCGCCCCCTGAGGAGCAGCACCCAGCTCGCCCCACTAGGCGCACTAAACCACCTAGACGTCAGGGCCCCCGGCAAAGGATTGTGCTGGACCCGATGCCCTCTAAATCCTCCTGATCGTTGGGGAAGAAAGAGGAAGGGGCAAAGTCCTGCCACGGCCGGACCACCCCAGAAGCTCTTTCGCCTGCCTGCTATGCGACCTGGGCCCACCGTTGTTGCGTCCACGCAAAGTGCCATTGTTATGGCGAACACAATGAATATTTCACATTTTCAAAAAGAGAGCAGTTTTCCTCTTCCACACTCGTCAGTGTTCAGGCCCCTAATCAGCGGCCTGCCATCCGACACCATCCAGCCTCTTGTCACGCGGGCCGAGGCCTGGCAGGCCATCCCCGGAGTGTCCAAGTGGGTGTTGGGCTACTCACTGCAGTTCGCCCGAACACCCCCGCGTTTTCGCGGGGTGATTCCCACCTTGGTAGAGCCGGACGACACTCAGGTCCTCCGCATCGAAGTGATGACGCTGTTAAGGAAGGGAGCCATAGAGATAGTTCCTCCTTCAGAAAGCGAATCGGGATTCTACAGCCGTTATTTCCTTGTCCCCAAGAAAGATGGTGGTCTCAGACCCATCTTAGACCTCAGACACCTGAACCTCTCCCTCATGAAACGGAAGTTCAGGATGTTGACATTGAAGCAGATCCTCACGCAGATTTGCCCCGAGGACTGGTTCTTCTCGCTGGACCTGAAAGATGCTTACTTTCACATCCAGATAGCCCCCCATCACAGACGATTCTTGAGATTCGTGTTCGAGGGTGTGGCTTACCAATATACAGTCCTTCCCTTTGGGCTGTCTCTAGCTCCCCACACTTTCACGAAGTGCATGAACGAGGCGCTTTCCCCTCTGAGACAGATGGGAGTCCGCATTCTGAACTATCTCGACGACTGGCTCATTCTAGCCCAGTCACGAACTGAGCTAGACCACAACAGACCCATGCTCCTGAGCCACGTAGAGTGCCTAGGACTCAGGGTCAATTTCGTCAAGAGCTCACTGCTCCCCAGCCAACGTATTACGTTCCTGGGAGCAGTTTTCGACTCAGTCAATATGAGGGCGGTTTCCCTCTGAAGTTCTTTCAGAAGATGCTAGGGCTGATGGCTTCCGCCTCCCCAGTTTTACAGCTCGGCCTCCTACGAATGCGGCCCCTGCAATACTGGCTGAAACTCCGGGTCCAACCTCATGCTTGGCGGCACGGCGCTTTCGCATCAGGGTCAACCAGGCCTGTCTAGTAGCCCTGGAGCCTTGGATGAACCCGGATTGGTTCAGTCGTGGAGTACCCTTACAGGCGGTTTCCAGAAGGACGGTGCTCTCAACAGATGGGTCCAACCTGGGTTGGGGTGCTCTGTGCGAGGGCAGACCAGCCTTCGGCTCGTGGCCGCACGAGGAAAGCCATCTCCATATCAACTGCCTCGAGATGCTGGCAGTAGAACGAGCCCTTCAATCCTTTCAGGCGATCCTGGAAGGGTGCCACATCCTAGTCCAGTCAGACAGCATGACAGTGGTGTCCTACATAAATCACCAAGACGGCCTTTCGTACTGGCAAAGCGCCTCTTGGAATGGGCATTACCCAGGTTGCGATCGCTCAGGCCGACACACATACCTGGTAAGACGAATCTGGGAGCAGACATGCTTTCGCAGAGCAATGTCCCCTCGTACGAGTGGATGCTCCATCCCCAGACGGTTCTCAAAATCTGGGAGATTTTCGGGAAGGCAGAGGTCGACCTCTTCGCCTCAGAAAGCAACTCTCATTGCCCAACTTATTTTTCAAAGGAAACAGATGCGCTGGCCCACAACTGGCCCAGCCTCCTTCTTTATGCTTTTCCCCCAATCGATCTGATCCCTCAGGTCATCAGACAAGTCAGGGAAGACGGGCACAGAGTCCTCCTAGTGGCCCCACTCTGGAGGAGCCAAGTTTGGTCCTCGGAGCTATTCAGGCTTTCCATGAAAGCCCCATGGCCGATCCCCCTGAGGCGGGACCTCCTCTCTCAGGCGAACAGGACAATCTGGCATCCACAGCCAGAACTCTGGGCTCTGCATGTATGGTCCCTCGATGGGAGCCTCTGAGCCTCCCCGGGGACGTGCTACACACCATTGCTCAGGCAAGAGCCCCGTCTACAAGACGCCTCTATGCCCAGAAATGGTCAGTCTTCGTTGACTGGTGCTTAGCACAAAACAAAGACCCTGTTGAGTGTGACGTATCTCCGATACTGTCATTTCTCCAAGAGTGTCTAGACAAGGGTCTCACCCCTTCCACGCTCAAGGTTTACGTAGCAGCCATCGCAGCATTTCATGCTCCTATTGCTGGCCAATCAGTGGGTCGAAACAGCCTCATTGTGTGTTTCCTGAGAGGTTCTAGGCAGTTGAAGCCCCTACGTCCTCTCACCGTTCCCACTTGGGACCTTCAAACGGTCCTTGGAGCACTCAAAGGACCTCCCTTTGAACCGCTGCGGTCAGCTGACCTTCAGCCCCTAATGCTCAAAACCGCTCTGCTACTTGTTCTAGCATCGGTCAAGCGTGTTGGTGATTTGCAGGCCCTCTCAGTGAGCCCGGCATGCCTTGAGTTTGGGCCCAATGAATCCAAGGTCATTTTAAAACCCAGGCATGGCTACGTCCCTAAAGTGCTCTCGACGCCATTCAGAGCACAGGTAATCTCCCTCTCAGCTCTGCCTCCGTTGTCAGGTGAGCTAGAGCTGGATTTACTCTGCCCAGTGGGGGCTTTGAGGATATACATTGAGCAGTCACAGCCGTTCAGGCAATCTGACCAGCTTTTTGTCTGCTTTGGTGGCCGCACCAAGGGGTCCTCGGTCTCAAAGCAACGCCTCTCGCGTTGGATAGTTGAAGCTATCGCTCTATGTTACTCCTCTATGGGCCTTGAGTGCCCCATAGGAGTAAGAGCCCACTCTACTAGAGGGATGGCCTCTTCATGGGCCTGGTCTAGTGGTGTCTCTATCAAGGACATCTGTGAGGCGGCCGGCTGGTCCTCACCGTCCACTTTTGTCAGATTCTATAACTTAGATATCCCGACCTTGCATGCTCGGGTTCTTTCGGTTTGATACGACAGCCTCTAGCAGACTCCGTCATCATACCACCTCCAGGGAGCTAGCTCCCTCTTAGCAGTGTAGTGTCAAGGGTTCGATGGCTCCGGCCCTCTCACTTATCCTCTGGAACCCAGGGTGTTCAAGATAAGTCTTGTTGTTCCCTACCGTGGCACGGCGCGGTTGAATTCGTTCCCCATACGCAGTATGAGTGAAGTATCGAAAGGGAACGTACTCGGTTACGAACGTAACCTCGGTTCCCTGAGATACGGAACGAGTACTGCGTTATATGCCGTGCCACGAGGCTGCTGGTTCAGTGTCGTCGCTTCAGTCGTATGACCTGATTTCCTCTGGCGATTGCCTGCTTATATATCCATTCGCCCCGCCCATTTTGGCGGGCTTTGGCGCGCTGCATCGCCACATGCTTGTGCAGCTACGCAGCGCTGTCATTGGTTTAAAAAAGTTTACAGATTAAACCAATGGCAGTGCAGTTGCACTGCGTTATTGAAAAAAGGCTTCAGTATCGAGGAAAAAAGGAGCTTTTCCCCAGACGCAGTACTCGTTCCGTATCTCAGGGAACCGAGGTTACGTTCGTAACCGAGTACGATATCGCACACCCTCTGCTGAAATAGCATAAAAGCTGAAGTGCACAGCTGTCATTATACTGTCAGTTTAGCAAAATGCAGTGCATCATGGGATATATTCCTTTCACTCATTTCATCTAGCTGTTCCCTTGTGGCAGATCAACTAGGAGACAAGGATTGGAGGGAGGAGCAAGACAGCAGACTGAACCAGAGGAGATGAGAGAGCAACCTAGATAGGGTAACGAATCACATTGCATCAGACAAAAGCAAAGTTGATGAGCCCAGTTTCCATGGTATGAAGATGCATTTTCTGCGATGTGATAAGTGATCAGCTGAGACGCATTCACACCTTAAATGCATTTTAAATGCGTCTTCTGTATTACGGACGGTGTCTAAACCAGGGATGGGCAACTTTGATAGTGATGAGGTCCAACATTTTTCTCCTTTATATCAAATGGGCCACATTACTAATCTAAATCCAAACATCTTTTACACTGTCTTACTCAATTTTCTTTTTATTTAAGGGAATTAAAGTATAATTAAGGTAATTTATTTTTAAAGATTTGATTAACTATAAAACTTGTGCAGTTATGCTAATTTAGAAGGAAACGTTTTGTCATTTGACAGGAATATTACACCAAGATTATAACAAGAAGCCAATGTAAACATCTCACTTGCACGGTATGCTAATTGCAACAAACAAAATGTACAGAGGTCCTATTTTTTTTCAGAGTGGCCTACAGAGCCTTCTCAAAACAACCTAAAAAAAACTAAAAAAAATGGAACCATAATACAACCTTGTATCTGCAGGATTTTTAAAATCAAATTTAAGACCATTTTCAGACCTCAGATTTTTTTTATTTTAAAAGGGTCAAAAGTATAATTTATTATATTAATTTAAATAATTATCAAATAGTTTATTGAAAAATAAATAAATACATCTTAGTGTTAATTGTTAAGATTTTTACAATGCATTATCTTCTTGTCGATCCACCGGTTCACATTTAAAAATATGTAGCAAAAACAGCAGAAGGACTTATTGAAAATGCAAATACGTTCTCTGCCAGCAGGTTTCACTTTCGGAAAGGCAGAAATATAATGGATTCCAATCACAGTACACAAAGCACTGAAATCATAGCCTTTTGACGTTCAATCAAGGTCATATTAATCTATATAGCAATTCTTGTCTTTCTGCTCCAAAATTTAAGACCTCTTATAATTAAGAATTTTTTTGTACCATTAAAGAGTTTTTCATGGCCTTTGAAATTTGAGGCAACTCTGGAGTTTTTTTTTTCAGGGGGTAAAATACATGTTTTTCGCCAGGGATCCTCCAGTAAAATTTGCATTCTAGGGGCTAAATATCATGTTATAGGGGTCACTTCAACCCGCGCACATGGAAAGCAACACACAGCAACAATGTTAAAGTTAGGGAAAACCGCGACTTTGCAATTGACTTTGGACTTGGCAATGCTGGTGGTTATCGAGGTGTCGCGTTGGCACTGCTTGCATCTCAAACAAAATATTTTGCCTGTATGCAAAAGTGAACCTGTACGCATGAAGTCTCTTCAGGCCTGCAGTCAGAAACAAGGCTGATGGTCTCCTTTGGCATTTCGTCTTCATCACTTTATCAGCCTACACCATTATAAGTATAATTTTTTTGTTTTATGCACTTGTGGCGCTTGGACATTAACTTTATTCTCTGCAAGGTTATTTACTCACACACATTTAAGACAAAGTGCTTGGTGTTGTGTGATTGTTTGTGGATCTTTAAGTCTCTCCTGTTGCATAGACCAGTTCTGCAAAGAGGTCCTAGCTGTCTTTTTCTGATTGAGCGTCCTCTGAATAAGAGCAAGAATGTAAATGGACATGTTTTCTTGCTATGCTCAAACATTAAAGTTTCCCAGTGCACAATATATTTACTGACTAAGAATTTCATCATAGTTTTGTCTAATCTGTTTTTCTTTTACTATTCTCAGGACATATATTTGAGTTAATTAGCTCTAGCCTAGCTATGTGGCATTAGTTTGCTCTGATAAATAACTAGCTGGCAGTCTCTTCTTCTATGTGGTAAGTATTCTATCTTTGAACTTGTACTTGTCAAGGCCTTTCTATAGTCTGATGTGTTTTACGTACTTCCTGTCTATAGACACGACTTCCTCTCCGAATTTCCTCCTAAACTTTGTTAGTGTTTGGACTTGGATGTTATAATTACTACAATTCTTTTAAAATTTAGTTTCTGCTCTGTGACTTTAATGTCCTGGTCAGAGTATGCTCTTTCATCTGTTTTAAAGTCGTGCAAAAATCTTTGTGCAAGGGCTTTCTTTATGCTTTTACAGGGTTCAATAGTTGTTGAAGTTTAATTAGCTAGTAAGGCATCATTGTTAAATGTAAAGCATTCTTATCCTTCTGCAAGTGTTATGTATCAAGATTTATTTTTCTATATTTGTCCTAGTTCCATACATTTCTAATATTTCTTTAACTTGTATTTAATGCGATCTGGTTTCTTTGAAGGTTCACTCGTCGGGTTCCTATGGTTAAATTGAGTCATGTCTGCAGAGTCTATCAAGCTGTCATGGGATTTAAGCCAGAGAATAGTTCTTTTTTACAGTTCCGATGTTTATGCTTATGCTTTTTATGCTTTCTGCTTAATACTTAACTACTACATTTGATCATTTTACTAACCTTGGCATTCCATTACAATGCAATCATTTAGATTCCATGGCTGCAGATGCAGAGAACCATGGCTCTCACCTCATCTTTAAACAGGTCACTCTTTTGGACTCTTTTATGAACACAGTCTCTATCAAGCTGATGTATACATGGTCATTTCCCATTCGAATTCTATATAAGATTTGTCTCAGTCCTCAGTCTGCATCTTTAAGCTATAATCAGGCTTGTTTATTTTTTCATCTACTGGTGGTGGTTCATTCTGTTTCCTCATACCTATTGTCTTCAGTCCTACTTGTGGCCTTCACATTACATGGACTATTGTGGCACTTCACATAACTCTGCTTGGTCATCTGGTGGTCATCAGGTAAGCTTGTCCATTACTGTTTATGAAGTTCGGCCTATCGTGGACTTCACATTTCACGGCCTATCAGGGACTTCGCTTAACACTGAGTATCTGTTCTACTTATGGTCATGCTGATCAGGCTAATTTTCTGTATTTGGGGGATAGGTTTCTTCTTTGGGTTCCGGCAGTTAGATGGAGTTCTATCATTTAAGTGTCATATGATGCGATTTCAATTTTTCCTTTTTGAAAGTGTTTAATTTGTATGTTCGTTCTGTTTATTTGTTTGTGCTATTTACACAGTTTTTACATTTTTTTCTTTTCAAGTTTGTAAGTGTCACAGTTTATTTGCTCTAGTTTAGAAAATGGTAATAAAATCTGACAAGAACTCAGAGTTAGACTGTCAGAACAAATTAATCTTAATATCATCCTAATATCAGATAACTTTGATAGAAAGATATGTAGTGGATTACAATCAAATGGAAACTTCAGACAACTGTCAATACTTTGTTGACCAAATACCAAGCAATGATTAATTTTGTTCAGTCTGTGGTGTTAAAAGGTTGCATTAGCAATTCTGGAAAAAAACACGTAAGCAAGACATGGTGAGGTCAAAGTGTGGTCTTTTGTCCAAAAAATTATTTACTTTATTTATTGTATCAATTTCACTAATCCACTTTATGAAAGTTTATTTGGGTATAATATGCCACAGTTCACTTTATTTTGCTATACTCACATAAATTCATTATAGTGTTCTGCACGTACTAGTAATAATAATAATAAAAAAAACAATATCAAAAATGATATCTGGTGTCTGAATAATTGTTATCCGGCGAGGCTTACCCGTTTGATGCGTGTGCTCCCTTCAGACGTCGGCGAGAGTTCTCCCGGGCGGGTTCCATACTTGCTGGCCGCAAGCAAATCTCATCCATCCGATGTTGTGAGTATCGACGTCCGTAGTCCTGAGTCTTAATCTCCAGTCGGAGGCTTAATGGGCCCTCTCAGTCAGCCATTTGCCCTTCGGCCTCTGAATAGTAGGGGCTTATCAGCCAGTAGGGCCCGTACGCCGACACCGTGACCTATTCCAGTCGAGGCAACTCGGGCCCTCCCGGTCGGGCTATACAACCATGCCGCTCCTCCTCATCGGCTGGTAGGACTCACTGTTCCAACGCCGTGAGCCCCCGTTGAGCATCGGCTCGAGCCCTACCGACCGGGCGCCTCTTACCACATAGTCCAGTACCTGCAGCCGGTAGGGCCTACCTTCCCAATGCTTAAGTCGCTCGCATTGGAGTACGTAGGCTCTTCCGGCCCGCCAAAGAGATGACTTCTCAGAAAATAAAATCAGCCCCCGCCAGTACTCAATGCTATTTTGGGGGGCGTTCTTAATCTGGCGGCTGTCCTCTTGTCCATTTGCTTTTTGGGGGGTACTCTATGTTCGGGCCATTCCCGAGCTCGGAGCCCTTCCCCGGACAGCACGCCAAATACGCATACCATACCTCAGCTAATTATATGTAAGCGTTAACTCGTGAAATGATGTTCTCGTTAACACGGTTCGGGAGGAGTGCGTCGGATACTTTGCCTAATCAACACAGGTGGACCACAATCTAGTAATCAATCCCAAAGTATAAATATCGCTGACTTACCTCTATCCATTGACGGTTAATCAGCATCCCTCCTCCACCCCATCTCCTCACTTCGAGTTTACTTTATAATTAGACGGGGAAGAGGGGGTACTCTAGGTTCAGGCCATTCCCGAGCTCGGAGCCCTTCCCCCGACAGCACGCCAAATACGCATACCATACCTCAGCTAATTATATGTAAGCGTGAACTCATGAAATAAGATCTGTAAAGTTGCAAAGACTAAAGACTCAAATCCAAAGAGATATTCTTAATAAAAGTTAAGAGTCAACCACACACCCCTAAAACGGCTCATTCTAACATGCCCCCACATGTCTATGTCACTATGTGGGAAGATTTGCATAACGCCGCCCAAATGTTCATGCAAAGAAAGAAAGCATAACTTTTATTCTTGCTGTTGCCACCGCCATGTTGTGGAGAAGCTGTGTGTTTCAATGTAAAAGCAAAACTAATTTGTCCTTCCAAAAGAGGATGATATCTGCCCCATCTGATCTGTGCTGGTCGCTGAGGAAATGCATCAACTCTGCGCTGTGGATCGCCTGATCGGCTTTCACCGTGGACGAAGCGGAGTCCCGCCAGCCGCCGTTCACATGAGCTGGCCTCCACTCACTCTAGCCGGCCTCCGCTCACTCAAGTCCGCCATGAGTGATGCTGTGTTTTGTTGTGAAAGTGAAACTACTCTGGTTGGCCTTCCAAAAGAGGACACAGTTATAAATCAGTGGTTAAGCTGTATTTATGACACTGTTCCAGAACAGTTCAACCCAAATAATCAGATGTGTGCAGTGCATTTTATGGAGGACTGTTTCCTGCAGGGCTTAATTTGTGCCGGAACAAGCCGGATCCGTATCCGGCACCTCCAAAAACTGATCCGGCACCTCATTTTGGCGGATCCCCATCCTCCAGGGGCGGCGTTTCAGTATGGCAGACAGAGAATAGCCAGAATAGCCTGTGAAAAACTATCCAAAATTCATATCTCTAATATAATTAGTTATTATTATTTAAATCACAGGGTTTTAGAAATATTTAACCAACGATAAGTATTTAAAGGAGCTTGTAAAACTTCGTAACGCCATTGGATCCTCAATCTCTCGCGAAACCTCGTCACTCCCCCTGCCTCCACTCAGATTGACGCGCGCGCACAGTCTGGAGGAGACAGATCTCCGCTTATTCCCAAAGCAAGGGTAAACAAGTAATTTTTAATAGTACATCATTTCTTTACTCAAACAATATGTCTGTAAAGGCTATTGTTTTTGTGTGTTTGAAGACTGGAGAAGTAGTTTTTTGCCATCCAGCCAATATACTTTTGTGCGTTCAAAATATCCTGTGCATAAGCGCTTTATCGTTTATATCATGAGATTTTGGCCAAGTTTACTAAACAGCAAAAATAAAAAATAAACGTTATATCCTAACCTGTAAAAGGTGATAATGACATATAATGAGCTGCACTTCCCTCAAATGCGGACAAAACACAGATCTCCTCATTCGCCGGCCAAAGACCTTGTTAATTCCATATAAGCTTGTTTTTCATATATCCTGATGTTAATTGCACGTGTCTGATACAACACCAACACTGTCGACGCATTGTTTAATTATTGATTTGTCCCCCTTTTCTTTCTTTTCCCCCTGTACTAAAAAGTAGAGTGTGCCATGAAACTGTTTTATTTGTCAACACCCATCAGAAATCATATTGCTTGTATTTGGTTGCTTAAACTCAACAAACAAATGGAAAATAACTCTTATATAATACTTGCAAGTCAGCTTTATACGCACAAGCTTTGGATGTGACTGTGAGGGCACATAATACAGCCTTTGGAGCGCATGAGTACCAAATGGCTTAAAATTCTTAAAAAGGTGTGCAAATTATTATACATTTTTGTGACAATGCAACAATGACCTGATTAGTCAAGTGATAGTTCGGTCAGCTGTCCTGAAATGCGAGTGAGTCACTGATGCGCTGATGAGAAGCGTGCTCTGAGAGAGTTCATGGATTCAAATGACTGATTTAATCTTAGAATTTGTGTGGATTTATTGTATTATTGAAACCTACAAGCTATGTTGAATCAATGCAGGGATTTCCCTCATTGTAAACTTGAAAGCTGCGATTAAAACCATGCGACATAGTCCCCTTTAGAAAAGTTTTTAGGCCTGGAAATTGTTGTTTTAAAATCGCATGGCATTTCCATGTCATTCAATACCTTACAGACCCTATAAAAGCAAATGATGCACGCTCTTAATCACTTAAACTGGTCCACCAATGTGATTTCGCGAGTGCTCCGTTACCTCTCCCTTCTGTAATCGCGTGCCGGATCCGTTACCCCACTTTGTTCTGGTACTTCGCAATTTACAAATTAAGCACTGGTTTCCTGATCCTGGAAGAATACATTAGACTACAATGCTGGCTGTTCTGACTCACAGTCTGTAAGTACGTTTACAAATTTAAATAATTTGCTACTGATCATTCAAACACAAGTTTTAAGCAGTGTAGTGTAAGCTTGTTGTTTGTTGTTTCTCTGATCACAAATGCAGACATTGTTTTGTTTATGTGGCTCGTTATGTAACGCTAAGCGTAAAAAGACAGTATAATTCATTATAATCAGTAATTATGTCCCCACTGTATGAAACAAATGACTCATTTGTAATGGGTTTTAATGTTTTTGTCTGGTCGTGCTGGGAGACGGCATCACAGTATGGTGAGGGGCGTAACATTTATGTCACACGCTTGAGGTATTCGGCAAATCACAACACACTGGATAGCTTGCCAATCACAGCACACCTCCCTTTACAGACCGATCAGAAATGTGGTGCAGAGGAAAAACAGTAATGTACATTATATGGAAAAAAGAATGTTTTTTTTTTGTTTGTTTTACCTTAAACCACATAAACACATTTCATTATACCAAATACACAAAATAATGTTCTTTTTAGCAAAATGATATGACCCCATTGACCTAAACTAATGGCCTCTCTTACACAATGCGGTGGTTTAGAATTACTGTAATCCGCCATCAAGCTGCTATGTACATTATCAGGATGATATCTGAGCTCCGTCAAGATCAGACTCTTTCACTATATTCACTATTTCACACGTAATACTCAAGGTACAGTATGATACTCTTAGCAAACTACTGGTGGTGGTTACTTCTCACATGCTCCTCATGGCCAGTCTATCATGGCTTTTTACATACAATGGCCTATCATGGTCATTTACACACAGGGCTTTCACATCACACGGCTTATAGAAATGTACACAGGCTATCAATGTAATTGCAGCCCTTCTGGGCCTTCATTTTACATGGCCTATCGAGGCTTCACATTACTCAGGTAGCCTTTCTTTCATGGCCTATCAGGGCCTTTCTCTCTGCGGCTGGTTCAGCTCCACTTAGTCACCTTTTAGAAGCTGTGGTCTGTCACCGCTTCAGTACACCAGCCACTACTATTCAACTCAATTCAATTCAATTCAAGTTTATTTATATAGCGCTTTTTACAATACAAATCGTTACAAAGCAACTTTACAGAAAATTACGTTTCTACAATATTTAGTAGTGGCTTATAAGTGGTGACTGTCAGTTTGTGCGCATATGACAGGATTTTTCTGAAAAATTAATACAAGACGTAGTCAGCCAAATGATGAGCATTATTAACAGCAATTATTATATGATGCAGCCACACTTGTAGAAATATTTGTTAGTTCTATTTGTGGATTCAGGGTTAGCATTATCTGAGGTCCTCTGAGGGTCAGCCTCATCTCTTCTCAGGGGTTCTGGATCCATACTGGAGCTTGTGTAAATCCTAGTTACCGCGGGATGTATATCCTTTGGAAAAACATAGAAACAAATAGAGACATCATTAGCATAGCTGCTGTTCCAACAAAGTAAAATTAATTAGTTTAACCCAAGCTAAAGAATAAGAATGCGCATTTGATTAGATGCAACTGCAGTCACAATGTAAGAGATACATTATTCGAATGCTAGGTGAAAGAGATGCGTTTTTAATCTAGATTTAAACAGAGAGAGTGAGTCTGAACCCCGAACATTTACCCTGAACTAAATACTACTGTTGGATGAGGAGTTCAAACATCAGCCATCAAGCTACTTGGAAGGTGGTCATCCTTTGCATTTGATTCATTATTAGATCTGAACCACAAACCATCTCAAAGGTTTAGCAAATAATATCAAGCTGTCCTCATGGTAATCTTTATGCAATTACTGGTGGTGATATAATACCTGTTCATATTACTCCCAACAACCTCTATGGTTTACTTCGACTTAACTTAGCCTTTCTTTCTGTGTCTTTGTGGCCTTCCCCCTTGACCCATCTTATGGCATTTCCCACTATGGCCTATTTACATGGCCTTCCTCTCTTTGCCTACTGAGGCATTTCATTCTACGGCCTCATGGCTTTGTCAATATGACAAATCTGGGCATCTCCATCTGTGCCCTATCTAGGCCTTTTTCTCCATGGCCTTTATGGCCTTTTTTTGCGGCCTATCGGGGCCATTCCCACTGAGGCCTATCAGGGTCTTTTCCTCACAGAGGCCTATCTGGGCCTTTGCCACTATTGGCCTCTATTAATATCTGGCCTATCTTGGCCTCTATCAATACTTGGCCTATCGTGGCCTCTATCACTATCTGGCCTATTGTGCACTCTTAACATTTAGCCTATCGCTGCCTCTCTCTCTGTGGCCCATCTCCTCTACTCTTTAAGCTAATACTTTAAGCTACAATCTGAGACATACTTTATTATGACTAATTAAATCTTAGCTTTTCTTTTATCCATATATTCTAGGATCTTTTAAGACATACTTAATCCGGTGTGAATTTAATTTTCTTCTTTGTTTTATGGTAGGCTCCACCCTGCCTTCGCCTTTGGCAGGGATAGCTGGAATCTACAACGTCTGATCCAAGCTTCGGGTGGGGACTATGCCAAAATAATTCTGTTCTTTGTATTGGTTTCGTAAATAAATACTTTTGAGTTTTATCTTTGCCTACTGAGTCTTTCTGGTAGAAATGGAAGCATCAGCGCAAGTTCTACTAGAAAGGCTTAATGTCATGTCACATATTACAATTAAATCTCACCAATCGTCACTCAACATGAGGAATTTAAAAGCCCTCTACTCAACTTTCATTATATTTGCAGATACTGCAAATGTCGTTTCCCTCCATCCTCCTGACCAACATCCGGGGTTGGCCCTGTCCATGCGGGGGTAGGCTCCGCCCTGCCTTTGTCTTCGGCAGGAATAGCAGATTTAATATATCAGTCTGGCAAGTAAACAAAAAAATGTACTAGCCAATGGCGATTCAATTGTCAAGGTGTCCATAGAGGGTTGCTGATCCATTAACAGAGACACATTTGATCTCCAGAAGACATACTTGAGTTGCTAAAGATGTTGATACCAGGTGTTAACAGCTGCCTCGTTTGATAAATTGTGATCAGATCACTAAAAAAAAACAAGGTAAAATATATCCATCTTCTATTCTTCACTCACACAGAGGGCTCTGGGTGCTACTACAGGGTGACGAACAGCATGCGGGTGGACTGTGCACTGCTGGCATCTGGGTGGTGGTTCCAGGGATTGGGATACCTGTGGTCAAGAAACATCTGGATGTCTCTCTCTCCTACAGGACAGAACTTGGTCCTCTAGCCCCGCATGGAGGCTCTGCGGTTCCCCCCAAAATGGAACGCTTGCACCGTAAACATCAACCCTGCAATAAAACAATTTGTCATTATCAAGCATCTTGGGATGTGGTAACATCTTACCACACATTTGACAAGATTAGATGTTTGTCATTGGTGCTCAGGATCTGCAAATCATTCGCCATTGTCCTATCAGACATTTCTTAATACTGTGTGTGTGGTAAGTAAACTTTCATGTAATGTAATGCAACAGGCTACAGCTAGCATTTAGTAGAGTAATTTTACACTGTTGAAGATGTAATTAGCTAGTAATTCATTACTTAGCAAGAGTAATCATTTGAAGGTTGTTTCAAAGAGTGCCATTAAAGTTGCAGTTCAATAAATTAATTTATTTATTGTATTTCATTCAGCAACAAAGTCAGTATTTAGCTATACCAATGGGAGACCTAGATAAAATACAAGACAAGCGTCCCTTTCCCTGAATGTTTAGGGGTGTGGGGGGATCTGTCACAAATTCTGGTCTACGAACTTCGTACGAACTTCCGTTCACTCACCACCAGAGGTCACTTGCTCACTACATGGGTTCTCACACAAGCCCTGGAGTACATTTCCCATCATCCATTGCACTGACTGCACACACCCACCGGAAAGCTATTACACACTATAACACCCACCCAGATCCTGCTCAAGTCGCTGAGTATTGTTCTGCATTTTCCACTCTCCTACTGTTAGAGGAGGCAATATTTGCCTTTTGTTTTTTGGATTGCCCTGTCGTCTTGCTGTTTGGATTCTGTTTGCCCCTGCCTGTACCTGGATTTTCTCTCTCTCTCTCTGTCATTTGCTGATTGGAGACCCTCGTCTGCTCTTGTATTATTCTTGTCTTGTCAGTACCATACTGTTTGCTATTGTTTGACCCTTCCTGGGTTCTAACCATGTTTATTAATAAAAGCTTGCATGTGGATCCTCACGCCACATGTCTTGTCGGCTACATTGCATATAGCAACATCAGTAATAAGTTTAACCATATCTAAAACTGAAAACCATTGATTCTAATTCTTTCATAAGAGTTTAATTTATAAATTCAAACATTTGTTCACATGAAAAGACATTTGTGGTGTAATGCTCTGTTTAAAAATGACTGACATGCTTAAGGAGTTAAATATGGAAATTGACATTTGAATCAGCGACTACAGTGGTTTAAGCAAATTGACGTGAAAATCAAGTCTTGAATATGAGCCTATCCTTTTTCAAATGATTAGCCACTACACACACAGTCTGTTTCACAACCAGTGGTTTCTATTAAACCATGCTTCTCAGTGGCATTTACATTTTGCTTGTGGGCTTTACTAATTGTTTCTTTTTCAAAATTTCTTGGTCAACATCAGACTTTAGTTTGGAGGAAGATTAGTTATTGAGTGGTCTTTTCCCTTTACATGAAATTGAGCATGAAACAACTCAGTTTTCCGCAGAGACCACTGAATGTTTCAGGTAAGCAAGGACTTTTTACCAGTCTATGGTTCTCAATGCACAGTATTTTAAATTAAAGCAGCATTTTCTCAAATTTCTCATTACTAAACTGAATATTCCATTACGTGCTATTAACTTTCTCACTGATGTTTTCAAGGCACATTTCCTCAAAATCTGGATATTACATGTTGCAAGTAATGTAAACATACCAATTTGAAAAATTTATGGAATGCATAGTCAATATAAAAACCTGGACGAGGAGTTATTTCTTACTGCTAAATTCTGAAAAAAAAAACACAGGTGTTAATTATTGAACCTAAAAACTCTGCATGTAATAATCTAGAACACTGTCTAAGAGTTGATGGCTGCTCTGTCAATTCTTCGTCATCCGTTAGAAACCTAGGTGTGCTATTTGATATCAATCTTTTCCTTTGAAAGCCACATTTCTAGCATTTGTAAAACTGCATTTCTCTATTTCAAAAATATATCTAAATTACGACCTACAGGTATGCTCTCAATGTCAAATGCAGAAATGTTAATCCATGCATTTATGACCTAAAATTTGATTATTGTAATGCTTAATTGGGTGGTTATTCTGCACATTTAATAATCAAACCCCATCTAGTCCAAAATGCAGCAGAGTTCTTACTAGAACCAGGAAGTATGACCATATTAGCCCGGTTCTGTCAACACTGCACTGGCTCCCTATTAAACATTGTATAGATTTTAAAATATTGCTTATTAATTATAAAGCACTGAATGGTTTAGCACCTCAGTATTTGATCAAGCTTTCATTGCACTAGTCCTCCACGTCCGCTGCATTCTCAAAACTCTGGCAATCTGATAATATCAAGAATATAAAAATCAACTGCGGGAGGCAGATCATTTTCCTGTTCACCGCCCAAACTCTGGAATAATTTACCTAACATTGTTTGGGAGGCAGACACACTCTGTCAGGTTTAAATCTAGGTTAAAGACCCATCTCTTTAACCTGGCTTACACATAACACACTAACACATTTCTAATATTCAAATCCGTTAAAGGATTTTTAGGCTGCATTAATTAGGAAAACCGGAACCGATAACACTTCCCATAACACACAATGTACTTGCTACCTCGTTAGAAGAATGGCATCTACACTAATATTAGTCGGTTCCTCTCTTATTCCGAGGTCACCGTAGCCACCAGATCCATTCTGTATCCAGATCAGAGGGTTACTGCAGTCACCCGGATCCAGTACTTATCCGGACCAGATGGTGGATCAGCACCTAAATAGGACCTCTACAGCCTTGAATGTCAGCGGAGACCAGGACAACTAGATGAGCCCCAGAGACAGATCCACAGTCAAGACATTGTCTTCTAGACGGCCACCAGGACAAGACCACAGGAAACAGATGATTCTTCTGCACAATCTGAGTTTGCTGCAACCTGAAATTGAATGGATGGTTTCGTCTGGTCAGAGGAGAACTGGCCCCCTGACAGCCTGGTTTCTCCCAAGGTTTTTTCTCCATTCTGTCACCTTGCTGCTGTCGCCTCTGGCTTGCTTAGTTGGGGACACTTAATTTCCAGTGATTTTGTCGACTTGATTGCACAGATACTATTTAAACTGAACTGAGCTGGATGATTTCAATGATGAACTGCCTTTTTGCTTTATTGACACACTATTTTCCTATTCAATGCTGTTCAGTTGATTTGCCACAATCTGTATTGTTAAAAGCGCTATATAAATAAAGGTGACTTGACTAGTATAATGTCCAGGGTATAATGGTTAGGTTAAAGACAGTAATTATATTATATTTTATATATTTTGTAATATTAGGTCACTTTGCAGCAAAAACATTCTCTGTTGGCTTTTATTATTTGAGAAATAAAAACTTGTCTTGAAAAGTTATGCAAATGGTTTACTATTTGTATGACCACATCACAATGAGTCAAGTTTTGTAAAAGCATTAGATGGAAAACATTGACATATTTTATAAAAGTGTGTAAATAATAGAATTGCAGTTAAAAATTCCCTTTCTTTAAATGTCAATGTTCTAATAGTATTTAAGTACTAAAAAAAAAAAAAAAAACTGGGTCTTAAACTGGGTGTGTGGCTGTGGAATGGGGTTTGGCCATGGAACAATTTTCAATCCTTTTTTTTTTTCTAGTCCATATGGAATCTATGAATTTTCTATTGACTCACTTTAAAGTTTTGAATACTCAAAAAAATAAAAACATCACATTATTCACCTCAACAGATGCTGCATAAAATCTAAAAATATATATTCACATACACATCACAGCCATCACAGTTTATTTGTTTAACCATATCTGAACCTGAAAACCATTTTGATTCTAATCCAACAGTAAAAACCCTGCTGATAGTTCAGAAGGTTAAAGTTGATTTTACAAGAGTTTGATTTATAAATTCAAACATTTGTACAGCATACAGCATATATATATATATATATATATATATGAGGAGACATTTGTGGCGTAATGCTCTGTTTAAAAAAGATTGACATGCTTTATGAGTTAAATATGGAAATGGACATTTGAATCAGCGAATATAGTGGTTTAAGCTAATTGAAATGTGGTTTAAGAAAATTAAGTCTTGAATATGAGTCTGTCTTTTTTTTCAAATGATTAGCCACTACACACACAGGTCTGTTTCATGACCAGCGGTTTCTATTAAACCATGCTTCTCAGGAGCATTTACATTTTGCTTGTGGGCTTTTCAAATTTTTTCAAATGTTATTAATGTTATAGAAATATGATATTTACATAACATTAATAATATAATTATCTATCAAAAAGCTACTCTCGATGCCGCATTTAAAAAATGAGAACATTCTTTGTTGGACCGGTTGTGAAGAATGTGTGTCAAACACGCCAAGAATTGGCTTAGGCCCTGTTTACACAAGTGCGTTTTTCATTTTAAAACACCATTTTAGAATTAAAATGATCCACGTTTACACTGGCATTTCCGCTGCATTTCAGAAACGATCTCCGTCTCCAGTACATAACCAAAAACGCCTGTCACGTGACCATTCATGCACACTGGGCATGCGCATAAAAGTGTAAAGAAGAAGTCGGTTGCTAGTCACTGGCATGTTCAACAATGAGCATGATGGTGAGGAAAAGCAAGGGCATCTTTATGTGGACAGATGATGAGGTGGAATTGTTACTCAAAGTAACTAATGATTACAAGGCGCCCATGGCGGCCAAAAATGTTGATTGGGAGTCATGCCAAAACAAATGAAAGTGAAAGTCGTGACATTTGCCAAGTATGGTAACTCAGAATTGGTGCTCTGCATTTAACCTATCCAAGTGCACACACACAACAGTGAGAAGTGAACAATACAACAACATACTCAACAGAGACATGATACGGTTACACGGTCATCAAGGATACGCAGAGATCACGTGATAAACGAGGCCTTAAATAACCTTAGCAGGTGACATCATTTGATTATGTGCATTTATCATTCAAAAGAAAGCATCTTGAAAGTGAAACAATTTACTATTCTTGTTGAGTGAACCTGTAAGAGATGCATGCTTCGCTCTTCATGGCCGATCTCTGAAGAGAACTCGCATGAGTATTTTTTTGGAATGTTTGGGAGAAAAGCAAGCTGCTGTTGCTTTCCAGATTAGTAGATTTGAGTACTGCAGTTCACTTCCTATCCGTGTGCTTCGCATTTCTCTCACGAGGAAAGAGCATCTTCACACTCATTAAGATCACGATTTGATCTGGCTGAGGATTTAGAACTGTGCGTTCCCCTCTCTTGTGTTCTTGACAGAATGGAAGGTTTTCATGCCCGACTCCGAAGGTTGCCTGGGCACTTCTTCGGATCGGGCAGAGGATGCTGCAGCTTCTGCTTCTGTTGAGATGAGATTGAGAGTGCTGCCTCCAAGCAGTCCTCTCACTATTATAAATATATGAGGAGTTTCTCGAGGTGGTGACTCGTGCAGTGACCAGATTAAAGCTTTAAAGTGATTAAAATGTCACAAAAAAGAAAAAAAACTGCAAATTAGATGACAGGTTTCAGTCAGGTGGACACAGGGAGGGGCTACAGCAATGGTCTCTCCCCTTCTTTGGTGATCTCCATGATTAGATATCTTGGTACATTAGGTGAAAGAGAAACTAGCGGGCTATCTTTAAAAAACAGCATATGCTCCCTACCAAGCCATGTGGAGAAACATCTACATTTGGAGGGAAAGGGTTTCACACCGTGGATCAGACTGGTGCTGCCCTGCACACCATGGGGGTTCTGCACGTGTATCAGTGCCAGAAGGAGACTTTCAACAAGTTTCTCACATACTGTGCTCAAGTGTCTGGGCCACCCAGTCCCTACCTGGACCAGCTCCTCTGGGGCAAGAGGCTCAAAGAGAGAGTGTGGTAAGTTGTGTGCCCCCTCGTAAACTGGGGAACAGCTTATAGCACTTAACAGCCAGAGATGAAGCAAGACCTAAGAATTGTCATTACGACCAAAGAAAGGTCCTGAGGCTGTACCCAGGACAAAAGGTGTGTCCCCCTTGGGGAGGGCCACAGAAAATTCCAACAGAAGACTAGGGCTGCTTCCTGGCTCCCTTAGGGGATAGCTGTACAACCTCCGCCAACAACCGGTGTTTTGGGGAGCAGCAGTCTACAGTGAAATGTTACATGCTCAGTTGTGCCTGCCATGTTTCAGGACACCAAACATTTAACATTCCCCCCAACAGAACGAAATGTCTTGATTAGTTTCCCTTTCAGAGAAGTTGTCAGTGTAGAAGCTACTGCCAAATAATCTCTACTTGGGTAATAAGTATTGTAAAAAGGGCTACAGAATATGGTTTGTGTATTGTCATCTGCGTTTCAACGGTATGGTCTTCACTACCGCTGAACCGAAACAAGCATATTTGTTGACACAGGAATTGCAAATTCTCCTGTACAAGGAAGTCTTGGAACATTTTCCCTTCCCAGACAGAGAGCTGGGCTGCTACAGCTAATATCTTCTGGTTCCCAGAAATTACGGAGTTGCTTCCAATTTTCGAACTTTGCTGACTGAAATGCTTTCTAAATGCTGACAATCAATGATTGTTCTTTCAGATCCACTCAGGGGATTGATTGGTGATAATTGATGAATACTTTAATCTAGAAACTTTGCCACAACGTAGGGAGTTCCAGGGGTTTGCTTTCAGGGACAAAGCTTACCAGTATCGGTTCTTCTGTCTGGCCTAGCCTTATCTACCCGCACATAAACAAAATAAATGTGTGTAGCATTTGCATTGGCAACTGGCTGATTTATCCCAGTCTTAAGAGCTTTCGCTTCAACATTAGGATGCTGTCTTTGCTCATCTAAAGTCTCCGGGGTTGAGCCAAGGAAAGCGTTTTCTCTTTTGCCCAGGTGACAATGCATTTAGGGATTGAATGGGATATGATCACAATGTGGGCAGCGCTGTCTCCTGCATATGCCGAATCTATTCTAAACACCCTGTAGGATTTCAGGCTAAGCCAGAAAGTTACTGTACATTACTTTCGGAAAGTTCTAGGTCTCATGGCGACTACATCTACAGGAAAATCTCTGGCCGTCCTGTAAATGAGACCATTGCAGTTGTGGCTCAGAGCCAGGTGATTTCATTTAAGGGGCAATGCCCAGAGGCATATAAGGGTTACGCGCTAAGGGCTTCATACTCACAGTATGTGGTTCAGACCATGACTTTGGGTCTCACGCTATTCACGTGTTGTCATCATGAGATGCTAACAACACACACTTCTCTAATGTGCTGGGGAGCAGTTTTAGATGACCGTCCACCCCAAGGGATTTGGAGAGGTCATCTTTTTGACTGGCACATCAATTGCCTCGTTATGATTTTGGTATTTTGGGCCATGGGTATAGGCTGTGGTCACTTACATAAGCCGCGGGACAGAATGCATTTGTAGCACCAAATCAGGCTAGCACAGCAGATTCTGCTTTGGAGATGGGACAAGTTCCTGTCCATCATGGAAAATTACATTCTGGGGCAAATAAATGTGGGAGCAGATTCACTGTCCAGACAAGCTGGGAAACTCCAACCCAAAGTAGTCAGACAAATTTACAAAGTAGCTTTTTTTGCCTTTGCTTCACAGGAGACAGCATAATGTCCCCTCTGATTTCTCCAGCTCAAGAAGGGATATCGGTCTGTAGTTTTCTAGAAGTGCTGGATTTAGAGATGGTTCCTTAAGCAGTGGGCTTACCCGAGCCTGCTTAAATGCTGAGGGAAATGTTCCAGAGTGAAGAGAGGAGTTGATAATGTGAGTAAGTGAAGGTATGACTGAAGAAGAAATTAAAAAATTAAAAAAGTGCAAAGCATAATACTTTGCACATAATTTGCAGATCTATCACGCATAAATTAATTTGATTACATTTGGATTTGGATGCATGTTAAGATATTATCAATGGCTACTTTTTGTATTTATCTGTTTTTTGTTCAATTGTTTTGTTGTTTTTGCTTGAAAAATTGATTTAAAATTTGATTTTAAAGCACTGACAGAGCCCATTAATCTAATGGCCGATCCAAATGCAAACTTTGCACACAACAATCAGGCAGCAATTGACAGTGCTCTGAACCAATGGCATCCTCAGTTTAACAGTACTGTAGCTCAATGACATTGAGAGATCCAGTGGGGGCAGCAGTCATATTTCAGGGTGACCATGCCATTCTTTATCACAAACCTGCTAAAATGTAGCACTGTAGTGCCAGTATGAGCGTTCATTGGCAGCCCTTAAGCTGGTGGTGCCCTATGCGACCGCCTAGCCCACCTATGCCTAGAAATGGCGCTGACCGGGCATACAGCTACACCGGGCATTTTTCTGTTGGGCCGAGGCACTTAAGGGACCAACGGAATTTTTTGTTTTGTTTTGTTTTTGCCAAGGACCATCACGCACGGACAGTGAGCATCCAGTGTTGCTCCCTTGGTTTGTCTCCTGTATTGACAATGTTAACCACCCAATCACAATGCGCTATAGACAGAGTGATGAAGTATTTTGCTCCGCCTAAACTCCGCCTAAACTATCGCTTCACCCAAACTTCTTCCTTGTCGGTTTTTACCACATTTTCACAGCAGCATTATCTAGAATACGAAAACACTTTTTAATAAAACATAAATTCATCCCCGACATGTTCATTGAGGTATCCACGGCCCAATGCGAATAAATCTAAATTTAAATTTAAAAAGACACTACAATAGTTGGAACTGATGTTTTATTCTTATCCAAAACAACTAGATGCAATGATACATATCTACAGTATTTACACTACCAGTTAAAAAAAGTTAACAGTAAGATTTGTCATGTTTTTTAAGAATTTATTCTGCTCACCAAACCTGCATTTATTTGAAACAAAGTACAGCAAAAGCAGTGTAGTGGACAGCACATTCCAGGGGCCAGTTTATGGCAGGGCCCCTCTCTGACCACAATAGTGGACAAAGGTTTGCTACATTTTGATTGGATTTTGGTTGACTAACACAAGCAAACTGTCCAACGCCATGAAAATGCCAGGACAACATCCAGACACCTATTAGATGGCAAGAAGAAGACATTTGGTACTTTGGAAGGACAGGACTTCCTATTGGTCAAAATGCAGTTTCTGCCCTTCACCCACCAACAGACTAATTCCTCAGGTTTTGGTCTGTGACCGCCATAAAAATTCCTTAGGACCTTTGGATGCAGCAGCAATGGGTGAAACAAAAAAGAGGGATCACAGAGTTCCATCCAAATCCATTCATAACTATGTTCTCAAACCTTAAAGGTCCCGTTCTTCGTGATCCCATGTTTTAAACTTTAGTTAGTGTGTAATGTTGTTGTTAGAGTATAAATAATATCTGTAAAATTTAAAAGCTCAAAGTTCAATGCCAAGCGAGATATTTTATTTAACAGATTTCACCTACAAAAAAACGACCCGTTTGGACTACACCCCTCTAGTTACGGATGGGTGTTTTCCGCAAATATCACATTCGAATATTTGAGCTCACAAAAAACGAATATTCGAATATACGTTTATTTAAATTAAGTTTAATGAGACCGACGTTATTTTTCAGCAACATTTATTGTTTCCGTCATTTTTAACAAGCTTACACACAATAAGCTTGAACATTACACATCGTGTTTTGTAGCTGAAAACCTTTAACAATGCGTGCAAACAAAGAAAAGTACAGATTAAAAGCAAAAAAAAAAAAAAAAGTTAAAGAAAAAACTTAAAGCAGCCTGCAGCAATTAGGCTATTGTAGAACGTAGCCTACACTTAACTTTGAAACTTTTAAACTGTCAGCAAATCTTTTTTGCTTTTTTTCTATTGTTTTACATGTTCTTGTTAAGAAACACGGGCATGTAAACATGATCGGGGGAAAGTCGGCTCCTTAGTCTGTTAACAATAAGCCTGGGCGCGGAGAAAACGCGCTCTGACAGCACAGACGGGCGGGACTCACAAATAATGGTGTGCTAAGCGAAAAAGTTTTGTGAAGCGCCTCGTGTTTTCGTTTCATCACTGAATGGGATCCTCAACTGGTGGAATACATGGCTACAGCAAGAACTGTTCCCACTCGTCTCGGCTGGACTCTCTGTAATCATCACTGAAGAACTGGCTCAGCCTTTTCCGACGAGTGGGCATTGCATCCTCTTCATCGTTGGTGACGGCGGCTGCATCCGCACCACTCGTATCAAGGAAAATGTTCAGATAATGTTCAAAAAAGTTTTTTTTTCTTACTTCTCTTATGTTTTCATCGAGAAACCTGAGATGTTTGTGCTGAGGGTCTAGGGCAGACGCGAGAGGAGGAGTTTTCACTGAATTCTCCAAGTTAGCGGTGTTTATTCGTTGCTTGAGAGATGCCGCAACAATGTTCTTGAATTCGGTCACTTTCTGTGATTCTCCACGGCATATTAGAAGTACTGTAGAAGACCGCAGTTCTTAGGGGCCGTTCACATATCGCGTCTTTTGCGCGCTCAAGTTCGTTATTTCCAATGTAGGCGCACGTTATGCGCGTTCATAATGCAAGCGACACGGTCGCGATGTGCACGGGGTGCGACGCGCCCGTTTTTTCCAGGCGCGGCCGCACCGCATCGAGTTAAAAACCTCTCAACTTTTCAGAATGCCGCAAGCGCACTGCAGGTCATGTGACAAGAACTAAACATTCAGCTTCATCCTCTCCCATAACAACATTGAAAGCTCAGCCAAGATGAAGGAACAGCTGATCATAGATGTATATGGATTGCCATTTTGAAATAAATTTAGTAGCAGAGCTACTGAAAGCGATTTTTTGTGCTGCAAATCCATTTATCCTTTGCTGAAATTTCTGCGTCTTCATGGAAAGAATGCGTCATTGTTGCTTAGCAACGGCAGACGCCTCAGGAGCGCTTCTTCCCAAGCACTTTGGAGAAGGAGAAAGCGGCGCGCCTAGCGTTTTCCACGCGTTTTTAGGCGCGATATGTGAACGGCCCCTTATTCATTCATGAATTATTTTTTGCTTGCATACATCTTCAAATATGCCGTGGAGAATCACAGAGAGTGACCAAATTAGGTTTTATTGTGAACTTTTTTTTTTTTTGGCGAAATTCGCAAATTTTTATTTATCGAATAATTAGAGCAGAATGAATATTCGAATGTTCGACTATCCGTGCACACCCCTACCTCTAGTTCCTGCAGTAATGACGTCATTAAAACAGTTTTTTGACTAACCTCCGCCCACATGAATACACAAACAGGGGGGCGTGGTCTTGTTGCGTTCCGACGTAGAAGAGGAAGAGCTGCGTTGTTCAACACCCAACATAATCTCTTGCATTTAATGTATCTTATGCACTTTAGTCTAATTTCATTTATGAAAGTAGTTGTTGATTACTCTTGTCTATCTTTTTAATACAATTTATTGTATTACACTTGTGTCTTCCTTGTGTTGATAATACAGAAGTGTTTCTACAAGTTAGAGTTCCCAATAAACTTTCTTATTTGATGTACTCATAACCACACCTTAAGTGACACGTGATCCAAATATCATAACGTTATTGGTGATGTGAGTACCCATCACTACACTATTTTGCCTCCCTAGGTTATCGAAAGCGAATATCACTACAGCAGCAATGATGTGAAATATTTTTACTTTTCAAAATAACTACTTTCTATTTGAATATATTTTAAAATGTAATTTCTTTCTGTGATCAAAGCTGAATTTTCAGCATAATTACTCCAGTCGTCAGTGTCACATGATCCTTTAGAAATCATTCTAATATTCTGATTTGATGCCCAAGAAACATTTCTGATTATTATTATTATTATTATCATCATCATCAATATATTTAAAACAGTTGAGTTATTTTTTTTAAAAATCAGAATTCTTTGATGAATAGAAAGATCCAAAGATCAGTATTTATCTGAAATAAAAAGCTTTTGCAACATTATACACTACACCATTCAAAAGCTTAGAGTCAGTATATATATATGTATTGGGGTGAAGAAATTATAGAAATTAATACTTTTGGCAAGGATGCTTTAAATTGATAAAAAAAAATTAAACGTTTTTAATGTTACAAAATATTTCTATTTCAGATTAGTGCTTAAATTAAATATTAAATAATTAAATATAAACTTGTCTTTTGCACTTATATATTGTTGCTCTTTTATTAGTTTTGACTGCTTTTATTGTCCTCCTCATTTGTAAATCGCTTTGGATAAAAGCATCTGCTAAATGACTAAATGTAAATGCTTTTCTTCTGAACTTTCTATTCATCAAATAAACATGAACAATTTATACTCGGCTCTTTTCAACATAACAATAATAAATGTTTTATTGAGCAGCAAATCAGCATATTAGAATGATTTCTGAAGGATCATGTGACACTGAAGAGTGGAGTAATGATGCTGAAAATACAGCTTTAACATCACAGGAATAAATTACATTTTAAAATATATTCAAATAGAAAAGTTATTTTAAATAGTTAAAATATTTCACAATATTACTGCTTTTGCTGTATTTTGGATCAAATAAATGCAGGCTTGGTCAGCAATAAAGACTTCTTTAAAAAACATTAAAGATCTTACTGTTCAAAAACGTTGACTAGTAGTGGTGGTGGTAGGTAAAAAAAATAATATATATATATATATATATATATATTCATTTCATTTCACTGACGCTTTAATCCATAGCGACTTACAATTGCTATATATGTCAGAGGCCGCACGCCTCTGGAGCAACTAGGGGTTAAGTGTCTTGCTCAGGGACACATTGGTGTCTCACAGTGGATTCAAACCCGGGTCTCTCACACCAAAGGCATGTGTTTTATCCACTGCGCTAACACCACCCCTCTGTATATATATATATATATATATATATATATATATATATATATATATATATATATATATATATATATATATATACACACACACACACACACACACACACACATATAAATATATATATATATATATATATATATATATATATATATATATATACACATATAAATAATGTATAATGTATATATATATATCAATAAAAAAGTAAGCAAAGAACCATTGCGCATTTTACAGCAAAAAAAGTTTGAATATGTGTTTTTGTCACCAGCAATACAGTATGTTGCTCAGTTTTGTTAAGCTCCGATTTAAAGAAAGTTTTAATGAGTTTCTTCTGTTGTCCTGTGGAAAAAAAATTAATAAATTAATTAATCAGAAAGTATCGTGCTGTTGCACAAAGATGCATCCAATTGAAACGCATTAGTTAAAAAAAAAAACTTGCTGCAATCACGAAAATAACGAAATAAACGTGTCCCTGCCACGGCATTCCATAGCCTAGGACCCAGCAAAGGCATAAAATACATGGGCTGAATCACAACCAGATGACAATTTGCAGGACACTTTCTACTGTGACCTTGTTGATCTCAGTGGTCAGAAGGGTGAGATTTTCACAACACTAAAATTTAAAAATGGAAATGGCCAACTGAAAGTAAAAGTTGATATGGGCACCAAATGTAATACCGTATCCAAACGAATGCTGAATACTACCATCCCCACACTCTAAAAAATGCGGGGGTTTTCAACCCAACTTTGGGTCAAATATGGACTAACCAACTCTTGGGTTAAAAATTTAATTACACAATTTAACCCAACAGCTGGGTTAGTCCATATTTGACCCAAAGTTGGGTTGAAACAACCCAGCATTTTTTAGAGTGTCAACAACAGAGAAAGTCAATCTTATGGCTTATGGAGGAGAGAAAATTGACCCTGAAGAAACCACATTGTTGTAGTGCAACAGTGGGGAATTTAAATTCCATGTAGTGGATTGCTATGTAAAAC
This sequence comes from Carassius carassius, assembly GCF_963082965.1. NCBI lineage: Eukaryota > Metazoa > Chordata > Actinopteri > Cypriniformes > Cyprinidae > Carassius > Carassius carassius. The sequence goes on along the minus strand of NC_081775.1, from coordinate 6,893,689 downwards.
CCCTTCTCGGCCTGCAGGACAGCATTGGTATGGGACTCATTTAGCTGGGACCTGATGTGCACATGCTACATCATAAAGCACAAGAGGTATGTGAAGGCAGGGATCTTTTTGATGTCATTGGCAGCTTGCCAGTTGTGTATCATATGAGACTGGATACTACAGTGACCCCTGTAGTCTGTGCACCCCTAAAAAATCAATAGCCATTAAGGTAAAAGTCAAAGCAGAGCTGGACCACATGACTGAGCTGGGAGTGATAACACCTGTAACCGAGCCAAACCATAGTGGGTATCAGCCATGGGTGCAGCCAATAAAAAAGATGGCTCAGTGAGGATTTGCATAGATCCAGTTCATCTTAACAAAGCCCTCCTTTAGACCATGGCATCCACTAAAAACAATTGAAAAGATAATTGCAGATATGCCTGGTGCCAAGGTGTTTACCATTTTGGATGCTAAATATGGCTTCTGGTAAATCCCCCTTGATGAAGCTTCATCCAAATTAACCACATTTAGGTCCCCGTTTGGCCATTACAGGTTCTTGAGGATGCCATATGGAATCTCAACAGGCAGTGAGGTTTTTCTGAGATCAATGGAGCAACCGTTTGCTAGACTGCCTTGTGAAATTGTATTTGACGATATTCTCATCTGTGGCTGGACGCATTAGGAACACAATGATCACAGCAGTTACAGAACAAAATTTGTGCCATTAACATGAAACTCAGCCCTGACAAATGCAAGTTGAGAGTCAATTCGGTCCAATAAGTTGGTCACCTACAGTCAATGTATTAATAACCCGCACCCGACCGACTTTTTCATTTAAACCGCCTGCAACTCGGGCCGCAAAAAAAATTAAAATAAAATATTGTACCAGACCCGCTTCCTGACCCGCATTTTAAAAAAGCAGTAAATGCTAATCGTAGCATCATTGGGCCATAGGAATGTAGGCAAAACTAACTAGGCAAAAAAAAAAAAACACTACAAAATAATTTTGTCAAGAATTATAAAAAAAAATCGTCAGTAAGCTCATAATTTGTACTAACCTAGTCTAGTCTGGCTAATGTCTATTTGTATGTTTCTGCAAGGTCAGCAGACATTGAGGCTCGGGTTTGTTCCTATCAGAGCTAGTGAGCGTAGAGCGCATTTCTGAATATCCCGATCTGCTCGCTCATTCCGTGGGGTCTCGCTCAACCCAGAATGGCCTGCTGATTCGAAAATATGCAAGGGGTCATTTAATTGTTTAGTAATAAACTGGTGCTTTCTGTGTCGCTGCTAAGATGAAGTTGACGATGCAGACTCGCCATGAACGCCAGAGAGAAATGCACATTTCATATGGATTACATCATCAGAGAGTAGCCCATTTATTTTGGTTTGAATATTTTAGTTTAAAAGAAGACATTTCAAGCTTTCCGTAATATATATCCTATATTTCTCAAATCTGTGAGGCACACGCTGAGTTTAGTTCACATGCAATGCAAGTGATCGTGCCGGCGCCTTATTACATTGTCTGCTAAGCTATATATTTGCTTCTTATTTATTAAATACGGGCAACTGATTGATAAAACACTGATCAAAATTAAGATACAATTTATACAAAACGAAAATCTTTTAAAAAGAGTTTTCTATCAAACAAAACCCAAAGAAGTCGTCAAAATCATGTACCGCGTTTCCACCAAAATTACCCGGAACATTTTTACCAGGAACTTGTTTCCCCAGGAACTTTTTCCCCCCAGACCTGTTGCTTTCTGCGTTTCCACCACGGTGTAAAGTACCGAGAAGATTAGGCAAATAGACTGGTGACGTAGGTCTGCGCGCGTTTCTCAATACTATAGTACACTGATTTTGGACGTGCATCCTCGGTAGTTCAGACTTTGCGCATTCGACTCGGGAGTGTGATGTCCGCGACGACGCAAATCTGGTAAATCTGCAAACAGCAGCGTACTTGATAACTTCAGTCAGCTCGCCTTGGCTACTGCTATTTTCCTCACTATATATTTACAATAGGGCTTGGGCGCCGCGTTGCATTCTGGGACGTGGCGGCCATGTTGATGGCATCGCGAATGTAAACATAGAGCAAGTTGAATGAGAAGAAGCAGAGTTGGTAGAAAGAAAAAAGATGTTTAAATCACGGAAAGGTTGTGGGATTTATAAGGATAAACTAAATAGGGATGCCAGAGACCGGTATGTGGACAAAATCGGCACTATTAACGGTTTGGATCCATATGAAATTCCCAACAAAGAGTGGAGTACCGACGACGACTTGCTGCCACACTTTTGCATTAAAGATATCCCCGTCTACCTTGTTTGTCATTGGAGTCTCATGTGCAGTTCGAAAATGGATGGGTTCAGGAGTTGCAGATCATAGAACCGGCAAACAGTTTACAGTAATACAGTAATCTGGACAAAGGTAAGCTGCGCTCTACCTAGCTGCTGGTTTATTAACTGTTAGTGCTAACAACCATTCACACATGGACTTTTAACTATGTGTTTCAAAAGTGTAGTTAGTAGCTGTCAACCCTCCCATTTTTTTCCGGGGTTCTCAGGTATTTGATCTCTTTTCCCGCTGTCTTGCCGTTTTATTATTTTCCTGTAAAATATCCCCTTAGCCCCTCCATCGGACCTGTCAAGTCTCTGTGCTGTTGTCCTGTTACTACTCCTTGCCCTTCCAGCGAACAGATGTTTTCAAAGCATCGTTTTGCTTACTTGAAAGCAACCTTAGCGTGATTTTGGGCTTTTTAAGATAACAGCGTGGTTGTTGAGAGAGCACGATTTCACGCCAATCTGTAAGCAAAGTCATGTCAGACCTAGCTTCACAAATCGCTTAACGTTAGTTAATGCAGCAGTTTTGTAGTACGGATTTCTGCTGTCAGCAGAGGGATAGCAACAGAAAGATGAATGTTGAAATTTCCCGTATTTTGCATGAGTAACCCAGGAAATTCCCCTTATTTTCAATGTTCAATGTTGATTTAAGCTATATAAATGAATTTTCAGATGTTATGGTCTCCGTGGTCGTGCCTCCAAGCAGGAAAGCGGTGGAAAGTTAATCCATTCTCGTTTTATTTGCCCCATGGCGATTATATTTTGCGCTGTTACACCTCACAATACAGCAACGGTTTACCATGGTTGAAACAGATTTTTAATTAATCAAATTAAGACACACGGATGAGAGGGAGTACGTCTAAACACTGCGCAGTAGTCCAAGTAGCAGAAAAGGAGGCCATCAACACGGCGGCCACGCCGAGTAATGACGTCACGACGCCCAAGCCCTATAAAACGAAATAGGATATTAGGAAATACCACTGCCTCCTTTCGTTTTTATTTAAACATAATAACAGCTGCAGAAATGTACTTAGTTCAGGGATTTCTGTATTACAATTAAAACGAAGTATTATATAAATTTGCCTTTTTTATTTTCATTTTAACATATAGATAAATTGAATACAGACCAAAGATAACCTGTTAGATTTACCCAAAACGAATTATATCTTATGTTTAACCACTAAAGAGACCTCAGAGCCAGCGGCACATATCAGAAGGTCTAGCCGAGTTGAGAGTGCTCTCGGCGGATACATGAGGACTGAGCTCCCGCTGATCGCGTGGAGCTCACCGTCTCCGAGATCGGCGAAAAACATTTTTAAATAGGCGCTCGCTTTTTAAATAAACCACAGATTTGAGTTTTAAACAACTACATTCTCGCCTGAAATACTTTTAAAATTACATTTCATGACATAATAACAGTAATATTTTGAAAATGATCCGAATAAATGGTGGTTGAACTCAACCAATGCAGCGTGAACTCAACCAATCAGGATGTTTAGCGCCCAAGTCCCGCCCCCGAAAGTTCCGGAACTTTGAAAAAGTACTACCTCGCCAGCAGGGACTTTCTAAGGGGCATTTTTTTACCCTGAACTTTATTTAGTTCCTGGTTCCTGCGGTGGAAACACACCGAATACCAGGCCAAAGTCCCTAGTTCCTGGGTAAAGGTTCCTGCGGTGGAAACGGGGCAATGTTTTACCAAAAACAGTGACATTGCTCCCCATGCAGTCTTCTTTGCCGCCTCCATCTCTACGTGCAGACTGAGCTTGTGCGTCATCTTCATGCCAGTTTTTCAGCCAATAAAGTGTAGGCCAATGTATTTCCAAAATTTGTCTAGTACTATATAAATTACAAAGGTTTAATTGGCATTTTTATTTCAAACGACCCGACCAACCGTTACCCAAATATCATTAAAAATATTTTTGGATGACTCGTAACCGCAGGTAACCGTGGGTGACCGCAGGCACCCACTTATTTCGGATCAACCCACGGCATCACTGGTCCCCTAATAACTGCTGATGGTGTCAAACCTAACCCTGAAAAACTAAAGCTGTTTGTGACATGCTAATATCTCAGGACAAACATGCTCTTAGGCATGACAAATTACCTATCAAAATTCATCTCCAGTACAGTGACATCACTGGTCCTTTGAGACAGATGATTTATCGGGATGTGGAGTGGTGCTGGCATGAGACTTATAAAAATTTGGATTTTGCAAGACTGAAACAAGCTTTGACAAATCCCCCAGTTTTGCAGTATTTCGATATATGTCCATAGTGGTCCTCTCAGCAGACGCCTCTCAACATGGCCTTCGTACAGTATGCTTATAGCAAGGATGGCCTGTAGCATTTGCATCATGAGCCCTCATCCCTACTGAATCACGTTACACTCAGATCAAAAAAGAAATGTTGCTTCTCATGTTTGCGACAAAATAATTCCATGATTTTATCTACGGCTGCCCAGTCATTTTAGAAACTGATCTCCAGCCCTTGATAACCATAACAAGGAAGCCACTCCTCACTGCCTCACCCCGCTTACAGGGTATGATGATGAAACTGCTTTGTTACCATCTGGATGTGTCGTAGATTTTTCTTAAATCTAACTAAGTCCTATCTCATCTGACCTAAATCTACTGGGGCCGTCTCCAATCGACGATCTCCCTGGGCCGTCTCCAATCGACGATCCCTAACGTCTCCAATCAACACTTGATAAATACTTATTTATCTAAACTATCTCACCTGCTGCGCAGCAGAAAATGACAGACAGACTTCAGCAAATGTCCTTTGAGTTCTTTATTTACGGCCGGGAGAGTACTCGAGCAATTCTCAGAGAATCTCTCTCCAGAAAAAGAATACATCAGGTTTTATAGGACAAATACAGACACACCAAAATAAACTCAGCATGACTAAAATCACTAACATAACTTCACCTTTTATCAATATGATTGGTTCAATTTATAAAGCAAGCCCCTCCCTTCTTTACCCTCTGTTTCTGGCATATGCAAAATCATCAAAAAACATTGTACAGGGTTAACAGTCAGTTGATTACTCAATATATATCATGACATAATGCAGGCTAAAAACGAAAGGTTAGTAAGACCTGTTCCGAAAAGAAGAAGTAGAATTTAGTTTGTTATTTTTGTTAGACCTAGAGGAGGAAGTTAGGTAAGTGTTTGTCATAATGTTAGACTGAAAAGAGAAGTCAGGTTAAAAGTTTAACAAGTTGAATTAAGGTTAGAAGTTTAACACAGGTTAGATTCAGAAAAAATAGTTTACTATCTTATTTATTAAAAATCCACCACAGATGTTATCTTCAAACGTGGCAAGGAGCTGTCTGTGGCTGATGCCTTGTCCTGAGCCCACCTCTCCACATCTGACCCACAACTCACAGATTGCCTACTGGAGGTCATTACCAATGTTGAGAGTAGTGCATTACAAAAGTAATGCATTACAGTAACTGATTACTTATTGCTGTAATGCAGTAGTGTAACTAAATGACAGCTTCTGATATATTTGTTTAGCGATTTATTTCATTCATCTCCCTCTTGTTGGTGGAACTTTGTGTTGTGTGACGTAGTCCAGTGAAGGCGGGTTTAGGGGGCGGGATTTACAGGAGTGTCGTGAGGGGCATGATGGCATGATGCGGGATGATTTCAGCATATGGCATTAGAATTTACATATAGTCCTGTTTTGTCTAATATGAATAGCAGAGGTGTCAAGTAACGAAGTACAAATACTTCGTTACATTACTTAAGTAGAAATTTTGGGTATCTGTACTTTACTTGAGTAATTATTTTTCAGGCGACTTTTTACTTCTACTCCTCACATTTTCACGCAAGTATCTATACATTCTACTGCTTACATTTTAAAAATAGCTTCGTTACTGCTATTTCATTTCGGCTTGTTTACATTCTGGCTTGTCATCATTAAAAAAAAACACCTATCCAGATAAATCGCGCCATCCGGATGGAGTGAATTTGATTGTGGTTGGAAGAGAAGTATAAACATGCCATTCCGACACCCTATTGGTTTGTACGCGATCCATCGAACTTGCACATGACACAAATCACATCACACTCCAGCAAGGACATAGCCAGTGTTGGGTTCGTTTAGCAAAAAATGTATTTCTTAAAAGTAGGGTTGGGTATGGAACCGGTATGCACCGAACCGAAAAAGAGGAAGCAGATTTCGGTGCCTTATAAATGCCTGAGCGATCGATTGAAATTTGTCCTGGTTCTCTGAAATGTTCACAAGAATCACGGTTATTTATATATTTTGCTGTAGTGTGTCAGTATAAAATATCAGTTTACATTTCCAAACATTCATTTTGCCGTTGTCAGACTGCTTGTGCATTCAAAATCGCACTAGATTATTGTTAAAATGAATGGCAAACTGATATTTCCTACTGACACACTACAGCAAAAGATATAAATAACTGGCTTAAAACCCTTTTTTGGGGTGAAAATACTAATGTGCCTAAGACTTTTGCACAGTACTGTACTTTACAAACGAAATTGTTGCTACTTTATAAAGAATGACCATACAGTAATTCACAGAGCTGATTAAAGACAGTGACAGACAGCACTCATCTTAACTAAATATCAGAGTGATTGACAGGGATACAGTAGAAACATTATGTGTGGTTTTGTATTAAATAATGACCCAGATTGTGAAATACATTTATTAGCCTTAGAGTTAGGAAAGCTTGGGAAATGAGAGCATCCAAGGAGAAAGCTATGGATGTATTTTAAATATTTGTAATGTTCTTTAATGTTTAATGTAATGTTCTCTTGTTCTTTTTTTTTTGTGGTTCTTTTTTTTTTTAAGTATTGGTTCAGGCACCATTTAGGCACCAGTACCGTTTTAAAAGTATCGAAATGGCACTGGACCCTACTTAAAAGTTATTATTTCTCACTACTGGCTCATTTACCAAATGGGTGCTTTCTCTTCGTCCTCCACAAATGAAGCTACGGTAGGTAGTTCGGTAGCGAGACATTTGAATAAATTATCGTTTGCGATTGACGACGCGATTGACAATGTTGTGATAACTAGGCTATACCAACTTTATAACTTGTTAACCCCCCCCCCCCCCACACACACACACACACTGGACATAGCAGACGTATGTACTGAATACAGGAAGCTATTTGAGGAGGTGGGGTAGTGCACAATAGGCCCCTGTGGTGCAGCCTAAGCTTTTGTTCTTAATGGCATTTTTTTCCTTACATTACTTTTACTTTTATACTTTAAGTAGTTTTTTTAAACCAGTACTTTTACACTTTTATTTGACTAAAAATCTTGAGTTGATACTTCAACTTCTACAAAAGTCTTTTTAAACCCTAATATCTATACTTCTACTTGATTAATGAATGCCAATACTTTTGACACCACTGATGAATAGACCCAAGCTATTCACAGATATAGCTAGATTAACAACTTTACCTCTACCATACTTTTAACAGACTTGGATTGTTTGTGATTCTGGCTGTCATCCTTTCTTGCATTGTCTTGAGCCTTCACTTTGCCAATTATAAGCTATATTGTTAGTAGCTTGGATAGCCAACAGTCATTATGGTACACCATATCTATTTGATGTAAAGTGACTTCAGAATGTTAAGTTCTACTTCTGTAGTTATTTTGGTGAAAGTAACTCAAAAGTAATACAGGAGTCATGCAACGCATTAAAATTCTGAGACAGTAATATTGTAAGGTAAGGAATTACTTTTAAATGACAGTAACAAGTAATCATAATGTATTAAGGTTTGGAAGTAACTTGCACAACACTGGTCATGACTGCCCTTATGAAAAATAAGTTTATTCAAGTGTGCTATTAGTATACTTCTTTTAAACTAAAATTAGGAAAGTATGCTTTTAGTTTACTTTTTTTGTACTTCTCAGAAATGGGCTTTATGTACTCATCAGAAATCTACTTAAAATGACATTTAAGTATACTTGACTTATACTTACAAAAAGTCTAAATATATTTAAGCTATACTTGTGCTCCTAGAATCCGTGTTTTCATTGTTATATGGTAGAGGGCGCTAGAACACATCTTTCGTACAGAATTTCCAAAAAAATAACACAAATGAAGAAGAAAAAGAAACAACAGATAATAACACGTCATCTAACATGATCATCTGACAGGAAACAGCATCAAAACTGTAACATTATGGAATAAAATGACAGATGAAGAGGTAATAATTACAGTCAAGCTTTGGGGTGTTGATCGACTCCATGTACAGTATGTTTTGATTACATTCTGAAACCAATTCATAGTCTTTGGTGTACATTGATATTGACACTGAAATCTCTTGTTGTGCACCCAGCAATGAATTCAAACCTCATCAGGTGAAAGAACCACTGCAGCTGCATGAAATCCTTGATCTTCCCTGGTCTTTCACAGCTGCTGACTTATTTGACTGGCATGGAAAAACACATTTAGTCCTTGTAGATTTCTTCTCTGGCTAGTTCTAACTGGACTGCCTTTCTGACATGAAAATCAGCACAGTCATTGCGAAGTTGAAAATATTTTTTTCAGTACATGGTACTCTGCACACTCTAATGCCTGATAACACTACTCTATTTGTGTGCAAGGATTTTGGATATTTTACACACACGGGACATTAGGCTTTGGAAAAAATGGGGGAAAAAAATTTGTTTTGTTTTTTTGTTAGTTTGTTTTTTGACGCAAATGTAATGTATTCTGAAGCAATAGTCTCATAGGTACTCTATCAGGTATTACTTTAATCAGCATATTTGTGCATATTTGTGATATTTGTGTAATTGTTACACTTTTTAACTTTATGAAGGACAATATTTTCCTAACCTGATTAAATGTACATGTCAACATTTATATAATTTCTTAAATTTGATCAATACATTAAGTTAAAATAATAAGACTGTATATGGTTGTTACTATTAAAATTAAATCAGTATCAACAAACTCCATCTTTCCACTGCACGGGAAACACAGAAGCTGTATCGAAGGTGACATTTAAGAGTATTTTATTTTTGGATTAATGCGTATTGGAGACACAAACAGTTTAAAAGGATTCAGTTCGATTTGGTGAACTGGTTCAAAAAGATCCGGTTACATCGAATGATTCGTTCGCGAAACCGGATATCACAAACTGCTTTGTTTTGAACTCTCTCACAGCAGACACGGAAGAGAAGACAATGCTGAATAAAGTCGTAGTTTTTTCTATATTTTTGGACCAAAATTTATTTTCGATGCTTCAAAAAATTCTAACTGACCCTCTGATGTCACATGGATTACTTTGATGATGTTTTTCTTACCTCTCTGAACATGGACAGTAGACCATACACACAGTTTCAATGGAGGGACTGAGAGCTCTTGGACTAAATCTAAAATATCTTAAACTGTGTTCCGAAGATAAACGGAGGTCTCACTGGTTTGGAACGACATGAGGGTGAGTTATTAATTACATAATTTTTATTATTGGGTGAACTAACCGTTTAATTCCTTAATGAAGAAAAAGAAGCAGAAGTAGCAGTGATCCTTCACGTCAGGAAAGCTGTTACGTGAGGTATGACAGCATTCAATGATGATGATATGTTAAGTATAATAGGATTATGGTCAAAAAAACTGTGATCACATATCTCAATATACCCCATAGGGAACCCATGATATGTTATAATATCAATGTGGCCATGTATATGAGTAGGTCCTTTGATAAGCTACATTTAATCAAACATATCTGTTAGGCTAATTAAATCTTTTGAAGTGCAGCACAGGAGAACATTAAAATCCACAATAATCCCACCCCCCCAAGAAGTCTGAGAAATTAGTCAGAAATTCTTTGTATGGCTTTGGAGGCCTATAGTCCACTGAATAATGGAATATCAGAGCCTAACACAAGCAACTGCAGTTCAAAACTGTTATATGTACAGTAGCTCTTTGTATAGTCAGACATTGAAAACAATCTTTAAAAATGTAATCCTAAACGTCACCCTGTTTTACAGAACAGGTGGATTTAAAAAAAATTACAATTGGGTGGTAAGAGCTTAGAGGAAGGAGTTAAATCTCCTTTGGGAAGCCACGTTTCCATGATAAATAGAAAAGCCGAGGCTCTGGAAATGAAGTACTTAAGAATAAAAGTCTTATTTACCACAGACCTCACATTGACCAAAGCCATCTTTATCTGGACTAAAGGTCCTTGCACACTGAGTCAAAAATTTTAGTACGCGTTTTTTCATGTTCGTCATTCTAAAAATTTGTCATGCACAGAAACCTTGCACACTGACTGCAAAGCATATTAATTCATCCGTTGTGAAAAACAAAATAGCAAAACAATAGTAAATGGAGTCTTCAAGCAGTGAGGATGATTTTGTGTTTCTCTCACAAAAGATCCCTTATTCTTTAAAAGAGAAAAAGACAGGAATTATAGGGTCCATCCAAGATCCCTTATTCTTATAAAGAGAAAAAGACAGGAATTATAGGGTCAATCCAATCCTGATATATATATAGCAGTGGCGGCTGGTGAAAATTATGTTAGGTGGGGCTGTCATATTCGGTTATTTTAAATAGCTTGGCCTTGGTAACCATGGGACACCAGGTCTTATAGCATTGTGGCTCCCAGGTTGTGGAATGCTTTTGCTCAAGACGTCTGTCAAGCATTCACCCTTTTCTCCTTCAAAACCTTTTTTTTTTGTCTGAATATTACTCTTTAGCTCAGAATCTTTAAATTTTACCTTATTATTAATGTTTATGTTACTTGCTTGAATCTTTAACCTAACTTTTGTAACTGAACTCTGTATATTTATATCTGCCCTTGGTATGTCTATCTTTGATGTTGAGGTTTATTTAGTTCAATTCCTTAACCTAGGCCTATATTGTAAAGCGACTTTGTTGGAAAGGCTATATAAATAAAAAAATCCTATTATAATTAATAACCACCCAGGATACCAGTGCTCTGTGAAAAGTAATTATTTAATGCCAATATTAAAAGGTTGAGGCATTTTTGCACAAAAACAAACATATTGCACAAACTTTCTATTTGCATTTGAAATTTAACTCAAACAAAATACTTAGTCATTAATTAGCTGATTAAATACAACTATTACCTGCAACAATTTTGAGTGATTTCAAACAAATGTTCCACAAAATGTACAGTAAATAAACATAATAAACTCGATACTTTAGTAGTGGCTCGCGCCCATTGCTCGCGCCTCGCGGCCGCGCGCAGTTTGGGGCGCTAGGCGAAGCGCCCATAGCTGACTAGATTTTAGCTCGCTGATTGGCTACAGTTTATGTCAAACATTTATATCTAAAATCAGCAATTGGCTAAACTGCTCCAAAGACCCGCCTTTCTGGGGCGCTTTCTCCAGCGCCCCAGAGCTGATCACGTGTACAGATCTAGACGGGACGTGTAGAAAAACAAACATTTTGAATTTCTATAATATTTTTCAAATATACTAGCTGCATTTACTATCTCAAACACACAAATATTGATAATTTTATATATGATTTATTTATGTATTTACATGTATTTGACTGCAGTCTATGGTATATGCTCATGGGGGGGCGGCGCCCTAGCGCCCTCTATTGGCCAGCCGCCCCTGATATATAGAGAGGAAGGAGAGTTCCTCCTCCTTTTTAAGGAGCAGCAGGATTATCAGTGGTGATTCAAAGGTTACTTCAGGATGTCAGTGGCTCAGTTTGATGCTTTGCTAGCAATACTAGAGCCACATATTAAAAAGAAGACCATCAATTTCTGTGAACTCAGTGAGAAAGGATCTTTACAGTGCTTTGTGCTGCGAGATGAAGTAGATGAACTATCTATAAGTGGATGACAATCACCATACTGGATTTTGGCGTTCACTTGTACGGTGGCTCTGAATTGTCAAAACGCATCTCAAAATGCTTGCTACGGATTCATAAAACACAGAAAAAAAAATCTGTTTTTAAATACCTCAGTATGTTGAGTTGACAGTGTGAACTCTTCAGTCCATCAGACAGAAGTTTCACTCCTGAAATCAGCAATTCATTGTTAAACAGATGCAGCTGTCTTAGTGAGGAGTTTGATAATTAGAGATGAAGCTGGTTGGTGAAGCTGGTACAGCATGGTCTTGCAGAGTCGAGTGTAAGTAGGCTAGCTGTCTGTATGCAAGCATTGTTTTTACTAGCATATTTCTATATTTAACAGATTACTGATGCAGAAACCATATGAGATTAAAACATGAATTGTTGCATATTTCTATATTTAACAGATTACTGATGCAGAAACCATATGAGATTAAAACATGAATTGTGGTTATTAATTTAACTCCTTCTGTTGACAGTAGAACTGATTGTATTATTATTGTAATGATTGTATTATTGATCCGTTATAAGTTTTGAAAAAAAAATGTAAAAATTCAAATCCGTGAAATGTTTCAAAAGATTTGTGTTCTGTTTCAAAGGATCTATGCTTAAAACAATTATAACCTTTTTTATCAATCTATTTCTCCAAGTAATGTAACTGCGCTTAAAACTATTAACATATCAGTGCTGTTGTTCCACTGAAAAAAAAACTTGATTGTCCACCTGTCCTGAATGTTCAAATCTTAAATTCTGAAAAATGTTTGAACTATTAAAGAAAATAAGTTGTCCCAAGATGACCACAAATGTAACCCTGCACCACAAAACTTGAGATTAAATAAGATGAATAAATAACCTTTCCATTGACGTATGGTTTATTAGGATCTGAAAATATTTGGCCAAGATACAACTATTTGAAAATCTGGAATCTGAGGGTGCAAAAAAATTAAAATACTGATAAAATCAATTTTGATCGCTTTTAGCTGCTATTAAGCCTCTCATAAAAAAAACACAACTTGATCCAAAAAAACTAGTTAATTATAGACCAATCTCGAATCTCCCTTTTCTGTCCAAGATACTAGAAAAGGTAGTATCCTCACAATTATATTCCTTCTTAGAGAAAAATGGTATCTGTGAGGATTTCCAGTCAGGATTTAGACTGTATCATAGTACTGAGACTGCTCTCCTTAGAGTTACAAATGACCTGCTCTTATCATCTGATCATGGTTGTATCTCTCTATTAGTGCTATTGGATCTTAGTGCTGGATTCGACCCTATTGACCACAACATTCTTTTGCATAGACTAGAACACTTTGTTGGCATTAATGGAAGTGCATTAGCATGGTTTAAATCGTACTTATATGACCGCCATCAATTCGTAGCAGTGAATGAAGAGGTATCATATTGATCACAAGTGCAGTATGGAGTACCTCAAGGCTTAGTACTAGGGCCGCTACTCTTCACGCTTTACATGTTACCCTTGGGAGATATCATCAGGAAACATGGTGTTAGCTTTCACTGTTATGCTGATGATGTTCAGCTCTATATTTCTTCGCAGCCAGATGAAACACACCAATTTGAAAGACTAATGGAATGCATAGTCGATATAAAAAACTGGATGACGAGTAATTTCTTACTGCTAAATTCTGAAAAAAAAAACAGAGGGGTTAATTATAGGACCTAAAAACTCTGCATGTAGTAACCTAGAACACTGTCTAAGACTTGATGGCTGCTCTGTCAATTCTTCGTCATCAATTAGGAACCTAGGTGTGCTATTTGATAGCAATCTTTCCTTAGAAAACAACGTTTATAGCACTTGTAAAACTGCATTTTTCCATCTCAAAAATATATCTAAATTACGGCCTATGCTCTCAGTCAATCAATCAATCAATCAATCAATCAATCAATCAAAATTTATTTGTATAGCACTTTCAACACCATAACAATGGACCAAAGTGCTTTACATGGTAAAAAATCATTATATAAGTCATTAAAAGTATAATCATAAAACATATCAAGCTAACAATTAGATAAAAGGATAAAAATACCATACACAGTAACTCAGGAAAACATACCAATCATACAGCAAAAGCCTTAGAAAAAAGGAAACTCTTCAATTGTCCTTTAAAACTACCCAAAGAGGGAGCCAATTTCAAAGACAACGGTAGCCCGTTCCATAACACAGGAGCTGCCACGGAGAATGCATGATCTCCTCAACCGTGATTGCGGAACAGACAACAACATATGCTTATTTGCTCTCAAAGAGCGAGAGGTTTTGTATGGGCTCAACATAGGGCATTACAATAGTCCAACCTCATAGAAATAAAACCATGAACAACGAATTCTAAATCTTTTTCTGGAAAGAATAGATTTCAGCTTGGAACTGATAAAAGGATCCTTTTATCAGCTTGCAACTGATAAAAGGATGATTTCACGACAGCATTTACTTGTCAATCAAAGCAAGGTTCTGTGTCAAAAATGACACCCAGGTTCCTAACATAACCATTTATACTGGGAGCAAAATCCTCACTCACAAACAGATTTCCCGTAGACTGTTTGTTTCCAAAAACTATAATCTGTTTTATTCTCATTTAATTGCAGAAAATTACTTGCAAGCCATACCTTCACTTAATTTAAGCATATGTTGAAGCTGTTCCATGCAGCACGCTTGTCCAAAGAAAAATATAATTGCAAATAATTTGCATAGATATGGTAATTAATATTGTGGCATGTAAAAACAGACCCAAGAGGCAACAAATACAGAGAAAAACATTCAATGTTCAATGTCAATGTTCAAATGCTACATTCAATTTCAAATGCAGAAATGTTAATCCATGCATTTATGACCTCAAGGTTAGATTATTGTGATACTTTATTGGGTGGTTGTTCTGCATGCTTAGTAAACAAACTACAGTTAGTCCAAAATGCAGTAGCAAGAGTTCTTACTAGAACCAGGAAGTAGGACCATATTAACTAAACTCTGGAATAACCTACCTAACATTGTTTTGGAGGCAGACACACTCTTGCAGTTTAAATCTATATTAAAGATCTCTTTAACCTGGCTTACACATAACACACTAATATGCTTCTAACATCCAAATCCGTTAAAAGATTTTTAGGCTGCACTGATTAGGTAAACCGAAACCGGGAACACTTCCAATAACCCCGATGTATTTACTACATCATTAGAAGAATGGCATCTACGTTAATTTGAGTCTGTTTCTCTCTTATTCATAGGTCATCGTAGCCACCAGATCCAGTCTGTATCCAGATCAGAGGGTCACTGCAGTCAACCGGATCCAGTACGTATCCAGACCAGATGGTGGATCGGCACCTAGAAAGGACCTCTACATCCCTGAAAGACAGCAGAGACCAGGACAACTAGAGCACCAGATACAGATCCCCTGTAAAGACCTTGTCTCAGACGACCACCTGGACAAGACCACAAAAACAGATGATTCTTCTGCACAATTTGAGTTTGCTGCAGCATGGAATTGAACTGGTGGTTTCGTCTTGTCAGAGGAGAACTGGCCTCCCCAACTGAGCCTGGTTTCTCCCAAGGTTTTTTCTCCATTCTGTCACCGATGGAGTTTCGGTTCCTTGACGCTGTCGCCTCTGGCTTGCTTAGTTGGGGTCACTTCATTTACAGCGATATCGTTGACTTGATTGTAAATGATTGCAAAGATACTATTTAAACTGAACTGAGATGATGACATCACTGAATTCAATGATGAACTGCCTTTAACTGTCATTTTGATTTTGGGACAGTGTTTTCTCTACTTCCTGTTGGCCTTCTGTAGCAAATTGTAGCTCCGTGTAGCTGTTTTTATTTTATTTTTTCTCTAGAATCTTTATCTTACTATCACTCTCTGTTTTTTAAAGTGGTAAAATATAACTTAATTCACACCATATTTCTGATATTATCGATCAAATCTTATCAGATTAACTTTGATCGTTCACTTTTATTTTATATCTGTGAGTGCAGTACACCTGCAAAGCGTTAGCACTCATTAGCTTGTCATTAGCGTTTTCATTCGAACCTATCGCTGTTTTCTTTTCTCCTCTCCCTCGCTCCAGTTTTTCACAAGTTCATCAAACAACCGCAGTAAGAATATTTCATCAAGCACGGTGAGTAATGGCTTCTCCCGTCATTGTTACTTGCACCTCTTGCCACATGTACAGTTTATCTATCTCTGTCGCTGATGAGGGATTCACATGTGATAAATGCAGGGAAATAGTTAGGCTGACAGAGAAGATTTCAGAATTAGACACACGCATCCAAACTTTAATTGAGGACAGTAAGAATGTTAGGGCTCTAGATACGGCTTTGGATGCGTCTAGCTCAGGGATTCCTGTACATTGTTCGGTTCCGGAAACAGAGCCCCAGCAGCAGGGCAACTGAGTGACGGTGAGGCAGCGTAGTCGTGGGTCAAAACACCGCTCTTCTGTTCCGATCAAAACATTAAACAGGTTCTCCCCACTCAGTGATGCACCCACTGAGAAACCTGATGAAAGTGCTCTAGTTATTGGTGATTCTATTGTACGGAACGTGAATATAGAGACACCAGCCACCATAGTCAAATGTTTACCGGGAGCAAGAGCGCCTGACATCTTGGCAAATTTAAAAGTGCTGGCTAATGCTAAACGTAAATACAGTAAGATTGTTATTCATGCCGGCGCTAATGATGTTCGACTTCGCCAGTCGGAGATCACTAAAAGTAACATTAAAGAGGTGTGTGAACTTGCAAGCACGATGTCAGACACTGTAATATGCTCTGGTCCCCTCCCTGCTTACCGTGGTGATGAGATGCATAGCAGATTGTCATCACTCAATGGCTGGATGTCTAAGTGGTGCCCACAGAATAACATAGGTTTCATAGACAATTGGATGAGCTTTTGGGGCAGACCTGACCTGTTTAAAAGAGATGGTCTTCATCCCTCCTGGGGTGGCGCCACTCTTCTCTCTAGAAATATGGCAAATAGTCTTAGTGTTTATACTTGACTAACTGGGGCCCAGGTCAGGAAGCAGACAGACTGGCTAAACCGACCGTCTGCTAGCTGCCTCCCGTCACAGAGGTCAGTTAATTCTCAGCACATAGAGACTTTTTCACCTAGATATCACACTATAGAGACTGTGTCTGTTCCCCGAACTAGAAAAAACAAAAAACGTCCAAACCAAGTTAAGATTAACAATTTAATTGAGGTTCAACAAATAAAAAACAGAAGCAATATGGATAAACAAATGATAAAGCTTGGCTTATTGAATATCAGATCCCTTTCTACGAAAACACTTTTTGTAAATAATATGATCACTGATCATAATATAGATGTACTCTGTTTGACAGAAACCTGGCTAAAACCTGATGATTACATTATTTTAAATGAGTCCACCCCCCAAGATTACTGTTATAAACATGAGCCACGTCTAAAAGGCAAAGGTGGAGGTGTTGCTTCAATTTATAACAACGTTTTCAGGATTTCTCAGAGGGCAGGCTACAAGTATAACTCGTTTGAAGTAATGGTGCTTCATATAACATTATCTAGAGAAACAAATGTTAATGATAAATCCCCTGTTATGTTTGTACTGGCTACTGTATACAGGCCACCAGGGCACCATACAGACTTTATTAAAGAGTTTGGTGATTTTACATCCGAGTTAGTTCTGGCTGCAGATAAAGTTTTAATAGTTGGTGATTTTAATATCCATGTTGATAAAGAAAACGATGCATTGGGATCAACATTTATAGACATTCTGAACTCTATTGGTGTTAGACAACACGTTTCAGGACCTACTCATTGTCGAAATCATACTCTAGATTTAATACTGTCACATGGAATTGATGTTGATGGTGTTGAAATTATTCAGCCAAGTGATGATATCTCAGATCATTATTTAGTTCTTTGCAAAATTCATATAGCCAAAATTGTAAATTCTACTTCTTGTTACAAGTATGGAAGAACCATCACTTCTAACACAAAAGACTGCTTTTTAAGTTATCTTCCTGATGTATCCAAATTCCTTAGCATATCCAAAACCTCAGAACAACTTGATGATGTAACAGAAACTATGGACTCTCTCTTTTCTAGCACTTTAAATAAAGTTGCTCCTTTACGCTTAAGGAAGGTTAAGGAAAACAGTTTGACACCATGGTATAATGAGCATACTCGCACCCTAAAGAGAGCAGCCCGAAAAATGGAGCGCAGCTGGAGGAAAACAAAACTAGAGGTATTTCGTATTGCTTGGCGGGAAAGTAACATATCCTACAGAAAAGCATTAAAAACTGCTAGATCCGATTACTTTTCTTCTCTTTTAGAAGAAAACAAACATAACCCCAGGTATTTATTCAATACAGTGGCTAAATTAACAAAAAATAAAGCCTCAACAAGTGTTGACATTTCCCAACACCACAGCAGTAATGACTTTATGAACTACTTTACTTCTAAAATCGATACTATTAGAGATAAAATTGCAACCATTCAGCCGTCAGCTACAGTATCACATCAGACAGTGCACTATAGACCCCCTTGAGGAACATTCCACTCACTCTCTACCATTGGAGAGGAAGAATTGTATAAACTTGTTAAATCATCTAAACCAACAACATGTATGTTAGACCCTATACCATCTAAGCTCCTAAAAGAGGTGCTTCCAGAAGTCATAGATCCTCTTCTGACTATTATTAATTCCTCATTATCATTAGGATATGTCCCCAAAACCTTCAAACTGGCTGTTATTAAGCCTTTCATCAAAAAACCACAACTTGACCCCAAAGAACTAGTTAATTATAGACCAATCTCGAATCTCCCTTTTCTGTCCAAGATACTAGAAAAGGTGGTATCCACACAATTATATTCCTTCTTAGAGAAAAATGGTATATGTGAGGATTTCCAGTCAGGATTTAGACCGTATCATAGTACTGAGACTGCTCTCCTTAGAGTTACAAATGATCTGCTCTTATCATCTGATCGTGGGTGTATCTCTCTATTAGTTTTATTGGATCTTAGTGCTGCGTTTGACACAATTGACCACAACATTCTTTTGCATAGACTTGAACACTTTGTTGGCATCAGTGGAAGTGCATTAGCATGGTTTAAATCGTACTTATATGACCGCCATCAGTTCGTAGCAGTGAATGAAGATGTATCCTATCGATCACAAGTGCAGTATGGAGTACCTCAAGGCTCAGTACTAGGGCCGCTACTCTTCACGCTTTATATGTTACCCTTGGGAGATATCATCAGGAAACATGGTGTTAGCTTTCACTGTTATGCTGATGATACTCAGCTCTATATTTCTTCACAGCCCGGTGAAACACACCAATTTGAAAAACTAATGGATTGCATAGTCGATATTAAAAACTGGATGACGAGTAATTTCTTACTGCTAAATTCTGAAAAAACAGAGGTGTTAATTATAGGACCTAAAAACTCTGCTTGTAATAACCTAGAATACTGTCTAAGACTTGATGGTTGCTCTGTCAATTCTTCGTCATCAGTTAGGAACCTAGGTGTGCTATTTGATCGCAATCTTTCCTTAGAAAGCCACGTTTCTAGCATTTGTAAAACTGCATTTTTCCATCTCGAAAATATATCTAAATTACGGCCTATGCTCTCAATGTCAAATGCAGAAATGTTAATCCATGCATTTATGACCTCAAGGTTAGATTATTGTAATGCTTTATTGGGTGGTTGTTCTGCACGCTTAGTAAACAAACTACAGCTAGTCCAAAATGCAGCAGCAAGAGTTCTTACTAGAACCAGGAAGTATGACCATATTAGCCCAGTCCTGTCAACACTGCACTGGCTCCCTATCAAGCATCGCATAGATTTTAAAATATTGCTTATTACTTATAAAGCCCTGAATGGTTTAGCACCTCAGTATTTGAATGAGCTCCTTTTACATTATAATCCTTTACGTCCGCTACGTTCTCAAAACTCAGGCAATTTGATAATACCTAGAATATCAAAATCAACTGCAGGCGGCAGATCCTTTTCTTATTTGGCGCCCAAACTCTGGAATAACCTACCTAACATTGTTCGGGAGGCAGACACACTCTTGCAGTTTAAATCTAGATTAAAAACCCATCTCTTTAACCTGGCATACACATAACATACTAATATGCTTTTATTATCCAAATCCGTTTAAGGATTTTTAGGCTGCATTAATTAGGTAAACCGGAACCGGAAACACTTCCCATAACACCATATGTACTTGCTACATCATTAGAAGAATGGCATCTACGCTAATATTTGTCTGTTTCTCTCTCGTTCCGAGGTCACCGTGGCCACCAGATCCAGTCTGTGTCCAGATCAGAGGGTCACTGCAGTCACCCGGATCCAGTATGTATCCAGACCAGATGGTGGATCAGCACCTAGAAAGGACCTCTACTGCCCTGAAAGACAGCGGAGACCAGGACAACTGGAGCCCCAGATACATATCCCCTGTAAAGACCTTGTCTCAGAGGAGCACCAGGACAAGACCACAGGAAACAGATGATTCTTCTGCACAATCTGACTTTGCTGCAGCCTGGAATTGAACTACTGGTTTCGTCTGGTCAGAGGAGAACTGGCCCCCCAACTGAGCCTGGTTTCTCCCAAGGTTTTTTTCTCCATTCTGTCACCGATGGAGTTTCGGTTCCTTGCCGCTGTCGCCTCTGGCTTGCTTAGTTGGGGACACTTCATCTACAGCGATATCGTTGACTTGATTGCAAATAAATGCACAGACACTATTTAACTGAGCAGAGATGACATAACTGAATCCAATGATGAACTGCCTTTAACTATCATTTTTGCATTATTGAAACTGTTTTCCTAATGAATGTTGTTCAGTTGCTTTGATGCAATGTATTTTGTTTAAAGCGCTATATAAATAAAGGTGACTTTGACTTTGACACACTGTTTTCCTAATGAATGTTGTTCAGTTGCTTTGAAGCAATGTATATTGTTTAAAGCGCTATATAAATAAAGGTGACTAGACTTGACTTGATGTTGTCCAAAGCAATGCATATAACTAATAAGAAAAAAGTAAGTTTTGATATATTTACAGTAGGAAATATACTAAATATTGTAACATATGAGCAGTTCATTGATAAATTAGTTCTGAATTAGTTAACGAATCATGGTTCGTTGAATCTAAAACAATACACCTTCCTTGGCTAAAACCCAAAGCTTCTAGCTTTTGAACCCATGCATATAAAACAAACTCTGCAAGCTGAATTCCTGGCGCCAGCATGCCTGGATTTAAATTGTTTATGACTCCTTGGAATGTTAACAGACCTTCCACAGTCCCGTTTGAGCAGCTCTCTACACCTTTAAACACACAAACACACACACACAAACTTTACACTCTTCATGTAAATTATTACTAAGATGTATTTTGATAGGTTTGTGTGTGGCATAACTGGTTAACCCTGTTATGCGATCATTATGATTTTCTGAGTTGTAACTTGGAAATGTTTTTCGAAATAATGTCTCAAAAAACATGAGTTTGTAGACAGGAAAGCCCAGCTCGCTGGAATTCTTGTAAGAAAAGAGAAAAGTACCTTTTCTCAACGTATTCTAAATGTATTGACTCTTTTGCTTTTTTGTGCTTAGATGTCTTCCCATATCAAATTGGAGTATCTGCAATTTTATCATGTTTTAATCCAACTTTAAATGTGTGTAATTCTGCATATAAGTGAAACTTTGTTTCTTCTACCCTTACCCATCATTCTTGGTATCTGTTTAACCGTCTTCTTTTGACTGACACATTCATACATAGGAAAAAAATGTTAAATGTATTTATTCTGGAATTACATCTTGCTGGAATATAACTGCTGAATTCTGACAACACCATAAATTATGCGAGTGGGTGTTTCCCCAGAGACAAAGGAACTTTTTCCCGCTTCAGATCGCGGACGTTCATTGGTTGATCGTGCAAACAGAGGCGTGAACCGGTCAATCTATAAGAGAACTGACCCAGGAAGTTCCCTGCTCCCCTTCTTCCCTTCTTCGCTTGGTCTCAGCACTGCGTCTGAGAGAACAGCCTGTTCTCATGGCTCCTTAGGGGGCTTTCATCTCTGTTTTTCTTTTCTTTTCTCTACTAAGTTTATTCTCATATTCGGCTCTCCCCACAAGGGAGATGAACTCTGAATCATTTCTGAAGTAACTTTACATTCATTGAAGCCATGGGCGTCAGTTTGGTTTGAAATGTGGTGGGGACAGAGACGCATTCAGAAGTGCATTTTCAGAAGTGGTGGGTACAATGATGCATTTTTTTTTTCTCTTTCGCGCAGGTCATGTTTTGAAAGACGTCCTGTATCTTATTAATGTAAATAAATAAAAATGTATACAAAAATGTGATGATGTCCGACTCGTTTTATGAAGAAGAAAGCCGTACAAAGCATTAGACATATGATATATGACCCACTAATCTGCTTCATATCATCATATAAGTACCATGTTTACAATATGACATGGCCATGACGTGGTTTAATGTACCTAAACAATGATTACCAAATTTCTCTTTCATGTTGCTTTGTTATAACCACTGAAAACGGGGAAAAAAATCTAACCCAAAATCGGGCCTCGCTCTACATTATCCCGCTTATTACATGGCTACCCACCAAATAAATCAATAATTTGACACAAAATATTGATTTAAAAAAGAGTTTATTGATTTAAACACGATTGTATTGCTTCCGCTAAAGAAAATAGTTCCGTCTCTACGATTAGAATCCTGCCGCGTCCATACCAACGCTCTGTTTTTCATGGCAACGGTGTTATTATCAAGAAATAACAGACTTCATTCTACAGTGGAATTCAACCAAGCCATGTAATAATTTGATTTAATTCCCAGTACAATTTACCATATCTACACAAAACACAACTTAAGCACTACAAATTTTATCAAGATTGAAAAAGCAAAAATACGTGTAGCACATGAACACTATTGACTATCACACCATGATCTGACTGCTCTCAATTCACAACAACATGCATCCATCCAATCTACATCAGGCATTTTGACTAAAACTTGATCCATTCCTCATCATCATCATCATCATCATCATCATCACAACTATTTCAGAATTCAGCAATAGATTCAAGCAATAATTAAACAAGATACTGACTACTCAACAATCATCTCCCCCAACACTTGCTGTATGAACGCAAACCGTAACTAGCTAATTAAGTTGGTGGCTAAGGAAGTCTAACGTAACATTAATTGCAAGAGAAGAATTAAAACAGCCGATCCCTTGTGTGCAAATGCACAAGACCTAGCCATAATACCAGCAAATCTTAATAAACATAAGTTATCGCGTCTTACCTTTGTGTCAATGGTCTGCAGACCCTTGCTGTGTGTACAACAACATCCATTTGTTCTACAAGTTATCACTTTGATATGTTATAGTCCATGGCACTAGGATGCAACCTTGTGATATTGTATGAAGGCTAAATGACTTGCTCGTCTATGATACATTCGCCAGAAATTCTGGCCAATCCCAGCAAAGACTAGGTAGCCTCGTTCCCGCTCGTTCACTGTCCATTCCAAACTGTCAACTCATTTGAAAAACATTCTTTAAAAAAAGAAGCGCGATAGTCATATAGACGGTTTCATCGGGCGCACGCGCCTGGACCTAAGTTAACTTCCGGTCTGTGTTGTGTATATCGGTCTGGCTGCAGTGCCTTCTACAAACGCGGTTAAAGTCAAGGCGATGAGTAGACTGAGGGCTCAGTTGGTTGTGCTGCGGGATGTGTTTCCCATACATTTATTTATTTTTGGAAACTCACCACAATTTTAAAACTGATCGATTTTCAAAAAGGCTTCGCTGAATAAACATGAGTAACGTTATGTACTGCACGTTTAATAATAATAATCCCTTACATTTATATGTTTAAATATCAAAACGAGGCACAGGTGTTTTTTATATCGCTGTATTTCTGAAGGAAGACTTGCATGTTATATGCCTGATAAAACAGCGTGTGTGAGCGTACTTTGTTTACAGCTGTTACTGGGGAAACCTCCATTTCTCGCGCTTTATGTCTATGCTTTAAAACATCTCCTATTGGCAAAGAATGGATTTGCATTCTCATTAAGTCCGCCTGATCCATGCAGCAAACATATTTTGTTTGTTATCAAAAAATATCTACTCTAGAGGGACTTGGCTGATGTTATTGATTCTATTTGGAAGTCTACCGGAAGTTAAGTTAGGTCCGCAAAAGCGCGCATGCGCTGTAACGTTTGTTTATGTTGTTGCCGTTGAAACCGGCATATAGAGAAAATAATAACAGTGACACGATGACTCCCCCTCCCCCAACATAGAACGTATCCCAATGTTACAGTTGTTGCAGTTTTAATGAACAGAAAAGCGTGTAGCCAGCGCAGCAGCAGAACTTGAGGTTTAAAAAAAAAAAAAAGGTGGTGGGTACAAAATGACTCATGACGAAATCTGGGGGGGACACGTCCCCCCTGTCCCCCCCGAAATCGACGCCTATGATTGAAGCTTTGAAATTGCGCGCGAGTCTAATCGCCCCGGAAGACACGAGAGAACACGGCCAGTTCCAAAAGAATGACACACGCACACTCGTCCTTCGCAACAAAGAGACCACATGCAAGTATTATTTTTCTAGAGAGATTTAAATGCTGCTTAAAGGTTTTAAAGGTTTTATTACCTTTTCAAGGTGATCTGATTCCTTGTTGTCTTTCAAAAGGTTACTGTCTGTGATTTTGCCATACTGTGTGATTATTCTGTGATCGCGCCTATTCTCTCTCACCTTCTACTTTCACTTTCTCTTGCTTACCCTCTCATCCCCTATCTCTCTCTCTCTCTCATCTGTATCCGTTATGTATTGTATTTGTTTTTACTGTTTGTATTGTTATACGCATCTTTACTGTGTGAAGCGTAGTTTGATGTATTATTAGTTCAATTATTAAAATCCAATATATATACATGATTGTTTCTATCTAAAATGCTCACATCACAAGTCAATGAAATGTTTGATCTTAGCTACAAAGCTTATTTGTTACTTTTCAGTAACCTAAATTTTATAAAGACAGGAGAATAGTTTCATGGCCAGAAACAATGTTTCCTGAAATTATAAGAAGTGCTAACTTTATTGAAAGTTGATAAGGTAATCTTACGGCCCTTTGCTGGACAAACCACTGTTCGATTTGCATTAATTCCCAGTAAAAGATATCACGATAAGTGATGTGAAGAATGGAATATTGACATATTAATGAGTAAATTACAGTGCCTTGTAATGAGTTATTGATATATACAATTGACCTATTTTTCATCTTCAATAAATTTTAATGTGACCGTCATATGAAATATATATTAATCATATTTTTATTAAAATTTCCTATATCATTTGAGTTAACTTTAATGTACTACCCAGTGCGGCTACAATATCTTCATGGAACATGATCTTTACTTAATATCTTAATGATTTTGGCATAAAAGTAAAGTTGGTAATTTTGACCCAGACAATGTTTTTTGGTTATTGCTAAAAATAAACCCCAGCAATTTAAGACTGTTTTTGTGGTCCAGGGTCACAGATGTGAACTATCAATAATCATGTGCAATACTTTTAAGTACAGAAGTGGACTGACGTGACTCTTTATATGTGCTTCTGGGGTTCTCTCAATGAGATGCCATGATTTATTCATTTAGGTAAATTAGGTTACCTCTGATTTCATTTGAAATTCATCTGTACTTTCCTCTCTTCTCATTCCTTCAATCCTGTTGTCCACTTCCTCTCTGTCCATGTTGTCTTAAAATTTCTCATATTGCTCTTTCCACCACACCAATGCCTTCCACTATTCATCTCTTCTGCCTCTCCTTCTACTCTTTTTATAACATCCTCTTCTCCCCTCATCTCCTTCTAGCTGTTACACTCTTATTCTCCCTCTAATTACATCCCTTCCTTCACCCACTTCACAACTTGCACCTTTTTCTTTTCCCTTCTTTTGCATAATCTTAGTCTGTATACTTGCATAGCCACATTTCTGATGAAAAAAGGGGCCACTATTGTGCATCATATTCTCAATCAAGGTCTTTCAATGACCGAGGCAGGTCGAAAGCAGTGTTGGGGTAGTTACTCAAAAAAATGTAATTAGTTACTAGTTACTAGTTACTTCTGTAAATTGTAATGAGATTACTAGTTACTGCATCTGAAAAGTAAGTTCACTACTTATTACTTTACTTTCCTTTTTTTAGTGCCCTATAAAATCTGTTTGATGAATAATTGTATTCATCAAAAAGCATGTCTAATTAATTTAAATCATAACACTTATACATTTTCACAGCAATTTATCAAAAGTTTAGGGCCCTATGAAATGTTTTATTTTTTCTTCACCATATGTTTTACTTTTGTAGCATGTGTAATTATTTAAAGGCAATTTTTCTTGAAATAGCCTTATGAAATGTTTTTCCCTTCAGAAATTCTGTTGTGTATTTACATTTTTCTGGTTATCAAATGAAGGTATAAAACATTCATTTAGATTTTCTTTTAAAGATAAATTGCATTTCTTTTTTCTTCTTCTGAGAAATAAACACAAACTATGCAGCATATAGTAAAAACAATTGCACAAATTGTCTTCAGCAATACAATGCACAACAGTGCAAATGATTCACAAACTACACACAAAATGAGTGAGAAATATTCAGTGCAACAGAAAATAAATAGTGCAACTATCTTTATGAACTGTATACTTAAATAATGATTTACTTAGTGTACATAATATACATAATATAAATGATCGATCCGTTGGCTGTAATCTGTGTGAGAATTGATTTTATCGATTTTTAGCGACCCAATACATAAATTCCAGTGCTTTATCAGATATGTACCACTGTTTCATCCTTGTTTTTTTCATCCATTTGTTTTATGTCAAAGTACTCTGTCGAGGGTTTTTTGTGCTTTTTCGTAGTGTTTTCTCATGCAAATGTGTTATTGTGTGTTTGTATTCATGCACTCACGCATCAGACTTTACTTTCATTTTGTTTTCGTTCATTTTCCAAAGCAATATGTTAAGTAGTAGTTCAAAAGACTACTTATTGGTTTAATATGGGACAGTTTGAACCAATCTGGGCATGGGGTGGGACTAAGTGTCAACAATCATTTCTGTTTAGCTCAGAGGAACGAAAGCATTGGTTTCTTCTGATGAATCAATGTTGTCAAAATGTGATGACGTAATCACGTAAACTACGGCACCTCAGAATATCCATAATGAGATACCTGGAGAATCTCTGCTTTACATCACTTTTTAAAGGATTCAGATTGGATTAGCGGTTCAATAGTTATTAAACATTAAATAATAACAGTTATTTTTAGCCGCGGGCGGCTGTCTCTGTCTTTGAGGGTTAAGCGCTGAGATCAATCGTTATCGGGAAACCCGGCATAGAACTTTACACACAGGCAAACACGGCATGTGTAACGCAGGAAAGCACATTTTTATAGTCTAGTAAAGTAGTGTAGTTACCAATATTATTAGTGTAATGCATTACTTTACTTCGTTACCCAAAAAAGTAATATAGTTACTTTAATCCGTTACTTTGTAACTCGTTACCCCCAACACTGGTAGAAAGCTATAGTCAAAGGTTATGAGAACAACCATGTCATCAGTCATTCAAAAGTTTTGCAGACAGAGCATTAATGTAATCCAACAATGTGGACTGAACTTTACGGTAAAACTGTAAATCTAATGTAATTTTTCATAGTACACTTGCATTTTACTGTAATTTGTTGTCAGACCACAAGTAAAATTGTAAATAAATCCTGTCCTGTTTCTTGGAATCAACAATAAACAGGAAAATAGCAGCCTTGTACAATATTGTCTTCACATATATTGTAACTATAGCCATTATTTACATCAGTAAATATTGACAGATTGCACTGTTACTGTCACATGCTAAATATTTTGTTTGTGAACAATAACACAATGACTTGTCATTCTGATGGCACTTATTTATTCATATAATTCATTGGACTCACTGGTTTACAGATTATAACTATGATTCAAGAAAGGTACTAAATTGACCAGAAAAAAATTAAATAAAAAAATAAATAAAAACCTTTTGCAACTAAAACTCCATTCAAGAATCCAGTCAAAGCAGCTTGGGGTTTATTTAATAGAGGTTCAGTATTTTTGGAAAAAGGTGTCTCCCCCTAGAGTCAGTTACTGACTAATTGTTGAGTGAAATAACTCCAATGATAGAAACTTTTACACATTTCTTCTTAGTTTTATACATCATATTTTTAAGGGCATGTCTTTTCATTTTTTTTATTTTGTATCCATTCCATTTGAGTATATAGTTATTCCCATCAAAACTAGGGTGGCCAATTGGAGACTTCAACATCCACCTAGATAAATCTCAGGCTGCAGACTTCCATACTCTGCTTGCCCCTTTTTATCTCAAGCGAGTGCTAACTATGGCTACTCACAAATCAGGCAACCAACAGGACCTTATTTACACATGACACTGCTCCACTGATCATGTACTGGTTACTCCACTGCACACCTCAGATCACTTCCACCTCATTCTTAACCTCAACATGGTTTCTGACACAACACATACCCCACCACATGTCACTTTTCGACTTAACCTATGCTCTCTCTCATTGTCCCTGCTATCCGCTATAGTTTCATCTCTGCTTCCTTCCCCTGAACATTTATCATCTCTTGATGTTAACAGTGCTACTGATACTCTCTGCTCCACTCTTACGTCTTGTTTAGACACTGTCCGTCCCTTGTCTTCCAGGCCAGCTTGTATCACCTCTTCTGCCCCTTGGCTATCTGATGTTCTAAGTTCAGAGCTGCAGAAAGAATATGGCTTAAATCACAAAATCCTACTGACCTTAATGTATATTGATCACTCATCTCTTCATTCTCTGCTAATGTCTCCACTGCTAAAAGGACATACTATCACAACAAAATTAACAATTCGCCTAACTCTCGTATGCTCTTTAAAACATTTTCCTCTCTCCTTAGTCCTCCTCCTCCCTGCCCTTCATCAACTCTAACAGCTGACGACTTTGCCACATTCTTCATTAATAAAATTACAAACCTCAGTGGACAATTTGCCACACCAAAAACTGTCAAACACATCTTACCAACAAACATACACTCATTTTCATTCTTCTCTCCACTCTCTGAGGCAGAAGTCTCTAAACTCATCCTTTCTAATCATCCTACTACTTGTCCGCTTGATCCTTTTCCATCTCATCTCCTTCAAGCCATTTCTCCTGCCATTATGCCTACACTCACATCATTAACACATCCCTTCACACTGATGTTTTTCCCTCAACATTTAAACGGGCTTGTATAAACCCACTTCTTAAGAAACCCACTCTTAATCCACTCTTAATCTTTTAGAGAACTACAGACCAGTTTCTCTTCTACCTTTCATTGCAAAAACACTTGAACAAGTTGTGTTCCACCAAGTCTCTGCCTTCCTCACAAAGAACAACCTCCTGAAGAGCAATCAAGAAGTGGACATTTGACCGAGACTGCCTTGCTTTCAGTTGTCAAAGCCCTAAGACTGGCAAGATCTGCTTTCGAATTTTCTCTACCAGGGGTAACCAACCCTGCTCCTGGCGGTCGACTGTCATGCAAATTTTAGCTCCAACCCTTATCAAACACACCTGCCTTTAATTTTTAAGTGATCCTGTAGACCTTAATTAGTTGCTTCAGGTGTGTTTGATTAGGATTGGAGCTGAACTTTGCAGGACAGTCGATCGCCAGGAGCAGGGTTGGTTACCCCTGTTCTATACTTATCTTGCTGGATCTGTCCGCTGCTTTTGATATGGTGAACCACCATATTCTCCTGTCAACCCTATTGGAAAATGGCATCTCAGGAACCGCACGCCAGTGGTTCGTGTCTTACCTCTCAGATGAGTCCTTCAAGGAATCTTGGAGAGGTGATGTGTCCAAGTCGCAACTTCTAACTACAAGGGTGCCTCAGGGCTCAGTTCTTGGAACACTTCTCTTCTCTGTCTACAGTCGTGGCCAAAAGTTTTGAGAATTACATAAATATTGGAAATTGGAAAAGTTGCTGCTTAAGTTTTTATAATAGCAATTTGCATATACTCCAGAATGTTATGAAGAGTGATCAGATGAATTGCATAGTCCTTCTTTGCCATGAAAATTAACTTAATCCCAAAAAAACCTTTCCACTGCATTTCATTGCTGTCATTAAAGGACCTGCTGAGAAATCGTCTTGTTAACTCAGGTGAGAATGTTGATGAGCACAAGGCTGGAGATCATTATGTCAGGCTGATTGGGTTAGAATGGCAGACTTGACATGTTAAAAGGAGGGTGATGCTTGAAATCATTGTTCTTCCATTGTTAACCATGGTGACCTGCAAAGAAACGCATGCAGCCATCATTGCGTTGCATAAAAATGGCTTCACAGGCAAGGATATTGTGGCTACTAAGATTGCACCTAAATCAACAATTTATAGGATCATCAAGAACTTCAAGGAAAAAGGTTCAATTCTTGTAAAGAAGGCTTCAGGGCGTCCAAGAAAGTCCAGCAAGCACCAGTATCGTCTCCTAAAGAGGATTCAGCTGCAGGATCGGAGCGCCACCAGTGCAGAGCTTGCTCAGGAATGGCAGCAGGCAGGTGTGAGCGCATCTGCACGCACAGTGAGGCCAAGACTTTTGGAAGATGGCCTGGTGTCAAGAAGGGCAGCAAAGAAGCCACTTCTCTCCAAAAAAAACATCAGGGACAGATTGATCTTCTGCAGAAAGTATAGTGAATGGACTGCTGAGGACTGGGGCAAAGTCATATTCTCAGATGAAGCCCCTTTCCGATTGTTTGGGGCATCTGGAAAAAGGCTGGTCCGGAGAAGAAAAAGTGAGCGCTACCATCAGTCCTGTGTCATGCCAACAGTAAAGCATCCTGACACCATTCATGTGTGGGGTTGCTTCTCATCCAAGGGAGTGAGCTCACTCACAATTCTGCCCAAAAACACAGCCATGAATAAAGAATGGTACCAAAACACCCTCCAACAGCAACTTCTTCCAACAATCCAACAACAGTTTGGTGAAGAACAATGCATTTTCCAGCACGATGGAGCACCGTGCCGTGAGGCAAAAGTGATAACAGTGGCTCGGGGACCAGAATGTTGAAATTTTGGGTCCATGGCCTGGAAACTCCCCAGATCTTAATCCCATTGAGAACTTGTGGTCAATCCTCAAGAGGCGGGTGGACAAACAAAAACCCACTAATTCTGACAAACTCCAAGAAGTGATTATGAAAGAATGGGTTGCTATCAGTCAGGATTTGGCCCAGTAGTTGATTGAGAGCATGCCCAGTCGAATTGCAGAGGTCCTGAAAAAGAAGGACTGCAAATACTGACTCTTTGCATAAATGTCATGTAATTGTCGATAAAAGCCTTTGAAACGTATGAAGTGCTTGTAATTATATTTCAGTACATCACAGAAACAACTGAAACAAAGATCTAAAAGCAGTTTAGCAGCAAACTTTTTGAAAACTAATATTTATGTAATTCTCAAAACTTTTGGCCACGACTGTACATGGCATCACCAGGTTCTGTCATTCAGAAACATGACTTTTCATTTCACTGCTATGCTGAAGAAACTCAACTCTTCCTCTCATTCCATCCTGGTGATCCGACAATAGCTGCTCACATTTCAGCATGTCTAACAGACATTTCTTGTTGTATGATGACCATCACCTTCAACTCAACCTGGCTAAGACAGAACTGCTTGTGGTTTCAAAAAACCCATTGCTTTATCAAAACTTCACCATCCAGTTAGGCTCAACAACCATAACTCCTTCAAAAACCGCTAAAGACCTCGGAGTTGTGATTTAATGATAAGCTGAATTTCTCAGACCACATTACTAAAATTGTCCAGTCCTGTAGATTTGCTTTATACAACATTAAGTGGCCTTCCAGCCACTTCTATCAAACCTCTACAATTAATCTAAAATGGCACTGCAAGATCATTCTGTCATGGTCCTGTCTCCCTCTGCTGGTCACTCTTTCTCTCTTTTCCTCATCATCCTCGGTTTCATTACTGACAGGTGTTCTCACTTTCCATTAGGCTCATTCCTCCCAACCTGTTCCTCGTCCTGCCTCATTATCCTGGCTTTTTCTAACCCTCTCTTCTCATGTCCTATTGTCAGATTGTTTGATGTCACAGGTGCATTTTAACCAGTGTCTCTTCCTCGTCTTGTCCTATCCTGTCGGAGTGTGTCATTACTTTGCTACCGCTGCTGAAATTACTCTGTGCTCGTCATACATCCACAGAACCCTACCTGCCAAGAGCTACTTTGGCTTACCTGCTTGGAGCTCTCCCTTCATCAGCCTCTTCGTGAGTTTGTGTTCCTCGCCAGTGCTCTGGCCTTCCCTGCCACAGAGGAGTTTTTGTGTTAGAGTGATTTCCCAATCTACAGGTTTCTTCAGTTCATTATTCTCCCATTTAAGTTGGATTACCTGTGGTCAGACTCTGTCTCAAATAAAGAACTGTAATCGCCACTTTCGCTTTTGAGTCCTCTCCTGCATCACACATTCTTTAATGAGCTGAAAACAACACCTGTCACACCTCTGTTCATCAATTTGCACTGGCTTCCAGTAGCTGCTCGCATAACATTCAAGGCATTAATGTTTGCCTACAAAACCAACACTGGCTCTGCACCCCTTTACCTAAATTCATTACTTCAGAGTTATGTGCTCTCTAGAAGATTGCTTTCTGCAGGTGAACAATGCATTATTGTGCTATCCCAAAGAGGCACAAAATCACTTTCAATTACTTTTTCATTAACTGTTGCCTACTCACTCTTAGCAGCTGACTCCTTAGCCATCTTCAAGTAATGACTAAAAACAAATCTGATCCATTTTATTTGACCCTCTAACTCTAGCACTTTCTATTCTTTTTTAATTATACTTCATCTATTAATCTTATTTTTATATATATAAAAAGCTTTCTATTTGTTCTATTGTATCTACTTGTTTTTCTTTGTGTGATTGAAATATATATATATATATATATATATATATATATATATATATATATATATATATATATATATATATATATATATATATATATATATATACTCACCTAAAGGATTATTAGGAACACCATACTTATACTGTGTTTGACCCCCTTTCACCTTCAGAACTGCCTTAATTCTATGTGGCATTGATTCAACAAGGTGTTGAAAGCATTCTTTAGAAATGTTGGCCAATATTGATAGGATAGCATCTTGCAGTTGATGGAGATTTGTGGGAAGCACATCCAGGGCACGAAGTTCCCGTTCCACCACATCCCAAAGATGCTCTATTGGGTTGAGATCTGGGAACTGTGGGGGCTATTTTAGTACAGTGAACTCATTGTCATGTTCAAGAAACATTACACCAGCACCACCAGCCTGCACAGTGGTAACAAGGCATGATGGATCCATGTTCTCATTCTGTTTACGCCAATTTCTGACTCTACCATCTGAATGTCTCAACAGAAATCGGGACTCATCAGACCAGGCAACATTTGTCCAGTCTTCAACTGTCCAATTTTGGTGAGCTCGTGCAAATTGTAGCCTCTTTTTCCTATTTGTAGTGGAAATGAGTGGTACCCAGTGGGGTCTTCTGCTGTTGTAGCCCATCCGCCTCAAAGTTGTGCGTGTTGTGGCTTCACAAATGCTTTGCATGCTTTACATATTAGAGGATGGTCTGAATACCATTTTATGAGTATCGAAACTTCTATAGTAATCAACACAGAATATTCAAAGCTTTGTAGGGTGGGGATGAACATATTCTTCTCTCTAATAAAGGCAGGAATTTCTGTGTGTCTATCTCTCTGTTTGCATTTATATTATGTCACAGACTGTTCATCCAATCAACTTCACGTGTCATGGGTGTGTTGCTGTGGACCCCAGGGAGTGCAGTGTTGCATTTTGGTGCAATATGGACACACAACACGTTCAGAATGAATCAACTTTTAATAAACTACAGATTAACTTGAGCCGTAAGCAGCGCACCTCATGTCTGCAGGGCTTATATGCTCTGAGAATGGACACTGCACAAGTGATACAAAACACACAAGTTTTTTTCACACCAATAATATACTATGGCGTACTACTTCAAAGTACTTCAATCTCGATGTGCTGTTGTGGTAGTCCAGTTTCAAATCGCCTTTTTCTTGTCCTCACTCAATTTAAAGTGCTCCCGCACAGATGAGGTCTTCAGCATTTCTGTCTTCTTGAATGTTTGATCAATTCCACTTAGCCAGCTATGGAGAAACTGGTAGCCAAGCAAGAGAGTGGTAACGTCACGCACACGGACTCTAACAGCACGGTTAAGCACGGTTGTCTAACCATTCGGCCTGATAGTAAAAACAATGGCTATATTCAAGCACAAATGAAGATTCTTTGCGGGGGATGATGTGTAAATAAATATATATATATATATATATATATATATATATATATATATATATATATATATATATATATATGTATATAAATAAAAAATAATTATTTGAATCTCAAAATTGAAAATCGAATGCCAGTCCACCAAATGAATATTCGAATGATTTAATATTCTGTTCCACCTCTAGTATATACATTTTATATATATATATATATATATACACACACACACACACACATACATATATAGTAGAGCTGGAACACAATATTCTGGTCCTACATACTGTATATATATATATATATGGGTTGTGACGTTGAGGAAATTTTCCCACCGGTTAATTGATGTGTGACAACACCGGTAATACCGGTAACACTGTGAAGTCGTTCCCTTTTGTCTTTGCTTTCCTTCACTTTTAAATAGTTTGTGAAGGTGGCATGCACATTTTACTTTCACTTTCAAATAGCAGCAATTCAATGTAAAGCAATTGTTAATTTTTAGTTTGTTTGAATTTTCCCTCTTTTCCACGCTTTCCTTCAGTTTTAAATAGCATAAAAGCGCTGTGCGCATTTTACATTCACTTTCATATCAGGGGAAATACGGCATCAATTGCTTAAATGCAAACACACTTTAGCCTATATATAATACATAGACCTTTTATTAACAAAACAAATAAAAAATACACCATGCTAAAGGGAAAGCTATGCCTAATATAAAATAACAAATAACTTACATAAAGTTTAAATAAGTATACAAAATTGGAAATAAACATGTATACTATATAACCAAATAAATAAGAGGAAGAGGTAACCATGTGGAACCAATTAAATAAGAAATTAATGTTTAAAATAAGACATCCAAAATCACATTAAGAAAACGGCAAAAGTCAACAGGCTTTTCAAAGTCTAACTAAATCATCAGCCATAGTCTTGTCTGTCTCAATTCATTCTTGTCAGTCAGCTTGACTCTCCTCACTGGATACATTAAATCTGATCTGTGATGCAACTGTTGTTCGGCATGCTGTACTGAGCAGCCACTTTCAGTTTTTAATCTCTCTCTCTCTCTCTCTCTCTCTCTCTCTCTCTCTCTTTCTCTCTCTCTCTCTCTCTCTCTCTATATATATATATATATATATATATATATATATACACTCACCTAAAGGATTATTAGGAACACCTGTTCAATTTTTCAATTTCCTGTTTTCAATTTCAATGGTTGTTGGTGCCAGACGGGCCGGTCTGAGTATTTCACAATCTGCTCAGTTACTGGGATTTTCACGCACAACCATTTCTAGGGTTTACAAAGAATGGTGTGAAAAGGGAAAAGCATCCAGTATGCGGCAGTCCTGTGGGCGAAAATGCCTTGTTGATGCTAGAGGTCAGAGGAGAATGGGCCGACTGATTCAAGCCGATAGAAGAGCAACTTTGACTGAAATAACCACTCGCTACAACTGAGGTATGCAGCAAAGCATTTGTGAAGCCACAACACGCACAACCTTGCACGAGCTCACCAAAATTGGACAGTTGAAGAAAAATGTTGCCTGGTCCGATGAGTCTCGATTTCTGTTGAGACATTCAGATGGTAGAGTCAGAATTTGGCGTAAACAGAATGAGAACATGGATCCATCATGCCTTGTTACCACTGTGCAGGCTGGTGGTGCTGGTGTAATGGTGCGGGGGATGTTTTTTTGGCACACTTTAGGCCCCTTAGTGCCAAATGGGCATCGTTTAAATGACACGGCCTACCTGAGCATTGTTTCTGACCATGTCCATCCCTTTATGACCACCATGTACCCATCATCTGATGGCTACTTCCAGCAGGATAATGCACATGTCACAAAGCTTGAATCATTTCAAATTGGTTTCTTGAACATGATAATGAGTTCACTGTACTAAAATGGCCCCCACAGTCACCAGATCTCAACCCAATAGAGCAGCTTTGGGATGTGGTTGAACGGGAGCTTCGTGCCCTGGATGTGCATCCCACAAATCTCAATCAACTGCAAGATTCTATCTTATCAATATGGGCCAACATTTCTAAAGAATGCTTTCAAGCACCTTGTTGAATCAATGCCAATTAGAATTAAGGCAGTTCTGAAGGTGAAAGGGGTCAAACACAGTATTAGTATGGTGTTCCTAATAATCCTTTAGGTTGTTCCTAATAATCCTTTAGGTGAGTGTATATACTGTATATACATCTTGCTACATTTACTGAATTAGGCTAACCAAGACTTTTCTTGCTAACCAAGACTTGTTGTTGCTTTTTAGTTTGTTTTGATTGCTAATATTGTCCTCAATTTTAAGTGATTTGGGTAAAAGTGTCTGCTAAACGACTAAAATGTTGACTGGATTTGACATAGTGTGGTTGCTTTTTTCTTAGTCTATTTGGGATCTATGAATTTCATCATTGGTTTCGAGCTTCCAGGGATAACATTAACAGTTATACTCAAAAATTATTAAATCCTTACATTCACCTCAACAGATGCTGCATATATTCACCTCACACAATGATCACAGGTTATTTTTTTTAATTATCTCTAAATTGGAAAATCTTTGTGATCATAATCCAACTGTAAAGCCCTATTGAGATTTCAGAAGGTTACAGCTTGTTTCACAAGAGTTTGATTTGTAGATTTTAAAATTTGTATAATTTGCTTTGTGTGAGGAGACATTTGTGGTGTAATGCTCTATTTAATACCTGAATAATATATACTTTGTGAGTCTGACATGGAAATGGACGTGTATCATGTTTGAAAATGGTGGTTTAAGCAAATTTAATTGTGTTTTAAGAAAATTAAGATATAATTAAGTAATATTAGACTGACTACTCTCAAACGACTATTCACATTTCTGCTTCATGACCAGCAGTCCATCTTTAACCATGCTTCTCAGTAGCATTTACACATTCCTTTGGTGCTTTACTAATTGTTTCTTTTTCAACGTTTCTTGTTCAACATCTGAATTTAGATTGGAGGGAGATTACTTATTGGGTGGACTTTTTGCTTTACATGAAATTGACCTTGTGACACCTGTTTTCAACCCGGAGACCACTGAATGTTTCAGGTAAGCAAGGATCTTCTACCACTTTAAGGTTATTAGTATGGAGTATTTTAAATAAAATCAGCTTTTCACTGATTCTAATCAGCTTTTCACAATTCTAAACTGAATATTCAGTTACATTCAATTAACTTCCTCTCTGATGTTTTATAAGGCACAATTTCTCAAAATCTGGATATCAAATGATGCAAGTAATGAGGTTTGCTGTTGAGGAGATCAATAATTCCACAACTCTTTTGCCCAATGTTTCTCTGGGGTATGAACTTTTTGACCATTGTTCTAACACAAGGAATTTTCATTCAGTCTTAAGTTTCATCTCAAAGAATGGCTCAATAAACCCTAAAGAAAAACTCAACAACTATCAGCCTAAAGTGATTGCTTTAACAGGACCATATGGAAGCCCAAGAGCTATATCTGTTGCACCACTGATCACAATGGACCTTATACCAATGGTAAATTTTGTGTATTTTTATACAGTCCACACACAACAAAACACTTTTTTTTCTCCTACATTTTGTTCAGGACTAGCAAGTTATACTATGAGTGTATATATATATATATATATATATATATATATATATATATATATATATATATGTATAACAATGCATTGAGAGGCTGAGGTGTAAACATTTGAACAGAATGAGGATGTGTACATTCTTTATTTCACCTAAATATTATATATACAGGTCCTTCTCAAAAAATTAGCATTTTGTGATAAAGTTCATTATTTTCCATAATGTAATGATAAAAATTAAACTTTCATATATTTTAGATTCATTGCACACCAACTGAAATATTTCAGTTCTTTTATTGTTTTAATACTGATGATTTTGGCATACAGCTCATGAAAACCCAAAATGCCTTCTCTAAAAAAATTAGCATATTTCATCCGACCAATAAAAGAAAAGTGTTTTTAATACAAAAAAAGTCAACCTTCAAATAATTATGTTCAGTTATGCACTCAATACTTGTTCGGGAATCCTTTTGCAGAAATGACTGCTTCAATGCGGCGTGGCATGGAAGCAATCAGCCTGTGGCACTGCTGAGGTGTTATGGAGGCCCAGGATGCTTCGATAGCGGCCTTAAGCTCATCCAGAGTGTTGGGTCTTGCGTCTCTCAACTTTCTCTTCACAATATCCCACAGATTCTCTATGGGGTTCAGGTCTGGAGAGTTGGCAGGCCAATTGAGCACAGTAATACCATGGTCAGTAAACCATTTACCAGTGGTTTTGGCACTGTGAGCAGGTGCCAGGTCGTGCTGAAAAACGAAATCTTCATCTCCATAAAGCTTTTCAGCAGATGGAAGCATGAAGTGCTCCAAAATCTCCTGATAGCTAGCTGCATTGACCCTGCCCTTGATAAAACACAGTGGACCAACACCAGCAGCTGACATGGCACCCCAGACCATAACTGACTGTGGGTACTTGACAATGGACTTCAGGTATTTTGGCATTTCCTTCTTCCCAGTCTTCCTTCAGACTCTGGCACCTTGATTTCCGAATGACATGCAAAATTTGTCCAAAAGTCCAGTCCTGCTACTCTATAGCCCAGGTCAGGCGCTTCTGCCCCTGTTTCTGGTTCAAAAGTGGCTTGACCTGGGGAATGCGGCACCTGTAGCCCATTTCCTGCACACGCCTGTGCACGGTGGCTCTGGATGTTTCTACTCCAGACTCAGTCCACTGCTTCTGCAGGTCCCCCAAGGTCTGGAATCGGTCCTTCTCCACAATCTTCCTCAGGGTCCGGTCACCTCTTCTCGTTGTGCAGCGTTTTTTGCCACACTTTTTCCTTTCCACAGACTTCCCACTGAGGTGCCTTGATACAGCACTCTGGGAACAGCCTATTCATTCAGAAATTTCTTTCTGTGTCTTACCCTCTTGCTTGAGGGTGTCAATGATGGCCTTCTGGTCAGCAGTCTTACCCATGATTGCGGCTTTGAGTAATGAACGAGGCTGGGAGTTTTTAAAAGCCTCAGGAATCTTTTGCAGGTGTTTAGAGTTAATTAGTTGATTCAGATGATTAGGTTAATAGCTTGTTTAGAGAACCTTTTCATGATATGCTAATTTTTTGAGATAGGAATTTTGGGTTTTCATGAGCTGTATGCAAAAATCATCAGTATTAAAACAATAAAAGACCTGAAATATTTCAGTTGGTGTGCAATGAATCTAAAATATATGAAAGTTAAATTTTTATCATTACATTATGGAAAATAATGAACTTTATCACAATATGCTAATTTTTTGAGAAGGACCTGTATATATTTATTTTAGGCACTCTGTCTATATTTCCATTTAGTGCATGCCCATCAGAATATAAATGTGTCTCCCAGAAGCTAGCTCTAAATGCATTGTTTTTCCTTCTGGGAAAACCAAATAATTTGTGGGATCTGAAGGATTTTTCTGAAGAACAGCTAGAAGTTTATTGATTCAGGACAAACGTACTCGGTTACTAACGTAACCTCGGTTCCCTGAGATGAGGGAACGAGTACTGCGTAAGCTAGCTTACGCTATGGGAAAAGGTCCCCTTTTCTCGAGAATATGAAGCCAAAAATTATCCTTAATTTTTAAATAATGTAAAACGCAGTGCTGCAGCACAGCAGACCCAAGCGAAGCGGCTCGCACGCTTATTGGCTGTGCTGCGGCAACTGCAGCAACCTATGGTGAGGCGGCGGAGAGTAACGAACCAATGGGGGCGCTTCGCGCCCATTGGACGTCAGAGCGCGCCAAAATAGGCGTGGCTGGAACTATATAAGCCACCGCTTCACCATAGGGATCAGGTTTTAAATCGACTGAAGCGATCACCCGGTCCGAGCACATAGCACGGCAGGTTACGCAGTACTCGTTCCCTCATCTCAGGGAACCGAGGTTACGTTAGTAACCGAGTACGTTCCCTTTCGAGAGTACTCTCGTACTGCGTAAGCTAGCTTACGCTATGGGAACACAATGTAAAACGCCGTGCGTGCTCGGGAACTTCGACCTGTCACAGCCCGAGGCGAGAGCTCGGGGCTTTATAGCAGGAGAAATCCCAGTCCCAACAGCCAACCTTAGTGAGCTTTATATAGGGAACGAAAAAAGGGGGACGTGATAAGGCTTAGCACGTCTATATAGAAAGTACCCTGGCCTGCAGGGCAGGGACTTGCAGATTATAGAATGTAATAAATGTGGACGGAGAGGCCCAGCCTGCCGCCGCACAGATATCATCCAGTGGTATCCCGCAGGACCACGCCCATGACGAGGCCATACCTCGGGTGGAATGGGCTCTGATGCCGAACGGGCAGTGAAGGCCCTTAGATTTGTAAGCCAGCGAGATAGTGTCTATTATCCATCGCGATAGGCTTTGCTTCGTGGTGGCGAGACCTCGGGTGCGCCCACCAAAGCATATGAAGAGCTGGTCCGACCTCCTGAATAAGGCGGAGCGTGCAATATAGGTTTTAAGAGCCCTGACAGGGCAGATGAAGCTCGCGTTGCTTTCGTCGCTTTGCGAGGAAAGGGCTGACAGCGAGATGACCTGCGCTCTGAACGGTGTTGAGAGCACCTTGGGGACATAGCCGTGTCTTGGTCTGAGAATGACTCTGGAGTCATTAGGCCCAAACTCGAGACAGTCAGCGCTTACAGATAGCGCATGTAAATCCCCCACTCGCTTGACTGAGGCCAGAGCCAGTAGAAAAGCGGTTTTGAACGAAAGAAGCTTCATATCGACAGACTGAAGCGGTTCAAAAGGGGGGCCCTTTAAGGCCTCTAGGACCGTAGACAGGTCCCAGGAAGGGATTGAAGGGGGTGGGGGAGGGTTCATCCGACGAGCTCCCTTAAGGAAACGAATGACCAGTTCGTTTTTTCCCAGTGATAGGCCGGCCACCGGAGCATGAGAAGCTGCAATGGCTGCCACATACACTTTGAGCGTAGACGGGGATCTGCCCGCATCTAAACGCTCCTGTAGGAAGGAGAGTATCTCCGTCACGTCACATAAGTGAGGGTCTAGGTTCCGTGTCCCGCACCAGGTGGAGAACACTGACCATTTCTGCGCGTATAGGCGCCTGGTTGAGGGCGCTCTGGCTTCCGTAATGGTCTTTAACACTCCCTCAGGGAGGTTCCCGGGTACCCGTTGAGGGGCCATACATGAAGGGCCCAAAGTTCAGGGTGGGGATGCCAGAGGGCGCCCTTCAGCTGCGTGAGGAGATCTTTCCGCAGCGGTATTGGCCATGGGGCTGTACTGGACAGCTGCATCAACTCGGAGAACCAAGGTTGGGTCGTCCAGAGTGGGGCTACTAGCAGCATAGCACATCTGCTCTTCCTGACCCGATCGATGACCTGCGGTAGCATCACGACCGGTGGGAAGGCATAAAGCGGGCGTCTGGGCCAATCGAGGGCCAGCGCGTCCCTGCTCTTTGAAAAATATATTGGGCAATG
Organism: Carassius carassius; assembly: GCF_963082965.1. NCBI lineage: Eukaryota > Metazoa > Chordata > Actinopteri > Cypriniformes > Cyprinidae > Carassius > Carassius carassius. The sequence goes on along the minus strand of NC_081775.1, from coordinate 6,851,718 downwards.
AGCGTTGTCTTCTGAGGCGAAGAGGTCGACCTCTGCCCTGCCGAAGATGCTCCACATCAACTGAACCGTCTGTGGGTGAAGAGACCACTCCCCAGGGGGAACATTCGCCCTGGAAAGCATGTCCGGGCCCCGGTTCAGGATGCCAGGTACATGCGCTGCCTTTAGCGAGCACAGATTGTAATGTGCCCATGTCAGAAGACGCTCGGTCAGGGTGTGCAAGGTTTCTGACCTGACACCACCCTGGCGATTTATGTAGGCCACCACTGACATGCTGTCTGATCTGACCAGAACGTGGTGGCCCTTTAAAAATGGGAGGAAAGCTTTCAGGGATAGTTCGACCGCTATCATCTCCAGACAGTTTATGTGTAACAGTCGCTCCGGGCTCGACCAGAGGCCGGAGGCAGACCTGCCCTCGTACAGGGCGCCCCAACCGAGGTTGGATGCATCTGTCGAGACTACTTTCCATTTCGAGACAGCGCCCGTGCTTACGCCTAACTGATACCAGTTGGCTATTTTCCAAGGGGCCAGAGCTGTGATGCAGCCGTGGGTCACCCTGATGCGCGCGCGGCCGGAAATCCAGGCGCGCGCTGGAACACAGTCTCTCAGCCAGCGCTGTAGTGGGCGCATGCGCAGCAGGCCCAGTTTGAGAACCGCAGAGGCTGATGCCATCAGACCTAGCATTTCCTGAAATCGTTTGAGCGGGTAAAGAGACCCGGCTTTGAACGACACGGCTAAATGCTGAATAGTGAGAGCGCGCTGTGATGTCAGACGCGCTGTACATGTCACAGAGTCTATGTCTATCCCCAAAAAGGAAATCCTCTGGCTGGGAGACAGAGCGCTCTTGACAGTGTTGATCGTGAGACCCAGGCATTCTAAATGGCTGAGGATCCAGGATCTGTGTGTCGTCAGTAGTTCCTCGGAATGGGCTAAAACTAGCCAGTCGTCGAGGTAGTTCAATACTCGCACTCCCCGCATTCTCAGGGGTGCGAGAGCGGCATTCATGCACCGTGTAAACGTACGGGGTGCTACGGAGAGGCCGAATGGAAGAACCATGTACTGATAAGTCTGCCCCTCGAAGGCGAATCTCAAGAATGGCCTGTGATGGGGTGCTATTTGAATGTGAAAGTAAGCGTCTTTCAGATCCACTGAGAAAAACCAATCCCTCGGGCGAATTTGCGCGAGTATTTGTTTGGTAGTTAACATTTTGAACGATCGCGTCATAAGCACTTTGTTCAAACGTCTGAGATCTAGGATGGGTCTGAGACCGCCATCCTTTTTTGGTACGAGGAAGTAGCGGCTGTAAAAGCCTGACTCGCGCTGCGCAGGGGGGACAGTTTCTATCGCCCCTTTTGCAAGAAGGTTTATCAGTTCGGCGCGAAGGACGTGTGTCATTTCGCTTTTCACTTTCGTTTCGACCACGGCGCGAAAGCGCGGCGGTCTGCGAGCGAACTGGAGCGAGTAACCTCGTTTTATTATATTCAAAACCCAATTTGATATGCCGGGGATGGCCTGCCATGCAGCGGCTCGTGCGGCTATGGGTTGAATGTGCTTCGGGCACTGGCCGCCTGTTATGAGGGGACCAGTAGCTCGAGTATGCTGTGCTTGTGACACTGTGGTGACAGCGCTTATTTGTAGGGTTGCGCACTGAGAAGTGGGCACGCGCGCTACATTTAGAGCACCTCCGGCGCGAGCGGGAAGGTGGGCATGAAAGGAGACCCGAGTGAGTCTTTGTGACACTTGGGGGAGTGTGTATACATGTAGGGGTGCGTACTGTGTAGTGGGCACACTGCCTACATAGAAAAAGCTCTTTTTGTGCTTTATTGAGGTCGCCGTGAAAACGGCGTTTGTGTGCAGGCGTGCGTGCATTGTAACAGGATCGTTTACTGCAGTGTAGACATCTCCAACCGCCTTTAGTGAGGGGATTGGAGGAAGCATGTGAGGTTTCTTGTGTGGTGGTCCGGCCGCAGCGGGACTTAACCACGGTCTTTTCAGCCCGAAGGTCAGGAGGGCTTCGGAGGCTCGGGGTTCAGCACAATCCTGGGCCGAGGTCCCCGTCTCTCTGGCGGTTTGCGGCTCGTAGAGCGAGAGCGGTGCTGGGTTTTGGTCGCTGGGCGAGACTGTAAGTCTGGCTGCGATGGCTTCGAGGTCTGAGGGGGCGGCGCATTTCTACGGCGTCCCGCAGCAGAGCTAGAGCGTTTCGGCAGGAAGTGTCTCATTGCCTGTGACGTTTTCTGAGCCTCAGTGAAGCGTTCAGCGAAACCCTTAACCGACTGGCCAAAGAGGCCGGAAGGCGAGATAGGAGAGTCGAGAAAGGCGGATTTGTCGGCGTCTTTCATCTCCGTGAGCGTGAGCCAGAGGTGTCGCTCTAAAACAGCGAGGCTTGCCATGCTTCGGCCGATCGCTTGTGCTGTGGTCTTTGTCGCACGCATGGCTAGATCAGTAGCGCTGCGGAGATCTTTAAAGTCATAGGTATCTGGGGCAGACTCGTCCAGGTTACGGAGAAGTCTGGCCTGAAAAACCTGCAGCACAGCCATGGTGTGTAGAGCCGAAGCAGCTTGACCAGCGGAGGTGTAAGCTCGGCCAGCGAGAGCTGAGGTGGCACTGGTGAGCAGGGACTGGCGCTGCTCGTGCACGAAGAGGACAGGCGAAGGAGAGAGAGCGGGCGAGGCACGCGGGGAGTGTTCCGGTGTGAGCTCGCGTCTAGCAGTATGCTCAGGCATTCTCTGATCGCGGCTTTTCTTACGCGGCACTTGAGAGAGAAGAGGCGGAGCGGGTGGAGCATCGTGGCTGGTTTGAGCTAATCGAGCCCGCAGGGTCGATATAGCCATGTCGTCGCACTCAGGGCAGCCGCCCTTGAAGAGTGCGCTCTCAGCATGCTCGCGGCCCAGGCAGGAGACACAGATGATGTGGCGGTCCTCGCTGGGCAGAGGGCCTCGGCAGGAAGCGCAGGCCCGAGGCATTTGAAACAACGCCTCGAATTCTGGAGGAAAAAAGTGTGATGCAGCGGCAAACACACTAGCTTTGAAAAGGATATAGTCACGCCGGATGGCGCAGCAGGAAGCGAGTGCTGAAGGCGGCGTCGAGATGAAGCACGAGCCGGCGTCCTCAGATCTGCGTTGCAGTGCTATCCCGCTGAGAGGCTTTTCGACGGCGTGTAGAGGCTTCTCCGGAGAAGACAGCGAAGTGCAGGTGAGATCGCTGAAGGAGATGAAATCTGATCCCTATGGTGAAGCGGTGGCTTATATAGTTCCAGCCACGCCTATTTTGGCGCGCTCTGACGTCCAATGGGCGCGAAGCGCCCCCATTGGTTCGTTACTCTCCGCCGCCTCACCATAGGTTGCTGCAGTTGCCGCAGCACAGCCAATAAGCGCGCGAGCCGCTTCGCTTGGGTCTGCTGTGCTGCAGCACTGCGTTTTACATTATTTAAAAATTAAGGATAATTTTTGGCTTCATATTCTCGAGAAAAGGGGACCTTTTCCCATAGCGTAAGCTAGCTTACGCAGTACGAGAGTACTCTCGAAAGGGAACAAGGGACTCATGAACAACTATCACTAAACAAACAAACAAAACAAAAAACATCAGTGGATCGTTCAGGTAACAACAAAGTATTAAGAATCCAGCATATGTAAACTTTTGAACGGGGTCATTTTTATAAATTCAATAATTATTTTCTCTTGTGTACTATATATAAATGTATTTTATGTGAAATATCTTGTTCAGGTCAGAACTAAATAAAAAATTAACATGCATTTATATGGTCCCTCTTATTGGTAAAATAATTAACATTTTGCCAATTCTGCAAGGTGTGTGTAAACCTTTGACCTCAACTGTATGTATAAATGTTTTCTTCTCTTTCAAAGGTGAATTATGGAGCTTCTAGCTATGTGCTCAGCAATAAACTTCAGTATCCTTCTTATGTAAGAACACTTCCTAGCAACAAAGACCTAATAAAGATGATTATTCACATTATACAGTGGTTTGGATGGAATTGGGTTGCCTTTCTTGGAAGCCAACAGGATTTGGATGGACTAAATCTGTTTAACAAATATATAAGAAATACTAGCATTTGTTTAGCCTTTCAAGAGGGTTTGAGCCTAAATGCAAACTATAGTCAAACGCTTAAAAAGATTGATGAGCTCAACATCAATGTCATTGTAATTTTTGCTTTGCCACAATATGCAACCAAAATAATCAAAGCAGCCATAGCAAACAACATCCAAGACAAAGTATGGATTGCAAGTCAACACTGGTCTATGAATAAACAGCTTCCAAGTGAGCCAGGAATTAGGAAAATTGGCACAATCATTGGCATTACGGAGAACCTATTGTCATTGCCTGGATTTAACGAATTTGTCTATGGCCATAATGATAGAGCTGAGAGTGAAGTCCAGGGGAAGAGTAAAATATGTAATCAAGTTTGTGATTACTGCTCATTGTTGACCGCAGAGGAGATTATAAATGAAAATCCCACACTCTCCTTTGCCATTTATTCTGCTATATATACCATAGCTCATGCATTACATATAGTTCTGCATTGTGACATGGATGAATGCCACAAAAATATAATGGTCAAGCCATATATGGTAAGTAAATCCATGTGAATCCATGATAAGTTGAATAATTATTATATTTACATTGTTGAAGTAACGTTTTAATTAATGAATAATGTATTTTTAAAAGTATATTATACCTTATTGTATTATTGTTTATATTATTTATTGTGCAATAATTTAATAAAAGAGTAAAACAAAAGTAATATAAATTGTATTAATATTATAGTAAAATAACTTCAATATAATATAACAGATAATATAGTTATATGTTACTTTTGTTTTAAACACCTCACAACAGCTTCTTGAAGAAATAAGGAAGTTGGATTTTCTACTCATTGGACGTCACATTAAATATGATGATAATTTTGATCCAACCATCAGTTTTGCAGTTGTGCTCTGGCGCACTGATGTGAATCCTCCACAGTTTAAGATTGTGGGCTCATATGAGAATCATCTGGAAATATATTTTACCATGGACAACTCTCTCCTTCTCTGGCATAATGGTTCTGTAAGTTTTTAATGTTCAATGCTCAAGATTTTATTTACAATGTAAAGTCTTGGTACAGCAGTTAGGGGGAAGGGATAATTCAAAAAGAAAAGACAAGACACTTCTAGCTTCAGGAGGGGGTTAAGGCCAAAATAACAAACAGAAGGAGGATGCTACATGGGAATAAGGGAATCTAACTTACTTATCAATCAAAACGTCAAAATAAACAATATGTTTCTTCCTTGACTTCTTCACTTTCTTAAAGAAAAAATTGAGCTCGGAGCACACAATCTTCAACATGATCTGGGAAAACAGACTCTCTGGTGAACAGCCAGTTCCCTCTGTTCGAATGCAAACTGCTCTTCACAGCTCTGGTGAGGGACAGGTGACATAAATTAAGCTTCTGTGAGAGGTCAGGGAGGAACAGAAAACATCTCTAGGTTACGTATGTAACCCTAGTTCCTTCGAGGGAATGAGACGCTGCGTCGAAAACGCTTTGGGTAACGCGTTTAACGCGAGCGACTCTGAATATCATATCTAATCTGTCTTATAGAAGAGCGTGACGTCACGGGGGGGATGACGTAAGCGACCAGGAAGCTATAAAGGCACGAGCCGCGCAGCTGGCGTCAGCTTCGAGTACCAGCAAGCGCCGGCAGGGGTGCCGGGGGTATGGCCTCGAGACGCAGCGTCTCGTTCCCTCGAGGAACTAGGGTAACATACGTAACCTAGAGACGTTCCTCTTCAGGAACTCGAGCTGCGTCGAAAACGCTTTGGGGAACGAGTACCAACGCTGCCAGACTACCAAACCCCTGCCTAGTGTGTATCCGAAGAGCACAGCTTAGGACGAGAGGACTGAAGCACCTGGAGTGACTGGCATGTCTAAGCCATAGAATTTTGCGAAACTAGAAGGCGTGGACCACCCCGCAGCATTGCAGATGTCCAGCATGGACACACCTGTGTGGAGTGAGCCTTGACTCCCGACAGCCGGGGACGACCAGAGGACTCATAGGTGGCGTTGATAGCCTCGACTATCCAACGACTAATAGTCTGCTTAGAAGCAGGAGAACCCCTCTTGTGGGGACCGTAGCATACAAGCAATTAGTCTGTTTTCCTCCACAGAGCAGCTTTGTGGACGTATGCGTCCAGCGCTCGAACTGGACACATACAATTTAGCTTCTCTTCGTCGGGCTCCCGAAAGGGAGGAGGACAGAAGGCCTGCAGCACTACAGGTTGTGGTATGACAGAGGGAACCTTAGGAACATATCCCGCTCGAGGGTATATGAACTCTTTGGTCATGCCAAGTGCAAAATCAAGATAGGTAGGGGCCACTGAGAGGGCCTGCAAGTCTCCTACTCTCCTCAGAGAGGTAATTGCCAACAGAAAGGCGGTTTTAAGAGTCAGATGTCTGTCTGAAATATCTTGAATGGGCTCAAACGGAGGTTTGCACAAAGCCTCTAACACCACAACCAAGTCCCACGGGGGAATAAGGGACCGTACTGGAGGTCTCAGCCTCAGTGCACCGCGGAGGAAATGTGTAACTAAGGGGTGTCTTCCCAAAGACGTAAACCTTCAGCGTGGAGTGGGTCAACCCTGCAGAGAGCCTGGCCTGTAAGAACTCCAGAACTGTACCAACTGGGCAGTTTGCTGGGTCTAGCTGGCGGTCCCTGCACCATGAGGTGAAGAGTTTCCACCTCAGGGCGTACAGTTTCCTCGTTGAGGGTGCTCTGGATTGGAGGAGGGTCTCAACAACCTCGGTTGAGAGACCGGATGCTATTAGTTGTGCCCCCTTAGGGGCCACACCCTAAGCTTCCACAACTGCGGGCGAGGGTGAATTATCGTGCCCTGCGCCTGTGAGAGTAGGTCTGTCCTGATCGGTATCTCCCATGGAGAGCCGTCGAGGAGCGAGACCAGATCTGCGAACCATACTCGGCTCGGCCAGAACGGGGCTACTAATAACAGACGGATCCTGTCCCGGCGTACTCTTGCCAGAACTCCCGGGAGCAGAGCGATAGGGGGAAAGGCATACAGACGAAGCCTCTGCCAGGTCTGTACCATAGCGTCCAGTCCCAGAGGAGCTGGATGAACTAGAGAGATCCAAAGGGGACATTGTGATGTCTCTTGAGTCGCAAAGAGGTCTACTTGAGCTCTGCCAAAAACTCTCCATATCTGCTTCACCACCTTGGGGTGAAGTTTTCATTCCCCGGGCCTCGGCCCCTGCCTCGACAGTATGTCTGCACCCATATTTAGTTTCCCAGGAAAATATACTGCTCTTAATGAGAGGAGTTTGCTCTGGGACCACACAAGGATCTGGTGCGCCAGCTTGTACAAGGGGCGCGAACACAGACCTCCCTGGTGGTAAGAGACCACCGATGTGTTGTCGATTCGCACCTACACATGGTGACCCCTTAGGTCTGGGAGGAAGTGCTTCAGTGCACGATAAACTGCTAGCATTTCTAGACAATTGATATGCCATGTCAGATGGCGACCGCTCCACAGACCACGGGCAGGGTGGCCACTCATGATCGCACCCCAACCAGTGAGGGATGCATCCGTCACTAGTATTAGACGGCGACAAGGAGCTCCCAGCACCGGGCCCTGATTCAAGAACCAAGGTTTCTTCCACATGTCTAAGGCACGGAGGCAGCGCCGCGTGACCTTGATAGTTCAAAGTGGATTGCCCCTCGGGGAAAATCCCTTGGTCTTGAGCCACCACTGTAGGGGTCTCATGTACAGCAGGCCAAGAGGTATCACGTTGGATGCAGCTGCCATCAGACCCAACAATCTCTGAAATTGTTTGACAGTGAGAGACTGGCCTTCTTTGACTCTCTCGACTGAGATGAGGATCGACTCGATACGAGCAGGGGACAATCGTGCCTGCATCGCGGTTGAATCCCATACTACGCCTAGATAGGTGGTTCTCTGAACTGGAGAAAGTACACTCTTCTTGGCGTTCAGTCTCAAACCCAGCTCCCCCATATGTGCGAGAACGACATCTCAATGCCGAGCCGCAACCTGCTCTGACTGAGCTAAAATCAACCAATCGTCGATGTAGTTGAGAATGCGGATGCCCTGCATTTGCAGGGGGACCAGAGCCGCGTCTACACATTTTGTGAACGTGTGGGGTGAGAGTGCAAGACCGAAGGGAAGTACTCGATATTGGTAAGCTTCGCCCCCGAAAGCGAACCTCAGAAACTTCCTGTGTTGTGGAATGATGGATATGTGGAAGTATGCATCTTTGAGATCTATTGTGACAAACCAGTCCTCAGTCCTCGGAGCTACAACATGCGTGATCATGAGCATTTTGAACTTCAGTCTCATAACTGATCATTTTAAGACCCGCAGATCTATGATCGGATGCAACCCCCCATCCTTCTTTGGAACTATGAAATACCTGCTGTAAAACCCAGACTCCCTGTCTTGAGGAGGGACCACCTCGATGGCCTCCTTCTCTAATAGGGTTTTCACCTCCTGTTCCATAACCAGAGCCTGCTCGGGGCCGACTGTCGTTGGGGTAACCCTGTTGAATATCGGTGGTGCAGAGCCAAACTGAATACGGTAGCCTATTTCTACTGTATGCAAGACCCATTGAGATACATTTGGCAGTAGTTTCCACGCTGCTAAGTAATCTACTAAGGGAATCAGTCTCTCGAGACTGACCTCTGGTGTAAGAGGCCCCCGAAGGGGCAGCGAGCATCTCAGCTCCACGACGCACGCGGGCGGAAAATACTGAGGACATTGCTCGCTGTAGGCCGCTGCGCCCTGGAACTCTGGCAGGGTTGGGCAGATCGGCCCCCAGAAGGCGCTGAGGCGAGACGGGCACCGTGTAATGCGTTGTACGCCACTCTACCCCAGTAGGGACCGCCCTCTGCAGTCATGACCGAAACGTGTCAGGACTTCTTAGCTGAGGGCCTCCCAGCCTGAAGTACGGCCCTCAGATCTGCCTTAGGCTGGGAAAAACCCTGGTTCTGAACCCGCTCTGACGATAGACTGAGAGGGCTGCTCCCGCCAAGCAGCCCTCCAGTATATATAATTTCTCAGAGTGGGATTAATGTCATTATATTCCTCAGAATTTAATGCAAACAAACAATCAGATGAGTAAACACGGTCTGCCTTGTTGTTATAATTCATATCTAACTTCTCATAGTCAGATAGATGCTGAATTTAATTCCTCAGAATTCATGCAGTTAACCAATCAGACGAGTAAAGACGGTCTGGTTTTGGTAAGATTCACATCAAAACTGAAAATGATGTAATACATGCATTGCCTCGGCAACACACGAACCGCTTAGTCACACAAACAATATTAATCTCCTCTGAGATAAGTAGCTGCAGCTGCGAGTTCACAGAGGGGGAAGGAACCGATACGTGTGCTTCCGAACCTCGAGAACGAACTCTACATCTAGGGAACATGGGTGGAGATAGGCGGAGCCGTCTTCAACTCGTCCCCAGATATACGAGAAGCACAGTCAGCCCCCTTATTTTTCCCTGAGAGCTGACTGCATGGGCTGCACTCCTCATTAATGCTGCTCGTTATAAAGTTAGGCATAATATGCTTGTGTAACTGATGCTTGTGCAACTGTTGTCTGTGCAACTGATGTTTATGCAGCTTATGTTTGTGCATCTGCGAGCTCATCGACGCACTCTGTTTCAATCTTCTCGGAGAAAGAAAGGCGGTGCGTCACGGCCGTCACTCGGGGAGAAGGACCGTAACACTCGGGCTTCCGAACCCGGAGATCGGGCAGATCTGTCGGGTGAGGTAGGAGATAGGGAAGTGCCCATCTCCATACCCTCCATCAGATCTTATCTGCGAACCCAGCGAGTGCAGGCGCCGCTCTGCCTCGGCGAAAGCGGGACCGATACAGCGAGGAACACTGGTGAAGAATCCCTCTCGAGAAGAGTCCTCCAGGATCGAAGCGTCCACACTGGCTTGTACCAGTGCAGGCAGTCGGCTCCCTCAAGATCCGAAACAGCATGCCTCGATCCCAGGCAGACCGCGCACAGACAGTGTATCCCTACTCGTGATGAACACACAATCTGAAACACGATTTCAGATGTCTCGTCTTAGCTTTGCTCTTTGACTATTGCTTACTCTTTGAGGAGCTAATAGTGACAAACAACAATAAATAAGACTGACAAGACAGAATAACATGAACACACAGAGCGCTCGCTGAAATACGCGAAGCTGATGCCAGCTGCGCGGCTCGTGCTATTATAGCTTCCTGGTCGCTTACGTCACCCACCCCGTGACGTCACGCTCTTCTATAAGACAGATTAGATATGATATTCAGAGTCGCTCACGCTAAACGCATTCCCCAAAGCGTTTTCGATGAAGCTCGAGTTCCTGAAGAGGAACTACACTTCCCAGCAGGCTTCCCAGCAGCAATTGCTGTGTTTGAAATGCCATATTATCATACTACTCTTGCTATTTCAGCAGTATCCAGTATGTATGATGTGCAAATTTTCTGTATGCATCAAATACCTGGATGACCTTGCTAAATATAACACAAGTCCACTGAAATCAGTACAGAATCTGTGTTCGGAATGACATACTACCATACAATTCCTGCTATATTGCAGTATGCTGCGTGTATACTGTGAATAGTAAGTGAATGTTCTGTATGCATGGAATGCCCGGATTACCTGCTACATTGGCTGAAATTTGATGTATGCATCTGAAGACACTGCATGGGATACTGTTTCCCAGAATGTAACGCGTAATGTTTCATCTTCAAACGTGTGAGTGAACTAGCACTTTTATACATACATGTTACTGTAAACTACAAACTGTCACTGTTTATCTAAAAACAATATTGCAAATAGGGCATAAATTGTACTTTAATCTCTACAGCATTTTTTTTTATCAAGTCAAATGACATCACCTTTATCTCTATTGTGCTTTATATAGTACAGTTTATTTAAAAAAAATTATTAATAAAAATATTGAAGTAATATAATATATTAACAAAAAAAAAAAGGAAATATAAATATAAAGGAAATATTAAAAAATGTGAAATAAAAAGTCATTAATAATACAGTGTTATTAGGTGGTTAGCAGTATAGGTGTAGGGAGGTTTTTGTCCAAATAAAGTTGCATTAATTTAATGATATTTTTAAGTATGATAATTGAAACACATGTTATTGCATACTGTTTTATAATGTATTACAGTACTGAAAAATAAATATCTACCACCTAACTACTATTCACACAATTATTATTGGTTCTGTTCAGTATGTAAAGTCCATTAATTATGAAATGAGTTCTTACCACGTGTACAACCGAACAGTCCAAAACAAAATCCCGAATGTTGCAAGCCTTACCTGGCTACCAAAATCATTGCTTTACCAAAAAACTAGTTCGATTAACTCCTGGATGACATGCCACATTGGAGCAATGACCCCATCGAATAACGTCTGACCGTAATCTCTCGGGCACGAATAGGCTGATTTGACATTCGACTCAATCTCCCATGTGAGTGTGGAAACAATACGTTTCTCAGTTAAAATGCACTCGGAAGTAGTTGGGTGATCAGAGCGGTGAAAAACACCAGGGGGAACCAGGGGAGAATTGGCAATGAAAAATGAAAAAATTGGAGATGAAAAATCTCTTCAGTGTGGTTCCCGGATGTGATGAGGGTGATGTTGCTGGTGGTGTGTGAGATGGCTGGAAGTTCTTGTCCGTTCAGTGCACTGACAGAAATCTTGTGAGGAAGGGGGGTGACTGGAATTTGAAGGTGAAGAGCAAGTGATTTGACAATGAAATTACCTTCCACCCCCGAATCCAGTAAGGCTTGACACTGATGAAACGTGGTTGCCCATTGCAGTCTTACCAGGAGGAGAGTTGATGATGAAGGTTTCTCTGTAGCCAGTCCTCCCGACAGTAACCTCGGTCCTACTGCCGGGCTTGGTCTTTTACCGAGCAGTCCCTTAGAAAATGTCCAGATCCTCCACAGTAGATGCAGAGTCCCTTCATCCTCCGCCTCTCTCTCTTCTCCCGGGAAAGCCGAGCTCTACCGATCAGCATGGGTTCATGATCACACGTAGCACCAACCGCATTACTACTTCTGGTTCTGTGATGTTCCGGGAACTCGGAAACCACTGTCTGACGAGTATGCCTCTCTAGTCGCTGTAAACGTGCGTCCACCCGAAGCGCCAGATCGATGAGACCATTAAGATCCGTGAAAAGTGTGAAAATCTCCTTCTGAATGTGGTCGGCCAACCCATGCAGGAACATGTCCCACTGCACCTCCTTATTACATTTGCACTCTGCCGCTAGGGTGCAGAACTCGCTCGAATAGTCCGAGACGGGTCTGTCCCCCTGACAAAGCTTGGTGAGTTGACGGGCCACCTCGCGTCTCATCTCCTGGAGAGTGCTTGGAACGAGGCACAGCAGGGATCTTGATTCTCCCACACCACCGTTCCCCACTGAGCCACACATCCTGAAAGCAGCAAAGAATTGTAGTGGTGGGTCAGACAGAAGCAAGTGCACGATGGTCCACTCCTGGCAGCACAGGGACACAGATGGGCAACCAGTCTTCCGTGGAACACGAGGAATGGAATGACCATGAAGACAACACAGGAATCAAGACAATAACGCGGGAACAGGACAGCCATGGACAGGACGACTCAAAACAAACTCCAACGATCTGACAAAGACAGGAAGTGAGATGAGAACATATATAGGCCGGTGTAAGTGACCACAGCTTTCGGTGGTGATCAGGTAATTGGTAATCAGTGGCCACACCTCCAACACAACCAAACACACACAGAGAGCATAAGTCAGCAAATTCAAGAACCGTGACAAGACATGTCAAGACATCCTTCCTTCTGTGAATCAAGCCCATAGTCACGCCCTAATTGAACGACTGTTGGTCTTTTCAAGTGACCAGAGCAGTTACACAGGCATGGCTCACCATGATATAAATGCATCCTTGACGCCCCGCATTGGTCTGTTCTGCAGGGCTTTAATTTTGGTGCAGGATTGCGGGGATTGCACATAATTATTTCCGCAAGTTGAACTTTCATAATGCAAGAAATTCCCGCACAAATGTATTTGCTTCATCTCAGATCAAATTATGCAATACATCCACAGAAGCAAAAACAGAAATGTTCTGTCTTTATTTCAGAATTTAATTCTATTAACAGCGCGGCACCGGACTTCTCGGACTCTCTTTGAGTCCTTGTAGCATCGGTGTAATCTGTGGTATGCTCTAATATTCTAAGGCGCACGCAAATGCAATTGAAATCTACTGCATGTGACTGTGAAAAAAAAAATGTAGGAGCACCACTGCGACTGACCCGAGCATATGTTTGTTTGTGCTAAGGTGAGCCTCAAAAGTTTCTCTGTGTTTTTGCAGCATTTAGGAATGTATCACAGACATAGGCTATCTCAAGAATCCTTTCATAAACAAAGTAGACACAAGGTAAATAAGAGATTAATTGTGCAGTGTAGAGAGCTTCATTGATTATAATGGAACTTTGTGAAATCGTGATGAACTAAGGAGGATGATAGATAGATTTAATGGTTATTAAGGGAGTTTGTAAATGTGATATTGATTTAATAGGCTACACCAGTTTACTATAACAATATTGGCTGATTTTGCTCTATTGCATCGACAAAAAAAGTTTGAAACAAAGTCACAGCTCAGCCACTGTGCATCTCCATTCAAACACAGCGGTGTACTGGTTTATGAATAAACCTTTTTTTTTAAACGAATCATTACTGAGTCGATGATTTAATTACCCATGCTTTATTCCTGAATGAATCAGCCATTCGAACAAATCAATTGAATGAATGATTCAGTGACAAAATCAGTGGGTGTGTTCGACTTGAAGCTCGGCTACAGACGGCGATCAACAAGAGTAGCCGCTTGCAGTCGGGGGCAGAGTTGAAAATGGAGCCGTCAAGACGGACAGTTTCTGCTCCCGTTAGTGACACTCACGTGGTGTTTGCATACATTGTCATAAATGAAGTGCATTAAATGCAGTATTTGTAAAATACACAGACGTTTTAGAAACTTTTTCATGAGCAACAGAAATACATACATACTGCTTATATATTCGTTATAAGCAGCGGCATATTTTCAAGAACAAAGTTCAACATATAATATTTAAATACTAATACATTGGGGCATATATGCTTTTATCAGTGTTACTCAGTACAACAGTGCGACTACATTTAAAAGCTTTTACCATTCTAAAAACACAGATTTGTGTCCATTATTTGAACTGAAAAGGTTCGAGAAACACACGTGATCGTTGCCATGTGCTGGATCTGGCCAATCGTGAAGCAGCTGTGTCGTCATCAGCACTCCTGCAGCCACTCTGGAGAAACTGCGGCGTCTGAGTCAGACGGCTGCTCTCGAAATGCTCTTGCGGTACTTTGATGCCACACGTGACAATCATGTGGCGTTGGCGCCGTCTCAAGTCAGACAAAATTTCTAACCGGAATGCACTGCTTCAAGTCAGATAGCGATCGGTTTGCGCAATGCTGTGTGAAGTCGAACGCACCTAGTGACTTACTGCCATCTACTTAGTTTAATTTTTAATGTATCTTTTCATTTATTTAAATAATTTAATATTTCTATATTCAAAATGTTATATAAAAAAATTTATCTCACCATGAATTTATAAATTTAATTGCACTCATGCCACCTCAGTAAAACGTCTGAAAATACACCTACATACCAATTTTGGTATGGTTTCATTGACTGCTGTGCTAGGTGGGGTCTGGGGTGACTGGTGGTCGTTGCAGAACTGGAGCGCTTGGGCAAATAAGTGCTGCATTGCCTGGGACGGCTTCTGTGATGCTGTAAAACACTCTGCAAATCCCCCGAAAATGGGTCTAAATAGGACCGTTAGGGGAGACCAGAGAGTCAAGTAAGGGGGACCTTGTCAGCTTGCTTAATCTCAGTGAAGTTTAGCCATAAGTGGCGTACCAACACCACTAAGCTGGCCATTGTCCTCTTCCGATGGCCTGTGCTGTAGCCTTTGTAGCTTGCAAAGCCAGGTCTGTTGCACTGCGCAGCTCCTTGACTTGGAGGAGTCTGGCCTGGAAGACCTGGAGCATGGCCATGGAGTGACATGCTTTCATCCTATAGCTCGTCCTCCATTACCCTGAACAAGACCATGTTGCTCGTATCCACCGAGGGATGCTGGTCTGAGTGTTCCAAGAGAACGGGGGAATCATCTCTGCTTGGCGAGGGCAAGGCACGCTGGATCTGGGCCAGCGTGAGCTCACTTGTAGCCAAGCGTTTAGTCCCCATAATCGCTGGTTTTCCTCAGGAGTCCCTGGGAGATAGTAGAAGGTAGGTTGTGAGGGGCAGAGCAAGGCATGACAATGGTGAGCGCTTCAAGTCCTGTAGATTAGCGAAGGGAATATCGTTGTCACTGAAGGATAATTGATGGCCCTGTCCATTCTGGCTGGTTCTGGCGGGCTTCATCACCATAGGCTTGAGCAGCTCTGTGGATGCGCTGTCCTTGCAGGATGTTTAAATCTGCATTGTTTATATTTTGCTTAGTTTATAATTTTAAATGACAGATGTTATCTTTGTTTATTTTTTCTCTGCAACATTTTTCCTACTGTATTAACAGAAAAACGTCAAAGGAATTTAGTATTTTGACAAGACGAATAAAAATAGTGGACAGGCTATTTTTGTACCACCTACATTTTAATAAATTTTCTCTCTGCGACACTTTTTCCTATTGTGTTGTAAATGTTATCCTTGTATCCTGACAAGACAAATAAAAGTAAGAAATAAAATTTTTGTACATTTTTATTTTACACTTTTTTTCCTACAGGTTGCATAAAATATAAATCAAATTTTGTGTCTAAAGATAATTCATATAAATTCAAGTCAAAGTCAAAAAATTCAAGACTCTTCACAAGACTAATAAAATAACATACAACTTTGTGCAGACTTTTATTTGTTAGCCTCTCTCTTGTTATTTCAGTAGCAGAAATTTAAATGTGAGATTCTGGAAATGAGATGTAAATTTAGCCAGAATGGTTGGTTAGGGAAGAAAATTATTTTAAGTGGACAGCAGGTGAACAAAGAGCGGGTGGGTGTGGAATATAACTTTACGGGAGCAGGCAGGAGCGGAACTAAAAATAAAAAAAAAAAGTCCTGCGCAGACCTCTAGTCTGTGCCACTGGTGTTTTCAAGTTCTCCTGGGGAAGTTTGTGTTCAAGGGTTAGCAAGTTGTAATTACAATATTAGGTCATCAATTTAGTCAAGTCAAGTAAAATCATTGTTATTTATATGGTGCTTTGTACAATACAGATTGTGTCAAAGTAGCTTTACAGTGTTAAACAGGATAAATGTGTGCTGATAATTCAAAAGGACAAAAAAAACCTTCAGTGATTTCATCATCTATTCAGGTCAGTTTAGTTCTCTTCAAGTAGTGTCTGTGCAATCAAGCTGCCAATATTGCCAGAAACTATGTCCCCAACTAAGCAAGCCAAATGTGACATTGACAAAGAACCCAGACTCCATCAGTGACAGAAATGGAGAAAAAAGCCTTGTGAAAAACAAGGCTCAGTCAGGGGGCCAGTTCTTCCCTGGCCAGACAAAACCAGCATGGTGTGATTTAAATCCATGCTGCAACACAATTCATTATTGTGCAGAGGACGCATCAAGTTCTTGTGGTGTTATTTGGTCACAGCAAAATTCTGATTTACATTTTCTACAAAAATGTTTACAACATTTATATCTGCAAAACAATAAATAAAAGAAAATAAATAAATAAAGAGAATGTTCAGAATTTCCTACCCATAATTACGACTTCATGGTGGTTTTCATTTGCTATGAACATTTTGTTAAGTGACTTGAATGTACCATTCTAGTGTCACATTGTCTTTTACAAAGACCACATGTAATGTTTTGAGAGAACTTTCTTTCTTTAGAGCACTTTACTCAGTATGAGTATTTACTTATTTGTCCCTGTGTGTTGTGGAGTGTTCTGTGTTGTGTGTTTTTGTATTGGATGCCATAGTCATTACACTGTAAAACAAATTTACCTACGGGTACAATAAAACTAACTAAGTAAAAGTTTGTTTGAAAGAGGAGATCCCGTCTAAGTGGAATGGGCAAAGGGTTGCTATCAACAGCTGAGTTAGCTCTGATATCCATGGCTGGTTCATCCAAAGGGGGTCCACCAGGACAACCATTTTTTTTTATTGCCTTACTCGCCTGATTACCTGCGTGATCAGGATGATTGGGGAAAAGCATAGCGAAGGAGGTTGGGCCAGTTGTGGGCCAATGCATCCCTGGTCTTTGGGAAATAATTTGGGCAGTGAGAGTTGTCTTCCGAGGCGAAGAGGTCCACAAACTGCTAACATTTCCAGGCAGTTGATGTGGAAGCCCTTTTCCACTATCGACCAGTGGCTGAAAGTCAGTATGCCCTCATACAGCGTCCCCCAACCTGAGTTGGAGGAATCTGTCGTGACAACTGTTTTTCTGCAAACCATCGCCCCACCCTGTTCCAGCCAACGGGAGTCCTTCCAGGGGGACAGGGCTGTTACACAGGCCTGACTCACCCTGATCTTTGGGCGTCTGTGATGGAACCCATGGGATAGAACCCGTGATTTCAACCAGAACTGAAGGGTGCGCAAACGAAGCAGAACAAACTGTAGCACTGATGATGCCGCTGCCATGAGGCCCAGCATCTAAAATGCTTTAAGAGGGCAAGTGGTACCAATCTTAAAGGAGGTCGTCTGCCTCTGTATGGCCAGAGCCCGTTCTGGCACGACTACAGCTCTCATTTGGAATCGGAAACTGTTCCCAGGAATGATATTTGTTGGCTGGGGAACAATGTGCACTTGGCAAAATTGACCCTGAGCCCCAGGCACTCCAGGTGACTGAGGAAGACGGTCCTGATTGATATGATCTCTGCCTCCGACTGGGCCAGAACTAGCCAGTCTTCTATGCAGTTGAGAATTTGGATTCCCATCTGGCCCAGAGGGGAGAAAGCCGTGTCCATGGAGTTAAGCGCGGGGGTCTTCGAGTGAATTGGAGTAAACATCCTCATTTTATTATCCCCATTCCCATCTCGACATTCTTGGGATGGCTTGCCAGTCCTCGGCCCACATGGCGAGGGGTTGAATTAACTCAAGTGACTGGCCACATGGGGGCAGGACACTGGAGGGTAATGGAAGGGGAAGATTGTTCTCTTTTTGAAAATGTATGTGTTTTATTTTTCATGCTATAACTGCGGCTGAATGCTTGAGTGCATAAACAGACCCGTTGTTTGCACAAAACACATTTGCCTCTGTACACAGAGTTGAACGGGGTGTCAAGAGGCTCTGTCCCTGTCCTCTTCCTTTCTTGCAGATCAGGATGACACCTGAGGCACTGGGTCCAACGCAATCTTGGGTTGGGGTCCCTGGCGCTTAGGAAGAGGGTAGCATTTGGGCGAAAGAGAGCATCCCCGCATCTGCTGCATCATAGCGGGCTGAACAGCAGGGGCAGGAGGTGCTGGCTTCACAGGCTGCTGAGTCAACACAGACTCAGGGCAAGCAGAGGCAGCAGTGGAGCTGGAGCACTTAGGCAGGAAATGTTGCATAGCCTGGGATAATTTCTGTGCCTCCGTTAAGCACTCTGTGTATCCTTCAATTGCCGGTCCGAAGAGACCTTTGGGAGAGACTGGAGCATCATCCTTGATCTATGTTAATGTCGAACACCACGAGGCTGGCCATCAATCTCCCAATTGCCTGAGCATTGGTCTTAGTGGTGTCCAGAGCCAGGTCAGTTGCAGTCCTTAGCTCCATCAGAGGAAGCAAGGATTTTGGCCTTGAAGACCTGGAGGACCGCCATTAAATGAAGTGCCAAAGTCGCCTGTCCAGCTGAAGTGTAGGCATGTCCAGCAAGAGCTGAAGTGGTCTTACACAGCTTGGACCATGGCTTGGACCACTTTGCTCTCCAACCGATAGCCACGGGCAGGCAGAGGTGCATGGCCACCGACTCATCCAAGGGGGGAAGCTTATCGTACCCCTTCTATTCAGCACCATCAATGGAAGTGAGGGCGAATGAAGCAGAGAAACAAAGGTGGGCAGAGCAGGGAGAATGCAAAGATCTGGGGAGCTCATCATGGACCTCCAGGAAGAACGGAGAGGAACGCTGACCAGGGGACTTGGTGGCACCCCGGCAGGAACCACTCATCCAGGCGGCTGCGGTATGGTTCCTCTGGTGGAGACCACTCTAAACCTTACCTTTCAACCACTTTTGAGAGGATTAGGAGAAGCACGGCATCCATCCCATCTTGGGCAGCGCTGGGTGCGGACGATGGCAAGGGGGTAGGGTCAGTCACAGAGTCCAACAGCTCCTCTGTGTCCTATGCTGTTAATGACATGCTGTAATCAAGCAGCTCATCCTCACTTCCCCTAAATGAGATCAGGTTGCTTGCATGAGCAGAGGGACACTGATCAGACTGGGAGAAAAGGATGGGAAAACACTCTCTATATGGTGAGGGCAAGGAAGAGCGTGAGCTCACTCGCAGTCGGTCGCTCGAGTCCTCTGACCCTCAGGTCGCTGGGAGGAAGAAAACTGGAGGGCGCGAGGGGTGGGGCCGCTCTCTGAGAAGAAAGTGATCTGCGAGAGGAGAGAGCTCTTTTTAGTAAGCTCTTGTAGTATTGCCGGATATCGGCAGGGGAAACGGACCGGAACTGCTGCGTCACTGAAGCATCGGAGAAGCTGCTCAGCCATGCTGAGAGGTCCAGATTCCAGCTGTGACGGCGTGTCAGTGGTGAGTGGCTTCGGATCAGTGTAGAGACGTAGAGTCATCGCTGAAGGAGAAGAAATCTGAGAATCCTGCGGCGAATGCTCACTTACAGAAGCAGATGCCCCGCCCATTCTGGCAGGCTTTGTCACCGTAGGCTCATGCAGCTCTGCTGCCTAGCCATTGGTTTGTATTTAATACATGCAATGGCCATGCAGTTTCACTGCATGAATAAAAAAGGCTTCAGTTCAGGAGAACAAAGGCTTTTTCAATATACATCCAGCGAGACGCAGTACGAGTGAACAGTCGTGGCCAAAAGTTTTGAGAATTACATAAATATTGGAAATTGGAAAAGTTGCTGCTTAAGTTTTTATAAAAGCAGTTTGCATATACTCCTGAATGTTATGAAGAGTGATCAGATGAATTGCATAGTCCTTCTTTGCCATGAAAATTAACTTAATCCCCCAAAAAACCTTTCCACTGCATTTCATTGCTGTCATTGAAGGACCTGCTGAGATCATTTCAATAATCGTCTTGTTAACTCAGGTGAGAATGTTGACGAGCACAAGGCTGGAGATCATTATGTCAGGCTGATTGGGTTAGAATGGCAGACTTGATATGTTAAAAGGAGGGTGATGCTTGAAATCATTGTTCTTCCATTGTTAACCATGGTGACTTGCAAAGAAACGCGTGCAGCCATCATTGCATTGCATAAAAATGGCTTCACAGGCAAGGATATTGTGGCTACTAAGATTGGACCTAAATCAACAATTTATAGGATCATCAAGAACTTCAAGGAAAGAGGTTCAATTCTTGTAAAGAAGGCTTCAGGGTGCCCAAGAAAGTCCAGCAAGCGCCAGGATCGTCTCCTAAAGAGGATTCAACTGCGGGATCGGAGTGCCACCAGTGCAGAGCTTGCTCAGGAATGGCAGCAGGCAGGTCTAAGCGCATCTGCACGCACAGTGAGGCGAAGACTTTTGGAAGATGGCCTGGTGTCAAGAAGGGCAGCAAAGAAGCCACTTCTCTCCAAAAAAAAACATCAGGGACAGATTGATCTTCTGCAGAAAGTATAGTGAATGGACTGCTGAGGACTGGGGCAAAGTCATATTCTCAGATGAAGCCCCTCTCCGATTGTTTAGGGCATCTGGAAAAAGGCTTGTCCGGGGAAGAAAAGGTGAGCGCTACCATCAGTCCTGTGTCATGCCAACAGTAAAGCATCCTGACACCATTCATGTGTGGGGTTGCTTCTCATCCAAGGGAGTGGGCTCACTCACAATTCTGCCCAAAAACACAGCCATGAATAAAGAATGGTACCAAAACACCATCCAACAGCAACTTCTTCCAACTATCCAACATAAGTTTGGTGTAGAACAATGCATTTTCCAGCACGATGGAGCACAGTGCCATAAGGCAAAAGTGATAACTAAATGGCTCAGGGACCAGAATGTTGAAATTTTGGGTCCATGGCCTGGAAACTCCCCAGATCTTAATCCCATTGAGAACTTGTGGTCAATCCTCAAGAGGCGGGTGGACAAACAAAAACCCACTAATTCTGACAAACTCCGAGAAGTTATTATGAAATAATGGGTTTCTATCAGTCAGGATTTGGCCCAGAAGTTGATTGAGAGCATGCCCAGTCGAATTGCAGAGGTCCTGAAAAAGAAGGGCCAACACTGCAAATACTGACTCTTTGCATAAATGTCATGTAATTGTCGATAAAAGCCTTTGAAACGTATGAAGTGCTTGTAATTATATTTCAGTACATCACAGAAACAACTGAAACAAAGATCTAAAAGCAGTTTAGCAGCACACTTTTTGAAAACTAATATATATATGTAATTCTCAAAACTTTTGGCTACGACTGTAGTATCGAAAGGGAACACGTCTCTTACAGCATTGTCTGTCCCTGTGTATTTTGCCAAGTCTTCAGTTTTGATTGTAAGACAACTTTAATTATTGATTGCTGTCGGGATAATCAGAATTTTAACCAGAATAACAAAAATGTTTCTGGAAAAAAAATTCCTGTCGAAACTTTTAACTGTTTTGAAAGTTAGAGTTAAGTAATTTATGTGCATTTAAATTTGTATTGCATTCAGGTTTCAGGATGTGTTAATTTGAAGATAGTTTGTTTAGATTGAGAACACCAATATTAGTTTGGAGAAATGTTTAAAATCAATTGAGATTTTACTTTAATAGTCATTTAACTTTAATGACACATTTTCTCATTTCTTTCTCAGGTTCCTTTCTCAAACTGCTCTGTTGAGTGTGAGGCGGGATATTCAAGAAAACCTGAAGGTTTTCATAGTTGCTGCTTTTCATGTGAAAAATGCCCACCTAACACCTATGTGATTTTTTCTCGTAAGTACCTTCGGCAGCAGACAATGACAGCTTGGCAGAGATAGTCCACCCCCCCAAAAATTTAGTCATTTACTTTCCCTCATGTGATTCCAAATCCACATACATTTCTGCAGAACACAAAAGAAGATATTTTGAAGAATGTTAGTAATCAAATAGTTTTGGTTCCTATTGATTTTTCATCTATATTTTTTATCAATGCAATTAAAGTTAGTGGAAACTGTTTGGCTACAAAATATCAGCATTCTGTAAATTCGACTAACAGGACTCTGAAGTGCAGCGCGAACAAACATGGCGGCGCCCATCTCACATTACAGATCACGATCAAGATCATTTAGAAAAGTTCTTAAAGGACAAAACTCACTCATTTACACATACTTGTGAATCGGAATATCAGCTTGTTCATGACATGGTATGCAAGTTTGTGAATATTTTAAATAAAAAATTAAATACAAAATAAAAGCGATTCATCAGTCATACAGTGTTATTATGGCCACGGTGTGTCAAGTGACAAGCCTGACGTGTTGCCATGGAAAAAGTAAGGGGAAACGTTCTAAAATAATTGCCTTAAAAAAACTCACTCTGGGGTGACTGCTAGAATATTTTAAACTCACCCCTGAAAAGGTTAACCCAGTTCAATATGATAGATCATGATATGCTGATTGATGATATGCATATCTCATGGGAAGGTCATTCTCTGTCTGCAAAATTCATCCAGTTTGCCTCTTTCTTGGGAGGTACCTTAGGGTTTGACTCTTGCACCAATATTTTTTTCCTTTTATATGTTACCTTTAGGATCCATTTTTCGAAAATATAATGTATCCTATGTAGCCATTTTACATTCCTTCTAGATCTTTAAGATCTGAAAATCAAAATCTTCTTTGTGTTGTGAGAAATAAAAACTAACAAAAGGGTGACAGCGCCTTTACTTGTGTCAGACCAAACTGAAATGATTTCCTTATTTCTGTAAGTTCAGTAAAGTCACTACTGACATATAAAGCCATGTTAAAAGTACATCTTTTAAATAATTTTTGGGCATCTTTATGATGGTGTTTTGATTGTTTACCATAGCTATGACTTTGTTTGTTGCTCTCTGTATTTCTATCTTTTTTAGTTTCATGGTTCATATTATTTATGCATTTGTTTTTTGTGATTGTGAAGCCCTTTGGGCAACAGTGGTTGCATTAAATGGGCTATAAAAATAAACAAAAACAACATTTTTGAGGATCTCTTTATACAACAATAGTTTACTGGAGTTATGTGCTATTTGAAGTGTGATATTTGATGACAAAATATTTTTCCACATCCAGTCACAATTACTGCAAATTCTAGTACTAAACATTCATATCATTTTACTGTTTTTCAGGCGACCCCTATACCTGTTTTCCATGTGCAGAGAATGAATGGTCTGATGAGGGCAGCACGACATGTAAGACACGTTCTGTTGTCTATCCTCAGTTCACAGAAATCCCCTCCATCATTGTCATGTTTTCTGCTGCATGCCTAATTATTCTGCTAATTGCTGTATTTTGGCTTTTTGCATACAATTACAACACACCAGTGGTAAAGTCTGCTGGTGGTAGCATATGTTTACTCATGTTGGCCAGTTTGATTCTGTCTAGCATAAGTGTGTTCTTTTTCTTTGGAAAACCCACATCTGTATTTTGCCTCCTGAGAAATGGCATATTTGCTTTTTTCTTCACTGTCTGTATTTCCTGTTTGACTGTCCGTTCCTTTCAAATTGTTTGTGTTTTTAAAATGGCTGCCCAGTTCCCTAAAGCACACAGCCTTTGGGTAAAACACAATGGCCAGTGGCTTTTCATTGCATTTTCTTCTTTCATTAATTTATTTTTTTGTGTGGTATGGATGACTGTCGATCCTGTCAAAGTCATTGCTGACTCCTGGACTTATAAAGACCAAATTATGCTCATCTGTGAAATGGGGAATACTACAGCCTTTGCCATAGTATTGTTTATAAGTTGGTTTCTTGGTTTCCTGTGTCTCCTATTTTCTTATATGGGAAGAGATCTGCCCAAAAATTACAATGAGGCCAAATCAATAACATTCAGTCTCATTTTGTACTCTCTGACCTGGATTGCATATTTCACAGCATACCTCACTATCAAAAGCAAATACATCATCATTTTTAATGCAGTGGCCCAGTTAACCAGTATAAATGCAATTCTCTTCAGTTATTTCATACCAAAATCTTATGTAATAATATTCCAACCGCAAAAAAACACTCCAGCATACTTTCAAACATCTATTCAGACTTATACCCAAACCATTAGTAGGTCTTAGAGTCAGACTGTAGTCTTTATGTATAGAAAGTAAGCCAGCTTAATTCTTCAACTCTGGTTTAGATCCTTAACTTTTATGTAATCACAGTCTTAAACACAAGTAGAGAAAACAAGTAAGCAAAATAGAGAATAGAGATCTATTGGGTTCAATCAGCATATGTGATTTTTGAGATTTATACGGTACATTATGTAATGTAAACACAAAGGCTTCCATTTTTGTTTTAACTTATAATAAAGAACATTTGAAAACTCAATAATTAGTGTCCATGTTATCCATATACGTTTGTCAAGTATGGGTCAGCTTTATTTGGAAAATGTGCATACTTCTAAAACAAAACAAAACAAAACAATAATATGATCTCACTGCATTTTAATAATTCAATTCAATTCAAGTTTATTTGTATAGCGCTTTTTACAATACAAATAGTTACAAAGCAACTTTGCAGAAAATTATGTTTCTACAATATTAAGTAGTAGCTTATAAGTGGTGACTGTCAGTTTGTGCATGTATGACAGGATTTTTAGAAAATTAATACAAGACGTAGTCAGCCAGACGATGAACATTATTAATATTATTAATAATTAATAAATATTATATGATGCAGTCACACTTGTAGCAATATTTGTTAGTTCTGTTTGTTGATTCAGGGTTAGCATCATCTGCATACATTATTCGAATGCTTGGCGAAAGAGATGCGTTTTTAATCTAGATTTAAACAGAGAGAGTGTGTCTGAACCCCAAACATTATCAGGAAGGCTATTTCAGAGTTTGGGAGCCAAATGTCCAGCGTTTTGTGACCTTAGGGAGCGTGATGGGTTGTAGCGGGGTATAAGGCTAGTTAGGTACGGAGGAGCCTTATAGGTAAGTAATGATAATTTATAACTGATACGGAACTTAATAGGTAGCCAGTGCAGAGACTGTAAAATTGGGGTAATATGATCATATTTCCTTGACCTTGTAAGGACTCTAGCTGCTGCATTTTGGACTACCTATAACTTGTTTATTGAAGAAGCAGGACAACCACCTAGAAGTGCATTACAATAGTCCAGTCTAGATGTCATGAATACATGAACTAGCTTTCCTGCATTAGAAACAGATAACATGTTTCGTAGCTTGGCAATGTTTCTAAGATGGAAGAATGCAGTTTTTGTAACATGGGAAATATGATTTTCAAAAGACAAGTTGCTGTCTAATATAACACCCAGATTTTTGACTGTAGAGGAAGTAACAGTACATCCGTCTAGTTGCAAATTGTAATCTACAAGATTCTGTGTAGTGTTTTTGGTCCAATAATTAATATCTCTGTCTTATCCGCATTTAATTGGAGATTGGTCATCCAATCTTTTACATTTTTAACACACTCTGTTAGCTTAGATAATTTAGAAGTTGAATCTGGTCTCGTTGAGATATATAGCTGAGTATCATCAGCATAACAGTGGAAGCTAATTCCGTATTTTCTAATAATATTACCAAGGGGCAACATGTATATTGAAAATAGAAGGGGACCTAGGACGGATCCTTGTGGCACTCCATATTTTACTGGTGAGAAATGAGATGACTCCCCATTTAAATAAACAAAATGGTAGCGATAGGACAGGTAGGATCTAAACCATCTTAGAGCCTGCCCTTGAATACCTGTATAGTTTTGTAATCGATCTATGAGTCTGTCATGATCTATGGTGTCGAACGCAGCACTAAGATCAAGTAAAACTAGAAATGAGATGCAGCCTTGATCTGACGCAAGAAGCAGGTCATTTGTAATTTTAACTAGTGCAGTTTCTGTGCTATGGTGGGGCCTGAAACCTGACTGAAATTCTTCATACAGATCATTTTTGTGCAGGAAGGTGCTCAATTGAGCAGACACAACTTTTTCTAAAATTTTAGACATAAATGGAAGATTTGAAATAGGCCTATAATTTACCAGTTCACTAGGATCAAGTTTTGGTTTCTTAATAAGAGGCTTAATAACCGCCAGCTTGAATGGTTTTGGGACGTGACCTAAAGATAACGACGAGTTAATGATATTGAGAAGTGGTTCTTCGGCTACAGGTAACAACTCTTTCAGTAATTTAGTGGGTACAGGATCTAATAAACATGTTGTTGGTTTAGATACAGTGATAAGTTTATTTAGCTCTTCCTGTCCTATATTTGTAAGGCACTACAGTTTATCTTTGGGTGCGATGGATGAAACGGAAGTGTTAGACGCTGTAGAATCTACATTCGCTATTGTATTTCTAATGTTATCTATTTTATCATAGAAGAAATTCATAAAGTCATTACTATTAAACGTTGGTGGAAAATTTGATTCAGGTGGCATCTGGTTATTTGTTAATTTAGCCACTGTTCTAAATAAAAACCTTGGATTGTTTTGGTTATTTTCTATGAGTTTGTGTATATGCTCTGCCCTAGCAGTTTTTAGGACCTGTCTATTGCTGGACATAATGTTTTTCCATGCAAATCTAAAAACTTCCAAGTTATTTTTTCTCCATTTGCATTCAAATGGTAAATGGACTGCATTTATATAGTGCTTTCAACAGACCACATGGCCATCCAAAGCACTTTACAATTTGCCTCACATTCACCCATTCACACATTCATTCACACACCGACTGCGGTGTCAGCCATTCAA
Organism: Carassius carassius; assembly: GCF_963082965.1. Classification (NCBI taxonomy): domain Eukaryota; kingdom Metazoa; phylum Chordata; class Actinopteri; order Cypriniformes; family Cyprinidae; genus Carassius; species Carassius carassius. Next base: position 6,824,681 of record NC_081775.1, on the reverse strand, counting down.
GGCGCCATCCAGCTCGTCGGGAGCAGCTGGGGTTAGGTGTCTTGCTCAAGGACACCTTGACACTTGGTCAGGTGGAGCCAGGGATTGAACCACCAACCTTCCGGTTTGAAGACAACCTACATGAACCACTGAGCCACTGCCGTCAAGACTACGAGTTACTTTCTTGAGAGAGTGAGTATTACTGTTATACCATGGCACAGTACGTTTTTCTCTAACCTTTTTCAATTTGATGGGGGCAACAGCTTCTAATGTATTAGAGAAAACAGTGCCCATGTTGTCACTCATTTTGCATAATTCATGTTTTTTTTGGGTACAACTAGCAGTTGAGATAAATTTGGCAGGTTATTTGTGAATCTGTCTTTGGTGGCTGGAACAATGGTTCTGCCCAGACGGTAACGCTGAGACATATAGTTAATATCAGTGATACGCAGCATACACGATACAAGGAAATGGTCTGTAACATCATCGCCTTGAGGTATGATATCTATATCAGTAAGATCGATTCCATGCGATATAATTAAATCTAGTGTATGATTAAAATGATGAGTGGGCCCAGTGACATTTTGCTTGACTCCAAAAGAGTTTATTAGGTCAGTAAACGCAAGTCCTAATGCATCATTTGTATTATCAATGTGCATATTAAAATCTCCCATTTTTAGCGCCTTATCAACTGTAACCAGAAGGTCTGAGAGGAAATCTGCAAATTCTTTTAGGAATTCTGTATACGGCCCTGGTGGTCTATACACAGTAGCCAGCACAAGAGATATATTAGATTTCTTTTGCATGTCTGACAGTGTAATATTAAGCAGAAGTATTTCAAATGAAAACCTGTATCCTGTTTTCTGGATAACATTGAGAATAACACTATATATTGTTGCTACACCTCCGCCAAGACCAGTCTGACGGGGCTCATGCTTATAACAGTAGTTTGGTGGAGTCGACTCATTTAGACCAAAATAATCATTTGGTTTTAGCCAGGTTTCAGTCAAGCAGAGTACATCAAAACTATTATCTGTGATCATTTCATTTACAATAACTGCTTTGGGTGTGAGTGATCTAATATGTATGAGCCCAAACTTTAAAAATAGTTTTTGTTCATTTACTTTACATGTTTCTGGTTTAATCACGATAAGATTTTTTCTAGATTCTACATTTAATTTATATTTTGACCTCACTATTCCGGGAACAGACACAGTCTTAATAGATTGTACAGCGCAAGTACTTTTATCATTTAAGCGTGTGGAACAAAAGTCATCATAATCGTTATTTGAGAATTGTCTTACTAGTCACATGGAGCGAAGTGTCCTGGAGATGTTGTCAGAGAGCAGCTCCGCTCCGACTCTGATGGGGTGCAGGCCATCAGCGCGAAACAGCCTAGGATGCTTCCAGAAAAGATTACAGTAATTAACAAATAGATCTTTTTGTTCTTTACACCATGACAACAACCATTCATTTAAAGCAACAAGTCTACTGAACCTTTCGTGTCCTCGTCAATACATGGACAGTGGTCCTGACACAACGATCGTCGCACAGGCGTTGTGCTGCGAACCGTCTCGCTCAGGCTCCTGAAGACCCTCTTCAGCGTCTCCGTCTGCCGCAGCGTGGTGTCGTTAACCCCGGCGTGAAGCACGACCGCTCTGGGGCTCTTGTCGGCCTTCAGGATCGCGGGTATCTGTGCAGAAACATCGAGAACACAAGCACCAGGGAAACAATGAGTGTGCACTTTACCTTCAGCTAACATAGCACGGACGTGTCGGACGATGGAGTCTCCGATGATCACAGCGTCCCGTCCCGTCTTGAGGAGGGGAGCGAAGCAGTTCCGGATGGAGATCTCGAAGATCGGAGGGGGAGTAGTCGTCGCCCGGGGGCCTGGCTCGCGTCCTCCGCTGTGGATACACCCAGGGTCCGTGGTGTCCCGGCGCTGGAGTGAAGGACATCTGGGAAGATCACGTCCTGGGTGCACCGGGCCTGTGCAGAGAAACACACGGAGTAGACGTGGTGGGACTGTTAGCATCACGCTGTATACTTACCCCGGAATTGTGAGCGTAAGCCAGAGATGATTCCAGCGTAGCTCTCCGCTCTCAGCTGGGCCTGCCTCACCTCCAGGTCGCGAATCTGCTTCTCCATTGCCTTGAGCTCGAGCTGCATTCAGTGTCCTCACCTGCAATCAAAGGTAGACATTCATCCGCCATTAAAGCAAGTAACAGAGTGTACAGCAATGGTAATGTGTGTGAATAGAGTATTAGGAATGTAAGCCCAGTTAGCAGCAACCAATAGATAGTTTTAGAAGTGGAGTAACCCTTTAAGTCACATGATAACATCAACATGGCTGATGATGCCTGGATCGCATTCATACTAAATTTGAGATTTAGCTGTAGAGTTCCTACTCTTTTAGCACTCGTTAAGTAAGTACTTATTGAACTTAACTAAAGATTAGACCATGAGACCAACAAGACGGACGACAAGCCAAATACACCAGCGCTGCCATCTTCCATCAGTTTTTATTTTTATTTGACACATTTCTCCATAGTAATGTAACTGCTCTCATAATGATTAGAGCGGTCCTATTATACTTTTACTCTTTTTCAATTTTAATTAGCCTGTAACGTTGCTGTTTGAGCATAAAAAAGATCTGCAAAGTTACAAAGCTGAAAGTTCTCTTCAAAAGGAGATATTTTATTTAACAGAAATCACTTTTTAAAAACTACAACGAATGACTCATTTGGACTACAACGCATATTTTCCAGATTTGTGTTATCAAAAATATGGACGAATGGGACGAGACCTGGTTGAGCTGCACAAAAGAGTTCAACGAGTGTTATCACTAAGTTGGAGACACACTAGCTTTCCTATGGCAGAAGAGCTTAGAGGGGTTACAGTCATCCAGGTTTAAATAAATTCCTAAATTCATTAATTCAGATGTATGTGTTTATTTAAGTTTACAGGGAGAAGATAAACAGTAATACTCAAAAATGATGAAATCATCACATTCACCTCAATAGACTTTGCATATATTCACTTCACACAGTGACCACAGGTTATTTTTTCAATTATCTCTAAGCTGGAAAACCTTTGGGGTCCTAATTCAACCGTAAAACCCTGCTGAGAGTTCAGGAGGTTACAGCTTGTTTCACGAGTTTGATTTGTAGATTCAACAATTTTTACAATTTTCTATGTATGAGGAGACCTTTGTGGTGTAATGCTCTATTTAATAACTGATTAACATATACTTTGTGAGTTTGACATGGAAATGGACATATGTATCATGTCTGAAAATGGTGGTTTAAGCAAATTTAAATGTGTTTTAAGAAAATTAAGTTGAAAATATGAGACTGACTACTCTCAAATGGCTAGCCACATTTCTGCTTCATGACCAGCAGTCCATCTTTAACCATGCTTCTCTGTAGCATTTACACTTTCCTTTTGTGTTTTACTAATTGCTTCTTTTTCAAATTTTCTTGCTCATCATCTGAATTCAGATTGGAGGGAGATTACTTATTGGGTGGCCTTTTTGCTTTACATGAAATTGACCTTGTGACACCTGTTTTCAACCCGGAGACCACTGAATGTTTCAGGTAAGCAAGGATCTTTTACCACTTAAGGGTTATTAGTACAGATTATTTTAAATAAAATCAGCTTTTCACTGATTCTAATCAGCTTTTTACAATTATAAACTGAATATTCAGTTATATGCTATTAACTTCCTCACTGATGTTTTTAAGGCACAGTACCTCAAAATCTGGATATCAAATGTTGCAAGTAATGAGGTTTGCTGTTGAGGAGATCAATAATTCCACAACTCTTTTGCCCAATGTTTCTCTGGGGTATGAAATTTTTGACCATTGTTCTAACACAAGGAATTTCCATTCAGTCTTAAGTTTCATCTATGGCTCAATAAAACCTAAAGAAAAACTCAACAACTATCAGCCTAAAGTGATTGCTTTAACTGGACCATATGGAAGCTCAAGAACTATATCTGTTGCACCACTGATCACAAAGGACCTTATACCAATGGTAAATTTAGTCTTTTTATACAGCATGCACAACAAAATACTTACACACTAGTTTTTGTTCCTACCTTTTGTTCAGGACTAACAAGTATATTGCTATGAGTATATATATATATATATATATATATATATATATATATATATATATATATATATATATATATATATATATATATATATATACAATATATATATATATATATATATATATATAACAATGCATTTAAACAGAATGAAGATGTGTAAATTTTTCATTTTGCCTAAATATCAATATATATATATATCAATATATATATCAATATATATATCAATATATATATATATATATATATATATATATATATATATATATATATATATATATATATATATATATATATATATATATATATAATATTATTATTATTATTATTATTATTATTTTATTTTACTTTATTTTATTTTTTTTCCATGCACTTCAGGAGATACATGTTTCCCAGAAGACAAATAAGCTAGATTTTCCCTGACCTTTAAATACAAAAAAAAAAAAAAAAAAAAAATTCAGTCCTTGGCTCTTAATGCATTGTTTTTCCTTCTGGAGCATCAATGAGCGTTTGAACCTTCAGTAAAGTTGCATATGAGTCCCTCAGTTGTCCTCAGTTTGAACAGATGGATCTCAAAATCATACAGTCAATGTTGGAAAGGGTTTAAATACATAGAAATGCTGAAAAAAACTAAGAATTTGGGGACTCATGAACAATTATCACTAAAATAAATAAATAAATAAATAAATAAATAAATAAATAAATACCAGCTGTGGATCATTCAGGTAACAACATTAAGAATCAAGCAAATGTCTTTTGTGTGAAATATCTTACTCAGGTCAGAACTAAATAAAAAATAACATGCATTTTGTATGCTCCCTCTTATTGGTAAAATAATTAACATTTTGCAAATTCTGTGTGTGTAAACTTTTGACCTCAACTGTATATATAAGTGTTTTCTTCTCTTTCAAAGGTGAATTATGGAGCTTCTAGCTATGTATTCAGCGATAAACTTAAGTATCCTTCTTATGTAAGAACAATCCCTAGCAACAAAGACCTGATAGAGATGATTATTCACATCATACGATGGTTTGGATGGAACTGGGTTGCCTTTCTTGGTAGCCAACATGATTTGGATGGACTTAATCTGTTTAACAAATATATAAGAAATACTGGCATTTGTTTGGCCTATCAAGAGGGTCTGAGTCTAAATGCAAACTATAGTCAAACGCTTAAAAAGATTGATGAGCTCAACATCAATGTCATTATTATTTTTGCTTTGCCACAATATGCAGACAAAATTATCAAAGCAGCCATAGCAAACAACATCCAAGACAAAGTATGGATTGCAAGTCAACATTGGGCAATGAATAAACAGCTTCCAAGTGAGCCAGGAATTGGGAAAATTGGCACAATCATTGGCATTACAGAGAAAATCTTGTCATTGCCTGGATTTAAGGAATTTGTCTATAAAGCCAAAGGAACAACTGATGTTGGCCATAATGACAGAGCTAAGCGTGAAGTCCGAGTGAAGAGTAAGACATGTAATCAAGTTTGTGATTACTGCTCATTTTTGACCGCAGAGGAGATTATAAATGAAAATCCCACACTCTCCTTTTCCATCTATGCTGCTATATATACCATAGCTCATGCATTACATAAAGTGTTGCAGTGCAACATGAATGAATGCCACAAAAATACAATGCTCAAGCCATACATGGTAAGTAAATTCTTTTGAATCCATCCATTTTTTTAAATATATATTTTTAATTAAGTAAATAATGAATAATATTGTATTTTAATGAAATAGTATATTATACCCTTTTGTATTATTGTTTACATTATTTAATTATTGTACAATAATTTAATAAAAGAGTAAAACAAAAGTAATATAAATTGTATTAATATTATTGTAATACAACTTTAATATAACACAGATAATATAGTTATATTTATACATTTCTTTTTTTACACACCTCACAACAGCTTCTGGGAGAAATAAAGAAGTTGGATTTTCTTCTCAATGGCCGTCACATTAAATACGATGATCATCTTGATCCAACCATAAGTTATGCAGTTGTGCTCTGGCGCACTGATGCGAATCCTCCTCATTTTGAGATGGTGGGCTCATATGAGAAACATCCAGATATTACTTTCACCATAGACAATTCTCTCCTTCTCTGGCATAACAATGGTTTTGTAAGTTTTTAATTTTGAGCCTTTATCTAAACATTTAGCTTTGTAGATTACAATTTTCTCAATCAGGTTTACATATTTTGCCAAATGAATGTCAACTTTCATTTGGTCCTCTGGTGCACAATTTTATTTTCTTAAGTTTTATTTACTAATTCAAGCAGTAGAAATCAATTTACTTCCATATGAGTAAAGATTATAAGGTTTTATTTTAATTGTCTGTTAAAACTAGGGTAGGCAGTGTCTGTGCTAGAAGTCTGCATTTACAGACTTGTTACACAGGCCTGGCTCACCATTACATGAATGCATCCATGATGCCACGCATGGGGTGGAATTTGAGGTTTCAGCCAGTACTGAAGGGTTTTTATGAGGAGCAGGTCCAGCTGTATTACCAGCGATGCCGAGGCCATGAGACCCATCATCTTTTGAAACATCTTGAGAGGGCGAGAGGCTCTGATTTGGAAAGACGCCGTGAGCTGTTGTATGGCCAGTGCACATTCTTGCCAAAAACAGCTCCCAGGAACGAAGTTTGTTGGCTAGGAGACAGCAAAATTGAGTCCCAGGCACTCTAAGTGGCTGAGGACGAGGGACCTCTGAGATATCAGCTCGGCCTTTGACTGAGCTAAGATGAGCCAGTTGTTGAGGTAATTCAGAATGCAGACTCCCATCTACCTCAGAGGGGAGTGGGCCAAGATCATGCACTTTGTAAAAGTACAGAGAGCCAGAGACAGTCCGAAGGGCAGGACCATGCACTGATATGCTACTCCCTTGAAGGCAAACCTCAAGAATCATCTGTGATGGGGGCTACCTAGATGTGAAAGTAAGCATCTTTCAGATCCAGAAAAAAATAACTAGTACCCTGGGCGTATTTGTGAGAGAATCTGCTTCAGGGTAGTCATTCTTAATAGCCGTTTCATGAGGGCATGGTTCAGGTGTCTGTGATCGAGGTGAACAACATCCTTTTTGGGGAAGAGGAAGTAACGTCTGTAAAAGCTTGACTCGCTTTGAGCTGGCGGAACTGTCTCTAAAGCTCCTTTTTCCAGTAAATTCTTTACCTCGGATCCCAAGACATGAACATTCTTGCTCTGGACTAAGGTGGAGACCACATCGCGAAACTGCAGGGGTCTTCGAGTGAAGTGTGTAACCTCATTTTAGAATCCCCAGAACCCAATCAGCAGATCAGGGCGACACCTAAAGCAGAGGATCCAATGTCAGCTTGCTCCGGGTTCCTTGGCACTTCAGAAATGGGTAGCATCTGGCTGATCGGGAATCACTTAAAGGCGGGTCCAAACAGCCCCGTAGGGGAGACCAGAGAGTCGAGGAAGGGGACCTTGTCAGCCTCCTTAATCTCTGTGAAGTTTAGCTAAAAGTGGCATTCCAACACCACTAAGCTGGCCATTGACCTCCCGATGGCCTTTGCTGTAGTCTTTGTAGCTCGCAAAGCCAGGTCTGTTGCACCGCACAGCTCCTTAATGGCTGCAGGGTCAGATTATTTCTGCCCAGAAGATCAGGGCGGCGTAGCGTCACAATGCATGTGTGTTTAAGGATGTGTTCATTTTTAAGATAGTCTGTTTAGTTTGAGAACACCGATCTAATTTTGGAGAAATGTTTAAAATCAATTGAGATGAATGTTAACTTTAATGACACATTTTCTCATTCCTTTCTCAGGTTCCTTTCTCAAACTGCTCTGTTGAGTGTGAGGTGGGATATTCAAGGAAACCTGAAGGTTTTCATAGTTGCTGCTTTTCATGTGAAAAATGCCCACCTAACACCTATGTGGATTTTTCTCGTAAGTGCCTTAGGCAACAGACAATGAAACCTTGGAATTTAAAGAGAAAGTCCACCCAAAAATTGACATTTTGTTGTCATTTACTTTCCCTCATGTGATTCCAAATCTACATACATTTCTGCAGAACACAAAAGAAGATGTTTTGAGGAATGTTGTAACAATATAAACTTCATAATCACGGGAAGCAGTAGGCGGGAACCGGCGAACATTCAAATCAAACTTTAATAATAAAATAAACACAAAATAAAGTCCAGGCCTGGTCCTCTCTCATCCTTCACTGTTGTAACTCCTCTTTTGCATCCTTCCTTAGCTCCTCTGTGGGACTCAAGACTGGTGACTGGCGCAGGTTTCACTCATTTCCATTTACTCCTCCGTCCTGTTCCCTGCTCGTTCCCATTCTGGCGGATGGCAGCAGGCTATGGCCCCAGGCGAATGGCAGTGACTCCTCCACTCCCTCATGGATGGCAGCCATCTCTCCACATCCCGGCCGGACGGCAGCGAGCTCGTCCATCCCCCCGGCAACTCACTCCAGCCCACCGCCTCGAACGTCCACAATGGCAGACTGCTCCGCCATGCTCGATGGCACTGCGGATTCACCACAGCAGCAAGGGATCTTTGGCAGCATGTCCCTCCTTCATCCTGGGTTTCAGCACCAGTGTAACAATATAAACTTTATAATCACAGGAAGAAGGAGGCGGGAACCGGCGAACATTCAAATAAAATTTTAATAATAAAATAGACACAAAACAGCACAGACCGGTGAGTGGCACAGGTGTTGCTCATTTCCAATTACTCCACCGGCCTTGACCCATTCCCAAGGCTCTCGACCACGCCCCACTCGTCATATACCCCCATCGCCCCTGGCAGGCCTAACTCCGTTCCCATGGCTCTCGGCCCCGCCCCACTCGCCACCGACGAATTTGAATCTTGCTTCGAAAGACCAATCTACTTTGAGTGTAACTAAACGAGCCAGTGCACATTTACATGCAATTATTGCATCCAGCTTCTACTGATCACAACGTGAGTATAAAAAGGCAGCAGGTGCGATGCAGACAAGCTGTCCCTGTATCCCCATGTCTTCCCGAAAGTCATGGAGGGGGGTCTTGTTCCCCTCAGAGTGCAGGGTGTACAAATCCTCAACTATCTCGACGGTTGACTTATGCTAGCACAGTCTCAAGATCAGATGTGAGAGCACAGGGACATGGTGCTCCAGCACCTCAGCCTGTTGGGTCTTCGGGTCAACTGAGAAAAGAGCAAACTCTCCCTAACGCAGAGGATCTATTTTCTTTTTGTGGATTTGGATTCGGTCAAATAGACAGCATGCCTCACAGAGGAATGTGCATGATCGGTGCTGACCTGCTTTGAAATCATTCAAGGGCAGGACTGCAGTCACACTGAAACCATTTCAGAGGCTCCTGGCGCAAATGGCAGCTGCAGCGTCACTTACAATGCTAGAGCTTTTGCATATGAGACCGGTTCAACACTGGCTTCATGGCCGAGTCCCGAGGCGGGTGTGGCATCACTGCACTTACCGGGTCCAAGTTACACCAGCCTGTCGCCAAACCTTCACCCCATGGTTAGATCTTACATTCCTCTGGGCAGGAGTGCCCCTAGAACAGGTCTCCAGACATGCCGTGGTTTACATGGATGCCTCTACCACTGGCTGGAGGGCCACTTACAACGGGCACGCAGTGTCAGGTGTTTGGATGGGCCCCCATTTGCACTGGCATATCAATTGCCTAGAGTTGTTAGCAGTACACCTTGTCTTGAACGGTCTCAAAGGGTGCTTGCCAAATGTACAACAAAGCGACCATTGCGTACTGTATATTAAACAACAAGGTGGTCTGAGCTCCCATCGCATGTCGCAACTCGCCCTCCACTTCCTCTTTTGGAGTAGGAAGGTTCTGAGGTCACTTTGTGCCATTCACATTCCGGGCCTGCTCAACCAAATGGTCTTGAGCTACACTCCAGAGAGAGTAGCGACTCCATCCCCGGATGGTCCAGCTGATTTGGATATATTTCAGGTAGGCCTATTTGCCTCTCCAGAGACCTCTCAATGCCAGTTGTTCTGGCACACAGCCGGCCATGGGGCCTGTGCAAGTATGCGTTTGCGAGCGAAGGATGTGTCCCTCCACCCTTAAAGTTTATGTTGCTGCGATTGCTGCTAACCATGACCCTGTGGAAGGGAAGTCAAGTGGTGAACCTGCAAGTGCTGTCCCCGAAGGATGCAGACCCAGCCTTAGCTTAGCTTTGTCCCGTCCGGGCATTGAGATGCTGCGTAGACTGGACACAAAGCTTTAGGACCTTAGACCAGCTCTTTGCCTATTATGGAGACCGGCAGAAAGGGAAAGGGCGTCAATAAGCTGAGGATGGCCCACTGGATTGTGGATCCAGACAAGGTGTGCCCTGCCTGCTCAGGTTGTGTGTTCTAGAGCTGTAATATAATATAATAACTTAAAAGTTAGGCCCGACAGGACACAAGCCCAACACATTTCGGCCGGAACACGACAAATACATTTTGATTGACAGCTTTTTAAAAGCCAAAACCTGTTTACAGCCCGACATTATTCAAATGTCGGGCTGTTCACACACAGCTCTTTTGCCTTTTGTCAAGAATAAGTAATTTATACATGTTTTAACAATTTATTCATGACTAACGTAGGCTATAGGCACTTGGAAGTTGGAATAAAAAAATAAAATAAGTAATATGTAACATCGTAACATCTCAGCACTCTAAATGGGTGGTCTATGGTGGACTAAGCTTTGTGTCCAGTCTACCCATCATCTCAATGCCCGGATGGGACAAAGCAAAGCTAAGGCTCGGTCTGCCTCCTTTGGGGACAGCACTTGCAGGTTCACCACCTGACTTCCCTTCCACAGGGTCATGCTTAGCAGCATTCTAAATAGGCATAGGCCAATGCACCAATAAAAATTAGTCTTTCTTAACAAATTAAATTAAGATAAATTCTAAATTAAAATGGGTATTTGGCAATAATGAAATTAAGATAAAGGCTCTGCCGGATTTGCTTCGCCACTAGCAGCTGAAATTTAATAAAAGAATAATGCCAAAATTAGCCTATATATTCTGTCTACATTATGCATTTTAGACTCAATTAATATTTAGTTATCATTTGAAAAAACCTTTACTCACCAAGATTAGGCTAGGCCTACATGTTTTTGTGGAGGAAAATTACTGAATCCACTGTAGATGGTTTCAGCATGTTCCTGTACTCACTGATGCTGCGTCAAGCTATATAACCCACTGGCTCATTATTCTCATTATAAATATGGTCAAAACTCACCTCAGACTTTGCTTTAGTTGCTGGTGCAACCAAAACATAATCGCCAGAAGCCCCCGTTTCACCTACTCAGCACACATTTTCGCATCTTTTTCATGCTAATCGAAACACATCACATGACCACTCATTAACCTCGCAAAGTGGTTCGCAAGTCCGAGCCCAGCCCGGGCCTGTGTAAAATGATATATATTAAGCCCGAACCCGTCGGGTCCCATCGGGACCTTCAGCTCTAGTGTGTTCACTCTACTAGAAGTGTTGCATCCTCCTGGGCACTGGCTTGACAGATATTTGTAGAGCTGGGGGACCCCCAACACGTTCGCTAGATTCTATAGCATTTGTGTGGAGCTGGTATCCTCCTGTGTTCTCGCCTTATATGGGTAGTGGCACTGAGAGGCCCCGGTTAGTGTTGTCTTGCTAAAATTGCTCCAGAGTGCCCATACTGTAGACCCTGTCAAGCTTCTCTATCCCCTCGACAGACAGATGCAGCAGAACTTCTGGCACCATGCCTTCACCCTTCACTTCCAATTTTCCATATGCACCTAAATGGATGTTCATATGTGTATTTGCTTCCAAAACCTCTTTTGGGAAGGATGGGGCTTCTGCAGAGTCCTGCTTCCAATTTGAAATGGTACATTTTCCCAGTGTTATCAATCTCACTTAATGAGTAGTGTTACGACAACAGTGAATGGTCCTCTTGTTGCGAGCCCGGCCTACACCAAAGAGGAGCGCAGGTGGCTTGCACAGGGAACTGGAAGGGGCAGCATCCATTGTACTTTGATGGGGAATCCCAATTCTTCGGTCACCGACGTGACGTCAAAAGTGACCGACTGAAAGGGAACGACTCGGTTACGTATGTAACCCTCGTTCCCTGAAGTATGAAATGGAGATGTCACATCCCTTCGCCACAGCTGCTGTACCACCTTTGAGAAGCTGGGTCACCAGCTCGTTTCCTCAAACAAAACCTGGTGTGCAATGCACTAAGTGCAATAATTGCATGCCTATGTGCATCAGCTCATTTAGTTACACTCACAGTAGATTGGTCTCTCGAAGCGAGATCCCAATTCGTTGATCACCGAGGGAACGTCTCCATTCACTCCTTCAGGGAATGAGGGTTACATACGTAACCAAGACATTCCTATTGATTTTTCATTTGTATTTTTTATCCATGCAATTAAAGTCACTGGAAACTGTTTGGTTACCAAATAGCAGCATTCTTCAAAATATCATCTTCTGTGTTCCTAAGAAGAAAGAAAGTCAAACAGGCTTGGAATTACATGAGGCTGAATAAATGATGACATTGAGCTACAGATGTTACAGATTCCTTTGATTAATCCTGTGCTGGTTGCACTTGTATATCATCCTCTAAATGCAAACAAAGACTTCATTTGTGAATTTTCTGAACTCTTGAGCAAGCTGGCTACACATTTTAATCACTTTTTTTTGCCAGGTTTTCACAACAAAACCCTCCCAATTACTACTTTAAACTACCCCTAAACTAGCCCAATGGTGTTTTAAGGAGGGTCCCCCAGTAAAAATTGTGTTTCGGGGGGTAAAATACATGTTTTTGGTGATGTTCCCCTGGTAAAATTTGCATTTCAGATGCTAAATATCACATTACTGGGGTCGCTTCAACCCGCAGACATGAAAAATAAACCATGGCAACAGTGTTAAAGTAGCCCAATTCTGCCAGAAAACTGTGGTCTTGGCAACACTGCCCATCAATTCATAGGTCTCGCCCACATTTCTGCAGATTCTGTCACAAACACATGTTTCTAAACTATTTAATTAGCCTGAGTGCTCCAATTTTTGTCTGCTGATTGCCGCACAAGAGGCTTCTTAAAATAAGGCAAATACAATTAAAATCTTCTCCTGGAGGTCCCTAAAAAGTCTGTTGGTGCCTCAGTTGAACTTGTCAATCTCTGCTGTCAGTCATGGCATCACTCTCTAATTTGTCTCACGTCCTATTAGATTACATAGAGAGAGCGGCATTTATGACCTACAGTATACTCAGTCCAACCACCTGGGGACAATCAGAAAGTTTTGGGTTCACTTATCAGGACTTGTGCAGCACACTTGGTTGGTGAACGTATCCTTCTACTGCTACATTGATGAAACTCAGATATATCTTCCAGTGAGACAGGTGCTACATAAAACAAGGCGCTTCCTATCTTTCGAGTTTTGCCATTTTACAATCCTTCTTTGTACTGTAAGAAAAAAATACTAACAAAAGGATGACATAGGCTTTTCTTCTGTCTGACCCAAACTGTGGAATGATTTCCCTATTTCTGTAAGGTCAGTAAAGTCACTACTGGCATATAAAGCCATGTTAAAGGTACATATTTTAAATACTTTTTGGTCATCTTCATGGTGGTGTGTTTTGATTGTTTACCTAAGCTATGACTTTGTTATCTATGCATTTGTTTTTTGTGATTGTGAAGCCCTTTGGCATTTGTCATCTCATTATACTATACAACAATAGTTTACCCACATGGAAAGAACGTATATGTGGATATATGCGCTTATATGAAACCTATATGCAGTGTATATGCACATATATGCTGCATATATGCACATATATGATAATATATATGCTGCATATATGCGCATATATGCTGCATATATGCGTATATATACTGCATATATGCTGCATATATGCCGTATATATACTGCATAAATGCTGCATATATGCCGTATACTGCATATATGCTGCATATATGCGTATATATGCCACATATAGGCAAAACTGAGGTGCATATATGTGCATATACAGGAAATATAGGTCTCCTGTATTGCTTCTTCATATCCACATATAAGCCCTATACATACAAGATATGTCTTCTATATAGCTAATGGCAGGATCTGGTCATTTTGTAGCTCAAATCTCATTTTTGACTGTCATACATGATGCCTAGCTCATATTTTCTATTATCAAGACAAAAACTAAGAATTAACGAAAGAAATTATGCAATAACTAATGTATGTGCGAACACGTGAAATTGGTATCACATGTAATTGGCATGTTATGGAATTTAACTATGGCAATATATTTACATGATATACAGAGCCGGACAGTAACGGAGTAAATTTACTTGAGTACAGTCCTTAAGTACAATTTTGAGGGATCTGTACTTTACTCGAGTATCATTTTTGGGGAGTACTCATGACTTTACTCTAGTACATTTGAGAGGCAAATATTGTACTCTTTACTCCGCTACATTTCTATCCATAACCGTAAGTACCCGTTACTTCTTCGGCCCCGTCCACACGGAGACGGACCCCCAATCTTTTTTTCCCTCATCTCAAGAAATATCCGCGTCCACACGAAACCGATTTAGTATACATGCCAGACCAGCATGTGGCACTGTAATTCTGCCACAGAGATACACTTAAAACGTAGAAGAAGACATGGATTTGCTTTGGCATGGACTTTTATTTATGTATCCTAGCAGCTATGGATTTTAATTTTACTATTATAGGTGAACATATAAGTGCATATATACATGCATATATGTACCTATATAGGTATATGTATGCACATATATATGTGTACATATATGTGTACATATATGTGTGTGTGTGTATATATATATATATATATATATATATATATATATATATATATATATATATATATGCATATATGTACATATATGTACATATAATTTAGGAAAACGGCCAATTTTATATATGTCACATATATTTAAAACCTATATCAAAACCTATATTGAAACATTATATGTTTATATAGGTTTTTTCCATGTGGGTACTGGAGTTTTGGTGCTATCTGAAGTGCGATATTTGATGACAAAATATTTTTCCACATCCAGATACAATTACTGCAAAAATCTAGTACTGAACATTCATATTATTTTACTATTTTTCAGGCGACCCCTATACCTGTTTTCCATGTGCAGAGAGTGAATGGTCTGATGAGGGCAGCACGACATGTAAGACACGTTCTGTTGTCTATCCTCAGTTCACAGAAATCCCCTCCATCATTGTCATGTTTTCTGCCGCATGCCTAATTATTCTCCTAATTGCTGAATTTTGGCTTTTTGCTTACAATTACAACACACCAGTGGTAAAGTCTGCTGGTGGCAGCATGTGTTTACTCATGTTGGCCAGTTTGATTTTGTCTAGTATAAGTGTGTTCTTTTTCTTTGGAAAACCCAGATCTGTATTTTGCCTCCTGAGAAATGGCATATTTGCTTTTTTCTTCACTGTCTGTATTTCCTGTTTGACTGTCCGTTCCTTTCAAATTGTTTGTGTTTTTAAAATGGCTGCTAAGTTCCCTAAAACACACAGCCTTTGGGTAAAACACAATGGCCAGTGGCTCTTCATTGCTTTTTCTTCTTTCATTCATTTAATTTCTTGTGTGGTATGGATGACTGTCGATCCTTTCAAAGCCATTGCTGACTCGTGGACTTTTAAAGACCAAATTATGCTCATCTGTAAAATGGGGAACCCTATAACCATAACCATAGTCGTGTTTATAAGTTGGTTTCTTGGTTTCCTGTGTCTCCTGTTTTCTTATATGGGCAGAGATCTGCCAAAAAATTACAATGAGGCCAAATCAATAACATTTAGTCTCATTTTGTACTATCTGACCTGGATTGCATATTTCACAGCATACCTCACTACCAAAAGCAAATACATCATAATTTTTAATGCAGTGGCCCAGATAACCAGTATAAATGCAATTCTCTTCAGTTATTTCATACCAAAATCTTACGTCATAATATTCCAACCACAAAAAAACACTCCAGCATACTTTCAAACATCTATTCAGACTTATACCCAAACCATTAGTAGGACTTAGACTCAGACTTATGTATAGAAAGTAAGCCAGCTCAACTCAAATACTTCACTGTTATGTATTCACAGTCTTAAACACAAGTAGAGAAAACAAGTAGGCAAAGTAGAGAATAGAGATTTGGGTTCAATGATTTTTTAGATTTATACATGTAAGCACAAAGGCTTCCATGTTTGTTTTAAATTATAATAAAGTACATTTTCAAACTCAATAATTAGTGCCCATGTTACCCATATAGGTTTGTGAGGTTTGAATCAGCTGTCTTGTAGGTTTGATGTTATACTCACTGTCTATTCACACTCAAATGATATAATAGTAATATATATATTGATGAGCAACAGCAGTTTTTAACCCATTTATTTAGAAAATGTGCATACATCAAAAAAATAAATAAATAAAAATAAAAAAACAATATGATTTCACTGAAGTTTAATAACTTTCCTTTTGAAATCTTAATTTTTCAAGGCCCTATATCGTTCAGTGCCAAGAATATGGGGAACTCAGTGAGGCTTCATGTACAGATTGTTAACTATTACCAATTTTCAGAGGTTTCAAAACCAAATTTGGTCACTTTGTATTCGGCTGATATTTATTGTATTTAAAGGGAATGTTGAAACTAGAAATGTATCTTGTTTCCCTCCACCAAAAAAAAATATAAAAAAATATTCTAGATGAATAAAATTGTATAGGACATACCTGTTTGAGTGTCATAAATATCCTTTTTCCAAAATCTGCATGCTTGTAACTTAAGAAGTATTAACTTTATCCTAATATGAATTTAGATTCTGTAAACTTTTTTTTTTTGGAATCTTGATTTTTAAAGTACCCCATTATGCCATTTTTAAGGTTCTTAGTATTTTTCGGAGCCTTCTACAATAAGATCACATGCATGCAAGTTCAAAAAACGCTTTTGTTTTCTCAAAATATGTATTTAATATCACCTCGTTTTCCAGCCATTCTCAAATGATTAATTCAAAGCAGTTCTAAGATTCAAGGTGTGTTCGACATCGGCTGCGGCTGGATGCAACCGATCGGCGAGGGTAGCCGCGTGCAGGTGGGGAGGAGCTGCAAACGGAGATATGAAGCCGGACACGTTGTGGCTCCCGTAGTTTGCTGCAATTATTTCAGTCACGGCAGATCACCTGGCGTTTGATTACTTGATCGCGTTTAAGATGTGTGTATAAAGTGGTGTTTTGGAAGGGTGTCTTCCAAAACAATATAACATATTGGATATATACTTTAGCAGTATGACATGGGTGTTTCTGCTAATAGAAAATGATAAAAGTAACCTATAAAAAAATTCCCTGGTGGGTATGTGTTTTTTAAGAAGGTTTCAGCAACAAGATTTACAGTACCCTCCTGCTGAGCTCTTTTTAACATTTTAAACATAACACCACTGATTTTCATATACAGAAAAGCACAATTCTGTTGGATTTATATTGTGTTTTGAAAGTGAACAGAATGTTGTCAAGTTGTTAAGTTGAAGTTACAGCAAGTTGTTAGCAGTTTGCTAACCACACGCAGGTGAAGTATAAACACAGCAAAATAAACTAGACAATATGAAGAAACCAAACAAATGGAGGAACATAATGTATTATGTATCATTTGTATAGGAGCATACATTTATGACCACATTAGATTGTATGTTTTTAAGATTAACATTTTAGTTATTAAAAATGCTCATTTGAATAGGTTATGCTGCTGAATACTGTAAAAGGTCTGTATAAAAAAGAAAGTCATGCAAAATAAACATACACAAACTTTATATTAACAATAAAGTAAATACAGTAAAACAATATTTAATAAATATGATTTATGAGATGAAGACGACATAAAAACGTATTTAACTGTTTTAAAAGTCCATATGAGAATTTCTGAAACTGAAGTCGACTCGCAATAATCTTGAAACGCACGTCATCGGTGTCATCAGTGAATCCAGCCAATCGTGGATCAGTTGTGTCGTCATCAGAACCTGTGCAGCCGCTCTTCAGAAGCTGCGCTGGCTGAGCTCTCCGGCTACTCTCAAATCACTCTCGCGGTACTTTGATGGCACACGTCACAGTCACGTGGCGTCAGCGCTGTATCAAGTCGGACAAAATTTCTAACCGGCATGCACTGCTTCAAGTCAGCCGACGATCGGTCTGCGCAGAGCTCCATGAAGTCGAACAAGCCTTCAGTCTCTTTAAACCCCTCCTTTCCATGAGCCTGCTCTTCTCTGATTGGTGAGATGGCCCAGTATGTTGTGATTGGTCTGTGGCATACAGCGGTGTCAGAAATGATACTCCCATTGTTCCATATTTTGAACGCTTGTTAGAAAATCTATTTATCATACTTGTGATTCAGTGAAGCCAGCTGTTCCATAAAACAAACATCTTTCAAGAGCAAGCGTTTAGTGAATCCCACGTTGAACTCCCCGAGATTAGAGAAGCAGTCATCCGAAGAATTAGGTGTTTGTGGGCGGGGTCAGGTTGCCAACGTAAAACATAGGCGGGAATTATGCAAATGTGTTACATGAAGCTGTCACTAAAGTGGTATACATACAGTCGGCATCTAGTCATAGCTGGGGGCGTGGCGAGGGCGGAGTCGGCGTGGGGGAAAACACTGCGAACATCGTGTGTATCTGAATGACAAAAATGCAATATTGAGCGCTCATTCCCAGAGACGCGTAGAACAATTTTAGTCTCTTTTAACTTTAATATTCATATACACAAGTCCATATCGATATTTGATTCATTTTACAGCCCTAATATAGATGTATTCATTCAAAAATAGCCAAATTCCGTGACGTTCTGCTTTATACAGCAAGTTCTATTTTTGACTGGATTCCGCGATTCAACCGTTTCGCAAACAGACGGGGTGAATTTATGAATGAAAGTGTAAAAGTTCTGACACAAACCAAAGTTGTTACGTGTCCACGCGCTTTTTTGAGTGGGTTTATGTTCGACACTAGGCTAACGTTACATAGTTTTGCTTAAGGTAGAATGATAAGGCTAATTATATATACATGCCACTTTCTGAAACAACCTTACACAGTTTTGATAACGTTAATAATGAACACAATGTTAACGTAGCCTGCCTGTGATGAATGCCGACTGCACACATTTCCACAACTTCCCTTGATCATCCTCACAACTTATTGCTTGTAGCCATTTTGTCATCCTTTCCGGTTCTGTATGTTTATTAGGAAGGATGTAGAACTTCATTTCATAATTTGTTAGTTTATTGGAGGTACAGAAAACGACACAACAACTCTTCGGCATGATTGTCCTGTGTATTTCAATTGGCGCCAACGCAATGTTTTCCCCCGCGGGCTAAAGTCACATCACCTGACGGGGCGTTCCCGGGGGCATTCCCAGACCAACCGTCTGTATCTATAACGGAACTTTGTGAGATCGCGATCAGCTCAGATGAGTGGCAGGTTTTTAGGGAGCTTTCTTTGCACGTTTTATGTAGGCTATATGTAATTTATGTTATTCATATAGACTTATTTGTATAGAACTTGTTTTTCACACTACATGCTGGAAAATTATCTTGCAGGGGATATTTCCCTTCCTAAATTATAGAATTGGCTATATTTTTTTACATGTATAAAGACCCACCTAAGCTAAGTAAAAATATTAATTATTTTTTATTCAATTATTGTGTTTTGCTTAAGCTGACTGGGTAATAGTAAATCGCTTTTTTCTTTAGGACTACACCACTGTATCCTACCCATTTTCAATGGTCAAAAACCATTGGTTTTGTGTTTCATCACTGTTGACACTGTCAAATATGCAAATAATAACAGTAACCCAAGGAATGTACAGTGTGATATGTCAGATTATGAATGACCAGGATTTATTATGTGGTACTGTGATATGAAAATTGAGCATAATACCAAGTCTTGATATGCCATTCAAAGCATTTGAATGAAAAAACAAAAACAAAATGTTTATGCTAATATACAAATCAAATACAGGTAAGGGGCGAAAATGTAACTATAATAACACATAATTTGACGTAATTCATACTCATGCAATAAAAATTATAATAATTAGACTTTATGGCCAACATAGCATAGAAGTAAAGCACACGTGAAGTGGGCGGGAAATTGTATCAGTACGTTATTGATGCATGCTGAGCAGCAAAAGGTATGGCCTCAGGGGCGTCGGACTGGGGGTAAAACCAGTTCTGATAACCAGGGCCCCAAAGGAAGAGAGGGCCCTTGAAAAGTCTGGAATATATATTTTCAAGGGGGGGTGGGCATTAGGACTGCCTATGCATAGGGCCCGGGATCTTGTGCAGCGCCCCTGTATTGCCTACAGTACAAAAATAAGAATTGTTTAGACTTAAAAAATTATTTATAAACAAATAGAGCTAATTTCCAGGATACTGAAATTGTGAAACTGATGAACACAAAAAAAAACTTGACAGCGGGTGTATTTATTTGGCCAGCATTACACAAGATGACTTCTCAAAAACAAGTGAGCTCCCTATCTAGACAACATTATTTGGTGTCATAAGCGCATTCTGAAAGTACAACATGTTTGGTGTCCATCTAGACAGCATTCTGGAGCATCGCCGGTGCGGTGCCTATTAAGGCTGTCTGGGATGGTAACGTTAACTAAATGTTTTTTGAGACAGAGCCTAATAAACCATATTTAAGAATTGGGAATGACAGCCTTAACTCAAATATGTAACACATATTTACAAAAAGGCAATTCTTATGTTACTGGGTAAAAGGATGACTATTTAAGTGTACAGTTGTGTTAAAAAAAACACTAATAAGTTCATTAAGTTACATTAGCTTCACAGTCTCCCATGTTGACGACAAATGTTTTCTCAGACACGCCACACATCACAATGTTTTATGCCCAAATCTTCACCTCTAAACGAAGCTCATTAGCCAAGATATGTCTCGCAGTCCATTGGGAGAAGAAAATAACCAAAGCCCACATGTTTGGATGTGACCTAGAGACCACCATAAAGGAGATCTTATCACCCCAGGTAAAGTTCACCTGGTTAATTTATATATTAACACTAAACCAACTAACTTAATGAAGTTAGTGCTCACTTTAGGAGATAGAAAAAAATGTAAAGCTAAACTAAACTAATCATTGTCTCTTCCTGTTTGTGGGATATATCCACATGATTCATTACCAGATGAAAGTTAGTCTTTGAACTTCAGGTCACCTTCTTTAAGGAGTTGTCTGGATTTACTCAAAGAAGACCAGATAACCTTATTGCAGACTGCGGTGATGCGTTGATCAAAATTAATGTGGCTTTCAGGCCAGGTAAATGCAGCCTCATACAATACATGATTAATCTAGATTAAAATGGCTCATTTGAACTCTGCCGAAGGCATTCAGAATATGTGTGCTACCAATAAAATGATGACTAAAAGTAACATTAAGTCTTTGAGAACGGGTTTCTCAAGACAGTTGGTGCATTAGACCAGGGGCTCATCTCCTGTTTCCAAAATGCATCACAAACTGCTCCACATTGCACCACATTGCACAAGGTGCAAACAACCTTACGCCTGTTTCACACATACTCCATCTGCAGTGCGTATGCATTTCATATTTTTTTACGCACCCATGTTAATAGATTCCAGCGTTCACGCGGTTGCGGTCCGTCATTGCATTCCAGGAGCGGTGCGTCTGCAGCAGTGCAGCGATCGTTCACGTACCGAGTAGCGGACTGCAAACGCTTCCTGTGTGAAAGCACAATGAGTATGAGTCCATGCTGCTTCTGAACCACATATGAAATGCACACGGACTGCATACGCATTGGGAAACTTCTTTAACCCTCCTATTAACTTTGGGGTCAATTTGATCCCATTCAATATTTAACATCTGTAAATACATTATTAAAAAAAAAAATTCTTCAGATTTTATGAATTTTCCTAATTTAATGGGGACAACTCTGTAAACATAAAATTAACCTGCTGATATTTTTTAAATGTCCTGTACACATTTTGTAGCCTCGGTGTTCCTTTGGGGTCAATTTGAGCCCAGGCTCTTTTAGTTGTATAAAACATAAGAAATATAGAAATTTCACAAAAAATTGTTTTAGTTGTTTTATTGAGGTCACTATAGCATGTTATAATTATATAATGTTCACTATAATTTTACATATTCAATATTATATTCAAAAAACGTCCCTCTGTTTTAGGGTTCTAACCTAATATAACCGTATCTGAAGTAGTACACATGACATGGGACATAATTCTCATGAGAACTTTGATGTTTCATATGCCATGGGGGAGGGGAAAACATAATTTTTGTGAAAACTTTGATATTCCCCGTGCCGTAGGGAGGGGAAAACCTAATTCTCATGGTTTACCAAACAAAGGGGAGGAGCAAACATTATAAAAGCATGAACAAAAGCATTCTAAACCATTTCTCTTTGTGCTCTGTGTGCTCTCTTTGTTCACCATCTCTCTCATTTGAAAATTACATCTAAGCAAAGATTTTATGTCAATGAGATTTTGACAGTGAAAGTGACAGAGGAGAATGTGTCTGAGACCGATGATAATATTGAGGACCCTGATTATGAGGCATCCTCCTCAGATGAGAATGAGACTCCTAATGTTGACCCTCCTGTTGTCTCTCAACCAACCACAAACCCATTACCAGAGGTGGGTAGTAACGAGTTACATTTACTTCGTTACATTTACTTGAGTAATGTTTTGGGGTAACTAATACTTTTCGGAGTATATTTAAAGATGGGTACTTTATATTCTTACTTGAGTAAATTTTGGGGGAAAAATCTGTACTTTTACTTCGTTACTGTGGGCGACGCTCCTCTCGTTACTTTATCTTAATGCAATAAATGTTATAAATGCTTCAGTTTATTCCAAACGCGCCGTCTACTTTTCTCTTGGCAATGAGCGTTGCTCATTCGCGAATGATTCATTCTTTTGAGTCAATTCTGTTCAAAGGCTTGATCAAACCAGTTGGCAAACGAATGAATTGGTTCATGAATCAGTTTGAATGAGTCGTTCAGTTCCCTGTCGCACGCGCTGAGCGTCTGAAGCGGTTCACTAAGAGTTGTAACGTTTAACATCAGCAGCGTTGAAAACGTGGCTATGGAACTGCACTGAATTGAAAGCAAATCTGCAAAGGCTATTATTTGCATGCGATGGAGATCCTTATTAGATGAACACCGCGTGTGCTGTCTACTGTTTAACAGGTAATAACTTGGGCTACATTCGATTACAGTACACGATACCACTATGACATTAGTTTGTTGTACGTGTGTGGCTTATAACAGAGGGGAGTCAAGTTGAATGCAGCTTCCAAAAGACAAAAAATAGCCAAGATTATAATAGATAATAGATTTTAATTAATTTGAATACAATCACACCGGTGCCAGTAGCCTACGTTCAGCAAGTCATATCATCAGCTGCTTAATTCAGATCTGTGATCGCTTGCTGGCGCTGAGCCAGAGACAGACGCGTTTTTACAGCAGTGGTGCGCATTATAACCAATCACACATGATTTTTTTGAGCTTATTAAAGCATTGGCCAATCAGAGGCGTTCAGATGAGTCATCGCTAAAATACCGGTGATGTCGGGTCTCGGGGCTAATCACCTGTCTTTTTGGTGTGGGTGTGTTGGGATGGTTTGACAGCTCACCGCGTCTGCCTGTTTGTGTTTTCCCCGCCTTCCTTGTTTCCCCGTTGTTAACCTTAATTGATCGCCACCTGTTCTCTATGTCCTTCTAATTTTTCCCCTTTATTATTCCCTGTGTTTCTCTGTCTATTGTCAGACTGTTGTTATTCGTACCTATAGCTCCGATCATCTAGCAGCTCTTTGTACTCACCCTGTCGTGTCTTGTCCTCAGGCTCCAGTGTGTTTAGCTGATTTCTCTGCCCTAGTTCTTACAAGCCCAGAGCTCCTAGTAGCATCTGCTGTTCATCCTGTCACTGCGAGTGAAACCTGTGAAACGTGACTCATCTGCTGTTCATCCTGTCACTGCGAGTGAAACCTGTGAAACGTGACTCATCTGCTGTTCATCCTGTCACTGCGAGTGAAACCTGTGAAACGTGACTCATCTTCTCTGTCTCCGCTTTGTGAATAAAGACTTGAGTTTACCCGCATCTGAATCCAGCCTGCTTTCTCCTGACAGAACAGTCTGACCATATTATGGATTCAGCGGGATCTGATCCGGTTCGCTCGGCTCTCGCTCAACAGGGAGTGTTGATCGGGCAGCATGCCACCCAGCTCAACACCACCGCGCTGGATGTGGACGTTCTCAGTGCCCGAGTCTCCGAACTCCTCACACGGGTGGACGATCTTCAGCGAGAGGCAACGAGCCGGAGGCCCGTTCCTCACACCGGTATGTCACACGAGTCCGAGCCCCATGCCAACAACCCGCCGGTCTACGATGGCGATCCTAACGCCTGTCAAGCGTTTCTCTCCCAATGCTCGCTGGTGTTTTCTCTGCAGCCCCGGCGTTTCGCAAATGAAGAGACCAAGGTGGCTTACGTCCTTACACTCCTCTCGGGTCGTGCCCGCGATTGGGGAATCGCCGTATGGAGATCACGTGCTTCCTGTTGTGCCACCTTCGCGGATTTCAGTCAAGAGATGGCCAAATTGTTTGATCGCTCTGCTCAGGGGGGCGAGGCGGCGGCCCAGTTATCACGACTGTCTCAGGGGAGGAGCTCCGTCACTGATTATGCCATCCAGTTCCAGACTTTAGCTGCGGCATGCGGCTGGAATGAGAGCGCGCTGCGCGCTCGTTTTCTTGAAGGGTTGGCTTTCACCATTTCTGATGAACTCATGGCCATAGAGCTCCCGCGGGAATTGGATCAACTCATTAATCTCGCGCTCCGTATTGAGGGTCGTCTCAGCCAACGCCGCAAACAACGGCAAACACCCGCCCCGTGGCGCCACCTAGAGTCCTCTTCAGCCAGTTCAGCCAGCCGACAGCCCTCGGAGGAGCAGCCCATGCAGTTGGGTCGTCTACGGCTTACACCACGGCAGAAGCAGGAGCGTCTGTCGTCTGGGGCGTGTCTATACTGCGGCAAGGGAGGCCACTTCGCCCTCTAGTGCCCGTTAAAGGGCCAGGGTCCACCAATGAGGCGGAGTGTCCTGGTGGGCACGGTTCTCAGCTCAAGCTCTCCTGCAACACGCACTCAGCTGCCGTTCCAACTCTCCTTCCAGAGTCATTCACACACTGGACTCGCCCTTGTGGACTCAGGGGCTGAGGGGAACTTCCTTGATGCTGCCTCTGCTCAACATTGGAGAATACCGCTTCTTCCTTTGGTTAGTCCCGTATCAGCATGGTCATTAGCTGGCCGTCCCCTTACCACAATCACCCACGTCACTCCCAAGATAGATCTTCAGATTGCTGGCAGAACAGGTGCAGAGACAAAACGGGACTTTAAAATCCCTCCCGGGATCCTCCTGAGGAACACAAGACACAGAGACAGGACGAAAAACAGCACCCAAACATGACACGTGACAAGACTGACTCCAGGCTAAAACAGAATTACCGACCCAATCAATGTGGGGATTGTGCTTGTGCAACCATGGGTGTCCCAGAACTAAAGGAGCCTTAGGGGAATCAATAATAAAAAGTTAATAAAAAAGGGTAATAAAAAGGCTTTAATAAAAAGCGACCCTCTCCGGGCGCCTTCTCGTAAGCTGGCACCCAGATTCATTGGGCCATTCCGCATCACCAAGGTGGTTAATCCGGTGGCGATCAGGCTCAAGCTCCCTCCTACTCTTGGTCGGGTTCACCCGGTGTTTCATGTTTCCAGGGTCAAGCCTGTGTTCTCTTCCCCCCTTAATCCTGCTTGCAGTCGCCCCCCCCCCCACCCCCTCGTCTTGTGGATGGATCTCCTACCTAAACGGTTAAGAGATTACTCGATGAGCGGCGCCGCGGCAGGGGGTTTCAGTATCTTGTGGACTGGGAGGGGTATGGTCCAGAGGAGAGGTGTTGGGTGCTGTCCCGGGACATTCTGGACCGCTCGTTGATTGAGGACTTCCAGCGGCATCGAGGTAGGCCCCTTCCTAGAGCGCCAGGGGACGCTCCTGGGAGGGGGGGTACTGTCGGGTCTCGGGGCTAATCACCTGTCTTTTTGGTGTGGGTGTGTTGGGATGGTTTGACAGCTCACCGCGTCTGCCTGTTTGTGTTTTCCCCGCCTTCCTTGTTTCCCCATTGTTAACCTTAATTGCTCGCCACCTGTTCTCTATGTCCTTCTAATTTTCCCCTTTATTATTCCCTGTGTTTCTCTGTCTATTGTCAGACTGTTGTTATTCGTACCTATAGCTCCGATCATCTAGCAGCTCTTTGTACTCACCCTGTCGTGTCTTGTCCTCAGGCTCCAGTGTGTTTAGCTGATTTCTCTGCCCTAGTCCTTACAAGCCCAGAGCTCCTAGTAGCATTTGCTGTTCATCCTGTCACTGCGAGTGAAACCTGTGAAACGTGACTCATCTGCTGTTCATCCTGTCACTGCGAGTGAAACCTGTGAAACGTGACTCATCTGCTGTTCATCCTGTCACTGCGAGTGAAACCTGTGAAACGTGACTCATCTTCTCTGTCTCCGCTTTGTGAATAAAGCCTTGAGTTTACCCGCATCTGAATCCAGCCTGCTTTCTCCTGACAGGTGCTTCCTTCACTCGCTCACTGACTGAATACCTCTTTCTGGCGAATTCTCTCAACAGAAACAACAAAGTGCAGATGTGTGTACGAATCTTTAATTAAGATATTGATTTCACAGTGTTAACAGTTTCAGTGATTTTAATGGGAGTTTCTGAGAGTGATTGAACTCTAGACTGTCAGTGAAAATGATCTTTAATAATGTAAATGTTATTTGCTCTCTTTCTGAACAATGGAAGATTAGTAGCAATATTTATATCACATTAACTTTCAATGTTAAATTCACATTTTTGTGAATTTGTCGTATTAAAAATATGTTATGGCATGACACCTATATGTTACTTAAGTAAACAGACAGGGTTTTATAATAAATTAAATAAATTGGAGTAAAGGCTGATGAAATATATACATTTATACACACACACATACATTACATATATGTTATCTATATATCTAAATAAAAATAGACTCAGTATATATGACCCAAAGTAACTAGTAACTAACTACTTGAGTAGATTTTTTATCCGATACTCTTTTACTCTTACTCAAGTAACTATTCAAGACTAGTACTTTTACTTTTACTTGAGTAAATATTTCTAGAAGTACTTTTACTTGAGTACAGTTTTTGGGTACTCTACCCACCTCTGCCCATTACCTTCCAAAAATGAAAAGTTATCATGATCCTTCTCACCACCTGAACAAGAGGGTAGACTTAGTGCTGCTAATATCATCAAAATGGTTCCAGGGCCCACTAGATATACTGTCAGCCATGTCCAATATATAAAATCAGCATTTCATCTTTTCATCACACCATCAATTGAAAAGAATGCTCTTGAAATGACAAACTTAGACATGTTAGCATGACACGTTTGATGTGGTAATTTCACAGTAGGCATACACACAGGTTTAAAGACTCATTCTTGCCCCCTAAAGATTCGGCTAGTTATACATCTGCACTAAAATATCAAGGGGAAAGTCATCATAGCTCACGTAGTATAGACCCAGCTCCCAACCCAACTTTGAGAATAGATTAACGGCGATATTTTTTTTATCGCCCGATAAGAGTCTCCCGTTAACGCAGCACGTTAACGGCAATAACAGCCCACCACTAATCGTGTTTACTAACAGCTCACAGCTCTTCATATAGATTTTTTGCTGATGTATGCCTAGTGTTTTCATGACTTCTTTGGCACGTTATATCTCTCCCAGCACCATTGATGTGGCTGATCACTTCTCTTTGAACCAGTGCCGCACTCAAGATATTACTCTCAAAGAGAACTTTGAGAACCTCTTTCTTAACATGGAGAGAATAGGTAACACCTCTGAATGATCTATAAAACAAGCTTTTACATAAACTCTGCATAACTATAGATGTATGTGGTTATATTTCCAATTCAAAGGTGAGGAAATCCAGTCTTATCCAGGATTCTTTAATCAGAGTTTCAATGTTCATAGCGACTACTTTGGTGATGAGGAAATGGCTGTCGACCTCATTGGTGCAGTATAAACATTTATGAGTTAATTTATGAGTGCTTTTACACTGAAAATTGACAGTTATAGTCAAGCGTTAACTCTAGAGGTTAAGTGCAATAATAGTAAATAATGACATTTTTTAAAAAGTGGGAAGTGGGATGCATTAAAATGTCATTTTTTCAAAATCAAATTTGGTTTAATGTTTAAGGTGGATCATTTCTATGAAGGTGTATAATTTCTTTTTTGCCACAAAACTGAAAAAAAATTTTTTTTTAAATATGTTTATCAAACACTTTCCCGTAGCTCAATATGCACATTAAAGTGGAGTATAATAGTATAATTTATAAGTGAATATGAAGCCCCTTACTTTTTGTGTATTTGTACAGAATCATTTTATCTAAATTTGTGGAAACATATTTGTCTAATTTTTATTAAAAAAAACATTTTATCACCAAAATTATGGAACTGTATCACTGTTGATTTGTCTTTATTTGTGGTCTTTGAAGATTTTATAGCCAATACGACTGATGATGCAGTGGTGCCACACGTGTGTGTGTATATATATATGTGCATTAAATTATATTTTAGGCTTTGAAACAGATGAAAAAGCAAATTGTTAATGGTTTATTCATCTGCATATCTCGTTGTTTAAAGCTTTGGTCACATGAAATTACACAATGAAACAGCAATGAAACTGTTTGTGCATCATTTAATTAAAAATATAACAACAAATTGGGGAAACCTATCTAACTGCCATTATTATTAGTAAGTAAGTAAGTAAAGTTTATTTATATACAATGGTGGACAGTAATGGAGTAGCTTTACTATACTTAACAAGGTTTCCGCGGGGTATTAAAAAGTCTTAAATTTAGTTGTACAAGAAAGTCTTAATTATCATTTCAAGAGGTCTTAAATTTGGGGACAGAAAGACCAGAATTGCTATATGGCTGAATGTGACGATTAAACTTCAAAAGGCTAACGTTATATTTCATTGAATAAACATGAGCGCTTCACATTCAAAGTCCAGTGCTGTGCTGCTTTGTGTTCCCTTTCGAAAGCTTCAGTCAATGCTGTGCTGCTCAGCGCATTGGGAAAAGTCTTATTCGTGACCAGTGGCGAATAATGTGTGTAACACGTCAATAGAATTTACCCGGTGGTAATATAGCCTCGGTTGATGACGTCATCGGGGCGCGCGCCCGCAACACGGGGCTATAGATACTCCACAGGTGCATCCTCAGGTCTTTTGTCTTCAGATCATTCTGTGCATGTGTGCGTCAGTAAGATTCTTTTCATCAGCACAGATCTTTGTAGGATGAGCCAACGAAACGGTAAGTGTTATGTTCCTCCGTACTCTCGTCTTATGTATAAGCTGGATAGACATGATTACTGTTTTTGTTTGTTTGGGGGAACAGCACTGGCTTTAAAGACAGGCGAGTGCGAGCATTGTGAACTGCTCTCAGTGAAGATGCTTCGTGCTCGTCTGAGCTATTTTCAGACCGCACCCACCTTTTCATCGAAGGGCTCTTGTGCGGATCTGCATGATGAGTGAGCGACGGGCTCATCCCTTTCGCTTGCGATATCACCGGATCCACGCATCCTCTCTCATGATCTTGAATCGCGCTCTGGTGTTTCTTCGGTTCACGAGGAGGATTATATATCTCTTGGGTTTTCGGGCCATGAGCAGCCCGCCTATGAGCGCTCCTCACGCGAGAGGTTACTCGCGCGGTGGACAGGTTGCAGCTTGATTGGCCACGCGAACAAGAGACCCCCAAACGTAGTAAGCTAACCGTATACTTCCCGCATCTTTGGGCCCTCGACGTTGACTTTTTCAACTATCATGGATGCAAAGACGCGGGGGTATTCGGAGATGCCTCGGGTTGAAGAGACGTTTGCGAGCTATCTCTGACCCGATTCTGCATCCTCGGTTAAGAAACCTACTCTCCCCACTAAGCCAAGCTGCAGGTCAGGCTGGTGCTGCGCTGCACACTATGGCAGTGTTATAGGCATACCAGGCTGATCTGTTGAAGGCAATCTCTGGGGAACAGCTTTAGTCAGCACGGGGAGACATCAGTGGTTTACTCAAGGGGAGGGACCATCGGCACTGCATTGCACAGTGCCCGTCTCTTTCAGTGCCTTCAGGAGATCGTTCTGGCAACCCTGTCGATGTTTCAGGGCGCAGCAATCTCCGGCGAGCGATTCTCTAAGTTACCGCCTGGAAACTAGCGGTGCTAAGAGGTTCGCTACCTCTACGGAGGTCTCTAGAGCAGCTAGTACAGTCTTCCCTTGCCGGTCCGCCACTTCAGGGCACTGAGCTAGTGGCTATGGGCACACGAGGAAGCAGTCGCTGAGCTGCGTCAAAACATGGATTTGTCTCAAGGAGAGGGGCCATTGGCACCATATTACATGGTGCCCGTCTCTCCTCAGTGCCCTCAAGAGAATGTTCTGGCAGCCCTGCCGGTGTTTCAGGGCACAACGATCTTCAGCCAGCGCTCTCTCAGTTACCGCCTGGAAACTAGCGGTGCTAAGAGGCTCGTTACCTCTATGGAGGTCTCTAGAGCAGCAAGTATGGTCGTCCCCTGCCGGTCCACCGATTCAGGGCACCGAGGTAGTGGCTCTAGGCGCACAAGGGATCGTTTGCCCCTTCCCATTACCCTCACAAAACCCCTCCATCCCCGCCACTTCTTGTGCTTCGGAGTGCGGTGGTTTCCAACAAGATGTTAGATGTTCCAGTGTTTCCTGCCATTGGTCAGGACACGGAACATCTAACATCCTCTTAAAAGGAAGTGTTAAAATTGGTACCACTCTCAGAGAGTCTGGCAGCGTGGAACTTCTGCTGGGCTTTTCTGAGTGGATATTGAGCACAGTACGGATAGGATACAGGATCCAATTTATTCGTCATCCTCCACGTTTCAACGGCATGGTCTCCACTTCCGTGAAACCGGAGCTGATGCAGGTACTGTCTAGAGAGCTACAGACTCTTCTGGGCAAAGAGGCCATAGAACATGTTTCTCGTCCAAGGAGAGAGTCGGGCTACTACAGCAGATACTTCCTGGTTGCCAAGAAGGGAGGGGGAGTGTGCCCAATCTTGGATCTTTGAGGCTTAAACTGTACAGTCAAAGCGCTCAAGGGAGATAATATCTCTCCTCAATGGCTCGCCGTGGGTGATTCTGGAGAGGAGGGACCTTCTGCCTGAGGCAGGGGGAACGATATTCCATCCAAAGGCCCGACCTGTGGAATCTTCATGTTTGGCCCCTGAAGGGTACCAACTGAGGAACGCAGGGCTTTTGCCGGAGGTTATTGATGCCATTCTTAGTGCTAGGGCTTCCTCCACCAGACAGAGTTATGCCAGTAAATGGGGTGTATTTGACAGGTGGTGTGTGGTACACAATGTTGATCCAGTCAACTGCCGCATTGCTTCAGTTCTGGACTTCATGCAAGAGAAATTGTCAACAGGCACATGCCCTGCTACTCTTAAGGTTTATGTGGCCGCTATTTCGGCTTGCCATGCCTTGATTGACTGGATGCCACTCGGGAAACACCCTCTACTCTCTTGCTTCCTTCGTGGGGCCAGACGACTGAGGCCTGCAGTGAAAACCGAGATGCCTTCTTAGGACTTAGCTATAGTTCTCGAGGGTCTGGTTAAAACCCCCCTTTTTTTTTCTCATGGCAATAACTTCTTTGAAGAGAATTGGGGATGTGCAGGCTCCGTCTTTCTCACCATCATGCTTAGACTTTGCCCCAGGCAGGGTAAAAGTGATTTTGCATCCTCATCCTGATTACCTGCCTAAGGTTCCGTCTTCGGCTGTACACCCGGTCATTCTAGAGGCCTTCTGCAGGAGAAATCTTATAGTCTGTGTCCAGTCTCCAAAACTCTGCACACTTTATGAAATCCTGTACATTAAGGTTTACGCGTATTAGCTTCTTTCCCTTTCTCTGAGTTGGTTAGACCCCTGTACCTAACTCAACCAGTGTGTCTATTAACACACTTTGAAGCATTGCTTCCCTCAGCATTGAGGGTTATTGTGAGCATGGTGCTTCCTTTTGGGTGCTCGAGTTTTCTCCCCTTCTGAGGAGTTGAATTCCTTGCTCCATGGGCTGTTCTCGTGGTAGTTTGGCAGCGCTCCCCTTTACCAAAAGGGTTGCCTATGAGGAAGCTACTCCTTTCTGAATTTGGAGTTCTCCTCTCATGTGAAAGTTGAGTTCTCGAGTTCAGACACGGGTCACAATGAGGCATTCCCAATAGCGACCCCTAGAGGACGCAGTGTCTTGTTCCCTACTCAGGAAGCCATGGTTACGTAAGTAACATATTTAGTTTAATTTTAAAACAGGGTGATACTATCCCAACAGCTGGATTTACATAACTAAAATTTTTGTAATATTCAAAAATATTACTAATAAAAAAATGAAAACAGCCAAGAAGTGAAAACTTTGTCATTATGCACCTTCATGTTATTCCAAACCCATAAAAAATTCATTCATTTTTGTAACACAATGGCATTGGGAACAAAAACCTAGGAATTTTCTGTTTTTCATTGAAAGTCTGTTCAACCAAACCTCTGATGCTTACAAAAAGTAATAATAGGGTAACAAAAAACATATAAATAGAGCTTTTTAATTCAAGGTGTCTGAAAAGACATGAGTAGACTTTCAATTTCATTAAAAACATAATTTGTGTTTCAGAGATGAATGAAAGTCTTATGGGTTTAAAGCAGGGGTGTCAAACTCCTGGAGACCCACAGACCTGCAGATTTTAGTTCCAACCCTGTTTCAACACACATAACATCTAGTTTTCAAATAAACCTGAAGGATTTGATTAGCTTGATCAGGTACTTTTAATTAGGTTTGGAGCAAAGTTCTGCAGGGCTGTGGCAATCCAGGATTAGAGTTTGATACCCTTGGTTTAAATCAACAGAACAGATAGAATGGGTGAATGATCCCTTTTAAAACGACAACATAAAACGCAAAAACTCTTTTTAGTTAAACTCTTGTTTAACTCACAATACAGTATTTAAATACTTGGTCTCATCACTATTTGTACGGATGGACATACACAAAATTGATCACAGTCCTGAAGACTGCTGTGTAGGGCTGTGCGATGTGGGAAAGAATATCTAATTGTGATTTATTTATAAACATTTTTTACTGATATTGTGATTGCGATTTGATTTGCGATTTAAATTTTGCAAAGTCATGCTTCAGCTTAATATTTTCAATAGTCTGCAGCACAGTATAAGTATCATTACCCTGCTGAAAAAAAAAAAACAGAAACCATCACAGAAATTCTTATGGTTTCCAATAAAAAAATTCCTTTTTGTAGTGTGTTTTGGGCATTATTCCAATAGGTATTACTGTTGTTCTATTGTTTCCCATCTGCCAAATGACATCCCACCCATAGAATCTATCAAATACCAGTAGACACTACTTAAATCCATTACATTTTCTATTGTGAATTGTGAGGGGTTATATTGTTTAGTTTTTTTCAGCAGGGAATATTATAATGGTATTACTACTTTTACAGAATTTACTTAATTACTGAATTTCACAGGAAACAAATTTCACTTGTTTTAAATGCGGAGCCAGGCACGAGTTGACACAGGTTGCGTGCGTGCATCAAGTCTCATCCATATTGCCAGATGAGCGCTCGTGAAGCGAGTATAACCAAACAATTGTGATTCGATTTCGATTAATCACACAGCCCTACTGCTGTGACCTTTTCTGTTTTCATTTCTATTATTGGTTTTTGCATTTTTCTTCAGTCTACCTATAAAAACAAAAGTTTACACATATAATCATCTGAAATGTCAAGCTACAAACTTGGGTTACATTTTATTTTATAGTGTGCTTGTAACAGTGTAGAAGTACATATAACTACTCAATAATGTTAATTAACAACATTTTACTTACTATAGGGTTAAAATATTAGTTCACCCCAAAATTAAAACTGCCATTTACTCACCCTCTTTTTTTTCCAAACCCATAAAACTTGGCATTTAAACATGATTGAAGATATTTTAATGAAATCTCAGAGATTTCTCTTCTGGGATTATTATTATTATTATTAATAAATTTTTTTGTGCGTTTGTGTTGAAGTATATGATGAACACTCCTTATTGTTCATGCAACAATACATATTGCTGTTATAGTTTTTTATTAATAACAATTGCTGTATAGCTGATAACATTGTCTAGTGCTTTCATTAATTGTGAAAATCTAATTACTAATCTGAATGACATAGCATAGATTTCTTCATGGCTAGTGTTTGCGTATTTCATTTAATTCTAACCTGTTGTACAGATCTGTGTACTGGTGTTAAATGCTACTGTTTTGACAACATTGATATTGTTTCTGACCGACAGTGTATCCCATCAGCAATAACCTGACCATGTGCTTTTGATTACTGTCAGTTTAAGATGCAGTGTTGCTATATTGGTTTTTTAACTAAACAAAAACCGAAAATAAATATAAATTATGTCAAATCTTTTGCAATTAAGATAATACAAATATATTGCTGAACCTAAACTGCAACTTCCCACTTTATTAACTTTCTGAAGAGTTAAATTAAGTGAAAAAGACAAGTCTAAAAATGCGTATAATAGCTGAATCTGGCAACACAGAGGCTGTGCCAGCGCCCTCCATTACAACTCTCACAAGAGCTTGTTTTTGAACATGAAAAGCCTAAAGATTGGTGGTCTCAAAACTCTTTGAAATCCACCCCACCAGCCGCTTTTAGGAGCAAGTTATGCCATTCAAACGTAGTTATTATTATTAATATTATTGTGTGGAAATTCAGTTTCCACTCAGGTGAAAAAAACAGAGGCTAGACGTCCACAAAATGCTTCAGTGAAACATAAAAATGAACAACAATCAAGAATCCTTCAACAAAAATGACATGCTTTAAGCCTTACAGACATTTTTTTGCGATTATGCGGTCAGAAAAAAAAAATCATTATTTTAAAGGCTACCTTATTGTAAAGGTAATTTAAACAGTCAAAACAATGTTCCCAATAATCAAAACCTTGTATAATTAAATAATTTCTAGAAAATGTGCATTTTGCCTGCTTATTTTCACTCCTGACTCATCGTCTCCAAATCAGTAACAATGTATATAAAGAGGAATCGTAAATGTAAACATATGCAAACCTAACAATAAAGAATTAATGAATATGGTTTGTTTTGGGTTGTTATTAAAAACTGAAACCAAATGAATGTAAATGACAAACAGGGACATTTAAATAAAGATTTCGAAGGCAAAGAAATTGAATATTCTTCAGTGACCAAGTCAGTCACCTGATCTCAATCCAATAAAGCATGATTTTCCGTTCCTGAAGGCAGAAAGACCCACAAACAAGCAGCAACTCAAGGTGGTTGCAGGGAAGACCTGGCAAAGGATCATACAGAGGAAACTCAGAATTTGGTGATGTCCATGGGCTCCAGACTATACAGGCAGTCATTGACTGCAAAGGATTTTCATCTAAGTATTTAAACTGTGCTTATATTTATCATTATGTCACTTTGTCCAACTATTGAGCCTCTGGAAATGTTGGTACTTTGCTTAATATAGGTGTAACCTCTAAATGGTAAAAGTCATTGTTGTGGAATCTAAAATAAAGCTAAAAGTCTGCACTTCAATCACATCTTGATTGTTTTATTTCAAATCCAATGTAGTGGTGTGTAAAGGCAAAAGCACAACATTTGTATTGTGTATTTTAAGTAGTCTGTTACACTGCTATAAGTAAAGATTTGGAATTTAATCTGATTTTCTGGCCATATAAATATAAGCAAATGCACCAAATTGGCTTTTGAATAAAAGTGTTTTTTTTTTCTCTCTCTCTATCCTTAAGTCTTAACTCAATTCTCCTGTGTCATACTATACCAATTCTCACTATTAGCTAGTTGCTTAAAAGCATGCCTAAAATAATATATGATTAACATATTGGCTGTTAATTACTTATAAAGCACATATTTTGCATGACCATATTCTGCATCCCTATTCTTACTCAATATCTAAACTTAACAACTACCTTACTAATTCTTAATAAGCATTCTAATGGCTTGTTAATAGCAATATTTGAAAATTAAAACAAAGTGTGTATAAAGAAGTTTTCTAAAATAGAGAAAAAATAAAGACATACATTGTAATTGTAGTTGTACAACTACTAAAAAAGGTTTAAACATCCACTGATGCTCCAGAAGGAAACACGATGCATTAAGAGGCGGAGGGTGAAAAGTTTTTGAATTTGAAGATCAAGGTAAATTGTACTTAATATATCTTACGGAAAACAAGCAAGTATCTTCTGTTACTTCCAAAGGACAGTAGCCTACTAAATGAAAAAAAAAATGTACAAAAAAAAATAAAATAAAGATATTTCAAGAAAAGAAGAAAATTGATGTTCAAAAAAATAAACTGTTCAAAAACTGTTCAAAAGTTTCCATCCCCCAACTCTCCATAGGCGTAATGGTTTTTATACTGTACAAACAGTATTTTCTATCAACCCTACACCAGAACCAGTGATCCTCAAATCTGGCCTGCGAGATCCACTTTCCTGCAGAGTTTAGCTCCAACCCTAATCAAACACAGCTACCTGTGATTTTCTTATGCTGCTGAAGACATTGATAAGCTAAACTCTGAGCTAAACTCTGCAGGAAAGTGGATCTCGTGAGCTAGATTTGAGGATCACTGACCAAAACCATCCCCTTTTAAGATAAAAAGAAAACAACAACAAAAAACATATTGCATACATTGTTTTCTTTTATGTATTCTGACATCTCAAAGTGTTCAGTGGCCTCTTGTTCAATGAACATCGATAGCCTACTAGCTCCAGTAAAATAAGTGGTTCAAGCAATTGCCAAAGACTCCCATTAATGAACGGCAACGGGTCAAATATAATCATGAAAAGTTTGATTGTATTTTATAGGAAACTGTCTTAAAGCCAGAAATGTTTGCGTATTTCATTTAATTCTAACCTGTTGTACAGATCTGTGTACTGGTGTTAAATGCTACTGTTTTGACAACATTGATATTGTTTCTGACCGACAGTGTATCCCATCAGCAATAACCTGACCATGTGCTTTTGATTACTGTCAGTTTAAGATGCAGTGTTGCAGTAGATGCAGTAAAAAAAGTGGTTCAAGCAATTGCCAAAGACTCCCATTAATGAATGGCAACAGGTCAAATATAATCATGAAAAGTTTGATTGTATTTTAGAGGAAACTGTCTTAAAGCCGTTGCAACTGAGGTGAACCAACGGTTTAAAAGTTCAGAGCACTAAAATACATTAATTAACCTGTCCTCATAATGTGTAATCAGTACAAAAATCCCTTGACATCTGCAGCTCTGATGCCAACAATTACTATTTTGAAACTAAATAGAAAGTCTGAAAATCTTTGCCTCTCTATCTCAAAATATTTATTATTTTAAGGTTTTTTTTGTTTGTTTTTGCAGTTAGTGTTGTGTAAGTACGTATAATAATTATTATGTTGATCATTTGTATTATTTATATTGGATGTACCTTATTTTGCCGGGTGTTCCCTGTCTTGTTGTATACAATTTGCAGTAAAAATAAATAAATAAATAAATAAATAAATAAATAAATAAATAAATAAAAAATTTAACATTTGGTTTCTGTCCCTTTAAGAATCTCGGTCGTAGCGTCACGCAAATGCGTCGGTTCTGCTCTCAGCTGCAGCAGCATCCGTCCATCAGCGCAATGACGCCGCGCGCATTACTGTCCCGATCGCAGGGCAACGCCAACATCCATGAACAAACTTCACAGGGATACTACTGGGAAGAGCAGAGGATGTAAGTGACGTTCATCCCAGTTCACTCTTCTCTGTCATGAATTCTCTCGACTCACAGCTGTTTCAGAAACTATGACAGGTGATAATGTTCATCATCATCGTCATCATAACGATTTGTGCATCATGTGTAACTGCGTCTCTCGGCATCCTACACTTTCTATAGACTAGGCGTATTATGTCATTCAGTTTTATGCTGAACAAAGTCACCGACGCACTGTTGCAGCGGCGCGCTTCAATCTCAGATACGGTTACATAAGACAGCTTGTGCCCTTTACTACACAGAAGTGATGCGTCTACAAAAATGTAGTCTTGTGCTATACTGCAGTACAACTCTGTGAGGCAGAAATTAACCAGGGATATGTCCCAGATATTTAAAATGTGTGGAAAAAAATATTTATTTAGTATATGTATATATATTTATATATATAATTCTAGGTCTGTCTAGCCATGGGCTTGGGATCTCTGCATTTTACAGTGACCTGTAGCTGTCAGATATTACTCTGAGGCAAGTGTTGTTGAATATGCTAATGTCAAATGAAAGTAAAATCAGCCCTAGAAACAATGGATGGAACTCCAAAACATAGAAGAAATATACTGGTGAAATATATATATATATATATATATATATATATATATATATATATATATATATATATATATATATATATATATATATATATATATATACAGTTCTCTCTCCACCTTCAATACCACGACTTAGGTGCCCTTGAGCAAGGTATCGAACCCCCAACTGCTCCCCGGGCGCCGCAGCATAAATGGCTGCCCACTGCTCCGGGTGTGTGCTCACAGTGTGTGTGTGTGTTCACTGCTCTGTGTGTGTGCACTTCGGATGGGTTAAATGCAGAGCACAAATTCTGAGTATGGGTCACCATACTTGGCTGAATGTCACTTCACTTTCATTCACTTTCATAGATAGATAGATAGATAAACTGGACCATTTTTTAAAAAGGAGTTTTAGCTGAATGTTTCTTCTTTTATGAACATAAAATCGCATCATATGACTCATTTAGCATTTAGCAAGACAATTGTTATTGTATTTATTAATCTTTGTTAATATAAACAAAGTTTATAAAAGTAGAACTTTTCATTGTTAGGTCATGATAGCTAAGGTCCTTGTGGTCTTCAGCCACTTTTGAAAACTTTTTTTTTTTTTTATCGTAGCTTCATCAGAATGGTATGAAACGTTGTGAATTTTATGGCACCTTGTATGTGAACACACACACAAAAAAATTGAGGACATGGTTCAAAAAAGCTAAGTGCCTGCAAAAAAAAATAAATACAAAAATAAATAAAAAAGTCACACTCATGGTATCCGGTCAAAAATAACCGACCATACCAAATGAATGGGAAATGGTAATAATAATAATAATAATAATAAAATACTGAAACAATTTGTGTGTAAAATCTACACAAAGCAGTGAAGGGGTGACACTCTAAAAAATCTAGTGCAAAATCAACAAACCCACTCACACACAAACACACACACACCCTTATGAACTGGTGTGCCTGTAACACAGCAACTATGTAAAATAAAACCAATAATTCAACTACAATTTAGTAACACAAGGCTTGGACAGCAAGGAAGGGGTAACACTAAAACATCAAGCGTGCAAAACAGAAACATCCACTCACACACACTCACAGACACACACATATAATTATTCACACTCAAATAAAATTGGTATGGCTACAAACATATAGCGAGAATGAGTCAGAATACTGAAATAAGAGGGTGAAATCAGATCAGACCCAGAAGGATTAAGCTCTGAGAAAGCGTTCCTGTTTATTGTTGTTAGTTTTCAATGAATTTCAGTGTTCTGTATAACAAAATGCTTTGACTGTAGTAATAATGATTCAAAAACTGACACTTCAAATCAACATTAATATCTAAACAAACACAAACATGTGTGTGTGTGTGTGTGTGTATACAAACCTTGACAAAAGGTAGTCTTTAAGAAAGTTTTAATATCCTTTTTTAATCCACAATCTAATAAAATATAATAATTGTGTATAAAAACAAGTATGGAATTCAAAAGCCTCTCTATAGTTTCCCTATACAGGCATCTAGTGGTTACACCATGAGATTACAGGTTTTCCTTTCTTTCCTCTCACAAGGAGGTGCTAATCTGCCTTTAAAAAAATGGATTTTAAAGGTCCTTTTCAATATCCCTCTTTTGATTCCTCGATCCTCTGTCCCCCATCCTATGACCTGGAAACTGATTGAGCGTAGCCTTCTTGAAGGACATCTCAATTCTCTGATTGCACCATGAGGAGGCGAGGATCGGGGAGTGAGGAGGCTTCCTGATTAGTCGTGAACGACGATACACAGGTGTATCCTTCACGGAAGTGTTTTTCATTGAAAAACCTGACGCACGTATAAATGATCCTCCCCCTTCACATCTGTTGTAATCATTTTAATTTCTATTTTAACTTTTCCGTTTAATAAAACCATACATGTGATAAACTTCGAACAGAGTATCTTGCTTTATTAATATTTATTATGAACGTCTTAAATAACAAACCTTAACAACATAAGGGCAGATCCCTTTAGCACAGCTGATGACGCTTTGAAGTGATGCTAAAGGGAGCGAAGATATTTTATTTCACTTGATTCAATTCCTCGACCCTCCCATCTTTTCCTTGCTTCATTCCCTCACCTCCTGAAGGAATGGAGCTAAGATGCAAGGAAAGGAAGTAAGGAAAGGAAACGAGGAAACACAAATAAGAATTAAGAAGCACCCCATGTCTCTATTTTAATCTGAGATACTGCATTAAATGAAAAATAATTATTAAAAAATGGGAACAATTTATAATAAGTATTGCATAAATGTTAATTACAAAAGAAAAAAGATCAAATATTTTAGATTGATTTTACTGAATAAAAAAAAAAAGTTACATTTCAGGTGTCCGGTCACTTTTGACCGCGAAGACCATGAGTATGAGTCCAAAATAAAGATTCCAAAATATTAACAAATACAACATTTGATTTTAATGATGCATTAGTAAATGTTGAAATTAACATGAACTAAGATTAATAAATGCTTTAGTAGTAGTTTTCATTGTTAGTTCATGTTAACTAATGTAGTCAACTAATGTTAACAAATGGTAGCTTATTGTACAGTGTTACCAAAGTGTTTAATGGTTAAGAAAAGAAAAAAAGAAATACATAGAAAATGTAAAATAAAAATGCTGAAAATTCAATCAAGCAAGCAAATATTGCCCCACAAGTGGTTTCTTTTTGACACCAATAATATGTCTAGTTCATCCATAGTAACATAAGAACTGCTGTAACACAGTGTTCTGAGATACAGACTAGAACAGAGATGAAAGTGAGCAAGAGGGAGAGAATATTCTGAGGGATTTTTGAGATGAAAACAAAAGTGTCTTGAAAGTTGCAATGATTTTGACTGTTCAGTCTGGCTTTAGAACATAAGGATTCCTCGTGTCAATGCTTATATAACACCAGCAGCTCCAGATATGTGTGTGTGTCTCTGTTCATGTTACTTGTAGCACAAACACCCTGTGATGTGATCTGACAGATGCTTTCAGGGGCCAAGTATACTGACAGCTAGCTCTAATATCAGACACACTTTTCTTATTTATT
Source organism: Carassius carassius (assembly GCF_963082965.1). Taxonomy (NCBI): domain Eukaryota; kingdom Metazoa; phylum Chordata; class Actinopteri; order Cypriniformes; family Cyprinidae; genus Carassius; species Carassius carassius. The sequence continues at coordinate 6,783,069 of NC_081775.1, read as the reverse complement.
GTGGAAGCAACTGATGACAGTGCAGACTCAAATCAGAACTGGTTCATGCTAAAAGAAAAGAAAAAAAAAGACACCTTACCGACAACAAGAGTATTTCATTAATTTCCCTTTCATTAAATATACATTATAAACTCGAAAATATAAATCCTGCACACTATCCACAAGTCTGCATCATAACAAAAATATTTAAATGACATTTAAGTCAATTGACCGTCCTCAGGCTTAAAAAAATATGCAAAGTGCAAGCATTGAGAGCCAGTAATCTAGAGTGTAATCAGTTTTGGAAATAATAATCACCATGCCTCCAATTAGAAAGAAGACAAAATTCAAATATGTGTTTGAATAATTTAGCAGCACACGACTCAATAGTTCACACTAGCTTTGTCATGGCAGCCAGTGTTACATCAGTCACACCCACACACTCTTCATAGTCCGGAGAGACAATCGTTGTTTCTGTGAGTGTGAGAATAGCTCAGTTCAAAGTGTGGAAGAATCCATCAGCTGTATTGTGTGTGTGTGTGTGTGTGTGTGTGTCTTTGTCTAGTTAATTTTGTTTACCGTTCTGAATGCTTGGTTTACATTAGCATTTATTTTCTTGTGCATCATGTGGCATCCAGAATGAAATGCTCTCTGTTGGATTCTGTTCAGCATCTGATGTTCTAATATTGTCTGGCATGTGTCTTTTTTGATTTGGTATTTTAATGGGATGCAAGGTTACAGAGTCTCCAAATAAACACGCTTGTGTTTGTGGCTATCAAATGGCCAACCAGCAAATTATACTCACTCACCCTTGTGTTATTATAAACTCATCACTTCTTTCCATAGAACACAAAAGTATTTTTACCAGAAACTTCACGCTGCTCTTTTCCACACAATGAGAGTGAATGTGGAATAATGTGGTCAAGTTTCAGAGCAGTAAATCAGCATATGATTTCTAATGGACCATGTGTAATAGGAGACTGAAGTAATGATGTTTAAAATTCAGCTTTGTATCAAATAAATAAATGACATTTTAAAATATATTAAAATTGTAAACAACTGTTTTGAAGTGTAATAATATTTCACAATATCAATGTTTTTTTGTACTGTAGTTTTGATCAGGAAAATTTTGAACATATACAATGGTGATAAATTCTTGGTGAACATGAGACTTCTCTCAAAAACATTTAAAAATCTAACCCCACACTTTTGAAAAACAGTTTACATACCGTCAAAAAAAAAAAGAGGATTCTATTGCAAGGAACAAAAATAATCCACGTCCAGGCACTCACATAGCAGGCAAAATATAAAAAGCTTTTATTGTAAGAAAGGGCTAAATGTTAAAAAGCACCAACACGTATCAGCCCAAGCAGGCCTTCGTCAGGGTTTTAGACAACAGAGAATTGTCTAACACCCTGACAATATGGAAGCATATGGGTAGCAATATTCAATTTGGAATGTAATATGCAAAATTACAATGCAATATGTAAAATGGCAATGCATTTCTGTATTTACATTTATATTTTCCAATACATTTGTGCAACGTATGGTGCAAAATGAAATGAAGATTAAATTACATAATTTTCATTTGCCATTTCACACACTAGTTTTAATATGTAAAATGAATACTAATTTTAACGCTTTATAAGTTGCAAAATTTAAATGAAAATGTATTACAGAAATTAGTAGATGTATAACATGTTCAAGCAAAAACTGTGGCAAAATTATCATTCAAATGCTACTTTTCTTAATTGCATTAACACTCACAGTCAAGACACTTACGATTGCATTTTCATTCAATGTCACCGCAATGCGTGTAGCAAAATTCTATGTGCACATTAAAAATGCATTCCGAGCCGATCACGTCTCCGCCCCCTCCCACCATGTCAATCACTGCGTGAACAAGGCGGGGCTTGTAGAAGGTCAAGAGACTCAAGACTCAAGAGGATTCAAGTGAGAGAACATGGACAAGACAGTTGTACGTGTACGTTTTGACAATTTCAGTTTATGGCTTCAATATTTCATTCACACTTGTGGGCGGAGGTGAAATGCTGCTTTCATCTGATTCATTCTTTCATTCTTTCAGACAGAATAAGAGTCAGTGCGAGTGAAGCACTGTAATGTCTGAAACCACACTCACTGTTAATTAGCATAATATTTGAATCAGATGTAGCTGGGCACATAATTCGTGCTGCTGAGACCTGCAAATTATTTCTAGGTTGTAGTATTGTATGAATATTGTCCCACTGATAAAAACAGTGCAAATAGTTCTGTCTCCTTGGATAACAGTGAAGTGGAAATAAAGATAGTTACATTTATGAAATAAAATTAAATAGGATTTTTTGGGAAGGTAAGTCTGGCCAGTTATACAGCATCGCTAGTCAGACGAGTCTAAAGATCTGAGCTGAATTTGGTGAAACATTAAAGTTCTAGTCTGTGTCAATTACTCTCATAATAAATAATAATAATAATGTTACCAGTATTTTTTGGACTATAAGTCACACCTAAGTATAAGTTGCATCAGTCCAAAAATACGCCATGACAAGGAAAAAAACACATATAAGTCGCACTGGACTAAGTCGCATTTATTCAGAACCAAGAGAAAACGTTGCCGTCTCCAGCCACGAGAGGGCGCTCTGGGGTAGGCTACAGGAGCACTGAGCAGCATAGGGTGCCCTCTCGCTGCTGTAGGCTGTAGATCTTGGTTCATGTCAAATTAATTTTGATAAATAAGTCGCACCTGACTGTAAGTCGCAGGACCAGCCAAACTATGAAAAGAAGTGCGACTTATAGTCCGGAAAATACGGTAAATATATGTCTTTCTCAAGCCCAACAAAGAAGACTAAAAAGAAAAACATGATTCAATTTAGTATGTAATAAAATGAATATTACTAATTTATTTAAGAAATGTAACTATATTAATTTTCACAATTATTTATTAATGTCACACACACCTAGTGCCTAGTGCCTTATGACTTAAAAGATGAGAGTGGTAAATGTTACAGACATGGAACTGTTCAGTCTATTATTGATTTTTATTTCCACTTCACTTTTATCCAAGGAGACAGAACTATTTGCACTGTATTTATCAGTGGGACAATATTAATACAACCCGAATTCCGGAAAAGTTGGGACGTTTTTTAAATTTTAATAAAATGAAAACTAAAGGAATTTCAAATCACATGAGCCAATATTTTATTCACAATAGAACATAGATAACGTAGCAAATGTTTAAACTGAGAAATTTTACACTTTTATCCACTTAATTAGCTCATTTAAAATTTAATGCCTGCTACAGGTCTCAAAAAAGTTGGCACGGGGGCAACAAATGGCTAAAAAAGCAAGCAGTTTTGAAAAGATTCAGCTGGGAGAACATCTAGTGATTAATTAAGTTAATTGATATCAGGTCTGTAACATGATTAGCTATAAAAGCTTTGTCTTAGAGAAGCAGAGTCTCTCAGAAGTAAAGATGGGCAGAGGCTCTCCAATCTGTGAAAGACCGCGTAAATAAATTGTGGAAAATTTTAAAAACAATGTTCCTCAACGTCAAATTGCAAAGGATTTGCAAATCTCATCATCTACAGTGCATAACATCATCAAAAGATTCAGAGAAACTGGAGAAATCTCTGTGCGTAAGGGACAAGGCCGGAAACCTTTATTGGATGCTCGTGGTCTTCGGGCTCTCAGACGACACTGCATCACTCATCGGCATGATTGTGTCAATGACATTACTAAATGGGCCCAGGAATACTTTCAGAAACCACTGTCGGTAAACACAATCCGCCGTGCCATCAGCAGATGCCAACTAAAGCTCTATCATGCAAAAAGGAAGCCATATGTGAACATGGTCCAGAAGCGCCGTCGTGTCCTGTGGGCCAAGGCTCATTTAAAATGGACTATTTCAAAGTGGAATAGTGTTTTATGGTCAGACGAGTCCAAATTTGACATTCTTGTTGGAAATCACGGACGCCGTGTCCTCCGGGCTAAAGAGGAGGGAGACCTTCCAGCATGTTATCAGCGTTCAGTTCAAAAGCCAGCATCTCTGATGGTATGGGGGTGCATAAGTGCATACGGTATGGGCAGCTTGCATGTTTTGGAAGGCTCTGTGAATGCTGAAAGGTATATAAAGGTTTTAGAGCAACATATGCTTCCCTCCAAACAACGTCTATTTCAGGGAAGGCCTTGTTTATTTCAGCAGGACAATGCAAAACCACATACTGCAGCTATAACAACAGCATGGCTTCGTCGTAGAAGAGTCCGGGTGCTAACCTGGCCTGCCTGCAGTCCAGATCTTTCACCTATAGAGAACATTTGGCACATCATTAAACGAAAAATACGTCAAAGACGACCACGAACTCTTCAGCAGCTGGAAATCTATATAAGGCAAGAATGGGACCAAATTCCAACAGCAAAACTCCAGCAACTCATAGCCTCAATGCCCAGACGTCTTCAAACTGTTTTGAAAAGAAAAGGAGATGCTACACCATGGTAAACATGCCCCGTCCCAACTATTTTGAGACCTGTAGCAGAAATCAAAATTGAAATGAGCTCATTTTGTGCATAAAATTGTAAACTTTCTCAGTTTAAACATTTGCTATGTTATCTATGTTCTATTGTGAATAAAATATCGGCTCATGTGATTTGAAAGTCTTTTAGTTTTCATTTTATTAAAATTTAAAAAACGTCCCAACTTTTCCGGAATTCGGGTTGTACAATACTACAACCTAGAAATAATTTGCAGGTCTCAGCAGCACGAATTATGTGCCCAGCTACATCTGATTCAAATATTATGCTAATTAACAGTGAGTGTAGTTTTAGACATTACAGTGCTTCACTCACACTGACTGTTATTCTGCCTGAAAGAATGAAAAGACCGAGCTGAAGGTGGAGCGATTCGACCAATCAGATGAAAGAAGTGCTTCAGCTCCGCCCACAAGTGCGAATGAAATATTGAAGCCATAAACTGAAATGATCAAAACGTACACGGACCAACTGTCTTGTCCATGTTTTCTCACTTGAATCCTCATGAGTCTTGAGTCTCTGACCTTCAAGCCCCGCCTTGTTCACGCAGTGATTGACATGGCGCGAGGGGGCGGAGACGTGATCGGCTCAATGTGCACATTGAATTTTAATACATTCGTTGCGGGACATTGAATAAAAATGCAATCGTAAGTGTCTTGACTGTGAGTGTTAATGCAATTAAGAAAAATAGCATTTGAATGATAATTTTGCCACAGTTTTTGCTTGAACATTTTATACATATCTAATCATTTCTGCAATACATTTTCATTTTAATTTTGCAACTTATAAAGCGTTAAAATTAGTATTCATTTTACATATTAAAACTAGTGTGTGCAATGGCAAATGAAAATTATGTAATTTAATTTTCATTTTGCACCAAACATTGCACAAATGTATTGGAAAATGTAAATGTAAATACAGAAATGCATTGCCATTTTACATATTGCATTGTCATTTTGCATATTACATTCCAAATTGAATATTGCTACCCATATGCTTCCATATGACAAAGGCCTGCTTGCTTTTTATATTTTGCCTGCTATGTGAGTGCTTGGACATGGATTATTTTGTTTCTTGCAATGGTCAAGACTTTTTTCAGTCATACTATTTAAAAAATCTGATTCACTGTTTATTTGTATTTGAAAAAGGTTTATTTTTTTATTTTTCATTAATCAAATTCATGTTTGGCTAACATGCAGAAACACACAGACCCTTTTGTGTTCTATTAAAAAAGGTCCCTTTCCCTTTAAGTACAAAGAGATTTATATTGTGTCATTCATATATGCATTTTTTCTTACTGTATTTCATATTCTTTGGTGTATGTGTGTCTTCTAGAGAGATCTGTCCTTGGGAATCCTTGTAATTGTGCTGTCCATGTCCCTCTCAGAGAACCGAATGCCATCTGCTGGCTCCCGCAGGTAATGCAGCCCTTCTCCTTTAAAGGTGCCATAGAATGCAAAAATCACTTTTATAAGGTGTTTGAACACTGTGTGGGCGCAGTGCATGAAAACAACCAACCTATAATGGTAAAAATCCACTCATTCATTGTTTTATAATTCCCAAAAATCATAAACGGTCTCTACACAGTAACAGGTCCAGACTTTGACGACATAGTCTGTGAAAGTCCCACTCATTTGTGACGCTCTCTGCTCTATTAACATATACACAGCCCTGAGTGAGAAAATGCGGTCCACCATTACTGTTCTCTTGCTGTAGCAGCTGGAGGTACAATGTCAGATCCAAAAGAGCCATTAAAAGTGTTGTGTGTTGAGTCTCCATGGATCACTGAGGACACAGTGGTTAACTTTCATTTTCGAAGGAAAAAAATATATACTTTGTGGTAACATTTTATACGGGACTCGACTGCCTCACAAAGGAGGGTGAATTCAGCGCTGTAGTTGTGCAAAGATTGTTTCTGAAAGAGGGATCGATACCAGCGCTTCGTGCGCAAACACCAAGACTCCAGACAAAGTAAGCATCATGCATAATTTTTTTTTTAAAGCTTCTTGGCTCTCTGTAAGGATAATGTTGCTAAAGCTACCACTGTCACTTAATGCTGCCTTCACGTGATACCAGAATGATCATGAATAGGAATGTGGTAGTTAAAAATTGCGTTTGAAAGCAATGTGTGAGTTAAGTAACACAGGTCTGCCCACGAGCATGAGCTCTTGAAGCTCTGCACTCTTCTGAGAAGGGAGCAGGGTTGCCAGGTTTTTGCAACAAAACCCTCCAGCAGACATGAAAAGCCACTCGCAGCAACAGTCTTAAAGAATCCCATTTACTTAGCAAAACTGGAAGGGAGGCAGGAGCACCAGCTCAGCTTCATTTAAAAGGGACATACACATAAACAGAGCGTTTGGCTCATACCCTAAAAGTGGCAAATTCTAGAAGCTATAATAAATTATCTGTGGGGTATTTTGAGATAAAATTTTACATACACACTCTGGGAACATCAGAAAACAATTTAAAATATTGTATCAATGCATTCTATGGCACCTTTAACATACACATGTTTTCTAATTATTATAAAGTGCTTAATTCATTCAGTGCCAGTTCCTTTAAAACACATCCAATTTTACGATGTGAAACATTTCACTGTGGCATCCTGTTTGATAAAGACGTCAGAGCTCAGCTGTCATTGTGTGTGTGTCACAGAAGGCCTGCTGCCCCAGGCAGCACTCAACACTTGCATGGAGACTCGTCTGTCTGTAGCAGTTACTCAGCAGCATCCTGCAAGTGTACAGAGAGCAATACTGTATCACGCTCCAACCCAGCCACACCACGGTGAGCGACACACACACACACACACACACACACACACACACTCAAAGGCAGATTAGATTTGTCTTCCATCAGGGTCGTGTTCCAGATTTTGCATGGTGGCAGAAAGGATAGTACAGAAATAGAACTAATGGAACAGACATGATACTATATACATTTACAAGTCTGGTTACTTTCTGTGAAGCTGCTTTGCAATAATGTGTACTGTGAAAAGCAATATACAAATAAACATGAAACTTATTTGTGTCTTAATCGGATATTCAAAAGTTCTGAAATACAGAAATACAGAGATGATTATGTGTATTGGAAGAGTTTACACAAAAATATTAAATTCTGTTATTCACAAACCCTGATGTTTTTCCAAAGCTGTTTTTATTTCTCTGTGGTTCACAACAGGAGATACTTTATAAGACTGTGCAGGCTGCTCTTTTTTAAATAAAAGTGAAAGGGGAATAAACTATCATAAAAGGCATCATAGATGTAGATCATAGTTCTCACACATTAAGTCTGCTAAAGTTATACATAAGCTGGTAATTTACTAAAAAGCCTTTTCCTGTAGATCTCAATTACATTTGCGAGATTGAATCAATATAATTTTATATTTTACTTTTTTTTTTAAATGGTATTGATGTCTTTGCAAATGTCATTTATTGTCTGGCAAAAATAATAATAATAATAATAATAATAATACATGTTCAGTGTTGGATAACTTTGTAGACCTGACAGCATCTCAAATGTCAGACATAGATCTGGAAGCTGGCAGTCACTAACAGATATAGCTTTATCAGCTTCAGAGTGAATCTGCAATTAAAGTAAAAACCAATTAGTTCATCGATGCTGAAGGATAACGCTAAGCTTTTGACGCATTAAGAAAAAATATATATATATGTTGAGGAAATATGTTGTGATCATGAGACAACTTTTTTTTATGTATCATGCATTGCCACTTAGGGCTTCTGTAATTTTCTCCTCAACCAAAATATAGAATTTGTTGTTTTTTGTGCAGATGAGATGGGTAGACATCCTTGTTGCATAAATTGACTCCATAGGTGTTGCACCAGTTGCCAGTAAACTTGAGCCTGTTATTTACATTTACATTACATTTACATTTAGTCATTTAGCAGACACTTTTATCCAAAGCGACTTACACTGAACAAAATTATAAACGCAGCACTTTTATCTTTGGCCCCATTTTTCATGAGCTGAACTCAAAGATCTAAGACTTTTTCTATGTACACATAAGGCCTATTTCTCTGAAATATTGTTCACAAATCTGTCTAAATCTGTGTTAGTGAGCACTTCTCTTTTACCGAGATAATCCATCCACCTCACAGGTGTGACATATCAAGATGCTGATTAGACAGCATGATTATTACACAGGTGTGCCTTAGGCTGGCCACAATAAAAGGCCACTCTAAAATGTGCAGTTTTATCACACAGCACAATGCCACAGATGTTGCAAGTTTTGAGGGAGCGTGCCAATGGCATGCTGACTGCAGGAATGTCCACCAGAGCTGTAGCCCGTAAATTGATTGTTCATTTCTCAACCATAAGCCATTCTTGTGGTGGGGTTATGGTATGTGCAGGTGTATGTTATGGACAACAAACACAGGTGCATTTTATTGATGGCCTTTTGAATGCACAGAGATACCGTGATGAGATCCTGAGACCCATTGTTGTGCCATTCATCCATGACCATCACCTCATGTTGCATCATGATAATGCACGGCCCCATGCTGCAAGGATCTGTACACAATTCCCGGAAGCTGAAAACATCCCAGTTCTTGCATGGCCAGCATACTCTCCGGACATGTCACCCATTGAGCATGTTTGGGATGTTCTGGATCGGCGTATACGACAGCGTGTTCCAGTTCCTGCCAATATCCAGCAACTTCACACAGCCATCGAAGAGGAGTGGATCAACATCCCACAGGCCACAATCAACAACCTGATCAACTCTATGTGAAGGAGATGTGAGGCAAATGGTGGTCACACCAGATACTGACTGTTTTTTTTTTTTTTACAAACACACACACACACACACGCACAGACAAAGAAAAATAAATAGATAGAATAGAAAGCTATTTAGTTTTATCTTAACATGCTAAATATGTCGTAATTATATGAGATAAATCGCAATTATAAATTATTATATAAACATGTACATTATGTATTTCTTGCTCTCTGACCAGACGGCAGGCAAAGTATGCAACCTGTAATGAGAATCATGGGATCCGTCCGCCTGCTCCAGAGCAGTATCTCACCCCACTGCAGCAGAAGGAAGTGTGCATTCGCCACTTAAGAGCTCGGCTGAAAGAAAACGTGGAGAGGCTTCAGGACCGGTCAGTAATGCTTCTATCATTCAACATCCTGTCAGTGGAGTTTTATAGCTTCGGGTCATTCTGAGTATTATACATCCAGACATATATAACAGAACCTACCCTGCATCTGAATATACCTACTTCGCTACAGGGGCGATTCTAGGATTTTCATTTTAGGGGGGCTCAGCCCCCAATGAGGGTATGATGTAAAAAAAAAAAAAAAAAATTAGTTTATGCTCTAATGCTCATTATTAACTAGTTTCATTCATTCATCCAGTAACATGCATATGGCATAGTTTTATAATAACTGAGGTACCGAATGTGAGGTATTTAGGGGGGTTCGGGGACATGCTCCCCCGAGAAAATTTTGATTTCTCTGATCTACATATGTGCATTTTAAGATGTTTTGAAGGCCAAAAAAATTGGATGACAATAGCTTTAAAACCATGTGTGGGCAGCTGTTTTTTTTCTCACCTCATCAGCATCACACTCTTTTTCTCTTGGTTTTTATCTTGCTCTGTCTTTTCCCTTGTAAAGCTGAGCTTTGACTGATATAGGCTTTTTATTTTTGTCTGTCAGTGAAGAAAGTAAACATAGGGTCAACTGATAGGTTGATTTATGAATCATTTTCTCAGACAAAGCTACCAGGAAAGCTAGGTAACTAAGTCCATCAACAATGAAATATAAATTATTTTATTTTTTAAGCTTTTTAGCCTTTGTAATCAACAATACGGTTGGTTATTCACCAAGTCACCCCTTGAAAATCTATTTAATTTCAAATCATTTAACTAACCAGCTAAACGTGTATTAATGTAACTGTCTATTGGCAATATGATTAATCTGTTCTATATTTATTAAAAATAACAACATGAATTATCAATTTGCCACTTCTATAAATCAAGTACTTAAAAGAAAATCACAAATCCCTTTTACTCTTACTCTAGTATATGTATGTGCACTCCTCCTAATTCATTATTACTTAATACAAAACTATATTTATTAATACAAAAAAGCCCCCCTAAAAAGGGCCTAGTGACGCCCCTGCTTCGCTACTATGTGGTTTGGAAAATCATTTCATAAAGCGCAAAAGAAACTACGAGTATGCAATATTGTAGTAATGTCATCATGAAGTTAACAAAAAGGTGAATAAGGCAAATAAAAATAAAGCTGCCTTAAATCTGTGCATGCATGTATTTGTTATATATGAGTCTCATTTAAGAGCTCCCTCATCTAACACACCCGATTCAACTCGTCAGCTCATTAGTAGAGATTATAAGACCCCAAGTGGGTCAGAAAAGGTAAAGGGCTGTGAGAAAATGTGTCAGATGTGGCTCTCTCAAATGTGTCATATCTGGGTCACATTTAGCAGCAGGTGCTCTTAAAGTAATAGCAGTCAGCTAAGCTAATAACCAGCAGATGTGATGTCTGTTAATCAAAAAAAAAAAAAAAAAATTCATCCAATGATCATCTATATTTAATTTAGAATTTAGTGTTTGATAACTTCATACAATTTCTGTATATTTTCTACTTGCTGAAGGGTACAGGTAAATATGAGATTTAGTATAATGGGTTTATGAGAAGACTGATTAAAGTTTGTTTATAAAATGATTCATTAAATGTCTGCATGTAATTCATAATGTTTAGCGTCCATGGTATGAAAATGATTGCTGCGAGAACGAGTTTTCAGAGAGTTGTGAGCGAGATAACGAGAAGCAGCCTAAAGTTTATTGCATAGTTACTTTATTTCCTGTTTGGGTTTGTTATAAATGCTTTATTTTTTAAGATTAACAGTTTTTTCCCCAAAAACATTGTTAGATGCCAGTGTTTACTGTCAAGATTTGATTTCTAAAACAGTCTCATTGCTACTAAACTATTTCTTGTAATGATTTTGAATCTGTATTTAACCACAGAATGATCTCATGTGCTTTAAAATGAGATTATTATAATCCATCATCTGATAAAGGATTCTGACAGTAATCAGTGTTGAGTTCTACTGTAAGGTTAACCTGCCTGCTTAATGTTTGAAAACAGTTGTGTAGAAAATTTATAAAAAAAAATAAATGAATATAATCAGTTACATTACTTATTGCAGATAGTGGCAATTAGCTCCACCTCAGTAGTACATTATAAAACAGTATGCAATAATAACTTGAGTCTAGTTTGATGGATGCCACCTTATTGGGACAACAAAGCCCTCCCTACACCTACCCTTAACTTTGTGATTATTAACTTAATTTTCATTGAAATTAAATTCTTTTTTGATGTAATTTGAAATGAAAAATTTCGCCAAAAGGCATGATTTCGAACCCGGGTCGATCGTGTCAAACTATGTATGACGCATGTTTGACCTTCTGCACCACAGGAGCTGACAGTCAGTTGCTGTCTTTTGTAATCTTGACTATCCAAAAATAACATGTTTGGTGGGCAATATGTATGTATGCATGAATAATAAAAAACTGATAAAATTATTCACCCCATATAGTATTAACAAACTTTGATGCAATAAATAGGGTACGATTTAAAAATGAGCACCTCTCCAAAAAAATCTACATTTCTGTCTCTTTTCAAGTCTTAGAGTATATAATTAGTTGTATTTATTTGGGTTATTATAGCACAATTCTATAATAAGGGGGTTATTATAGAAACCCCCTGGACCTCACTAATTTTCAAAGCCTGGCTACGGCCATGTCTGAGTTATACAATTTCAATTCTCTGTATGTATTTCCTGTACATGTGTAAGAATTTAAAATAAAGCAGACTCTGTCTATAGTCAATGTTTAAATATTAGGTAGAAAAAATCCTAGCATTGGTATCATTGTTACTCACCTTCAGTCATAAAAAAAGATGTCATTAAAAAATATATATATAAAATATACTGTCTTTATGCTGTTTCTACATCAATTTGAAGTTTGAATGTGAAATTATTTCAAAATAAAAGTATATTAGGTCGGATTAACTGATACATTTCAGAAAAAAATAAATTTATTAGTTAATCTTTTTAAATTGATTGACCGCACTAGTCTGTTTATAATATTAATAAAACATTATCTTACCTCAAACATTCATATCATATAGGATACTTTTTTAGCAGATGTGAAGTTCAAATCAAATGTAATACATACTACACAGAATGCTATTTCAGACCAAGCACTAATGTATTCATATGCCCTTGTTTGTTTGTTTTTTTATCATGGCAGAGACTCCGAGATCGAGGAGTTGCGGATGCAGCTGACTCGGATGCAGGAGGATTGGATCGAGGAGGAATGTCATCGCATAGAGGCCCAGCTGGCCCTAAAAGAGGCCCGGAAGGAGATAAAACAGCTTCAACAGGCTGTGGAAACCGTTAGGTCCAATCTGGGGCCCCATGAGGCAGATCAACAGGACTGTAAGTCTGAAAGTCTAGGCGTTGGTAGGATAGGCCCACGAATTGGGGCATCCAGGTCTTGTGGCTGCTCTCCGGCCCACAGCATGAGACGCAGCGCCACCTTCACCAGGCTGAACAGTGACACGTCACCTGGTGCTACAGATCGCAATGGAAATGTACGTTCCGATCGCTACATTCCTGCCAACAGAGGGGCTATGACATTACCAAGAGGGGACGGACGTACTCATCTACTTCTAGAAGCAGCTCTACTGTCTGAGCAAGCTCCTCACCCGACAGTATGCTCCACTATGTCGCGATCCTCCACCTGCGAGAGATTGTGCAGCGGAGAGATGAAGTTGCCCATTAGCCGATCCTGCCATGCTGTTAACAACAACTGCAGCTGTGCTCCACATGCCTACCTCCCACACCACCATTTGTTTCTGCACCTCCCACAGGAGGAAGCACCACCTCCACCACCGCCCCCTAGTGCATCAGCGGTCAGTGACAGGCCAGGATACCGTTCACAGGCCTGCAGCCCCACCATAACCTGGATCTCTGAAGAGGGCGCAGGTGAGGAATTGAGCATCATCACTTCAGCAGCTTGTGCGCCAGACATTACTTTATCTGAACCACAGGTGTTTTCGCCATCCTCTGCAACTGCTTCCCCTGCTCAGATGTCATACATCACAGAAACTTCGCGGCTAGACAACACAGTTGAATTTACATCATCAACAACGACGCCGACAGTGTTGACGATGCCACAGGTTCAACAACCTTGTCGCAGAGCGTCACCACCTCTCGAGCCGCCACCACAGGAAGCAGTAGTAGTAAGGGTCAGTGGTGAAGATGGAATGGGGGAGGACACAGAATCAGCCCCCCCTCAGAGGAGCCACTGGAGCCGTTATTTCCTGATTGACTTCTTAGCGGTGACCGTTCCTGTAGTTCCCACACTGGCGTGGCTTTGCCGGGGGGCGCGGAATGAAGGCATGCCAGTGTACAACATGTGTTCCCTGTTGCGCGGCTGCTGTGCCATTGCGCTGCACTCTCTAAGACGGGTTGGCAGAGGCCGTGGTCCCTCAGGAACAGGAAGAGCGACACCTATCTGATAACTTTAGCATTAGCGTACCATCAAAGACTTTTAACTGGATCTTGAGTGGAATCTTTGTCCTCGATCTCCCAGTAGGTAGTTTGTTTTTTGAACCAAGGAGGCCTAAATCCATAACACCAATGCTTGTTTGGGATAAAGATCGAGGGAATGTGGCCCTAATTTGCACAGTCACTCACAAGTTTCAAGGTTGTTGCTCATTTCCACCATTTGTTTTTCTTTTCCTTCTGGTTCTCTTAGTTATCTGCTTTATTTCCTCCCATTCCTGGACGAAACTCAGCAGGCAGTACACGTCACAAATGGCTGCAAACAAGAGACAAGCTGAGCAGAGAAGTCTCAATGTAGATAAAAAAAAAAGATAAAAAAAAACCTATATATATATTTTAAATTAAATGTATGCATTTAGCAGACGCTTTTATCCAAAGCGACTTACATTGCATTCAGGCTATCAATTTTTACCTATCATGTGTTCCCAGGGAATCGAACCCCCAACCTTACACTTGATAGCACAATGCTCTACCAATTGAGCTACAGGAACACTTACATACGTTTTACTGAGTTGAATTAATTCTGCTTTCATTTCCTGAGTGAGGCCAGTTCACAAGAAAGTTTTGCATGAGACTTTAGGTAGGTTACATAGACACTGGTGACTACTGTTCTTCACGAGAAGAGCAAATTTCAGGTCCATATCTCAAACAAATTAGCAAGGCTAGGCTTTCAAATGTTAAATCTCTTCATACCGGTTTCTAAGCAATCATTGTGATAATCTTGTTTCATGAGAAACATAACTTTTCACAATTATAGGAATTTTAAAAGGGAAAACATTATATTAAATGGTAATTGCACACGAATCAATAGGCACCCTGCAACTTTGATGTTTGGATCTCTAAAAAAAAAATGCTTCAGTCATTAATTGCATAAAACTAGAACACCGATTCTATGAAACATGAAATTGTTTTACTAATGTGGGGTGTTTTACAGATAAGTATTCTGATGTCATTCTGCACTTCTTCTAAAAGGTAATCTTTAGTTGTTTTATCAGTTACGTGCGTGCATTAATAATACGAGCAAAAATAAACTTCTTTACAGTGCTTTTTTTTTTGTATATTATTTTTGGAATTGGAAATAATAATTTTCACAAATGCCAGATTTCATTGATAAAGCAATGGAAGGTGATGGTTTAAGATGATTTTATTCTTCTGTCCTTTGGGGGGTAGATTTTTCTGCTCTTTTTAACTCAGTCTCAGGTGGAACTCAGGTGAATTGAACTAGATAGGATGTAAAATTAGCGGAATTCAATGTTTCACTTCACAAAACAAATGGGTCTTTAACTTGCATGTAGATTTTAGTAAACTCTGTTAGGGAAAAACTTGCAATTAATTAATGCATTTGTAAAGCAAATTATTCCGTTTCTTTGAAGTAGCACAAAAAAATATATACATATTAAACTGGATTATCATGAAGTTCCAGTATTTTTTTTAAGGGCTTAGATCGCATGTTAGCACAATAATTCCTTGTGGTTAATTACCAGTAAATTTAGATTCTATTTCAAATAGACATTCACATAGAGAACTCATCCTAATTTGAAGAGTCTCATTGCAAAATATGATTGTGTGTTTAAGACACAGCCCATCAACATTCAACCCTAATTGTAAATTTGGATTGTTTCATTCAGCCGCCCCGTGAAAATAAAAGTGTTTGATTAACATGACTTTTTGTTTTTAATTTACACCCTGTTCTCACTTAAAGCAAAACACTGAAACAGAACCATTACAGGAAATCAAATCATAATTGATGTTAAAGATTTAGTTCTTTAGTATGCAGAGTGGGATTCAGACCAATGTGATTCATTGAGGGTGGATCCACCAAATGACTGGCAAAATGTACCACCATTCGTCATCGTATCTGACATGATTATGACACACCTGTATACACATTTCAGTTTCTCAATCAACACAGAGACCAGCTTGATCTTTTTATAAACAATTTATTTTCAAGTAGTTTTGTTTTATATTTAACCAGATTTCCCCACCAGAGTACTTATTACCAGCTCAGCCACAACCCTGTTGCAGTGATAGCGTTTACAACACAGAAATCAAATATAAAACGAGAAAAGGAAATGGAAGGGCGAGGGAAAAGAAACATCTGATAATTGAGAGGATACCAGTGATTGTGTCAAGGAGAAAAGAAATAAAAAGGCAACAAAATATACAAATGCAAAACAGAGCTAAGCTAAGTGGTATCGCTATTAACACTAGCCCCTTTTGAGGATCACGTGCATGGAGCAATGTTCCTTAAAAGGTTGACCTGGAAGAAAACAAAGAGAGAGGTTTATTAAACAACTAAACGGTGTTCCTCAAAGGCCATAAATACGATTACGATGGTTTAATCTAAGAGCCTGTTAAACTCTACAGGACATCTAAGACCGAGACAACAATAATCTCCTTTAAAGATTATCTGTTAGTTATTAAAGTGATCTATGCAACTGGAGGAACGATCTACAATGATAAGCTATTTTTTTCAGGTGTAATGCAGTCATAAAATTTATTAAATACCAAGTAACAAGAACAGACTAAAAAAAGAGACATGTGAAAAACTTTGCACCTACCCTGAAAGAATGAATAGGGAATAACCTGAGTCCAATTGTGAGGGCTTTACTCCAAGCCAATCAGCTCCACATCAAAGACGAGAGTTGCGTTGGGAGGAATGATGCCCGGGTGCCCCTTGCTCCCGTAAGCAAAGTCCGGAGTGCAAGTCAGCTTGGCACGCTGCCCCACACTCATCTGTTACAATAGGAAGAGGTCATTTTACCAAATTAAGTATAGTAAGAAACAATACACGGGGTTCAAAGAAGTGACACCACTTGGTTACAAGAACCACAATAGACAGCGTGTGTTGTTTTTTTTGTTTGAGCGAAAGGGGAAATTTTCCAATTAGTACCAGACCTACTTTATGAACAGATGATGTGCCTTTAGATGACAACACAATGTAGATCAGGCAGATTTGTATTGCAAATCGAACCTATTTTTCAGAGGATATCAAAAAGAATAGGGCTTCTAACATTACCTGGGCTACTCCCTCATCCCAACCACGAATCACTTCCTGTTTGCCAATTTTGAATTTGAAAGGCTTTCCTCGGTCCCGGGAGGAGTCAAACTTGCGTCCATCTGTCAGAGAGCCTGAGGAACAACAGGAAAAAACACATATGAAGAAGCTCCGTCAACCTGCACATGCACAATTTCACAAAAAAAAAAGGTTTTTCATTCATTCAGACTGTAAGCGTCAAATATTAAAACTACCTTCCGTGAGTGCAGATCACAAAAAAAAATATGGAATTAATCAAAACGGGTTGGTTTGAAAACACAAGGGCCGCCCAGACCGTTTGAATGTAAATATGTGTGGATTAAAGACGCCGGATGTTCAAATCAAAAGATCTGACAATCGAGGGCACGTTCAAACCGAAACATTCTGAAAGATCACACCCACGGAGAATTCAAATTGCAACATTTTAGCAGCAGAGCATTCGAATCTAAACATTCTAATCGAGCATCATAATCGCGGTAAAAACTTCGAATGTGATGTTTAGACGCGCTTAGAATCTAAAAAAAAAAAAAAAACAATAAAAATAGTTTGGTTGAGGCTGCGCGCTATTTTTTCACCTCACCATTAACGACATCAAAATAACCACTCTATGTCCGCAAAAACAGGCCACGCTTTCCATATCCTGTAGTTTTGGACGCATTTATTAGCGTATAGTAAAATGAAAGATACAAGAAGCAGCAAATATCAAAGGTACATAAAATATTGAAGATTTAAAGCATCGATGAGCCGATCGCGGATGGGAAAGCGTCTTTTGTGTTGATGCGGCTAATATGCTAATGCTGGCTAACACCCTTCGTGTTATTCATCAACACAATCACTTCTTAAACTTACCCACGTAGTGCACGACACACGTCTGTCCTTTTTTAGGGAAAGTACTTCCTAAAATTCAAAACAAGAAGAGAAAAATGTTAACGGCAAATACTGTTGCAAGGGGTTAACTGTTAGTGTTTAGCTAACAGGCTAACGCCCGTGATGCCCAAAACCGGCTAAATGTGTCGATTTAAAATGCGGCTGATTTGATTTACATATATATGTATACATATATTAGAACTACGGTTTGTATATTGTCGTTGCGTTTCCATCTGTGGCGTATTTTACCGTCTCCAGGAGAAATAGTTTCAACCTCGACTCCCATCCTGGCAGCTTGTTTTGACTCCTGAACCTCTGCACACAGAATGCGCTTCAGTAATTGTGATTGAGGGCAGAAACCCCCAGTCTGCGCCACACTCGCGCTTACAGCGCCCCCAGCGGACAAACAGCCCCCTGCCTCTGAGCAGCCATCAACCACTAATCGCCATATTAACCATAGATTCAACTCTAATTCCATTCAGTGCAATACGCTTATTTGGTATTAGCCATTACAGTCATAAATAGAATAATTGTATGTCTTATTATTCTATGATTACTGGAAAGCATCTGTTTTTGCACTATAAAAATCTTTTGCACTGTAAAAATCATCTACCAATTCTATATCTCTCCATCACAACCAGATCACCTTTTGTATATTGTTACTGCATTGACTGGTCTATCTACATCTTAAAATCACTTTAACATATATTATATATTATTGAATCTAATCTCATTTAAAGTAGGAACATGTAATTGTTTTAAACCTTTAAGGACATATTAGTGTAAGGGAATGTAACTTTATATGAAATGGATGCAGCAGCACTTTATGACTCATAGACTTGTAACTTAAGTGTATTTTTTTCCATTTTCAATATTTATTTCACAAGTGTATACAAGAGTACTTATACTTAAAGGGGTCATATGATGTTGCTAAAAATAACATTATTTTGTATATTTTGTGTAATACAGTGTGTTTATGTGGTTTAAGGTTTAAAAAAAAACATTATTTTCCACATGCTGTATATTGTTGTTTCTCCTCTATGCCCCGCCTTCTGAAATGCATTGATTTTTACAAAGCTCATCGTTCTGAAAAGCGAGGTGTGCTCTGATTGGCCAGCTATCCAGTGCATTGTGATTGCCCGAATGCCTCAAGCGTGTGACGGAAATGTTATGCCCCTTAACACTGTAATGCCGTGTGTGCCTGATGGGTAGGATTAAATGTTAGGACACCGGCGCAATGAGACAAAACCAATAAAACCCATTACAAACGAGGCATTTTTGCATCCAGTGGGGACATAATTACTGATTATAATGATTTAAGTCATGTTCACACTTGGCATATTTTCTGACAAGAAAAAGTTAACCAGAGCGTTTTTTTTTTAGTCAAATAAAATGCTGGCAGCGTTTTGGCTACAAATAGCAGCCTAGGGCATCTTTTGTTGCTATAACAACAGCAATGCAATGGTAACCTAGTGCTTTGTGCTGCTGAAATGTCTCCTTTCGAAGTTAACGGGGATGGTTATGTCCGTTCATGTAAGTTCACAATAGTGCGACATTATACGGGGAAGGAAACCGTGTAGTGCATTCAACAATTTAGTCCAGGAGCTCTGGTTGGATGATGCCCAGTTTGCGGAATATTTTTTTAGACTAGATAGAGTTTTGTACGCATATCATACGACTCCTCGTGCCGCGAAACTAGTACGATCTGTCTAACGGCTATCTTCTCCTTGTTTATTTTTTTCTCGTTTTTTTTTTTTTTTTGAAATGTTGCAATTTTTACAACTTCAAAATATGCTCTGATCTGGATAAAAAGACACAGATGGTTGCATTTTAAAAAGTGCTCAGGACTTTTTTGAAAAGAGGCTTACTCCATATGATTATAATGTAAAACAGACACTGGTAGCTTAAAAAAAAGATGCAAAGTGTGAACATGGCCTTATATTGCTTTTTTACACATTGTCAGAGGTGGGTAGAGTACCCAAAAACTGTACTCAAGTAAAAGTACTTCTAGAAATATTTACTTAAGTAAAAGTAAAAGTACTAGTCTTGAATAGTTACTTGAGTAAGAGTAAAAGAGTATCGGATAAAAAATCTACTCAAGTAGTTAGTTACTAGTTACTTTGGGTCATATACTGAGCCTATTTTTATTTAGATATATAGATAAAATGTATGTAATGTATGTGTGCGTGTATAAATGTATATATTTCATCAGCCTTTACTCCAATTTATGTAATTTATTATAAAACCCTGTCTGTTTACTTAAGTAACAGATATAGGTGTCATGCCATAACATATTTTCAGACTGACTTTATATTAAATGTGAATTTAACATTGAAAGTTAATGTGATATAAATATTGCTACTAATCTTTCATTGTTCAGAAAGAGAGCAAATAACATTTACATTATTAAAGATCATTTTCACTGACAGTCTAGATTTCAATCACTCTCAGAAACTCCCATTAAAATCACTGAAACTGTTAACACTGTGAAATCAATATCTTAATTAAAGATTCGTACACACATCTGCACTTTGTTGTTTCTGACGAGAGAATTCTCCAGAAAGAGGTATTCAGTCAGTGAGCTAGTGAAGGAAGCACCGGCATTTCAGCGATGACTCATCTGAATGCCTCTGATTGGCCAATGCTTTAATAAGCTCAACAGAATCATGTGTGATTTGTTATAATGTGCAGCGCTGTATAAACACATCTATCTCTGGCTAAGCACCAGCAAGCGATCACAGATCTGAATTTAGCATCAGCTCTGATGATATGACTTGCTGAACGTACTCACGCCGGTGTGATTGTATTAAAATTAATAAAATCTTAATCGGCTATTTTTTGTCTTTTGGAAGTTGCATTCAACTTGACTCCCCTCTGTTATAAGCCACACACGTACAACAAACTAATGTCAGAGGTATCGTTTACTGTAATCGAATGTAGCCCAAGTTATTACCTGTTAAACAGTAGACAGCACACGCGGTGTTCATCTAATAAGGATCTCCATCGCTAGCAAATAATAGCCTTTGCAGATTTGCTTTCAATTCAGTGCAGTTCCAGCCATGTTTTCAATGCTCTTTCTGTTCTTAAACGTTACAACTCCGAGTGAACCGCTTCAGACGCTCAGCGCGTGCGGCAGGGAACTGAACGACTCATTCAAACTGATTCATGAACCAATTCACTCGTTTGCCAATTGGTTTGATCAAGCCTTTGAACAGAATTGACTCAAAAGAATGAATCATTCGCGAATGAGCATCGCTCATTGTCCAGAGAAAAGTAGACGGCGCATTTGGAATAAACTGAAGCATTTATAACATTTATTGCATTAAGATAAAGTAACGAGAGGAGCGTCGCCCACAGTAACGAAGTAAAAGTACAGATTTTCCCCCAAAAATTTACTCAAGTAAGAGTATAAAGTACCCATCTTTAAATATACTCCGAAAAGTATTAGTTACCCCAAAAAATTACTCAAGTAAATGTAACGAAGTAAATGTAACTCGTTACTACCCACCTCTGCACATTGTGTTGGGTATCGCGCATCGCGCTGCATAAACACAAAACCATGTCTGCATTTGTGAT
Organism: Carassius carassius; assembly: GCF_963082965.1. NCBI lineage: Eukaryota > Metazoa > Chordata > Actinopteri > Cypriniformes > Cyprinidae > Carassius > Carassius carassius. The sequence goes on along the minus strand of NC_081775.1, from coordinate 6,761,471 downwards.
CAGAGAAACGACAAACAACAAGCTTACTCTACGTACACTGCTCAAAACTCACGTTTGAATCATCAGTGGCAAATCCTTTACATATGAAAACATACTTACAGACTGTGAGTCAGAAGCACCAGACTGTTGAAACACTTCATGTGCACTTTCGGTCTTGCGGACTTACAATAGCTGCTGCGTACATGTCCCATTCATCATTTTAGCGCTGAAAAGGGTGCTCGCGAGCGCCCCCTTTGCATCGTTATGCGCCTTCGATACACACTTCTCTGCAGCAGACTTCTTCCTGACAGTCAAAGCGGCATTACGTCATGAAAGTGCGGACTAAGAGGAAGACCATGAGGGTTTAGGGCACCATTTAGGACAGGGCCACCTTCCTATGACACGGCCTTATGAATGGAATTGTTCTTTTTTATTACCTTTATTGCATATAATATGTATTTAACACATGACATAGTAAAATATTATTTGAATATAGACATTACACTGTACACATAACAAGCTTTTTATGCTCATCCCCTTTTTATGCTCATTAACTTATCTTTTACTTAAACTGGAAAAAATGTCCACCTATTTCAACAACAAAAAAAAAAATTGTGGCTGGCTATTTTAAGTATAAACAAATTAAAAGTCATTTGAACTGCTGAATTCCTCTCTGTATGCTTGATTGGACTTTACAATATTTGTTGTTATAGGTCATCAGTCATCACACAAAAACATATGCAATGTTTTTATTGGAAAGATAGTTTTACAGGGTTATAGAAATTAATCTAAAACGAACCATTAGGGACTGTTTTTTTTATATATATAATTTATTTTTATTTTTAAGTTATTTAAAAAAATAACCACCCTGCAATGTTCTGGGAATGTTATTTTATGGTTGCAAAAAAAAAAAAAAAAGAACCTAAAAATAAAGTTTCCCTTATTGTAGTATTTGGTTCCCAAAAAAATAACCAAACGGGAACCAGAATCTAACTTTAGGGGAAAGTTCTGTGTTTGCTGGGAATAAAAATAATAATAATAATTATTATTATTATTATTTGCCTATTATAAAAACCTCTGTATTTCTTTTCCTTAGTATTTCGATTTGTTGTTAAATTAAACTTCAGTCATTCAAATAAAAAGAATAGGCTATTCCAAGCCCAGAGTTGATTATTCAAAGATAGTTTTGATCTAATAAATCATATCCAATGGGTCTGAGTGCAGTTATTGGATAACATTATATTGTAGACCGATTGAAGATTAATCCTTATAAACATGCTGCTACAATTAAAACCAAAACAATTATATTAAAAATACATTTAAAACAGTGTATTTCAATGACTTAAGCACCGTGCAGATTCTTGTCAGGACTGTGGAGACAGCAGCGCAGGCATTCGCTTAGCTCGCTCACATAATGTATACAATATATATCTATTGTAACAGGAAGATATATAATTTTTAAGACATAATATGTCATTATTTCAAGAAAAATATATGTTGTATTAACGAGACAATTATATTGCTTTAACGGCATATCTCATTTTTACGAGAAAAGATGCTTTTATAATGAGATAATTGTCATTTTAATAACATTAAACCCTACTTCACGCATTGAATGCACACTCTCCAATTTTAAACATCTACACCCATGTAACTTTTGACCTCTTATCTGGAATATCTTGACACTTTAGTGCATGTTCATGTGTTTTGCTCAACCTTGATTCATGACGTTTCACACTTATATTGTTATATTGTTGTGATGATGTTGGGTAAGTTCTTGGTTTATGACATTGGATTGCTGACTTGGAACTTGACATCCTGATTTGAGGATGACGGGAATCATAGATTTTTTGAGTTATGGGAACACTTTCCTCTTCTAATCTTGCAAGTGTGGCACGGTTAGACCTAAAAAGGCAAGAGAAAATACAGAATACACTATTATTAGCATTCATAAATCATATAAGATTTAGACATTGGCTGACACTCATATATCTTACCTTGTGTTTCCGAGATCTTGTTGAATCTGCTTACGTCGTACTTCATTAATTGGGTACAAATAGAAAAATACTAAGCCAACCAGCAAAAAGGCGATTGGAATGGGGGCCAAAAGCAATTTTAGGGCCAAGACAACTCCATCTGCATGACTACATGCACCTGCTTTATATCCTGTGAAGCTTCAACCAAACACATTGCTCAGTGTAAATATGTCAAGGTAAACAATTCAGACTTCCACAAAAAGGCTGAACTATTGCAAACATGAGCTCGGTCTTGTTTTGGCCAAACATTCTCGCCTGACAGTATTTAAAAACTTGCAGGACAAACAGAGCTTGAACAATCGTGTTCCAATATTTTTAAAAACGGACCGACTGCCACTGTAAATCAGGCATTACATTGGCTTAGAGCGAGCGAGTGCTGACTCACTGTAGTGTCATAGTGGAGATGCCAGCAGACAGACCTCCTCCAAGCTTGTTGCAAAACCTTGAGCAGGAAAAAAATCAGGGGCTCCAGGCTTTTGCAGGACAGGTTCTGAATAGTGAACTCATCCACTACATCTGGCAGCATTGACCGGAGCAAAACAAGTCATTTTAGGTATTGAAACCAAATTTGTACATTTTCTGAAGAAATGTGAGTGATGCTTCTCTGTGCAAAAATGTGAAACCACCATGCTAGGGAGTAGGCTTTGTGGTTGTAAAGATGCTTGGAGTGTTATTTGTATTGCTGTAGATTTGATTTCTAGAGTGTTGCTTACTGGCCCAGATCAAACCTTTACTTTGGGTTTTTTTCAACCGTTTTATCATTCAGTTGGCAAAGTTGTGTTTGCTTATAGAAATAATAGCACACCTGTCTCTAATAAGACTTAATGTGTAGTTGCCCAGTTTGCACATGTGGTTCAGGACTAGTTATGTACAGAAGTTTAATAAATAATCAATGATAAATAAGAGCATGGGCGTCGCTAGGCCATTTTTAGGGGGGCTTTAGTAATAGATTGTTACGATATCTGCATCTGTGCCATTCTTTGTCATGCATACAGTTTACAAAATGTCATGTGGGTGCAATTGGTTTCCCATCTACTGTAGAGTTTTCGCAGAATTCACTCCTCATCACACTGCTTCCTCCAGCAAAAATGTAGCCATAAATTAACCTTTTATAAATAGCTTTATATACTTTCTAAAATGATCATGTTGCAATGTTCATTTGAAAAGTAACTTTCAATATAAAGCATATTACAGTGCATATGGCAAAGAGGTTTGTACTAGAAATGCAAATAGTAAAATGTTGTGGTTGTACAGTAAACAGGTGTGTGTATGTGTGTGATCAGGAACACTTGTATTTTGCTTATTCAGTACTCAAATATTATACCTAAGCATATTATGCATAGTACATGCAATACAGTGGAATACTGAAATAAGTATACCACCCTATAGTCAAACATTTATTGATTGATTGATTTACCTACCTACTACCCATCCTCATTGAGGGCTGAGCCCCCTAAAATTAAAATCCTACAATCACCCCTGAATAAGAGCATACAGGTCGAAGAAAAGAAAAAAATCTTTTACAAATCTTGTTTTAAAAGACATGTGCCGAGTTGTCAATTGTACATTCCTGATAAAATGCATTTTAATAAATTGCATTTTTAATCTTAAAAAATACCACTAAATGCATGACCTCTCCATTGGAACATGATTTAATTGATAATGTAAAAAAAGGCACATTTTAAATATTACCAAAAGTGATGGCAATCCCCTGCATAAAATGTCATGAAGATTTACTGATTGATAACAGAGTGCTAAACTTTCAAGGCTGAAGAATGCTGGCCTGAACAAGAACAGTGCCGCTAAACTAGATCTAGCCAAAACACACAGAACCATGTACACGGGAAGGTTCTCTGGCGTCAGTGGCATGGCAACTAGGACCACCAGAGCTGGAATGAGGAGCTATATGGAGAAACACATAAAAGAACATATTGATCACTTTGAAAATATGAAAGTGTTTTACAATGGGAACAAAAATTGATAGCTCAAGCTTGAATCAACCTTCCAGCTACCAGCCAAGCTCTTTAACAACTAGAGTCCATCACCAGAATCATTGTGTCTAGTCTCGTCACCATTAAACAAAGGGAACTTACAGGCAGACCTAAAAAAAAGTGCAGTTTTCTTGCCCAGCCTCACCAGCGTCATCTGCCACACTGGCACCGTTATGGTAGCGGACACCTGTATGCACATTAGGACATCCAGGAAATAACAAATCTCATAAACCATGCTAAAACATCTGTTTATAAGTTCATCTGTTCATGTAACCTATTCTGGTTTTTGCAAAATAAAGTTAATAATGGCAATTATAAAATAGACAGTTCTAGTCCTGTTCTAGATTGGTCTATAAAGTGTTCAAGTGGTGCGAAAATACATCATATAGTAACACTGCCAATGACTTACATAAATATTACTGTGTCAATACTGTTTTGAGTTTGTTTATAACAACTACAGCATTTTTATGTCTAGACTTACCAGTATGGCTAACATGAGATACTGGAACTGAGCTCCCAAGCCAGCAATGTGAGTGCAAAACAGTGTGAAGTTTCCCAAAGACATGTTGTATTAATCCCCTAGCTTTCAAATACAAAGAGATGATTTTATGCATTATAGAATCTAGGTGCTGAATATTTACCACATACAATTTGTGATTGCATGTCAAGGTAGTCTTTTTGTTCTATAGTTTTAATTTTACAAAAACTTTACAGGTAAATCAGAGATCCAACCTGGAAAGCTAAAGTGGAGAAGAGGAAGCCGAGGACCAGACGCAGGTGTGACACATGGCCAATCAGCTTCTTCACAGCATTCAGGTATGTAGTGTGCATGTGACTCTTACCACCGAGAGGCCCTGCAGGAGCCAGAGAGAAATACAACAATACATCTGCACAAAGCTTTGAAATATGACACTGAACTGGTGAAGCGTTAAGAGCTAGTTTGGTGGGATTTGATTCGTAAACAAAGAATTCACTGTTCGCTGCCTGATAAATGCCCAAGATATAGCCTACAATAAAGTTATTATTAAGGGTCGTTAAGAGTCCTCAACAAACCCTAATGGTCAATAGTATTTTCAGGGAATATAGCAAAACAAAACACAAAAAACTTTATTAGTAGTTCACTACAGTTCAAGCCTTTATTGTTATATGTTGTTAAAATCCTCATAAAAGCACATCATGCTCGTCATCATCAATTCACTACAGTTTCAAAGCCATATTGTTAAGAGTCCTCAGTAAAGCCTCATGTTCAATGGTATATTCAGGGAATCTGTCAACACAAAAAAGCAAACAAAACAAAACAAAAACAAACAATTGTTTATCAATTCACTGCGGTTCAAAGACATATTGTTGTGAAGTGATCGGTAAAGCCTTATGCTCAATTCAGGGAATCTGGCAAGACAAAAGCAAAAACAAAAACGGCTTCATTTGTTTATCAATTCACTGCAGTTCAAAGGCATCTTGTTGCTAAATATTCTTAAGGGTCCTCAATAAAGCCTCTAATGATATATTCCTAAAATCTAGGAAAACAAACAAAAAAATAAATAATAATAATTAAAGATTTTATTTGTAAACAAGCTATTCTGTACTAGCCGAGGACATTTGTAGCTGATAAACATGTCCAAAATGTAGCCTGCCATCAATACATCAATAAATGTTGTTAAATCATTAAATGTAATAACGTCTCATGCTCAATAATATACTTGGGGAATCTGGCCAAAAAATAAAAAATAAAATTCAAGTCCATGTTTCACTGATAAACATGTCTAAATGTAACCTACCATGAAGATATTATTGAATGTTGGTAAAAGTTCTCAACAAACCCTCATGCTCAATAATATATTCAGAGAATCTGAAAAATAAAACATTCTTTGAATTGACTTTTATTTGTGCAAAAATGTACTGTATGTCGCACCTCTTTGTTCTTTGACCCCCAGGAACAGCACCATACTGCAAACAAAGAAGAGAGCGCTCATGACCAGTGCTGATATCATAAAGAACAAAGAAACACAGACATATATATATGCACAGTAAGTGTATATGCAAACAGTCTCAGATTGCAAATGATAGTTGCTTTACTAGACCTCCCTAAAGAACGTGTGAGGGGTCTACATATTAGGCACTTTTCAACTGTTTACAAACAGTGTCTTGACTACAAGAGTTAAAAATTGGATTACATGTCAGGCAGAGTGTGTAATTTTACATGACACCAGAGACTAACAGTCCCTGAGGTGCCAAACCAACCTGCAGATTACCCCTAGAAAATGCTTTAAAAACATTGAAAGTAATTGTATAATTAACACACTACACACCTAAATGACACCCTAAGGTTAAATACTTTTTATGGCTTTGTTCAGATAGGTATGGGTAATATTACAAGTAATTCTTTCCTCTGCAAACGCAAGTAAATATAAGAGTAAAATACCCGAGTAACGTCAGAACAGTTGCATTACACAGTATTTTACAGTGTGCTGGTGGTGTGTAGGTGTTATCGTGTTACAGTTTCATGCAGTGCAGTGCTGTGTGGGAGATCCAGTGTTTGGTCCACGCTCAGACAGGCTTGATCTCTGTCTTTGTTATACACCCACAGCACCTGACCCTGAATCACAGCCACCATCAGCATAGCAAACGCCTCCACACTCATCCCTGACAGAAAGAGGGGCGAACAGATGTGCATGCAATCATACAGCAACTGATAACACCAACTACTGCTCAGAGAAACACCATCACACACACATACTGCCTGGAATTAGTTAGGTCTTGTCAGTTATATTAGCTCTATTTCAAAACCTAGAGAGCTGTCTACTGCCTAAATGGGCAGCTGTCTTATAAGGCAGCATTCTAACCAAAGGGGAACATTTTAAGTGATGGATTTGGAACGATCTATGCAGGTGGCAAATCTTGTTCCACACAAAACTGGTGTAAATGATTAAGTGCTGTCTGTAATTGTAATCTCTGATACAGTGTGTTAACACTAATGAAGTGAGCTGTATTTTATAACAGGTGATTATTTTTTTAAATGTAATGTAATGCATTCTCGTGATGCAAGGCAGAATTTCCGGCATCATTATTGCAGTCTTCAGTGTCACATGATCCTTCAGAAATTGAAATATACTTTTTGTGAAACAATGTAAAAGTCATTAGACTTGTTACGGTCACTTTTGACCCATTAAATGCATCCTTGCTGAATGAAAGTATTCATTAAGTAAACCTTACTGCTGCTGGACTTTTGAACGATATTACAGTTGTATTGTTTTGTATTGTATTATTTGAATTACTTTCTCATATTAAAATTTGATCAAAGGTAATATGAGATGTAAGCTAACAGACTAATGTGCTAGCAGTATGCTGACTAAATAATAATAAGAAATATTTATATTTACATTAGATTGCTTTGTAATTATATATAATAGTATAGAATTTCAAAATAAGTTATAGGTCATTATTACATAGTTAAAATCATCATTCATTGACTATGTAGTTTTTTTTTCTGATCAGGCTCCAGATAGAGAACCTATTAAATTTAAATACTGATGTATTTGCTAGATGGAGCAATTTGTTCACAATGTTTCCAAAAGAGAAGTGTTGCCTTAGTTGCCTTAGAAAGCTGACAGAAAAGCATACATGGTTTACGTTATTTTTGTTTTCTTTTCACACAAAAAAAGTTCTCGTAGTCAATTAGTAAAAGAGATTTTAAAGAAGTTTTAGTTTACAGTAACAACACTGCAACAATGTTTTACATTCACTAATCTAGAAACACAATATTCTAGGAGGCATAAAAATGCATAGAACAAACAAACATTGGATAATAGTAAAATAGTAAAAAGATAACATGTTGTTTCAAACCTGTTTGCGTTTCTGTAATTCTTCTGTGGAACACAGAAGATGAATATGTGAAGCATGTTCTGCCTGCTCTTTCCTCAGAATTTCTCCTTTTTCCATGGAGAAATGCCAGGTTTGAAACAATGAGAAAATGATGACAGTTTAATTATTTAAAGCTGATGATAGAAGTGTTCTCACTGTAAGCTGTGGCAGAGTCTCTGTCTTGTTGGTCTGTGTACAGTGTATGGAACACTGTAGCACTGCAGGGAGCAGAACGTTCACTTTGAAGGAGTCAGCACATGAAAGATGTGTGATGTAACAGCCATTTGACCTCAATAATGAACACTAGAGTGCCACTAATGAAAGCCGGCTAATTTGGCTATTACATAAAAAGCATCACATGGAGAAAGGACAGGGCATGTGTTAGTGATTGAGAGAATAAAAGAAGGGAGTCATACACTCATGAAGGTCTTGAAAAAACAGCTGATGGTTAGGTACCAGGGCACACTGAACTCCCGGCATTGTGGGGTATGAACCAAAAGAAGATGTAAGAGAGAATGGCCAATGGCATTGACAGCATAGCCCTGAGACAGGAACAACCAGATGAGTCATGAAGTGCTGTCAAAGGATTAATCGCATCCAAAATAAAAGTTTTTGTTTACGTAATATATTTGTGTATACTGTGTGTATCTATTAATTATATATAATACAAACACATGCGTGCGTGCGTGCTTGTGTGTGGGGGAAGTCGTGGCCTAATGGTTAGAGAGTCGGACTCACAATCGAAGGGTTGTGAGTTCGAGTCTTGGGCTGGCAGGAATTGTGGGTGAGGGGAGTGCATGTACAGTTCTCTCTCCACCTTCAATACCACGACTTAGGTGCCCTTGAGCAAGGCATCGAACCCCCAACTGCTCCCCGGGCGCCGCAGCATAAATGGCTGCCCACTGCTCCAGGTGTGTGTTCACAGTGTGTGTGTGTGTTCACAGCTGTGTGTGTGCACTTTGGATGGGTTAAATGCAGAGCACGAATTCTGAGTATGGGTCACCATACTTGGCTGAATGTCATGTCACTTTCACTATATATAGTACAGACCAAAAGTTTGGACACACCTTCTAATTCAAAGAGTTTTCTTTATTTTCATGACTATGAAAATTGTAGAGTCACACTGAAGGCATCAAGGGCTATTTGACCAAGAAGGAGAGTGATGGGGTGCTGCGCCAGATGACCTGGCCTCCACAGTCATCGGACCTGAACCCAATCCAGAGGGTTTAGGGGTGAGCTGGACCACAGACAGAAGGCAAAAGGGCCAACAAGTGCTAAGCATCTCTCGGGGAACTCCTTCAAGACTGTTGGAAGACCATTTCAGGTGACTACCTCTTGAAGCTCATCAAGAGAATGCCAAGAGTGTGCAAAGCAGTAATCAAAGCAAAAGGTGGCTACTTTGAAGAACCTACAATATGACATATTTTCAGTTGTTTCACACTTTTTTGTTATGTATATAATTCCATATAGGTGTGTCCAAACTTTTGTATATATATATATATATATATGTATATAATGTTGTTTATGTATTACATATATTTATATATAATATAAAATATGAGAATATAAATATATAAATGCATATACATATAAATAATTTCAAAATATATAATGTATGTGTGTGTATTTATATATAAATAATATACACAGTACACATACATATGCTATATAAACAAAATCATTTATTTTGGATGCGATTAATCGTGATTAATCGTTTGAAAGCACTAATATACACATCTATTATTATTATTTTTTAATCCTCTTGATCTATGAAAATGGTCTTTTAATTCCTTCGTGGAAAATCATATTTTTTATGAATCCATTGGATAAGTTCACAAAACTGGTCTAAGCAATTTGTTCCCAAATCAAACTGAATTTGTTTAAAAAAGTGGGTTAGCAAGATCTCATTAAACAGAAAATAACCTAAACCTTTTTTGTAACGATATGATTTTAATAAGTACTATTTTATTTTAAAAATGCTATACCCTTTATGTCACAAACTTTGACCACCCACCATGGAAGGAGCCTGCCTGCACTCCTGCTCACTAGATACCCAACAACTGGATCAGTCACGGCATCCCAGGCATGACTGATGAACAGAATCAGAGATACTGAAAAAGCCTCCATCTGCACACCAAACAGGAGCGAAACAGAGAAATGAGGGTAAATATGGGATTGCATTCAGGATATTTTCCACTTCAGTGATAAGATTGCTGATAAAATGCTTATATGCAAAAAAATCTCAGACATAACTTTAGTAGTCAAAGCAGTTAAAGTTAACATGAAATCAAAATGGATTTGTTTGCATAGTGCAACTACAATTTCCTTATAATATATAAATCCCAAAAAGATGGCCATACAAAATTTGCAACGTTTCTGATAATTTTAAACAAACGTTTCATTAAATTACAGTAGCTGTTTTGGCAATGTCCTGTTCGGTTTGGTAGCTTTTTTCAGGTATTATAAACCTCCTTCATTATTCTGTAGTATTATATTACATATCTATCAATATCTGTAATAAAATATGTAATATTAGTTATGTTACATAGTATTTCAACAAAATGTAAGTTGCTCAGTCTCTGAAATGACCTCGATTTTTGGGGGGCTGATGTCACTGTGGCTGAACTGGCTTTTTTTTTGGATGCATTTATATAAATCATTATCCATATTTACTTAATGCAGGTAAAAAAATGCAGATTCTTACCTGCACCACATCTAACATCTAGATCTTTAGAGAAAAACCAATAACAATGTTGGTCATCTGATACGGTACATCCCCCTACTGCGTAACACAGCTTTCTGGAAAGGGGAAGCCTCACCTTATTGTGAAGACTCAGAAAGAGCAACAAAGATAGAGACGTCGGCCTCTTAAAAATGAAAGCGCATACAAAAGTTACGCTCTGTATGGATGCTGTTTTCACTAGTGCCTGGTGAATACTAAGAGCAGTGAAAGCAGTCAAACTAGTCCAGCTGAATCCTGATTTCACTGATCCTCCCACGGGAACCGCACACTGTAACTAGAGCTGCTGTCAAGCACATAGGGCCTACTTTTACAAAGTAAACAGGATTTATAGAACAACAGTGATTTATTTTTCTATTTTTTTTTAATTATTATTTAATTGGTTGGATTACATTCTAGATTTCATTTGGAGAGAGTGTTTTAGTTGGGGACAAAAAACCTTTTCGGAATTTCAGTAGCCTATATCAAAAAGGTTCTTGTCCCATTCATAAAATCATATTGTATATTATGTCATTTTTTAACAAACTTGTTTTTTAAATTATTGTATTAGGTCTTGCTCAGTTTATAAGTTTAAAATACCAAAGTGAAGTATAAACAGGCATATTTTAAAGTGATTGCAAAATGGCCGGCAACCATATTGTGCACATTACAGAGGGAGCAATTTACATAGTTTTATTCAATGTTGGAGAAGCAATTTCGATACCTTACTTTGTCATGCTACAATTTAAAGTAATACAGCTATAGTCAGGTCTACAGGAACCAAAGCTTCTCAGCTTCTGAGAAAGCGTGACTCATGTGCTGGAGAACTACACTGATCCGTATTCATCACTTTGCCCTCTGCACAAAAGAATTAAATCCAGGTTTTTTTCTGGATACTTGTGCCATCCACATAATATATATGGGCTGGGCACAAGAGAAGGCTCGCGTTTCCACAACGGGGATGGAAATATAGAGTAGCAAGGTTAAAACTGTGGTCTAAAAAAGTAAATACATTCCCCATAGTTTTCCTGGCCATAATAACAGGATGTGATAATTAAGTGAAAACTGTATTCTTTTAAATGCTAGATTTATGCCAGAGGAAACATCAGTTTTGATGTTCAAGCAACTGTCTTTTTTTAACAGTCCAAACTGTTTCATTGTAAAAAAAATGACTAAACGGAAGTGCTCTGGAGTAAATTAATTTTTATTCCCATTCTTTAAGATCAGTTTGCTAAAGCGCCATAATATACATAGAGTATGCTATGTACAATTGCATTCAATGTACCAAATGTTGCCTAAACATCAAAGTATACCTGCCTCCTTCTGTCTCATAATAAAGATCTGATGCGACACACTGACAAACGTTAAAAATATTCACACACTATTTTTGTCATTGCATGACACAAGATAAAATATTTTAAAACAATCATTAAAGTTTAGCCGCAATAAGTTAAACAGTAAAACAAATTATTTTTTTGGAGGACGCAAGTACCTTTTCATGCATCAAAAATCCTGTTATTGTTTTATTTGGCCTGTCAAGTATAGCCTATCATTGCTGAAAAGACAACGATGCAACAGATGCATTGTGTTTAAGAGTTTATTGGTGGTCACCATAACCATGCATCAATGCATGCTTTGTTATTGTTTGAGAACATGGCTACAAATATGAGCTGTTATACATGTCACACGCACAGCCATTTTAACAAGACAACTCTAAAATATGCAGATGAGAGACAAAATAGTGAATGGGGAAGTAAGCAATTTGTACAACATATTTTGTATTTGATTTCAGTCTGAATAGTGGTTGTTTGTTAGTCCTTTGTTGCCTGTTACATATCGACCACTTTGGGACTCTATTTGGCCTGGCGCATCCCATAAAGCCACTTGATCACGCGAGCATTTCTCTCAATGACCGAGACACCGTAAACAGGACGTTCATCTTTTGGTGCATCTTCTTCCTCATCTTCACCCTCAGCCGAACGCTCAGATGCCGGTGCACTGGCGCTACGTAGACGTGAAACAGACACGATGTCAGACCCCGGTCTCGCCAGCTCCTCTAAATCCGATGGGTCAAGGCCACAATAATTAAAGAAGCGCTCAAGTTCTGCTCCTACTCGTGAAAAGCAGTCGCTGACATCAGATTTTGAGCGCGTTAGGGAAGAACGCTTCCTGGAGCTTGTTGAGGATTGGCGAGTGATGGCTGGAGATGACGGGGACTGGAAGTCATTTTTGAGCAAAGCAATGGAGTTTGGAGTAAGTGAGGGACACGATAATGGTTCTGTGATTGGTTTTATGGAGAGGGGTAGAGGTGGGCTAGTTGGGGATTTGGAAGAAGGTGAGGTTTGCGCAGCACAGTTTGGTGGTTTAATAGGTCCTTTGTTGGCATTTGTTTTTGTGGCTCTATGGAGCCTTTTGAAGTCAGTTGGTTGTTGATTTGGCTGTGTGTACGGTCTAAGCAAGCGCAGAAGTTGTATTGGGACCTTAGGTGTGGTCTGTTGCCCTGGTGGTCGGTTCTGTTGCTGTGGTCTACCAGCCATCCTCATCTGAGGTAACTGCGGCCTGACGTCAACTCTCCGCACTGTCATGGTAGGACATCCGCTCGCCCCTAAAGCCTCTACTGGAGCTTTTCCTTGACTTGCTGAAGTTAAGCCCACAGAAGCTTCTTCAACTGTTGGAGAGGTGGCCTTGCATGGATCTGTAGCATCTTTCTCTTTGTTGTTGGGTTGTGTAGATACGTCTGGAACGGTGGCATCGCTGACTCCATCAATCAGCTTGCAAAGATTTTCCAGGTTAAGAGGTGGCATCTCAGACTTTGTAGGTCTTACAGGGATCTTCCTTGATGGCTGTTGAGCACCTTGTCCACTTTGGCTGTTGTTGGAAGGACAAATAACTGGCTGCTGCTTCTTCAAAGCCACCTGTTGGCTCTTGACGTACTTGGCCTTGTCTGCTTCCAAACGTTCCACCGCACTTGGTTTGCGTATGCCTGGAGATGATTTGACTGGACAACTGGACTCTAGGTTGGGACTTGGAGTGCCAGAAGTTACAGCTAGCCTTATTATTCTCCGTGAAGATGGCTGGAGACTGTCAGTTGACATCATTGGCAATGAAAAACTTCAGCTGTTTCTCTTTTGTCCTCCACTTGTTTGCTTAGAAATAGATGAATGAACTTACAGGCAGAGTATACTTCCACATTAATGCATTGGAGACACTGGATTCAAGTTTTAATTTCTGGGGGAACAGAAATATTTATGACAATCAGAAAAAAAACAGCTAGACAGTTTACTATTATGTGCACTCACACTTTTAAAGACTTTAATAATAATAATAATATATATTTTTTATTTGCTGATAAACATACGAGTAGTGTTTGACTGTGCAAGCCTGACCCTCAGGCCATCCTAGCTGTATACAACTTTATTCTTTCAAAAGAATACAATCAGAGTTATATTAAAAATGTCATGGCTTCCTGAAGCTTTGTATTGGCAGTTAAACGGGTGTTGATATTCAATAGTCCAATTGAAACCCAAAAAAGTGCATCCATCATAAAAAGTGCTCCAAAACGGCTCTGGGGAGTTAATAAAGACCTCCTTAAGTGACTCAATGCGTTTGTGTAAGAAAAGTATCCATATTTAGAACTTTATAAACCTAACTTCCGCTAACTGTCTTATGTGAGCGAGTGCTGTACCAGCAGATGATGTAGGACATAGACCTAGCATGATCTCTACTGAGTGACGTGACATTCAGCCAAGTATGGTGACCCATACTCAGAATTTGTGCTCTGCGTTTAACCCATCCGTAATGCACACACACAGAGCAGTGAACACACACACACACTGTGAGCACACACCCGGAGCAGTGGGCAGCCATTTATGCTGCGGCGCCCGGGGAGCAGTTGGGGGTTCGATGCCTTGCTCAAGGGCACCTAAGTCGTGGTATTGAAGGTGGAGAGAGAACTGTACATGCACTCCCCCCACCCACAATTCCTGCCGGCCCGGGACTCGAACTCACAACCTTTCGATTGGGAGTCCGACTCTCTAACCATTAGGCCACGACTTCGAGAAGTGACGAAACGCAAACACCCGTCATGAATTAGAAGTACAAAACGAGGATTAGTAATATTTCGATATAAACCAAAAGGAGACTGGATTTCCTTTGCTAAACCAGGGAAACTTTGTTTCTTTGCTCCTGAAAACAAAACTATACACCTACATCATCAGTGAATGAATGTGTGTACTACAGTTAGTGGAAGCAAGAAATTTAGTTTATGAAGTTTTAGATATGGATATTTTTCTTACATAACCACATTGTTTCAGGAGGCCTTTATTAAGCCCTCCAAAGCCATTTGCAGCAATTTTTATGGTGGATGGATGCACTTTTTTGGACTTCAAAATCTCAACAGCCATTCACTTCCATTATAAAACTTGGAAGTGCCAGGGCATAAGTGCCAGGAACAAAGTCATATACACCTAGAATGGCTTGAGGCTTTTAATTAAAATTTTTGGGTGAACTATCCCTTTAAAGGAGTGCAGTATATGAATAGTGGTCATAAACAGCTGCTGAGATACTATCCTCATTTGATAAAGACTAAAGTCTTGGAATGAGATACAGGATATGATACGTCAAAAGCTGATAAGCAATTGATATGTCACAAGCAGATAAGCGCTTTTCCAGCATATGGCTGACGAGAAACAGCATCAGTAGAATTCCAGTAAAATGCAATTTAGTACAGTATGATTGTAAACTGATTCAAACACAGATTTCACCAGCCTTTCCTTAAATCTATGAGATTTTCTTTCATCAGTTTAATTGTCTGCAATTTAAAATGATTTTAATTGCTTATAAATGTCATAGCACAACTCTCATCAGCAAGCTGCACAATTTGAGTCTTTCATGACCATAACACAAAGAGTACAGTACATGTTATGCTTCCTTATTCCTAATTATGAGCATTAATAATAGTGATACTTGCTTTAGCAAACACAACTTATGAGCTCTTTAGGCTGTTGATGTATGTTGCAGGATGGCTTGAAACCATTATGAAGCCATTCTCAGAACATTACATTAGCAGTTGCTAACAGGCTGCCACTTTCTTCTAGAATACTGATGAAAGTAGCATTCACATAATTGATTTTTAAAGGAATTATTAATGGACAAATTCTTAAAATAACTGTGAATCAGACTGAAAGCTTATTTCAGTGCCCTTCCATTTAGCAAACCAACATGACAGATATGAAACATTTGTCAAAGATTGTGACAGTTTACATGCCCACCTTACAGAGAAACGTGACACTGAAGTCACAAGGTGGTCATTCATACTGGATTTTTTCCAGTGTTGTTAATAAATGACAGCTGTGCTGCTTTTATCAATGGACTTAAGATACTTTCCTCAAAGTACTGCCAATGATATACCAGCTCATTGTCTAAATGTTTATCATTGCTTTAACGTAACAGCCAGCACTCCACCTAAGGTTAAAGTGTGCTGTGTACCATCCTTTCCCGTCTTCTACAATCCGAACATTATCCCATCCTTTTATCCTCTCTGCTCTCCAGTTGTCTCCATCACTCAATCAATGTTTCTAACCTCACTCTCCCTATATATACATTTCTATATACCTGTTTTAAACTAAACAATGAGGTAATAATTCAAGAAGTAAATATGAAATCGATCCCTTAAGGCAAAAAAAAAAGGTCAACAGGAATAAATGCAACACAAGGTTTCCACTTACAGATTCCAAGGAAAGGCATGTCTCTACATGATCCAGGAATATGTCTAGAACCAAAACAACAGTTACGGGGAATTAAAACAAGACAGAATGTAGTAAAGAATAATGTATGTAGCCACATTGTTTAAAGCTATAGATCACATCAAGACACATACACAGACAATGCACACACAGCTGAACATACCTGTGACTGTTCCAGGAAACTCAAACAGTACCGGTTTCCCCTTTAACTCTAAAGCTCGAGTCAGGTAAGACAGAGTCAGGATTCAGTCACTAATATCTTTTGTGTGCCTGAGAGCAGGAAGAAAGTGAGGCAGATGGTGCACGCGTGTGTTTGAGTTAAGGAGAAAGTAAAACTTGCCAGACTGGTTCTCCTCGAACACTCCTCCAATGCTTTTTTTTTTCTTGTCCCATCCAATCAGAAACTCGTTCACTCTTCAGGAAGTATGTCCCATATGCCCTTTGAGTCTCCTGATCACTGAAGAAAAAAGCAGCCGTTGCCTTGAGAAAATTCTCATGCCACCTTTTGTCTGGAATCTGCATAGTATCTTAATAATGTACTTTAACATACACAAAATATATGAACATAATGTTTAGGATCAAGTTTTTTATTTGTCTCATTCAAAAAGATAACTTCTAAAAATATTTTAAGCCAGAAAGCATTTTGACAAGAATATAAAACCATCACCATGTTGTTTATAAAAATACAATTCTAAAATACTTTTATCTCTATTTTTTCAAAACACAAAGTGAAAGTCATGTGCCTTTATTTAATCTCTCATTTACACACAGAGAGTTTTGAAATGCTAACATTTACATATAATACAGTTGATGAGGAGATGCAGACTGTATTTTCCCACACTCTGTTCTGATATGGCCTGTAGTAGACTTATGACTTTCTGCTATACAGTTTGTTGACTTGGGTTTCTAGTACATGCTCAAATACAATAACTCCACAACAACGTGTTTGCATTTCAATAAGTTTCACATATAGTTAAACCTTAAACAAATGCAAATTACACAGCTCTCTCAAAACCAGTCAAACAAGCTCACTCGTTAAATTAGTTTGTTTTAGATTTAGCACTTTTTAACATGTACTACAGCTTTAGCAGAGGAACTTAAGGGACTAAACATCTTAGAAATATAACCAGCGTTGGGGTAATGCATTACATGTAATGGAAGTTACATGATTCGATTACTTTTTTTCAAGTAACTACTGAAGTAATGCATTACTTTTAATTTACATGAAAACATTTGAGTTACTTTTTTCAAATAAGTAAACGCCAGTTACTTTGATTTCCCATTTACTGACTGACAGCTCTCATGTTGAGAGAAATCAGGAGTAAACATGATGTGAACACGATGCTTCCTGTAGTTATAAATTAAGAGCGAACATGCATTAACTCATCTCACTTAAAAGAAAGAAGAAAATTAAAAATGGATTCAGTGTTCCTCAAAATGGATAAACACAGTGAAAAGCAAACTCAGAATATGACACAAACCTGCAATAATTAAATTATTTTCTTCAGCCTGAGGCTTATTCAGTTCACTTTTGGTGTGGAAGAGCTTTTACATTTGCCAAAAATACAACTTTTCTATATTAAAAACTAACAAACCAGCAAGCCCAGGCCAGATGTGAAAAAGTGATGCAAAAGTAACATCACTTTGCAAAAAAAGCACAAACGCAGTTAGTTGCTTTTTTTTTTAAGGAGTAATGCAATATTGTAATAAATTACTTTAAAAGTAACTTTCCCCAAAACTTAATTTAACAACAGCTCATTTCTATGATTTTTAACTGGTTTTGCTGAATTAATGGAATGATATTTCACCAACACACAGGCTGCGTGAATAGCATATAACAATTGTATACTGTTCATACAATTAATATATTCCTTAGGCATTGAATATGTGTCACACATTGGCCTAAATTTGACAAAACGTGCAGTATTTAGTAGGGCAAACACTGGGTAATCCATTCCAATGTGCTTGATTTGACCACACACTTTCCATGTAATTGCACATCTGTGATTTTTAACACCTTGTTTCATTATTTGATCGCCAAAGAAATTTTAACACAAAATTAGATTTAAAAAGACAAGATGACTAATTTTATGAAGTCATATGACAACACAGTGTCTCATTACTCTTGCAATTTAGTGTTGCATTCATGAAACAATACTGCGCTACAGTATGCTTATATTCCAATTTGAGCATAGTTACCATGGCTCTGATTCCAGGATTGTTTACACTGACAAAACTTTGTTGCAAAAATCTGGTCCAATAAACAATTTCTGTGTTCTAATCTGTATTTTGGTTTCGGTGATCTAATATCTATTTTGCACTGTGAATAAAACTGGCCAACCAATAACGTTCACACTTTTTTTTGTCACATTCCCAAAGTTGCTTCTGTTACTTGAAGTTAAATCTTGGTGGCGCTCATGAATATATGAAGCAGCTTTTTCTAAGCAACAGAGAATAGCCGAGGAAGAATCCAGAAGCAGCTTTCTTGTCTTTGTTTGGTGTTGTTTGATAAACAATATAAATACAAAAATCTGAACGGCTGATAGATGTTAAACATGTGAATAATGGTTTGATTTCCAAGCAAATGTCAACGAATGAAAAGGTAACGGAACGTTTTTTTTTATTTGTTTTTTTGGTGCTGCAGTAATTCTGCTTACATACTAAATTAAAATTAAATTAAATTTATGCATTTAGCAGATGCTTTTATCCAAAGCGACTTACAGTGCATTCAGGCTATCAATTTTTACCTATGATGTGTTCCAGGGGAATCGAACCCCCAACCTTGCGCTTGATAAAGCAGTGCTCTACCAATTGAGCTACAGGAACACATACTATGAGTGAACCTGCATTTTCATCAATTCCGTCTGACGTATTGCTCTAAACTATGAAAGCCCATTTCCGCCACTGAATACATTTTTTGAAAAGGCACAATTTTGCCTTTTTTCTCAGAATTGCAAAAAATCAAGATCTAAACTTACAATACTGACTTACACAATACTCCACAATTGCATGTTTATATCGCACAAATGACCCCCCCACCAAATTCTGATATTTTTTTTTTTCAATTCAGACTTTTTAACAAGCAACTATGACTTTGTATCATGTAATTCTGACTTTAGAACTCGCAATTGTGAGTTTATATCTCGTAATACTGAGAGAAAAAGATGCAAA
This sequence comes from Carassius carassius, assembly GCF_963082965.1. Taxonomy (NCBI): domain Eukaryota; kingdom Metazoa; phylum Chordata; class Actinopteri; order Cypriniformes; family Cyprinidae; genus Carassius; species Carassius carassius. The sequence goes on along the minus strand of NC_081775.1, from coordinate 6,741,970 downwards.
CTCGCAATTGCTAGATAAAAAGTCCAAATTGTGAGGGAGAAAAAAAAAGTTGCGATGACCTTTTACTTTTATTCAGTCGTGGAAACAAGTTTGTTGTCAAAATTGGAGTGAATTTATTGTGCCGAATATTTGTGCTGCGCGAAACTGGCCTTTAGCTGTTGCGCTCTCACATAAATTTAGAAACTGTAGTTCTACTTTTCATGTAACAAACAAAATTTGGATTAGAACTGTTCCTCGACCCGAATAATAATGCCAGTAAATTTGACTAGGCACCCTGATACTGAAACTGACATTGGATAATATATAATAACACAGATGCATAGAATGTAAGATGCATAGATTCTATTTTTATCATACAGAATGTCACTCATCAACTTTGATCTGGACTGAGCAGCTCGCTGATTCAGAGAGTCTTGGTCTCAGGACAGTATGCAGTTCTTGTCCTTGTCTTTTCTACTGAGACTCTTTGTCCTTCTTCTCCTGAAGCTTCCTCTTCGGCTCTTGTCCTCGTCCTCTGTTTGTCCTTCTGCTGCTCTCTCTCCACCCGTCAGCTGCGGCGGCAGAGGAATGCGCTGGCCCAGAAAGAAGCCTTCCTCCTCGGAGCCTGAGGAAGAGGAGCAGGTGGAGCAGGAGTCTTCATGTCGGTAGCGGGTGGAGTGCAGGGTAAGGCTGCTGTCCAGGACGCTGTTGGACCGCCTGCAGTCTCCTACCCTGCTTTCCAGGGTTTCCAGACGAGGTCTGTCGCTTCGTGAACCTCGGGAGCGTCTGAGCCTCTTCTCCGTGGGATGGTGGCCACCGCTTCCCCGGCGGAAACTGCGGTGGTACGACCCATCTGAAGGAAACATGATCAAATGAGAAGTCTTAACATTTTAACTGTTACTTACTGTGAACAGTTCACCCAAAAATTCAAGTTATTCATCGTTTACTCACCCTCACTACAAATCTCACGACTGTCTTTCATGATTCACAAAGAAATCAATATTTTGAGTCAGATCTTTTCTGTGAATCTGCTGATTCACCAAACCAGCCTGAGAGATCACGAAACACAGGCTGATCCAGTTCTTATGGAGTCAATTTAACGCCGTATATATACGCAAAAAATTTACGTTTTGCAAAACGAAAATTCAAGTATTGAGGAAAATAAATTTGCTTTTTGCAAACAAAAATTAAGAACTGCAAAACATAAATGAAACAGTGCAAAAGCAATGATTTTGCAATACATGTTTTCCATGGTCATATCTATTAATTTATCTGCATTTTGCGTGTCAATCTAGTCTGAGCTTGCGATACCATTTTTCCTTTGCGCTTCACTTTTCCGCACGTCTCTCTTTGTGGCACTGTTTTGACGTGGGGGCGGAGTCAAGGGACGGGGGCGTGTACAACATGCCTCCCTGGAAGTGACGGCCCAAAACGCAGCTCACTGATCCAGGTCCTGTCATGATGAGCAGAGACTTTCAAGTGGATCATTTCTTTTTATTCAATAGCATTAAAACATTCATGTTTTCATTTGATTAACTTTATTAACAAATGTATATGTCTATTAGCAGCGTTGGCTCAAGTTAAAGAAGTTGTTACCATGAATATCTGCTGTTTATTTCTCTCGATGTGCACACTTTTATAGCATTAAAATGTGTTGTTTCATTTGGTTAACTGCAAGTGTTTGTTTAAAATCTCTTAACTTGTGGGAGGACGCCAGCGCACAGAAGTGTTCTTTGTTCACTTTAGTTCAGAGTTACTGCTAGTTTTAATGTAAAATAATGCAATTCATTTCATAAACTATAACTTACATCATTAAAGAGGTCTACGACTCAAGTTTCATATCGATCGCAAATTTGTTTTTCATTTACATAACTACTGACATAAATTAATAAATTACTGTCATTGTAAGATTAAAAAAAAAAAATCACTCGAGTGGAGGAGCAGCGGCTCTACTCTGAACTCCTCCCGAGAGGGGTCAGCTGAGGTGGCTCGGGCATCTGTTCCGGATGCCTCCTAGACACCTTCCCGGGAAGGTGTTCCGGGCGCGTCCCACTGGGAGGAGACCCCGAGGAAGACCTAGGACACGCTGGAGAGACTATGTCTCCCGGCTGGCCTGGGAACGCCTCGGTGTCCCCCCAGAAGAGCTGGAGGAAGTGTCTAGGGAGAGGGAAGTCTGGGGTTCTCTACTTAGACTGCTGCTCCCGCGACCCGGCCCCGGATAAGCGGAAGAAGATGGATTGATGGATGGAATAACTCGAGTCTTTTTGGTTTAGTTTTGTCGTGGCCACGAGATATTAATTCTTGGGAAAGTGATAATGTCGTGGCCACAAGTTTAAAGAATAAACAAACCAGGTCGACCAGAGCAACCTGAGATTATCAGAGATTGATCAAATATTTTTTATCCATCCCACAGTCCGTTGATCATGTCTTTTTTATGTAATATATGTTAATATAAGGCTTTTATTATTTTTATCATTCGGACTATAAGTCGCACCTAAATATAAGTCGCATCAGTCCAAAAATACGTCAAGATGAGGAAAAAAAAAATTTCACATTTATTTAGAACCAAGAACCAAGAGAAAACATTACCGTCTTGGTTCATGTCAAATTAATTTTGATAAATAAGTCGCACCTGACTATAAGTCGCAGGACCAGCCAAACTATGAAAAAAAGTCAGACTTATAGTCCGGAAAACACGGTATATACAGTATAATATATCCAAGTGGATGCTGCACACTGCTGGTGGTTGAGGAGAGACCCCCCACATGATTGTACATCGCTTTGGGTGGACAACAATACACAATAAAGCACTATATAAATGCATCATTCATTTATTCATTCATTTATATAGGCTAACCGTATACAATTGATAATAATATTATATTAATTAGGGCTATATTTTTATATTTATTATTATTCTTATTTCCCCTTTTAATAAGTGTATTGCAGGGGTGCCCAACCCTGCTCCTGGCGATCGACTGTCCTGCAAAGTTTGGCTCCAACCTTAATCAAACACACATGCCTTTAATTTTTAAGTGAGCCTGAAGACCTTAATTAGTTGCTTCAGGTGTGTTTGATTAGGATTGGAGCTAAACTTTGCAGGACAGTCGATCGCCAGGAGCAGGGTTGGGCACCCCTGGTGTATTGCTTACCTAATTAACGTTCTGTTATAAATTAGTGTTTTCATTTACAAATGAAACTAGCGAATTATAAATTTATAATTCTACTATTTATTATTATAGGGTTAGAATATGTATATAGTTATTGTTAAATTCATCCTCTAAAGTGCACTTCCAGTAAAAATTCCTGTCACATAGCATAATCAAAGCTTTATTGGCATGTCAGGCTTTTACAGTATAGGCTATTATTTACAAAACTCTTCAGGGCTGTGTTTTCCTCTGAACTAATGTGAGCAAAAAACGCTTCTGTGCGCTGGCGTCCTCCCACAAGTTAAGAGATTTTAAACAAACACTTGCAGTTAACCAAATGAAACAATACACATTTTAATGCTATAAAAGTGTGCACATCGAGAGAAATAAACAGCAGATGTTCATGTTAACAAGTTCTTTAACTTGAGCAAATGCTGCTAATAGACATATACATTTGTTACTAAAGTTAATCAAATGAAAACATGAATGTTTTAATGCTATTGACTAAAAAGAAACGATCCACTCGAAAGTCTCTGCTCATCATGACAGGACCTGGATCAGTGAGCTGCGTTTCGGGCCGATGACGTCACTTCCAGGGAGGCATGTTGTACACGCCCCCGTCCCTTGACCCTGCCCCCACGTCAAAACAGTGGCACAAAGAGAGAAGTGCGGAAAAGTGAAGCGCAAAGGAAAAATGGTATCGCATGCTCAAACTAAATTGACACGCAAAATAAAAGCAGCGTTGCAAAAAAATTTATAGATATGATCATGGAAAATATGTATTGCAAAATCATTGCTTTTGTGCGGTTTCATTTATGTTTTGCAATTCTTAATTTTTGTTTGCAAAAAGCAAATTTATTTTCCTCAATACTTAAATTTTCGTTTGCAAAACTTTATTTTCTTTTGCAAAACGTAAATTGTTTGCGTAAAATTGACTCCATAGGTTATTTTTAACTCACTGGTTTAATTGAAATTATCTGTGAATATTGACCTTAATTATAATCATGTGTCATCACACAAAGGTATTGAATGACTTCATAAGACTTAGAAGATACTTTTAGTGTTTTTTTTAAAGCCTCACAACCAAAGTCCCACAGTTAGTGCTGTATGATAAATTATATTTAAGTAATGACCAGGATTTCTGCTTTTCCCAATTGATTAGACATTATCAACTGCACTATTTACCTGCTGGTTATTTATACCAAAAACATTTCATTCATTTAGCTTTAATTCAATTCAATTAAGCTTTATTAGCACGACTGTGTAACACAATAATGCCAAATAATTTAGCTTTATCTTAGATTGGTAACATGGTCAAGAGTTTAAATCACCCTATCTATCGCTCTTCTCCTAAATGGATATATTTTCTGCAGTGTTTTACTTAAAGGGTTAGTTCATAGAAAAAACAAAATTATGTTATTAATAACTCGCCCTCATGTCGTTCCAATGTCGTCAAGCTCTCAGTCCCTCCATTGAAGCGGTGTGTACAGTATACTGTCCATGTCCAGAAAGGTAAGAAAAACCTCATCAAAGTAGTCCATGTGACATCAGAGGGTCAGTTAGAATTTCAAAAATAGCAAAAACTATGACTTTTCAGCATTGTCTTCTCTTCCGTGTCTGTTGTGAGAGAGTTCAAAACAAAGCAGTTTGTGATATCCGGTTCGCGAACGAATCATTCATTGTAACCGGATCTTTTTGAATCAGTTCACCAAATCGAACTGAATCGTTGTAAACGGTTCCAATATGCATTATTCCAAAAATGACTTAAGCTGTTAACTTTTTAAATGTGGCTGACACTCCCTCTGAGTTCAAACAAACCAATATCCCGGAGTAATTCATTTACTCAAACAGTACACTGACTGAACTGCTGTGAAGAGAGAACTGAAGATGAACACCGAGCCGAGCCAGATAACGAACAAAAGATTGACTCATCGGTCTCCGAATGATTCGTTCGCGAACCGGATATCACAAACTGCTTTGTTTTGAACTCTCTCTCACAACAGACACGGAAGAGAAGACAATGATAAATAAAGTCGTATTTTTTGCTATTTTTCGACCAAAATGTATTTTCGAAGCTTCAAAAAATTCTAACCGACCCTCTGATGTCACATGGACTACTTTGATGATGTTTTTCTTACCTTTCTGGACATGGACAGTATACTCTACACACAGCTTCAATGGAGGGACTGAGAGCTCTCGGACTAAATCTAAAATATCTTAAACTGTGTTCCGAAGATAAACGGAGTTCTGACTGGTTGGAACAACATGAGGGTGAGTCATTAATAACATAATTTAGGTTTTTCGATGAACTAACCCTTTAATCTTCCCAACCTGGCAATCATGAACACATGCTCTCTCTACATTATGGAAAAACTGCTGAAGAGCGTAGAACACTGGCAAATTTACAGACTATTGAGATCTTCCACTCAAAAGTGTCATAAAGCCAGTCTGTTTTGTTTCACAGTGTTAGTAGTGTGTGACTAAATCTGTAAGCACACCATGCTAACTTGGGATTCTCTTTTTTGAGCATACTAATTGTGATTAATAGTTTAACCAATATTGTGCAGCCCTAGTGCTGGTTCACTCATTATAATGAAAATTTGTGAGAATTTTCCTTAGAGATTCATCTTTTATGTTCTACAGAACAAAGTCGGTCATGCATGTTTGTAGGGTGAGTGAATGTTGACAGAATTATTGTTTGGGTGAACAATACCCTGAAGCAATCAAGACATGATAAACTTCTTGAATTTCTTGTTTAGTCTTGCTGGTTTCAGTCTGGCCTCATCAGCACTGAATCCATCTGTCCAAACCAGAATTTGGATGAAAAAACTGTAAACAATGAAATGTGTGACTTTAAGTGCACCAACAGCTTTGTTCTAATGATGTTAAACTAAAGTGTCTTTCCTAAAATAATGCATGACTTGATAATCAAGGTTTAATAAGACTTCACAGACCAATCGGTTTATTTTAATATTATGATTTATTGAAATAATTATTCGACCCATGTTTGGGAAATCCAGTCTTTAATCATTAGGAACACAACCTCGTCGGGTGCTTTCCCACTCAGAAAGTATTAATTTTTTTAAGGCATTTGTTGCACTTTTCATAAACAGGATAGAAAAATATTAGACCCCTTTGTTGGGTATGACATATGGAATGGGTATGATTTTTTCTGCTTTTCTAATAAATGCTAAACATGATGCTGACCCTTCAGAAACTAGTAAGGAGCTCAGATCGGGACCAAATGTTGGTTTGAAGCCATTTGTATTTATTTCCCCTAATTTCTTTAATTTTTTTTTTTATTACATTTTGATTCAAATGTACAACAAATCTTATTTCATTTAGCTGTGCTTTTGGACGTTGCTTTCAAAAATCAAGCATGTACGCACAGACAGACACACACACACACACACACACACATACATATATATATATATACACACTACAGAATAATAGAATAATTTAAGTTTAGAATAACTAATATTTTTTGTTTTGAAAGAAGTATTTTATGCTCACCAAGGCTTAATCTATTTGAACAAAAATACAGTACTATTATGAAATATTACTACAAATTCAAATAACTGTTTTCTATTTAAATATCTTTTAAACTTTAATTTATTCTCTGATCAAAGGTGAATTTTCAGCATCATTACACCAGTCTTCAATGTCACATGATCTTCAGAAATCATTCTATGAAACCTTTTTATGATTTTACCATTGTTAAAAACACTTTTTCTGCCTAATATACAGTATATATATATATATTTTTTTTTTTTTTTTTGGAAACTGTGATGCAGTGAGACTTTAGAAACATTAAATAACCTGGTAAAATGTTAGTTTAGGAACAACTAGTTGATTATTAGCATGTAATACCAGCTGTTAAATAGCCTACAATAATAGCACATTGTTTCAGTGGGCATTATGATCTTACCCAGCAGCTCCATTTGAGATGGTACTTCAATGCAGAAACGCAACCTGTGTCCCAAACTTCCTTCCACCTCCTCTCCATCTTCCTCCTGCTCCTCTTCCTCTCCCTCTCTTCTCTGCATCTCCACCCGTTCCTCTTCCTCCCACTCTTCCTCTTCCACTGAATAGCTGCAGCTGATTGGCTCTCTGAAGCTGACCCTGGCAGTGCTGCCGCGGACCGGTGCTGCAGGGGCGTCCTCGGCTTCAATGACAGCGGCCCGGGAATCAGACGGATCGAAGAAAACAGGGGGCGGAGGAGGCGGGAAGGAGTCGGAGTCATTTAGATCGTCAAACGCATCTGAAGACTCCAGCTGAGAGGAAATTCCTATGACAGAGGAAGAAATACAGCTTCAGGTATGAAAAATAGCTTAACTGAATCTGACTCTGTGAAATCAAACATACCTGTACAACTGACGTTCCCACAATCCTTTGCAGTGGAAGTCCCTCTAGACGTGCAGCTCGGTGGAAAAGGGCCAAATTCTGCGTATCCGTTCAGCTCCACCGTAAACTCCAGACTGTCTGGCCGGTGAGTCACTCGCTGTTTGCTGATGCCTGATTGATCCTTGCAAACGAATGCCGTCCTGTCATTGGCTGCTGGACAGAGCTGTGAGTGTTGTGTTTGTATTTGATCATACGGTGGAGGTTGGCCATTGTGTATAGGATTGAAAGAGGTGAGGACACCTGCAAAATGAACAAGCGGATCATTTTTCTTCTTTTTTTTTAAGGTTGTATTACTTTATTTAATTTTTCGTAAGAGAAGTCATCTCTTACGATCACCAAGGCTGCATTTATTTAATACAAAATAGTTCTATTGTAGTGAAATAATATTACAATTTAATATAATCATTTTCTGTTTTATTAAATATTGTATGTCATTTATTCTTGTTATGCAAAGCTGAATTTTCAGCATCATTCAGTGTCACATGATCCTTCAGAAATCATTCTAATATACTGATTTGCTGCTCAAGAAACATTTCTGATTTCTGACTACTCCACTTTCTTATTTGAAGAATATCTATTTTCTTCATGTTTTTAAAAATTAAAAATAAGAATTAATGATAATAATTTAAAAACAAAACTAAAGAAATAAAACATTAAGACATAGTACAACAATGAGAATATTTGGGAAAATATTATTACTTGTCATGAAAAGTAGAGTTTCTCATTGTTCCTTTTTTTTTTTTTCTTACTTTTGACTTCTACTTTTTTTTTTTACTCAGAATTGTACTATTTCTTGCTAGCATTTGTGAGAGGCACCTGAATATTCTGTGTTTTATTTATTTTGTTTTGAGAAAAAAGCATAATCACATGTAGCGTTGCTGCCCAGTGTGACATGAGCCCCGTTTGCTGTTGTTGTGCTGGCTGCTCTGACGCTGGCTCCCTCCTGTGGCCGTGGTGTGGATGTGCACTGCTGGTTTTGAATGCTCTTGTGTGACACTGGTTTGCTCTGCAGGGCAGAATCGCAGGAGTCAGAGTTGTCTGGGTCTTCCCCGAGCGAGCAGGAGCGGGAGCAGAAGATGAGTCTGCTGCGAGGCAGGAAGGGTCGGCCCAGCAGAGGGAGCTGACAGCAGGCGCAGCAGAAACAGGCCTCGGACGCATGCCAGTGCTGGCCCTCGTACGTCATCTGACCCTGCTCTATACCTGCAGACAGACAGTCAAACCCTTCAATCAGGAACCACAGCATTTCTCTGTAATTACGGAGCTCTTTACTGCCATCATTGAATGGAATTGAATGGAATGGAAGCTTCTGCATCTGTAGCAATGCTGTCATTTACACAGAAACAACTTCAAGTTAAAACAATCAAAAAATGTGCTCATGGTATGGGAAGTGGGCAGCACAACAAATAAATGTTTTGTATATGCAGCTAGTGCATTCTTTTAAAAGTAACTTGAACCTATGAAGTAGTATTGTAGAAAATAATAATATTAGTAATAATAATAACAATAAATGGCAGTTTAATTGCATTACCATTCCAACGTTTTATTTTGAAAGAAGACTTGTACTCATCAACGCTGGATTTGTTTGATCAAAGATACAGTAAAATTGTCAAATATTATATAAAATAAAGGTTTCTATTTACATATATTTTAAAATGTAATTTATGCCTGTGATCAAAGCTGAATTACTCCAGTCAGTGTCACATGATCCTTCAGAAATCATTCTAATATGCTGCTTTGATGCTCGGGAAACATATCTGACATGGTTTGCTGCATCATATTTTAAAGGAAGCTGATATTTGTTTTCAGGATTATTTGAATAAAAAGATTAAAAAAAAAAAAAAAAAACCTTGCTGATCCCAAACTTTTAGCTTCTGATGTTCTGGTGGCATTATATAATACAGATTATTATAAGGTTGAGGCTTTCATATGAGACTTACATTTCATGATACGTTTCATAAGTTCATGATAAATAATAAGTTTCCCCCTAAATTCTCAATACTATAATGTAAATATCTACAGTGCCCTCCACTGATATTGGCACCCTTGATAAATATGAGCAAAGGCGGCTGTAAAAATAAATCTGCATTGTTTATCCTTTTGTTATGTCATGGTCTGTCTGAATACTGGATTCTGATTGGCTGGCAGGTGTTGATTAAATTCGTTTAACTGCACAGGTAAGGTTCAGGTCAGATTAATCACGTTCTATAGACTAATTTTGAGTAGACGTCCCTGTTACGTCACTTGCAGCTGCGCGCATATAGTGGTGGCAGAAAAACACCGGTAACCAGTAAAGGGAAACGGGTAAAATCCATGGAATAAGAGAAAAAAATGATTGTTGTGCCTTTGGATGTCAATAATTTTTAATATAAAACTATCGTCAAAAATGCTATTTGAAGCTAAATGCAGACATTTAAATGGACAGACTATGAATGAAACCTGCTATGATAACCCTATTTTAAAGCATAAACATGATTTAAACAATAGGTCTATATAATATCCATATAGGGGACATATTGTATTAGCATGAAATACAATACATGCAAGAAAAACTATTTAAACCTATAACATTTTACATAACATTTACCTATTTTATCTCAAAATTCAGACTTTTTTTTTTTTTTTTTTGCAAATGCATGTTTATATCTCCTAGTTCGGACTTTATAGTCAACAAATGTGATTTTGTCAATTCTGTGGGGAAAAAAGCCAAAAAGTGTGGAATTATAAATTAAAATAAAAAGATAGAATGACGAGTTGATTTTTCTTACCAGAATTGTGAGATATAATCTGGGAATTGCAAGACAAAAGTCTGAATTTTAAATAAATCCTTGATTAATATGAATATAATAAAATATATAATAAAAGTATAGTGCATTTAATCTATTTAATAACAGCAGAGTGAGCAAATTTTTGGATATGGTGCGATTAAACTTATTTTAGCGAATAAAATAACACATTTCATCTTTGTTAGGGTGGGTACACAATGTTATTTTATCCTTGCTTCTAAAAAATCCTCAATCTATGCATCGTTAAAGATTCACTTTCACCGCGACTATGCCATTAAATGTGACGTTAGCATGGAATAATCGTACTGGTTTACCTTACGAACCCAGAGTCTCCGCATCAGAAGAAAAGTGATAAAACGTGCATCTTCCATCTGAAGACTTGTTGCATTTCAGAAAAAAAAAAACAAAACATTGAACACCAAAATAATTAATTATTCTACTGTTAATTGTATTACAGATTATACCACTACCGGAAACTACTATAAATTGATAAACTGTTCGGCGTGATGACGTTTTATGTCTATTGTAGTCCCATTTACAAACTTGTTAGCAACCGTCTTTTTAAAGGAAAAAAAAATACAAAATCACGAGTGGGGTGTAACTGGTGTGTTTTATGTCATAGAACAAAAGCCTGTGTGAACCAAGGACCTTATTTTAGGGATTCAACCAAAATCCCATTCAACAACCCATTGAATCTGAGACTGTGAAGTGCTAAAATGCTAACTTGCTTCTGGGATTCTGCCTACAATGTGACATCACAGTTCCTCCGCTCTATAAAATAGGAGCGCTACAATTCTGACTAAAATATACATTTCGCTGAAATATTTGTTGTTGGAAAATAAACGTGACATGTAATGGATAATCAACCAAATGTGTCTGAATTAAGGAACGCATAAGCTGTTGTCAACACTGCCCTGCGCCTGTAGAAAATACCTAAACTTAAACTGCTACATTATACTTCTCATCAGCGAAAATAACACCAGTTCATCATTGAATTCAGTGATGTCATCATCCAGCTCAGTTCAGTTTAAATAGTATCTGTGCAGTCATTCGCAGTCATATGGCTGTAAATGAAGCTGTGTGTCATGTCCATGTACTCTGGTGCTGGTACCAAGCGTGCTCTCACCGATGTGTTCTCCGCAGGTGTCGCAGTATTCGGCGTACAGAGACTCATAGCAGTGGCAGCAGTACGGCCGGCTCTCTCTCATGATGTAGCGCTGGCCGCCCAGCGCCGTCTCACACTCGAAACAGCAGAAGTGCTTCATGTGCCAGTGCCGGCCCTCCGCCTCCGTACACTCGTCCGCAAAGATGATCTGATCACCACAGGAGGAGCGAGACACGCCGTAAGTCACATGTGTTTGCACCCACTCAGTAAATCATGCACAGCTCTATTAGTTCAGTTAATAAATAGTATAAAATAATATAGATTTTATTATTAGTACAGCAGGATTATAAGTGAACTAAAAATAAATCCATATAAAACATTTTTGATATGTAAATAAAAGAAACATTAACTTTTAAACATTAAACATGAACTGAAAACAAAAACCATATAAACAAAACTTCCCAGCTAGTTGCAAAGGCAACATTTCTAATTTGTTTGCTCAGATTAAAAAACTAAATTACTAAATACCCCCCCCCCAAAAAAAATAATAATTGGTCTCATGCTGAAATCATTTTTTGTAATTATAAATAGTGTTTAAATTATATGAATTACTGTTATTAAATACTGAATACTATTATGAGGGGCTGGGAGTTATTATAGTTACTTAAAACTAAAACCATGTTGAATCCATGTTGAAAAGTATAATAAAAATGCAGAACAAAATTACTAAAACGTAAAAACAAAAAAAATATCAAAATAAAATCTAATTTAAAATACTAACTATAATAGGGTCACTAAAATGTAGGGGTGTCCCCGACTAAGCATTTTCATAGTCGAATTGGAATTTTTTTCTAATTCTTGCTGATATTCGACTGATAGTCGAATCATATGTTTGGGGGTGGGGCAAAATACACTGAGTCAAGTCAGACATCCGACAGTCATAATTACTGATGTTAACAAAAACAGGGAAAATGTGTAACGAACACCTTGCAGATATAAACGGGGTAAATTATGTTTTTATGTTTTGATGAACACATAGCTAACACTTAACGTCAGCGAAATCATAATTAACAGATTTTTTTTTTTTTACAATAGTGCTCTCATTGTAATGTAAGCCTAAAACATTATTAATGTTCTGCATTTCTGTTTTGAGCTGCACACGCTGAAGATGACCAGTAGAGTGAGCATTTGATAGCAAGTTTTTAATCAATGGGATTAAACTCATAATTTAATGTAGAATACGCTTTGTTATTTATACAACATAACGTTAATATTAAGACTTATAGGCTATCTGCAAAAAGAGCCTGAATGCAAATGAACATGTCTGCGTGGCTCTGAATGAACTCCTTTTGTGGACGCATTCTTCACGAAACAATGTGCAGAAACACGGCAGCTAAACTCTAAAAATTCACAGCGTTTTAGCGTAATGGTGTTCTCATTATAATGCTATGGGTGTGACAGTCCAGTCATAGTTATTAATATTCTGCATTGTAGTTTGACCTGCTAGTGTTGTGCACTGAAGAGATTTCAACCAACTCCCCGCGAATATTCGACTGTTCGATTGGTACTCGATTCAGGCTCCGCGAATCAAAGCATCGATTCGTCTACTATTCGGGGTCACCCCTACTAAAATGACACCATTCTATCACCATTTTATATAATTTTATAATTAATAAAATATATTAAATACTCATTTATGCAGGGCCGGGATCAAATTCTATTTTGGTCAATTCGAACCTGGGTCCCCTGCATGAGCACCGAGGCTCAGTGTGTCTGGCACGTGTGTGATACGCATGCCTCCAACAAATTCAGATATTGAATCCCAACAGATTGAGTGAAATATGAAGTGTGTGATAAGCAGGGATAGAGAGGACCTCGTCGCAGGCCTGGCAGCGGGGTTTGATGCGCTCGGCGTGGTGCCGGCCGCAGTAGATGTGTCCGTCCTGATAGAAGTAAATCAGATCCACCAGCAGCTCGCTACAGGAAGTGCACTGGAAGCACTGAGGATGCCAGCAGGAGCCGTGACCCGCTCGTGACGCAAACACCGCGATGTCACCGCCGCAGATCTGCCTGCCACACTGAGAGGAAGAGACATTTAGAAAGTTTCAACTCATAATTACACGGTGGAAACTCAGCATTTTCTGAAAGCACTGGCTGCTCCCACATGACCGCAGGAATGAGACAGAAACGAGAAGAACAGCAGGAACAGAGAAACATCCCATCAAATCTCCTGATCACTGCAGTTTTTTTAAGACTTCTATAATAATATGACAACAAAGCTATATAGTTGAAAAAGACATTGGTATTTTTTATTTTACTGTTGTACTGCACAAATTTTGTTACATTTCTACAGTAAAGTAGTAGTATTTCTATATTTTTTTCATTTGTATAACTTAAAAAATGGAACTTAATAAATTAGTATTATTAAAAAAAGGAACTTAATAAATTAGTATTATTATGCTGTAAAATAAAACAATTATGATTATTAAATACTTATGTATTTAATACATTTAATTTAGGACAATAGCATTATTACTATAGTGATTTTCTTTATTAATTAAATATATACATTTTAATAAATAATAATAATAATTATTATTATTATCATTATTATTCAATAAAAACTTATTTTCTTTATAGTGCAAACAAAACTGTAAAATTTTACTGTAACATGCTACTACTATTATTATTATTACTACATAAAAACATTAATAAATTTCACTATAGTACAATTATTTATAATAATAAATATTATTGTTATTATTAATAATAAAAAAATACTCCACTTTTACTTTACAATCCAAAATACATTTTTATAGAGTAACTTAATAATAATAATTATTATTATTAATTGTACTGTAAAATAATAATTATTACTATTTAAATACTACATACTTTTTTACAGTACAACAGTATTATTACTAAAGTAATATATATCTCTTCATCTTCTTTAATTTCTATTATTTAGTACAATTAAAATAATACAATTTATTATTATTATTATTATTACTAAACATAAAATGCAGGATGAGTCATAAATATATATTTTTTATTTTTTTAATACCAGGCTAAATAATAGTTTAACTTGATTTTAATGTAATTTATTAATTAAGCCACTTTTTAGCCACTCACACAGTGATTTTACGATCAAACAGAAATGGTAAATCTGCTTCACATCATGTCTAGCACTCTTTAACAGCACTGTCTTGTTATTTAGCAGAGCGAAGCCTCTATAATAAACAGCTATAATAAAGCTGGTCATAAAAAGACATGACACAAACTGCCTCTCCTCAACAGAGTCACACCCTCCTGGCAGCTACTCATCAGCTGGAGTGCATTATGGGTGTTGAAATGTGGCAAAACCCTTGGAATATAGCAGAGGATGTATGGAATGTATGCGCTTTTATCTAGTACATATGATATCTGCCTTGGCTCGGCTCAGGCTGGAGTTTGAATTGATCATAGCATCAAAAAGTTCCTGAAGCCACATGCCAGACGAGAGCCTCTTCAGCTCAATGCACACTCCATTCTTCAGCTGAAGTGACACTCAGATAAGTACGCACTCTTTTCCCTGGGCAGTGCAGCAGTGAGTTGTGATTTCAAGGTGAGAAGCAGCATCAGGGCTGATGTGATCAGCAGACTGTCACACTGTGGTGTCTCTGTTACTCTACCTGTTGACAGATGGCTCCGGTCATGGTGACTGGAAAAAGTCGTACGATGCCACGGCCCAGATTCTCTCTCTTCCTCTGCTGGCTGAATAACCTCAGTTCTTTCTTCTCTTCTTCATCCAGAGAGTTACAGTACTGAGGCTGCACACACACATTTTCAAGACATTATCAATGTCATCAGTAAATTCAGGTGAATATGGTTGTTGAAATTCATGAAAACATGAAAAAACACTGCACCCTAAGAAAGTAAGTTACTCCCTAAATATACAACATAAATGCATATGGGTAATTTTTTCTTTCTTCTACTTATGAAAAACATAAAAATTAATACAAAACATTATTATTTTAGTATATTTAAAAACGTAACCTACTGCTGTGATCGAAGCTGAATTTTCAGCTTCATTACTCCAGTCTTCAGTGTGACATGATCCTTCAGAAATCATTCTAATATGCTAGGTTTTGTTATTATTAATGTTGAAAACAGTTGTGCTGCTTCACCCACCCCCCTTCTTTGATGAATAATCAAGATCAAAAGAAAAGCATTTATTTGAAAAATAAAAAAACAATTCTTATATTACATGTCTTTAAATTGATAAAAAGGTGACAGTGTACACCTGACAACATGTAACATAGAATACTGTTGTTTTTAATATTTAAAAAAAAATTAACATTTAGGCCTGCAACTAACAATTACTTTGCTAATCGATTAGTTGATCGATAATTTTTCGATTAATCAGATCAAAACCCCTGTTTTTTTGTGGGTTTTTTTGCTGACAAAAACGCACTATTCTACATTCTGCCGAATGTCCTTAAAACAAACGTGCCAACTGAATGCTATGAAAACACACAGTGCTTAAAAATTAATTAGACCACCTGTCATAAGACAAAACACAAATATGTTTTTGTGCTGAATATTGTCTTCCTCGCTTCTCTCTGTGTTCGGTCTGTTTAACACGCCGGCGCTCTTTCAGTAAAGATTTCTTTCTGCGAAAATGGAAAGGGGTTTGCGTGAATTTGTGACATTTACAGATAAGGATATGGCATTAACCAAAAGTTTTTTGCGCAGAGGACGCACACACGTATCTGTAAAAGCAGCTGACAGGAAAAGACCGGCTGCAGTTGTACGTGCATTGTGGGCAGACACGACTAATTGATAATGAGAATCGTTGCAGATGATCAACTAATCGATTTTATCAATTAGTTGTTGAAGCCCTATTAACACTGCATACTGCTTATTACTATAAAAATAAGTACTCAGTGTGCATAAGCTCAGATCAGAATCTAAGACCATGCTGTAGGGTTCATAGAGTCAGGATTCCCAGCTGGTTTGGGATCCAGAGACCAGTGTGAGGATGTAAGCAGTTTTACCTCGCTGTCATGGGCCGGCAGCTGGTGTAGAAGCTGTTTAATTCGATATCGTTCTCCTGGACTGTTGGCGTAAGGAACCTTGTCCTCTGGAATACAGCTGTAATACTGATACACCTGTACATACACAAATACAGATAATTAACTCTCACCCCCGCAACACAGACATGAAAATGCATATGAAATTAAATTTATGAATGTTGTGGAATACAGACCTAAGGTTGGTCTCTTTTATTAAAGAAGACAAACTGTAGATTATTGAAAGTGAAAAGCATTTATCAAATATTAAAAAATATTTTTGGAATCTAAAATTGCTGTAAAATCAAAGCTATACATCAATTTCTGTTCCAAATTTGATGTTGATATCACAAAAAATGAGGTTCCAGTGAGATTTATACCAAAAATAGCCCCCTGGTATAAATGTCTGTCAAAATAGATCTTTCCAATGATGTTTGTCCAATAAGTTGATTATAGAATACTATAGTGAATTTTTGTATGACACTTGGTACCGCCCACTGGGGGAGGTACAGTTAAAGTACAGTCTCCATGTTAATGCAATTTCATAGATTGTCAGACTATGAACATGATCATGTCAAACTGTGGGATCTCAGCTGTATTAATTTCAGACTGTACAACAGTCAACGGGTTGCATGCAAGAAAACTTGTCTGGAGTTGGACATCATCAGCCTATACATGCTCAGTGACTGGGAGCTGCATTACACGCAAGGCTGAAATGTTGGCTATCATGAAAATTAAATGAATAGTGGCGTATTTAAGAAGAATAGTGTAAGATGCACTACACACCCAAATGAAAACAGCGGCAACCAGTGTTTATATAGCAAAGGCAACATATCCAATGAATTCCGTGAGCGGAGGATGGTACCACTGGAATTTCTGGGGATTATAGAAATCTCTAATTCTGATAATGGCTTGAAAAACAGAGACAGAGTGACGTTCGTCATAGGAGACATCACACTGCAGGACAGTGCGCCAAATCTTCTGACACTGGCATAATTTTGTTGAAGGTCAAATTCAATGACAATGGCCATTAATCGGCTGTCGGTGAACATGTCAAACCAGCGATCAAAGACTACAGATTTTAGCCTAGGATTACAGGAATATTTTAGGATTTTCAAAATTTTTACATTTTAATTTTAATTTCAAATTTAGGCCAAAATGACACAGTGTTAGCTAGACTTAACCTGTTAACTGTCAGCCTGTCCCGTATACGGGACGCCTACGTTTACTTCACTATATTACAATTAAATCCTAATCTAATCATGACAAACTATATATCGTTGGAAAGGTCTAAGACTCCTTAATAGATACGTTACCAATCTTTTTCGTTAAAAATTATGTAGGAAAAGTAATATTAATTTATGGCAAGATTGCGCCTCAAAAACCTACATCATAACAGGAGTTCTGACCTGTCAAAAAAAAAACTCTTTTAACAAAAGAAAACATCAGAAAGGATATATCACTTGAAAACTTACAATCTCAAAATTCATCCTTTGGAACCCCATTTTAAAATCATGTTATTATCCATTATGAATGATAGAAATGTAGGTTTGGAACATGCACTTTCAAGTCTATGTTCAAAAATGTGGATGACATTTAACAGGTTTAAGGTTTCAATTGATACCTACTTTAGGATGATTCCTAAAATATGTGATAGGTAAAAAATGCAATAAAAAAAGCACATACTTAAAAAGAAATCCACACTTACAATACAATTTTACATTGGCTTAGAAAACTACACACAAACTGTGACAGGTTGCTTTTCACATGAGTACAGCCTCTTCCTGGGCAAGTGGGTGGTTAATGGGCAGAATTAAATAAAAAGTGGAAAAGACATAATGCTAAATATCAAAACTACACGAGGCAACCAAAATCATGTTTTTTTCCCAAAGTGAAGCTTGACGTGTGAACCGCCATTATGTCTCATTGTATGGAAAACAGCATCTGCTTTGTTTGACTGAGTTCAAGAGAGGCTGTGAATGGCTGATTCAGAGCAAACAATCCATTCAGTGAACACTTCACTAAAATGTCTTTGTATGTATAGATTCTTCTGAATGCTGCTTGCTCACCTGTTCAGGCTTGATCCCGGGCGGCACCCAGGCATATTCTTCTGAGGCGCAGCCCGAGTCGTCGTCGGATATGGAGTGCCTCTGGAAGTCTGACACCAGCTTCATCATCATCCTCTCCAGCTGTCCGGGCACAGAGCGCACCACATGCTCCTCCCGCACACACTTACAGTGCACACAGATCTTCCTGTGGAAACAGGTCAGCAAAGCGGCGCTGAGTAAACACAGCCAAAACAATGGACTCAAACTCAAAATAGGCGTATACAAAACTGTTCATGATTTTGGAGTATATTTTTACACTTACACTAGTGTATGCGTACAATGCATGCAACACAAATTTCATTATCAGAACAGTACAACACAACTTTGTATCTAATCTACTCGTGCAAATCTTTGAACTCGCGTTTGCTTTGTATGCCCAATTATTGTATTTGCATGTACACGACTGTATATATTTGTTGAACAAGTGGTAATCGCTTTCATATCATCTGACTAAACAGTAATCAATTAATTTTGATAATTTTGGGTAGAAGGCAACAAATCCCATCATTCCACGCTCCTTAGCGTCATCAAACCACGCGATTGTTATTGCTTTGGTAGTGCGATATTAATACAAGTAATATGAATCTCCTCTCTCTAAATGAGGACATACATACATGAAACAACATCTCCAGAACTGCTCTGAGAGTCACTTCCTGAGAATTTTATCATTTCATTTTGTTCAAATCCATTTACAGTTACACGATTAAAACTGATCTTGAAAAATGAGTGACCACATTTCTACATTAAACTCTGTATGTGAAGTTGGTCGCAGTGCCATGCACTTAATGCCTCATCTGTGGTCATTCTTCAATAAGGTTCATCAGTTAATTACATTAGTTATATATATATAAATAAATAATAATGAACAATATTTCCACAGCATTTATTAATCTTAGTTCATGTTCATTTCAGCATTTACTAATGCATTATTAAAATCACAAGTTGTGTTTGTAAACATTAATGCACTGTGAACTAACATGAACAATGATCGGCTATTTTTATTAACATTAACAAAGATCAATGAATTGTGTAATAAATGTATTGTTCATTGTTTATTCATGTTAGTTAATACATTAATGTTAACAAATTACATCTTATTGTAAAGTGTTACCATTAATATTTAATCATCATACTGTTTCTCTCTTGTTATTTCATAGGAGCTTCAAAGAAGACTGAGAAAGCCAGAGTCTTGTGAACTGCGTTTATCAGTATCCTCGTGTTCATTAGGTGAAAAAAAACCTCAAAGTAACCCCCCTCCCCCCAAGGTTTCTATAGATATCACGATATATCCATACTGTAAATTCATATGGCCACAATAACCATGATATGAAAAATCTAATATCATGACAGCCCTTCCTCAAACGTAACCCAGGCACAGGTCCCTTTACTGGCCACAACACGGTTTCTGTTACCACACGGCTTCTGCCTTCATTTTGTCTGGTGTGAACAGTCAGAGGTTGGTGGAGCTAGTGTAAATAGCTTTCAGTGATAATAGACACTCTGTAATTAATTAGTTATGCATTTATTCAATTCTGAATGCAGTCAAACCCCATCACTGACATTCTTGAGCACTAGCTGATGTGACTGATGTTCAAGATACCTATTATTACTCCTCAAAACACACCGTCATTTCAGGCCAGTGATTCATGACTTGCACCACACACTCACATTAAAGGTGTTATATCAACTAGTGTTGATATTCCTCAGAAATCAAATGTCAAAACAGAGCCGGAGGTCAAATTTTTTTTCCTGAGTACTGGTCTTACTGTGAACAATTCATAATTTAGCACAGATAGAAAAAACACGCGTTTGCCTTCATTAACATCAAATCAAAATGTTATGACTTGCTTCACCTTTCTATGACTTTTTTTAAGCTGATGTTATGAAGCCCTGTTATTTTTCAGGCTCTCTTTATTCATAAAGAGAATTTTCACAATCAAATCCATATCATATACATATCCAATCAATTCCTCAATGATAGAGTCAATCCCTGTCCTTATTTTCTTTTCTTACTGATTATCCTCTTTCACTCAAAAATATGTCATATTAAGGAAAAAAAAGAAAGAAAGAAAAAAGTCTGGGTTGCAAATAGCTTTCATGTTGGTTTCCTACACATATATAAATTAAGGCTAAGAATACATTAAACTATATACACACACACACACACACACACACACACACATTGAAGTGCATTAAATGGATACACAAATAAAGACACAAGTTGAGTAATATTTAACAGAGAAAAGGGAAAGTAGCATGTGGGTCCAGACCAGCTTTGTCGCACAGCATTGGTTTGACACAGCATTGGTTGGCACAGCAATTTAATTAATGACATCTAGGACACCTATTAATAACAACATGATCTAATGTTTCTGATGAAGACAAGCACTGCAGGTTCATCCATGACAACAACAGAAACAATGACTAGAGTCATGGCAGCGTATTCAAATCTTATACTTCATACAGTCACACCCAACAAAAACCACCAACACACACAAACACAATTCAAATCAGAGCCAAAACAAGCATTGCATTATTTCATACAGAACCAAGACCAATAAAAAATAAATCTAAATGAATAATTTCATCATTTGAAAAATTAAAGTTCAGTACAGTTCCACTGTAGTTTTAGATCCCATTGACTTTCATAGTATGGCCCAACATTAAAAAAAAAAAAAAAACTGAGCAGTAAATGATGACAGAGTGTAACATTTTTGACAAAGTATATATATTATATATACTGATATATATATATATATATATATATATATATATATATATATATATATATATATATATATATCTAATATATACACTCACACACTGATACTAATACGGTGTTTGACCCCCTTTCGAACTGCCTTAATTCTACGTGGCATTGATTCCACGAGGTGCTGAAAGCATTCTTTAGAAATGTTGGCCCATATTAATAGGATAGCATCTTGCAGTTGATGGAGATTTTTGGGATGCACATCCAGGGCACGAAGCTCCCGTTCCACCACATCCCAAAGATGCTATATTGGGTTGAGATCTGTTGACTGTGGGGCCATTTTAGTACAGTGAACTCATTGTCATGTTCAAGAAACCAATCTGAAATGATTCGAGCTTTGTGACATGGTGCATTATCCTGCTGGAAGTAGCCATCAGAGGATGGGTACATGGTGGTCATAAAGGGATGGACATGGTCAGAAACAATGCTCAGGTAGACCATGACATTTAAACGATGCCCAATTGGCACTAATGGGCCTAAAGTGTGCCAAGAAAACATCCCCCACACCGTTACACCACCACCACCAGCCTGCACAGTGGTAACAAGGCCTGATGGATCCATGTTCTCATTCTGTTTACGCCAAATTCTGACTCTACCCTCTGAATGTCTCAACAGAAATTGAGACTCATCAGACCAGTCTTCAACTGTCATATTTGGGTGAGCTCGTGCAAATTGTAGCCTCTTTTTCCTATTTGTAGTGGAGATGAGTGGCACCCCCTAGTTATGCTTGGAGATTTCAACATCCATCTAGATAAACCTCTCTTTGCTGATTTCCACACTCTGCTTGCCTCTTTTGATCTCAACCGAGTGTCAACTACTGCTACTCACAAATCAGGCAACCAACTGGACCTTATTTATACACGACACTGCTCTACTGATCATGTTCTGGTTACTCCACTGCACACGTCGGATCACTTCCTCCTCACTCTTAACCTCAACATCGTCCCTGCCACATCACTTACCCCTCCACATGTCATCTTTCAACGTAGCCTACGCACACTTTCACCCTCCCGGCTTTCTGCAATGGTTTCATCTTCACTTCCTTCCCCTAAACTGTTTGCATCTTTGGATGCTAACAGTGCTACTGATACTTTCTGCTCCACTCTTACATGTTGTTTAGACCCGGTTTGTCCCTTATCTTCCAGGCCAGCCCGTAACACCCCTTCTGCCCCTTGGTTATCTGATGTTCTACGCGAACACCATTCTAAGCTTAGAGCTGCTGAAAGGGTCTGGCGCATCTTACTCCTATCTTCTTTCTCTGCTGATGTCTCCACTGCTAAAATGACATACTACCATAACAAAATTAACAATTCGTCTAACTCTTGCATGCTTTTTAAAACATTTTCCTCAGTTCTTTGTCCTCCTCCTCCACCTCCTGCTTCATCTCTAATAGCTGACGACTTTGCAACGTTTTTCATTAATAAAATTAAACACATTAGTGCACAATTTTCCACACCACAATCAGTCAAGCTCATATCACCAGCAAACATACACTCATTTACATCCTTCTCTTCACTCTCTGAGGCAGAAGTCTCAAAACTCATCCTTTCTAATCACCCTACTACTTGCCTGCTTGATCCTATTCCATCTCATCTCCTTCAAGCCATTTCTCCTGCAGTTGTACTTGCACTTAAATACAAATTGCTAATTTGTTGTTTTTGATTGCTTCCACTGTCCTCATCTGTAAGTCGCTTTGGATAAAAGCGTCTGCTAAATGAATAAATGTAAAGTACCCGGTGGGGTCTTCTGCTGTTGTAGCCCATCCGCCTCAAGGTTGTGCGTGTTGTGGCTTCACAAATGCTTTGCTGCATACCTCAGTTGTAACGAGTGGTTATTTCAGTCAAAGTTGCTCTTCTATCGGCTTGAATCAGTCGGCCCATTCTCCTCTGTCCTCTAGCATCAACAAGGCATTTTCGCCCACCGGACTGCCGCATACTGGATGTTTTTCCCTTTTCACACCATTCTTTGTAAACCCTAGAAATGGTTGTGCATGAAAATCCCAGTAACTGAGCAGATTGTGAAATACTCAGAACAGCCCCCTGGCACCAACAACCATGTAGTGTTAATTTCGTCACCTATTTTTAATTTAGTCTTAGTCTTAGTCTAGTGCCAAATGTCCTTGTTAGTTTTAGTCATATTTAGTCATTCACATATCTTTTTTTGTCAGTCAAGTTTTAGTCAACTAAAAGTCTCGTCATTTTAGTCTAGTTTTAGTCAAAAGAAAACTCAAGGTATCTTAGTCAACTAAAAGTCTTTTAATTTTAGTCTAGTTTTAGTCAAAAAATTTTAGTGTTTTTTTTTAAATAACACATTATTACTGATAAACATTTCAGTAAAAAAGTGTTTCACATATCTCAAACATTGGTTAAATGTCATAATTACCTGACAAAATACACTTGTTGAATGATTTTTGTTGGATGCAAATGTTAAATGTGTCTGGTTTTCAAATTCTGATTTAGGAGACACATTCACAAATGATTAACCTGATCACATTTTTTTACTTTATTGATACTGCTTTTAATCGTAATGCAAAGACCGGTCATCGGGACATAAGCTGTCATATACAATAAAAGAGCCTGCGCAGCAACAGGAAATATAATTTAACACAAAAAGCCTGCCTAGATGGTGGACTTGCACTCAGGAATTTTTTTTTATTTTGTATTTTTTGAGCGGCGTGTGGACAAATTCTTTTTACGCACACACTATTTTATTTCTTGATAACAGACCGCTGCTAACTATAACACACAAATATCGAGCCTCTTCCTTCGACCTAGCATGTCGTCGTCGCTCGCTCATCACTCGTGTTCGCTTTGGGTGTTGTGCCTTCAGCAGTTTTGTGTTGCAGCCACAGGCTGGCAGTAACAGGAGAATGAGACCTGTAACTTGAGCAACAGCGGGAAGCCGCAAACTCGTTCTGAATTTTTAAAGGTGTAACAGTTGATGAAAAAGCAGAGACGACTGTAGACGAAAATGAAGAGAGATTTTATCTTAGTTTTTATTTTATGCAAAACATTTTCGTCTCGTCTTTTTTCGTCAACAATAATGCATGTTAATTTAGTCTTAGTCAGCGTTTTTGGACAGTGGTGCAGTCTTGTCATCGTCTCGTCTTAGTCATGAAAAAAAAGGTTGTTGACAAACATATTTCGTCTCGTCTCGTCTCGTCTGACGAAATTAACACTACAACCATGCCACGCTCAAAATTGCTTAAATCACCTTTCGTTCCCATTCTGACATTCAGTTTGGAGTTCAGGAGATTGTCTTGACCAGGACCACACCCCTAAATGCATTGAAGCAATTGCCATGTGACTGGTTGATTAGATAATTGCATTAATGAGAAATTGAACAGGTGTTCCTAATAATCCTTTAGGTGAGTGTATATATATATACGAAATAAAAGTTTGGGTATTTATTTTTTTAGTCGAGTGTCATTTGATACATCTTTTATTTATTTATTTATATATATATATATATATATTTTTTTTTTTTTTTTTTTTTTTAATTCGCTCATGAAGTGTGGAGCTCATACTTCAGGAAAAAACAAGTCAACTTTACTTAGAGGCACAAACTGAACAAAAATAGGCATATATAAATATCATTTATTCTATATCTCTCAATAATATGTCTTGATATAAAAATGCTTAGTTTTGTGATCAAAGCTCCATAGTTTCAAAACATAGAATGCTACTTACATATAATATACGGATAATCAAGTAAACCTAAGTTGCTTTAGTCCAGCAAGTGTTCATCTTGGAATATTATTAGCATTATTCAAGTTATTCTTACATTTATTGAAATCAGTAAATACAACAAAAAGACACATAAACCAATTTTACTTGCTAAAAAAAGTATATACTATCAATCAGATGACAGAGGGCATGTAGTAGATTGTCTACAACAAGTTTTTCAATAACATTTTGATTATGTTGATTTAGAGGTCTTAGAAATTTAAATAACAAATATGATACAGCAGGCTTAATAGGGTTACAAGTAAACTGACAAAAGCTGGAGAACATGGATACTGTTACAATTTGAGTTTTTGAATCGCCTTTTAAATTGGCTTAAAGAACACTAATTTATTTAAATGACATGAAGCCTTATATTTTCCTGTAATAATATTAATTATTAGCAGTAGGTGTTTTTCAGTCCTAAACTAATGTAATGTAAACTAACAATAAAAAAATCCTTAAAACATTAGATTAAAAGAGAATTAACAAATACGTACTGAATACTGTTCAAGAATCAGCCAGAAAACATCCAGGTGTGGCACACTTTTCAATGAAACTAATCATCTGCCCTGACTTTGACCCACAACACAACAAAACAAACATCCTCCACGGACGGAGCGCTGCTGAGACTGACGAGTGTCCCAGTCTGAGCCGCCGTCACGGGGCCACTGATGACATCACACCACTTCATCTCAGCTTTCTCTGTTTCATGATGAAAATGAGGTCAGAGCCGGGTCTCAACATCCACGCAGAGGTGAAGCGG
Organism: Carassius carassius; assembly: GCF_963082965.1. Lineage (NCBI taxonomy): Eukaryota > Metazoa > Chordata > Actinopteri > Cypriniformes > Cyprinidae > Carassius > Carassius carassius. The sequence goes on along the minus strand of NC_081775.1, from coordinate 6,716,130 downwards.
GAATACTGTGGCGGTCCGTGTGTGTGTGTGTATGGGATGGGGGTTTAATCCTTCTCAGTACAGTTATGGGATAAGCGCTGCTGTTCTCTAAGTCAGACATCAGTTAATTTTATGGACAGCTACAACCATGCTGACTAACAGGGAAGTAGACAGCAGATGAATAAAAATTCTCATATACAGGTTTGTCTGTGTGTATTTCTCGCTGTTGTGTATCACCTCAGATTGGTTTTGGTGGCAGGTGCAGAATGGATGCTCACAAGCACAGATGGAAGACAAAAGCAATTTTTCATTGATTTTACTCTCTTCCTTCAACTATCCATCACCCCACTCTACCAATTCCTTCTTCTCGTGATAAACCGCCATATATATATATATATTGTCACTGCCTCTCCTCTGCATTGCAGGGGCGGTTCCTCCTGCAGGCAGAAGTGGGTCGTTAGTGATTGGAGCCACCTGGGCTCAGGGTATTTAAGTTGTTTCTAATCACTCTTTTCCCGCTCTCTGCTCCTCCAGGTATAATCCTGTTTCGTTTGTTCCTTTATAGTTTTACTTAGTTTCCACTCAGTCATGTTCACACATACACAGATTCCATGCACTCTTAAATATATGTGTGTGTATTTATATATACATAATAAATATACACAGTACACACACATATATTATGTTAACATAATACTTTTATTTTGCATGCGATTAATCGCAATTAATTGTTTGACAGCACTAATATATATAAACTTTCATGCATTTGTGCTAAGAATCAAGTGCTTCACATAAATCTCCCAGAATAATAACTAATATTCATATTCATGTTCAAATCCACACAGTCTCTGAATAAGAGCTTACAGGAAAGCTTGCATAAACAGGACCTTTTGTCCTATTGTTCCCAGAAAGGGACAAACACAGATTAACACACTACAAAAACGGTGTGGAAACGTTAAAGCTCAGACATTGGTCAACATGTTCACCCGTGCTGGTTAAGCTCTGCTGGCAAAAGCCATCCTGACCAAAGATCAACGTACGAATCTGCTGCCAGATGTGTCCCCAAGAAATGGCGCATGTGCAGATGCTATGACTGCACTTAATAATGTCACATTAACTGTATGTACATGCATTCACACAGAAATGGTTTGAAAGAGAAGACTATGTGTGTGTGTGTGTGTGTGTCCTGGTATTCTCCACTTTATGGGGATCAATGTCCCCCAAAAGATATTAATACAAGTATTTTTTGTGACCTAACGGGGACATGTTTTTAGTCTCCATGAGGAAACAAGCTTATAAATCATACAGAATGAAGTGTTTTGAAAATCTTAAAAAGAAGAAAGTTTTGTGTGAGGGGTAGGGCTAAAGTAAGCAGATAGAAAATACAGTTTGTACAGTATAAAAAAAAACATTATGTCTACAGAATGTTCCCGTAAAACCTGGAAACACAACGTGTGTGTATGTGAGCATATGTGCGTACAATATATTGGTGTAAGGGTGTGAGGTGGTTGTCATAGTCTGCAGCTGGAGTGCCCAAGACGGCCACCAGAGGGAACTCCTGTGGTTTTGTGCGAGTACATTGCTTGTGTTGTGCTTGTTTGGTGCCATGTGCTCTCTCCTGTCTTATTGTCTGTCCCCTCCCATCTTGTCAACTCATTATTGTTTCAGTTACTCCACCTGTGTCTCCCTTGTTACCCTCCTCATTTATCTCTCTATTTATTCTTCAGGTGTCTGCAGTCTTGTGCTGATCCATTGAAGTACTTTTATGTGTGGTATGTACATGCTGCTCTGCTCTGCCTTGTTCCTGGCCTTTCTGCCTGCTTTCCCCCCTCAGATAGTTTATGCACATTTTGTTTCATTTTATTATTAAAAAGACCCATTCTTCTTCTGCATTGAATTCCTCACCTCATCTCTCTTCCACTACTGGAACAGAACAGATCAGCCAAATGAGGACTCAGCAGAGAATGATCAACCTCCTGGAGGACCTGACTCTGGTGGTCCCAAGTCTAATGGTCCTGGAGAAGCCGATTCAGGTGGTAACAAGTCCGATGGTCCAAGAACCCCTGAGCCACCTGCTCCAGAACAGCCTGAACAACCCACTCTCACTACTACTACCATGAGGGCCATTATTGAGCAGCCCGCTCTCTTTGTTTCAGCCATGGAGACTGCCATAGAGTTGCTTGCTCTCACTGCTGTTGGCATAGGGGCCATTACTGAGCAACCTTCTCTCCTTGTCTTGACCACAGAGACTACTATAGAGCCACCCATTTTTTTCTGCTGCTCTCTTAGTCAAGAAGGCCATCTTTACTTTTCACCTTAGGACTGTTCTGTGTGCATAGACCCCTTCAAAGTTCACTCCAGTTTCCCAGGACCCTGCCTCAGAGTCCACTCAGAAGCCAGCTTCAGTCCGGGAGGCTTCAGAATCCACTCCAGAGTCTGCTCCAGTCCAGGAGCATTCAGAGTCCACTCATAAATTCACTCCAGTCAGGTAGTCTTCAAATTCACTCAAGAGCCAGCTCCAGTCCACATATGAACCTGTTCCAGTCGTGGAGCCTTCAGAGTCCACTCAAGAGCCCGCTCCAGTCCGGGAGCCTTCAGAGACCACTCATGAATTCACTCCAATCCGGGAGCCTTCAGAGTCCACTCATGAATCCGCTCCATTTCGAGAGCCTTCAGAGTTCACTCATTAACCAGCTCATTCAGAGTCCAGTTATGAACCACTTGAGTCCGGGAGCCTTCCCACGGCTACAGACATATTTAGCTGAGCAAGCCAAATGAAGCTAGTGAAAAGTAGGCCACTATGTGGGACCATTTAGACAGAAAGGGCAACGAGGTTACTTGCAAAATGTGCTATGCGGCATTAAAATAAAAGCAGTAGTGAAAGTACAATGCAATATCACCTGTTACGCAAACATCCACAAGCAAATGAACGGAGCTTCCCAAAACTGGACACTCTAGCAAGACGTTATCTCTTTATTCCCGGGACATCTGTGCCATCGGAGAGGGTGTTTTCTACCGTGGGCTGTCCACAGGCTGCACTCCAGACTAACCCCACATCATGACATGTTACATTTATTAAATAAAAATTGAACAAAGTAATTATCGCGGCCGGAATAATTATCGAGCTCATTTTTTTTTTTTATTGTGCGATTAATTGATTTATTGACTATCGCAACAGGCCTACTAGTATGTGACTTTCCTCTTTCAGAATAATCCAATCAAAGTTATATAAAAATTTCCATGCTCTTCCAAGCCTTCCAATGGGGGTAAGTGGGTGTTTGTTGTCAACTGTTCAGAACACGTGAAATAAAATGCGCACATCTTTAATAAAACATCCATTACACAGAGTTTTTGTAAGATAAATATCCAAATCAAACGTAAAAAACACTTTTTTCTCACTTCAGCTGACTGTGGGAAATTGGAATACATTAATTTATGACATTAACACCGATTAAACAGTTATTCAACAATGAAAGTTATAGAAAACTCCTACAAGCCCAGAACACATACTTCTGCCAAACTACATCATCATTCATCACCATCATCATCGCTACTGCTGTTATGACTGAACGAACTTCCTGTCAGACAAGTTCAAACACAAAACGAATAGATACACTTGACAAGATCATATTCTAGGTAACCAAACACCAAGTCATCAGTATTCAGAGTATATTACCTTGATCACAGTGAAGTCCATGACACAACAAAATCCATTTTCATCTTGATTTTTAAGAGCAGTAAAATGTTGAATTGTTCAGACTAAAGGTGTTTTAAGCAAGTTCCCCATTCTTCGGTGACCTCGTAGAGAACAAAACGTCATCCGCTTGAGCCGAGTCAAATGACAGTCCTCTCTGTTCTCTGATTCTCCCCCCTCAGGCCGCTGAAGCCAACACTGGACCCAAACAATAGGTGGCTTCCTTCACAATCCCTCCCCTCGGCCTCCTCCCTCACCAACAACATGTTTCCAATTTCATTTTTCAAACATGTTCTCATCTGTAACAGGCAGCTCATGTGATAATGAGGATGTACAGTATGAAGTTGCTCTTTTTCCTCGTTTGTCTTAAAATATTTTATGGGCTCAGCTCAATGTTCCACCTTTTTTTATAAAAATAAACATTTCTTTAAAATTCATAAACATTAAAATTAGGGGTGCATGATATATATCACCGATGATTAATGCGCATCTCATCAGTAAAGCCAGTTATCTGAACAGAAGCTGTGCAAATCTACGTTCATTATCACCATTGATTTGTGCAGCTTGTCACTTAACAACGGCTCTGTGTAGTAACAGCTGCTCTATGTGAAATCACGCACCTGATGGAATTTACCGCTAATTAGAGAACCGGCTTTACTGACGAGATGCGAATTAATCATTGCGCGATATATATCGTTGCACTGTGTAAAGTTATATCCAACTTCACAAACTATAAAACTACTGTATATTATTTAAACCGCGTTAGAGCTTGAATATTACAGATGTACAAAAATATAAAATTAAATTTCTGCTTTTAAATCCTCCAAATATTTTCCCCACTCACTTTCATTCAATATGGTGCCCCACTGACAATGGTCTATATTGCTGCGGCACTCATGATGTCATAAGCAAATGCAAAAAATCCAACTACTAAGACTGCTGCTGAAACCAAATTAATGGGGTTATGTTTCAATCAGCATGTCAATCAATGGAGAAAGTATCCGTCAGCCAGAATGTTTTAACAAGGTCTCTGTCAGCATGTTTGTCAGTTTTTTCATGCTTGTCAGTCTTTGGATAGTTGATGTGGTCCAGTCAAGTCAAAACACGCCATAAATAAAGATAACATTTTTTTTCACAGTTTTTCTGCACTAATTAATTTTCAGGCTATAACAAATGATTATTTTGATAAGATAAGATGTTTGCTTACAGTGAAGCATTGTTTGCATATATTGAACTTCTCTTGTCCTAACTGAAGAAAGAAAAAGTACAAGACATCCACGTTGTTTAGCAGATACACACAACTGTAGTTTAAATGAGTACAAAGACATTTTTATTGTAACTTCTGGACAGAAATAGCACACACTCTGAACAAGGATGCACTTTTGTACACGCTATCAAATAGAGTATCATTTGAAAGGCTACACATTGGGCTGTATGCACGTATGCCAAAGTCCCTTTAAGACAAGTCATGTCACTCAGTGGCCATCTCTGAAACACCTCTCAGGCATCCAAGTGCAACCCCTATCTCTTTGAATGGGGAAACATGAAATTCTCCAAACCTGTTCACTAAATTTACGATCAATCGATCAAATTTACGATTTAAAATCACCAAAGATATCTGACAACAACAGTGTTGTTTATTTTAGGGATGCATCGATCTGATTCTCAATATCGGTATCGGCTCCGATACTGTCATATTTTGCCGGACCAGTTATTGGTCAGATGAGACCGATCCAAATCTGATACTGTGTGTATACTATTCTGTGTTATTGTTGAGCCACCAAAAAAATATTTCAAGTGTTCTAAAGCTGTTCCATAGTTCAATGTGATGTACACATTAATATTGAAGTTGTTAAATTCAAGTACACTTAAACTCTTCTTTCTGCTGCAGCTGTCATCCTCAATTCAGCAATCAAACTGCATGTTGCATTCGGTTACTAGTCAAAACGATGAAACTCGCTTCAATAGAGCACAGTAACTGAAGTTTAAAACTGTTAAAACTAATGCACATATTAATACGTAGTGTATTAAATATCTCTTACCTTTGTACTAACCTTTCTATTAGTCTTCGGAGGGCTGCACAACCTGCACAATTTGACTCTTGTTCTGTCCCATCTATCATACGTTGCTGCCTTTATTACTATACATTTAAAAGTAATGTCTTTTAATTTTATACAATGTATATATATAATGTCAAATACTCAGAATATTACTGTTGCATCCCAAGTTTTTTATGTTCAAATAGCATTTTAAAAAGCCAATTTTTTGGGCTAGACCAGCCGGTGTGCATGCACAGTCCTAAGCGCACGTCTCTTAAAGCTTACTGTTTCTATAGCAACCGGGACTTCTAATAGCGCTGACTTTACTGATTAGTGATTGGCTCTTTTGCTCAGAAGGCTGGACTTTATTCAATAGCGCAGCCATATTGAGCGTTGCATTTTTCCCCATTCAAAACTATAAGAGTGACACGTCTTGGGTATTCTATAGTCTTTGATTTTTGATAGTCTTTGAAAAAATTCTGTAAAAAACGGATAATGTACTGGAAGAAAATTACCAGGACATTTTCCTTTCAATTTACGGACACTTCCTTCAACATTAAAACGGAAAGTTCTGTAGATTAACATTTTCTTCCATACCATAAACAGAAAATTATTATTATTTATTATTAAAAAAAAAATTATATATTATAGGCCTATCTTTTGTAGCAAATAAATCCAGCACAATATGTATGAATTGAACATGGTTTATTTTTACCTCATGTGAACATTCTTAAAATACGTTCAGTAGCTTTTATTTGCCTTAAACAGGTGAAGAAAAAAATATTATGACATCAATTAATTTAACAATGTGAAAAGCACCATTGAAAATGTTTGTATTATAGAACACTTAAGTTTTAAACAGCAACATGATGAAAAAAGAAAATATGAGCAGGTACTTGTACAATATTGGTGTTGTAATAGTGGTCACAAAGATAAACATTTTCAAATACATGGGGTAAAAATTTATACAAAGACAGGGCTGTCATTATTAACAATTGCTACAGAGTTATAGTCAATAGTCAAGTCAAATGACACCCATTCCTATAGAACACAACATTATTTAAAAGCACAAAATGTGAATTCTGTCATCAGTTACTCTCCCTCATACCGTTCCAAATCCATACGATTTCCATTTATATTTCAAACACAAATGAAGAGTATTATTAATGAAATCTCTGCTTTCTGTCCCTCCATTGACAGCCTATGCAACTACCATTTCAAGGTACAATACAGTATAGCAGTCAGATTTCATTAAAATGGATCTTCATTTATGTTCCAAAAATTAACAAAAGTCTAACAGGATTGGGATTAGATTTTTCATTTAATATTATGGGTGAACTAAACCTAGTTAGATTAACTAACCTCTTATTCATGCTAAATTATCTGCATCTACAATTGACATCGATAAATTGACATTTTTTTGCTGCATGTTCATTCCAAGTCCTAAATTGAGATTTGAAAAAAACTTGGAATCTAGAAGTAGTTCATACACGAGTCTTGGAAGCGTAGATTCCCTTCATCTGAACCTTTGACGCTCATTAAGGATTTCATCACAGTAAGACTGTTGATGACACGAAATGAAAATGAATGAAAGTGAAGTACAGAGTAACGTGCAGAACAGGTTGAGATTGAATTATCAAGTTACAGTTTAAACATTACTTATAAAATGCTAAATTTGCATTTTCAGTGGTCTCCAACACAAAATTAACTTAAAATTACAGTTGAACTACTGATGTCACATGCGCCTTGATCGTGGTAGGGCCCTTGCTGTCTATGTAGGGTCAGAAAGCTCTCAGATTCCATCAAAAAATATCTTAATTTGTGTTCTGAAGATGTACGAAGGTCTTACAGGTTGGAAACAACAAGAGGGTGAGTACTTAATGACAGAATTTTTGTCTAAAAACGAACCCTTATTATTTTCAACTAAATGGCAACATAACAAAATGCTTTATACACAGTTTCATTAGATATGTTCCTTACATTTGAATGAATTCCAGCGTAGGTGCCATTCTCCTCTGGATGTTTTATGTTTAAGATAAAACAAAGAGAATGTGTAGCTCGGCCACAATGTGGGAGGAAATGGTAACTTGTATGACAGCAATCTGGAATCACCAATAACAAAAAACAAAGAAATTATAAACAACACATTGTAAATTCAGAAAGCCACTCCAAACATTGATTAAATATTTCCTACACAAACAACTTCACTAACCAAGTTAACTGAATAAAAGGCTCAATGACTATTTTTAGTCAGTGTTGAACATCCCTAATGGTAAATAAATATGGGAGCAAATGGGTAGCAAAATTAAATTTTAAATATGCAAAATGGCAATCTCTGAAAAATCTTTAAATTTTTCGTAAAAGCATTGACTCTTACATATAAGACGTTTCAATAGCATTTTCATTTAATACCCCGTGATGAATTTAGTTTAAGTCAGTGTGGAAAGCGTTTGTTTGACTGAATATTGAACTATTGCGCATCCTGTTGGCGAGCCCCACCTTGATGTAGCCTAACGATTAACAGTTCAGGGGCGTGCTGCATTTCCAAATGCATTTTAATTCCATATTGACTTTATATTCAGCGTGAGATATTAAATGAGAATGCAACTGAAACAACTTGTATGAACCTGCATTCTTTGCGCGTGCATGACTTGTGTGCGTTCACAGACAGCGTGCCAGTAAAGTTACAGAATTAACTTATTGTGTGTGTGTGTGTGTGTTTAACATAAACAAGCCGATAAAATGTCTAAACCTACCTCGTTTGGCAGAAAAGGTGTGTCATCCTTGAAGAACTCTGTGATGTCAGATCTTCACTTAGTCATATAATCTCTTTTAAATAAAAAGTCGTAACGTTAATGGTGTCTTCTTTTCTTGAGAATTACTCTGCCAGCTCCTGTTGAAGGCATATAGCGCTCTAAACACAGTTGTAACGCACTTCAGATTTAACGTTATCACAGGTGCTCAATATCACCTCAGAAACGGTAATATGCCTGATGCTTTATGACACGCTCATTAACAAGCATGTTACACCGCATCAACAACAATAAAAAGTTAATAAACCTTATAAAATTAAAAGTGAGCACTGTAACACATACCTCCACGTCGAATAACGTTAAGATGTGACGGTATGCGGAAAATGTTGAATGCGACGGCTCCGACATTAATTTGTCAAACAAGACAGGCAGCAACTAAGTTAACGATACAGTTTGTTACATTTAACAATTTTAAATAATAATTTACAAAGGAAGTGTAAGAACTAGGGCTGGGATAAACGATTATTTTTTAAACGATTAATCTAGCGATTAGTTTTTCCGATGCATCGATTAATCTAACGATTAATTTTCCCAGACCGATTCGATTTCGAATATCTCCCCATTAATTGACTACTAACAATTTATACATGTTGATTTACCTATCTGAATGAAAAAAACATGAATTCCTTAACATTGCAATATATGTTTATTGCTCTTAAAATTACAAAATAAAAGACTGACTAAGAATGCATTACTTTGCACTTGTATAGAGATAGCATTCAATAAAACCTTGAAGCCTTGAAAACACATAGCTTACTGAAACAAGCTTACTGGACACATAGGGCCTAGCTTACTGAAAAAAGTTCTTCTTTCAGATGAAAATAACAACAACTTGATGTCTAGCATTCAATAAAAAAGTTCACCCAAAATACTTGTTTAGAGCAATTGAAAGAATACAGTAACCAATGTAAAATTGAGGGCTTTAAGCTAATACAGAGAGTGCTTTTCCAAAAAAAAAAAAAAAAAAATTAATAGTGGGAGCCAGCAGCCTGTCATGGAGAAAAAAAAAAATCTCAGAATGCTCCACGTGAAACTTTGGCGTTCCCCCCTTTTTCTATCGTGTCTAATGATTTTGGTTAATATGCACGAGGGGAGAGAGAGAGGGAGCAAGACAGCGCTCGTGTAGTTTGAAGACTGTGAGTGCGCGAGCGCGCATGAAACTTTGGTGTTTCACCCTTTTTCTGTCGTGTTTAATGATTTTGATTAATATGCACGACGGAGAGAGAGAGAGCAAGAAGCGCTTGTGTTGTTTGAAGACTGTGAGTGCGCGCGCACAGCCGGGGCTCTCTCTCGTACGCGCCCTGTCAGGCGCAGCAGTCATTCTATTCTACATCCGATCAAATAAGGCTTTGACAGCCGCCAAAAAAAAAGATCAATGCAGAAAAACCCCTGGATTGGTTATATAACGTTGGACAGAATGTTGATCCGGCCATCGCGTATATTCAGCGCACATAAGGTAAACGTTTTGCAAACGTTTTTTAGAGAAATAAAAACAGGTCGACGAATCGATGCGCATATTTTGCGTCAACGTATTTTTTGTGTCGACGTCATCGATGACCTCGACGCGTTGTCCCAGCCCTAGTAAGAACCATTCTCAAAATCCTAAATCCGACTTTAAAATGAACCAAGAACCTTTTGACCGAGACTATCTCCATGAATAATGGCGCCTGCTCAAGCACTGGTTTCGCGCAGATTGTCGACTGAGCAACAATGTACCCACAATGCCAAGGGTAATTAAAAAATACGGAGAAACACCTGTAAAAAGAAAATACGGACAATTCCTTTAAATTATATTATATTATATTGTACTGGTTTTTTTTACAGTGTATGCGCTAAATAGAATTTTGATAATTGAGGCCTCTTCAAAAAAGACCAATCCACAAACACAAACAATGCACATCAGTTCATATCCATACATCGCAACAGACAAAAAAAACATTCTATTCATTTTCTCCATATAGAAAAAGAGAAAAACCACTGATTGTTTTTATGGTTTCTACATGCTTTTTGTTGAGCCCATCTATGTTCACATTAATTCAAATTATTTTTTAAATAATCATCTTTAATAGAGGAAATCATGGTGAAAATCTACATTACCCATGATGCTGTGCAAAAACTTCCACAAATCAAAGAGTGGCAGCGAGCAAAGCATGGCAAAACTGATCTATAGCATATATAGCATATATATCATAATAAAGTAGTTAAGTATTTGTATATGTACAGCCAACAACTAAAATGAATAGTCAAATTCTCCTCCATGACAACATCCAAATTTGTACTCAGCAGACATGCATGACATGATGTCCTCTCCAGTGCATATTCTCTCTCTCTCCGTCCACCGCCCCCCCTCGAAAATTCATTGCCTAATTGTAAATGTACTCACTCCTTTAGCCAGCTGAAATGTTGCAACCATAACGCAAAATTTGTTATCTTTTATAGATTAGCTAGATTTATAGCAATAATTAACATTAACATAAATAACATTTCTTAAATAGTTCTGAGTGATCCCAGTGAGTTATTCACTTCTACCAGTTCAGTGAAACAAACAGCTTGTTCAAATGAATCCTATCCAACACTACTGTCTGCTAGATAATATCTTTAAAGGGCAAATAAACAGCATGAACACACTGCCTCTGGCTCTAGTGTCAAAAACATGCACCTCTGTTGCCTCAGAAATACATTTCTTGTCAGCATATGATGTTATCCTGTCATCCAGTGAGTGCTGTGTTTGGCCTGAAGCACTGAATCTGTGTGCATGTGCACTGGTGAATTAATAGAGCTATAAACATCAGATTATACACATGAATAGCTGTTGAGGTGCTTCCTTCCTTGGTGCTTCCAAGTTTATTTCCATACACTTGCAATAAGAGGCGCTTATTAAAGAAGAAGAAAAAAAAGGGTTATCGTAAGCACCATCTAGTCTGAAAACAGCTAAACTACTGTCAGAATACTGATAAATATTACTAGTACAGTAGGTAGCATTGTTACTCGCCCACACCGATCTAAAGAAAATGTGTGACATAATGGAGGGAAATGAGAGTGAGTGAATGTCTAAATAAAGAAGCAACGAGACAGGAGAGGAAGACTCTTCAGAGAGCAGGGGAAGTGTGGGAGTCTGATGGCTCTATTACTGCAGTCTGGCTGCAGAAGGACCTGAAAGGACTAATCTTATTAGTCTGACAGGAGGGATTAGGACACAAAATAGGGGGCCAGACGGGTGGACATAGGGAAAAAAGACTGTGAAGAAAAGAAACAAGGCACAACGGGTAGAATATGAAAAAAGGAACGTTGCAGTAAAGAAACAGTAACATCACTGCAACAAATGCTCAGTTTTACACACACAAAAAAAATAAAAAATAAAAAGCTTAAAGAGCTTGTTGAGCAGAATCTGAAGTCTGCACATAGATTAAAGCAGCACATAGATTAAAGCCATGTAGTTGCAGATCTAGATGTTATTGTTTCTGTTCTCCGGATTAGTTTGTAGTATGTGAAGATTTCGCCTGATGCTGATGTATGACTCTGGTCAGAACCGCAGGCGTGAGAGTGAAGAGTGCAAACAGAGCAATGGTGCCAAAAGCTAGTACCGTCCCACTAATTTAAGGTGAGAACAGATCTCATGCACACTTGTTCATTTATAGCAGTATAAGTTCCTGACACATACCCTAAAATGATGAATGTGTGTGTGTGTGTGTGTGTGTGTGTTTATATAGTAGTCCAATATTTATTTACTATGGCATCCTAATTCTTGAAAATGTAGGGCAATGTTGTATGAGTTCAATTTAAAGAAATTAGGCTATTATTAACAAATTTAAGACATTCCAGCAGTTTCATCTCAAAAATAAATAAGAATTGCAAACCCCAAATTACTAAATTCATTGTAGTTCAGCATTTATGCAAAGACATATTATGTCTGAAATTATATATTCATTGAGCTAACTTGCATTATTTACTTTATTCATTAACCATTTTTAACATTATTAAATTACATATATATATATATATATATATGTAATCAACGTCACTTCCTGTTTGTTGTTGGCGGCTGTACTGCGTTTGAGCTCCGTCACTATATTCTTTTCATTGACTATTTCTAACTTAAAAATCAATTTTATACATCATCGTTTCCGTTTATATAACGTGAAATTATATATCCTGTATTGTATTCTACAACAAAAACAATCAGAGCGCCTCGCTATTACTAGTTTTATTTTGATCTCCCGGGTCCGCTATTAGCTTTTAGCCCGTTAGCATCAGCAAGCGTGGTTGCAGCTAACTGCGCTTACATTGCTAATACTCTATATACACACATTACCACTGCTGTACTCACTGTTACTTGCTTTAATGGCGGATGAATGTCTCCACTCTGTGCAGCTCGAGCTCAAGGCCGTGGGGAAGCAGATTCGCGACCTGGAGGTGAGGCAGGCCCAGCTGAGAGAGCGGAGAGCCGCGCTGGAATCATCCCGGGCTGACGCTCACAAGTCCGGGGTAAGTATACAGCGTGTTGCTAACAGTCCCACCACGTCTACTCCGTGTGTTTCTCTGCACAGGCCCGGTGCACCCAGGACGCGATCTTCCCAGATGTCCTTCACTGCGATGCCGGGACACCACGGACCCTGGGTGCATCCACAGCGGAGGACGCGAGCCGGGTCCCGGGCGACGACCTCTCCCCCTCCTGCCTTCGACATCTCCATCCGGAACCGCTTCGCTCCCCTCCGCGAGACAGGACGCGACGCTGTGATCATCGGAGACTCCATCGTCCGACACGTAAGTGCTACTTTAGCCGAAGGTAAAGTGCACACTCATTGTTTGCCTGGTGCTCGTGTTCTCGATGTTTCTGCGCAGATACCGGCGATCCTGAAGGCCGAGGAGAGCCCCAGAGCGGTCGTGCTTCACGCCGGGGTTAACGACACCACGCTGCGGCAGACAGAGACGCTGAAGAGGGACTTCAGGAGCCTGATCGAGACGGTTCGCAGCAAGACGCCCGCGGCGACGATCGTCGTGTCAGGACCACTGCCCATGTATCGACGAGGACACGAAAGGTTCAGTAGACTTTTTGCTTTAAATGAATGGTTGTTGTCATGGTGTAAAGAACAGAAACTGCTATTTGTTAGTAACTGGAATCTTTTCTGGGAGCGTCCTAGGCTGTTTCGCGCTGATGGATTACACCCCAGCAGAGTCGGAGCGGAGCTGCTCTCTGACAACATCTCCAGGACACTTAGCTCCATGTGACTAGTAAGACAATTCTCTAATAACTATTATGATAAGTTTTGTTCCACCCGCTTAAATGATAAAAGTACTTGCGCTGTAAAAACTATTAAGATTGTGTCTGTTCCCCGAATAGTGAGGTCAAAATATAATGTAGGATCTAGAAAAAAATCTTATCGTAATTAAACCAGAAAAATGTAAAGTAAATGAACAAAAACAATTTTTAAAGTTTGGGCTCATAAATATTAGATCACTCACACCCAAAGCAGTTATTGTAAATGAAATGATCACAGATAATAGTTTTGATGTACTCTGCTTGACTGAAACCTGGCTAAAACCAAATAATTATTTTGGTCTAAATGAGCCTACTCCACCAAACTACTGTTATAAGCATGAGCCCCGTCAGACTGGTCTTGGCGGAGGTGTAGCAACAATATATAGTGTTATTCTCAATGTTACCCAGAAAACAGGATACAGGTTTAACTCTTTTGATACTTCTGCTAAATGTTACACTGTCAGACATGCAAAAGAAATCTAATGTATCTCTTGCTCTGGCTACTGTGTATAGACCACCAGGGCCGTATACAGAATTCCTAAAAGAATTTGCAGATTTCTTCTCAGACCTTCTAGTTACAGTTGATAAGGCGCTAATCATGGGAGATTTTAATATTCACGTTGATAATGCAAATGATACATTAGGACTTGCGTTTACTGACCTAATAAACTCCTTTGGAGTCAAGCAAAATGTCACCGGGCCCACTCAACGTTTTAATCATACACTAGATCTAATTATATTGCATGGAATCGATCTTACTGCTATAGATATTGTACCCCAAAGTGATGATATTACTAGGGCTGCAACTAACGATTATTTTGATAATCGATTAATCTGTCGATTATTTTTACGATTAATCGATTAATCGGTTTATGTACTTATATTTTAGTTTTTCCCATTTTTCCCCCAAGTAAATTATTAATAAATGGCCTTTATCATTCAGCATAGATTTAAGAGATTTTAACCATTTTGCACTGTCATATCCTCATCAAAAATATACCTGGAGTTGTTTTATTGTGTTAGTAATCCTTTGTCGAACTCTTCTGCAATCAGAACACTGACCCATACTCTAGCAAATTTCACAAGGAGATTTCAAATAATGTTTTCACCATGGCAGTCCTTAGACCTCCTAAAGTAGTTTAACATCCTGAACAAAGCTTAAGGAATCTTTCCGAACATATTTTCACGAAGAATAAGGATAAAACAGAATAAAATTGCAGTACATTGTATTTTATTATTTACTGGGGAAAAGCTTTATAGCTTTTGCTGTGAAATTGTAAACAATCCTTCAAAAAAAGTGCCAATGGCATGAAACCTGAATGGAACTCACAATTTAAAGTAAAATCCATCAGAAGGTTGTCCAGAAAAAAAAATAGGACACACACAAAAAACCTGCTGTGTGAAAAAGAGCAGTGAATAATACTTAGAAAAAAAGTGCATTTCAAATATCTACATTTACCTCTCTCATTCAGTCATAATTAGGCTGCACGACTGAATTTTGAACTGTTAAACGACAAACTGATCACAGAACATGTTTGTAAAGCTTTAAATGTTAACTGTTAAAAAGCAATGTTATCAGCTTTTATGACTAAACATTTGCAAACAACATTGTACTGGAGAATCTGCACAAATGAAAGTCTTAGGGGTCGTTCACAAATCGCGCCTAAAAACGCGTGGAAAACGCTAGGCGCACCGCTTTCTCCTTCTTTCCAAAGCGCTCGCGCAAGAGCGCCCCTGAGGCGTCTGCCTTTGCTAAGCAACCATGACGTGCTCTCTCCTTGAAGACGCGGAAATTTCAGCAAAGGATAAATGGATTTGCAGCTCAAAAAATCGCTTGCAGTAGCTCTGCTACTAAATTTATTTCAAAATGGAAATCCATATACAACTATGATCAGCTGTTCCTTTCATCTTGACTGAGCTTTTAACGTTGTTACGGGAAAGGATGAAGCTGATTGGTTAGTTCTTGTCACATGACCCGCGGTGCGGTTGCTGCATTCTGAAAAGTTGAGATGTTTTTAACTCGATGCGGTGCGGTGTTGGAAATAACGAACTTGAGCGCGCAAAAGACGCGATATGTGAACGTCCCCTTAAACAGTGCAGTAGTGCAGGTTACTCTTCTTTTTTTAAAGGCTCAATGTAAAGTACTCCCACATCACGCTGAATGCTGCAGACATAGACATCATATGATGTCTATGGCTGCAGAGACGCTGTTCGGGAAGCACGTGACATAAAACAAGGCCAGCTATTGGCTATTCGCTACTTCTCCTGTTGTACTGGCTGAGTAAAACCTCCGGTGGCTCATTACTGCCACACTTTGGTCACCGCAAATTTGAAATATGCACGAAATGAGCCGCTTACGGCAAATAAAAGTTATTTAGCAACGAATCGATGACTAAATTAGTTGACAACTATTTTAATAATCGATTTTAATCGATTAAATCGATTCGTTGTTTCAGCTCTAGATATTACAGACCATTTCCTTGTATCGTGCATGCTGCGTATAACTGATATTAACTATATGTCTCAGCGTTACCGTCTGGGCAGAACTATTGTTCCAGCCACCAAAGAAAGATTCACAAATAACCTGCCTGATCTATCTCAACTGCTATTTGTACCCAAAAATACACATGAATTAGACGAAATTACTGACAACATGGGCACTATTTTCTCTAATACATTAGAAGCTGTTGCCCCCATCAAATTGAAAAAGGTTAGAGAAAAACGTACTGTGCCATGGTATAACAGTAATACTCACTCTCTCAAGAAAGTAACTCGTAGTCTTGAACGCAAATGGAGAAAAACGAACTTGGAAGTTTTTAGATTTGCATGGAAAAACAGTATGTCCAGCTATAGACAGGCTCTAAAAACTGCTAGGGCAGAGCATATCCACAAACTCATAGAAAATAACCAAAACAATCCAAGGTTTTTATTTAGCACAGTGGCTAAGTTAACAAATTACCAGACGCCACCTGATTCAAATATTCCACCAACGTTAAATAGTAATGACTTTATGAATTTCTTCACTGATAAAATAGATAACATTAGAAATACAATAGCGAATGTAGATTCTACAGCGTCTAACACTTCAGTTTCATCCATCGCACCCAAAGATAAACTGCAGTGGTTTACAAATATAGGACAGGAAGAGCTAAATAAACTTATCACTGTATCTAAACCAACAACGTTTATTAGATCCTGTACCCACTAAATTACTAAAAGAGCTGTTACCTGTAGCCGAAGAACCGCTTCTCAATATCATTAACTCGTCGTTATCTTTAGGTCACGTCCCAAAACCATTCAAGCTGGCGGTTATCAAGCCTCTTATTAAGAAACCAAAACTAGATCCTAGTGTACTGGCAAATTATAGGCCTATTTCAAATCTTCCATTTATGTCTAAAATTTTAGAAAAAGTTGTGTCTGCTCAATTGAGCGCCTTCCTGCATAAAAATGATCTGTATGAAGAATTTCAGACGGGTTTTAGGCCGCACCATAGCACAGAAACTGCACTTGTTAAAATTACAAATGACCTGCTCCTTGCGTCAGATCAAGGCTGCATCTCATTTCTAGTCTTACTTGTTCTTAGTGCTGCGTTCGACACCATAGATCATGACATACTCATAGATCGATTACAAAACTATACAGGTATTCAAGGGCAGGCTCTAAGATGGTTTAGATCCTACCTGTCCGATCGCTACCATTTTGTTTACTTAAATGGGGTGTCATCTCATTTATCATCAGTCAAATATGGAGTGCCACAAGGATCCGTCCTAGGTCCCCTTCTATTTTCAATATACATGTTGCCCCTCTTTAATATTACTAGAAAATACGGAATTAGCTTCCTCTGTTATGCTGATGATACTCAGCTATATATCTCAACGAGACCAGATGAAACTTCCCAATTATCTAAGCTAACAGAGTGTGTTAAAAATGTAAAAGATTGGATGACAAATAATTTTCTCCAATTAAATTCGGATAAGACAGAGATCTTAATTATTGGACCAAAAAACACTACACAGAATCTTGTAGATTACAATCTGCAACTAGATGGATGTACTGTTACTTCCTCTACAGTCAGAAATCTGGGTGTTATATTAGACAGCAATTTGTCTTTTGAAAATCATATTTCCAATGTTACAAAAACTGCATTCTTCCATCTTAGAAACATTGCCAAGCTACGAAACATGTTATCTGTTTCTGATGCAGAAAAGCTAGTTCATGCATTCATGACCTCTAGACTGAACTATTGTAATGCACTTCTAGGTGGTTGTCCTGAATCTTCAATAAACAAGCTACAGGTCATCCAAAATGCAGCAGCTAGAGTCCTTACGAGGTCAAGAAAATATGATCATATTACCCCAATTTTACAATCTCTGCACTGGCTACCTATTAAGTTCCGAATCAGTTACAAATTATCATTACTTACCTATAAGGCCCTAAATGGTCTAGCTCCTGCGTACCTAACTAGCCTTCTACCACGTTACAATCCATCACGCACCCTAAGGTCACAAAACGCTGGACTTTTGGTAGTTCCTAGGATAGCAAAGTCCACTAAAGGAGGTAGAGCTTTCTCACATTTGGCTCCCAAACTCTGGAATAGCCTTCCTGATAATGTTCGGGGTTCAGACACACTCTCTCTGTTTAAATCTAGATTAAAAACACATCTCTTTCGCCAAGCATTCGAATAATGTATCTCTTAAATTGTGAGTGTAGTTGCATCTGATCAAATGTGCATTTTTATTCTTTAGCTTGTGTTAAACTAATTTTACTTTGTTGGAACATCAGCTATGCTAATGATGTCTCTATTTTGTTTCTATGTTTTGCCACGGGATTTACATCCCGTGGTAACTAGGATTTACACAAGCTCCAGTCTGGATCCAGAACACCTGAGAAGAGATGATGCTGACCCTCAGAGGACCCCAGATGATCCTAACATTGAATCAACAAACAGAACTAACAATTATTGCTACATGTGTGACTGCATCATATGATAACTATTAATTAATAATATTGATAGTTCATCGTCTAGCTGACTACTTCTTGTATTATTATTATTATTTTTTATTTTTTCTAAAATCCTGTCAAACGTGCACAAACTACTAGCTACTACTAAATATTGTAGAAACATAATTTTCTGTAAAGTTGCTTTGTAACGATTTGTATTGTAAAAAGCGCTATACAAATTACCTTGAATTGAATTGAATATATATATATATAATTTTTTTTTAATTAATTCTTGCAACAATTTTCCCTCCAAAATAGCTATGTATAAAACACACATACTTACATTTGTGGTTTAGGGGGACTCTCCATAGGCGTAATGGTTTTTATACTGTAGAAACTGTATTTTCTATCGTCCTACATGCACCAACCCTACATCTAACCCTTCCCCTTACAGAAAACTACTGGCAATTTTTGAATTTCATAAAACACTGTTTTGTATGTTATTTAAGCCTTTTGTTTTACAGGGATACAAAAAGTGTCCTCATAAACCATTTTTACGTTGTAGTACCCATGTCATTATAGACATTTGCGTCCTCATAAACCATATGTACCAGTTCACACACACATCTTTGAAATCACTGGAATGCCTCATGTCCTTTAGCATTTGTTCTGGGTCATTGTCTGGCTTCTTCACACACCGGCTGCCAGTTGAAGGTAAGTGTTTCTGAGGCATGTGTGTGCACTCTAAAAAAAAATAGTGGGTTATTTTTTTTAACCCAAATGCTAGGTTCAGCCTGTCATTTTATTAGGTTGTTTTTATTATTTTATTTTACCCAGGTGCTGGATGGTTTTAATGTAACTAAGTTGTTGGGTCATTTTTAACCCAGAGTTATTTTTTTCTAACCAGCTGCTGGGTTAAGCTTGTCTCCAAAGAAAACAGCCCAGCTGCTGAGTTATATTCTGAGGGCGGCCTTTTGAAATCCACTACAGGCTGAGATGGTTATCAGCGCCGCCGATTTGGTGCATTCTTCATCAAAAGTAAGGCTTGTATACATTTTATTTAATTTATAAAGTCTTTACTGTGCTGTAAATTTTATTATTTTATGCAACACAATATGCAAGGATGAAAAGTCAGTCAGTTGCGTCAGCAGCAATCACTTTGCATGATGGAAACACCTTTTGTCTTGCAAAACATAAATGGATTTTGTTCATTATAGTACTGAGTTTAAAGCTGCTGTATGTAGAATTGACACCGAGTGGTTGAACTAGGTATTGCAGTCCAAATTCAAAATATTGGAGAGGGTTTTTTTTTTTTTTTTTTTTTACACGGCCCCTCCTCCTCAGACTTGACGCCAACTAAGATTGATTGACACCAACAGGAACGAGCGCACTTGTCAATGAATGGAATAAAGTATGCTATGTTTTCCGCCAACTGGCAAGCCGGGTGCCAAAATACAATTGGTTAACTGGCAGAGGGTGGGGGGTTTCACAAACCTGAACAAACCGGAACGCACATTAACATAACAGATAAACAGGTATGTTAACTTAGCATGTTTCTTAAATATCTGCAAACATATTATGGTACTTTTATGCTTTAGTAGAGTCAAAACCTTACATATAGCACCTTTACAGCAAGTTAATGTGATGTTAAAATGTTTTTTATCTCAGTAGTGTTTGTTTTTAGGTAGGTTTTGGAGTCAGACGCAGCATCTTTGAGCTACGAGAGAAACGCGAGGCCGCGGTCTAAAGTTCACAGTTCCCCTGTGAAAAGCAGCCCTTCACCAGCTCAGATTTCAGCGGCACATCGATTAGAGAATTAGCGCTATTTTAGTAAACAATGATTACAGAGATTGGTTGAATACGCTTAAATTAAAATGCTACTTTTAAATGTTTTTTTTTTCTAAAGAGTTTAAATGTGTGTAATATTGTAAACTATGATCTATTTACCTAAATAAATTCAATTTGTCTTGTATTTTGTCCATGGGTGTTTCTTGCCTAATAATGAATGTTCATCTTTTGATTAATGCTGTTGCCTCTAGAAATTCTGTGTGATTTTTAATTTCCAGTCCATGTTAAGCCAGCAATAAAATAATTTTTAAACAATAGTTTACTTAAATTAAACAACCCAGCATGGTAGGGGTCAGAATAACCCAGCATGTGTTCTGTCCAATATTTACCAAGCCCTAGGTTGCCAAATTACCCAAGTTGGGTTGTTTTTATCCCAGCATTAATTTTTTTGTTTACATGTGGATAATGTTGGAGTCATAAACTCATTACCAGATATAACAATCAATAATCCGTAATATTATAGTAAGATATACAGAGAACACAAACACACACTACAGCTACACTAACGCTCCTCATTCTTCAGATGATGCTTGTCTAATGGTGTAACAGTGAAGTGTGCTCAGTGTAAACACTGCACGGCTTTCATTACCTGCTCTGGAAATATGATTAGAGGTCTCATGTTACACACAAGAATCCCAGGTCTCACACACACACACACACACACACGTGTATCTGGTCCTTACAGACTGTCATTTATCAGTACCATCTTCCCTCCTTTCCTTTTCTGCAACTTCATTTCAAAACAAATGAATAACTAAAACAATTATCCAAGATGTTATGTCTGAGGATGTTATGTTTCCGTCTGCACATTCCCAGGCCTGGGACGAACGTCCTTCATAAGTAAAGGGTTGGATACTGTAGCACATATATCAGATGTGTTGCTTTGAATCTGTCGTGCATCATTTTCATTTCAAGTGACAAAAATACCGTAAAATGGGAGGACAAGGAAGTTTTTATAGCCTTCGTTCTGGGTCTTTGGTCAAGTATTAGCGCCACAGTCTTACCTCCATCCATGCATGCGGAAGCCAGGACACTGTTCTCCACAGCGCATACACGGCTGCCCCCTGTCCGGATCCTCAGCGTCTATCTGCAGGACACAAATACACACACTCATAATTTACATCCCATTTACAGCCAGTTGCATTAAAGAGAACTTCTGAATAAATTGGTAATAAAATGTTTTCGACAAAAAAAAACATATTTTTGGTCGAAGTGGCCCGAGAACGAGTCAATCTTTCATTCCTTATCTGGCTCGGCTCGGTGTTCATCTTCAGTTCTCTCTTCACAGCAGTTCAGTCAGTGTACTGTTTGAGTAAATGAATTACTCCGGGATATTGGTTTGTTTTAACTCAGAGGGAGTGTCAACCACATTAAAAAAGTTAACAGCTTAAGTCATTTGTGGATTAATGCGTATTGGAGACGCGAACAGTTTAAAACGATTCAGTTCGATTTGGTGAATTGGTTCAAAAAGATCCGGTTACATCGAATGATTCATTCACGAACCGGATATTACAAACTGCTTTGTTTTGAACTCTCTCACAACAGACAAGGAAGAGAAGACAATGCTGAATAAAGTCGTAGTTTTTGCTATTTTTGGACCAAAATGTAAAATTCTAACTGACCCTCTGATGTCATATGGACTACTTTGATGATGTTTTTCTTACCTCTCTGAACATGGACAGTATACCATACACACAGTTTCAATGGAGGGACTGAGAGCTCTCGGACTAAATCTAAAATATCTTAAACTGTGTTCCCAAGACAAACGGAGGTCTGACTGGTTTGGAACGACATGAGGGTAAGTTATTAATGACATAATTTTGATTTTTCAATGAACTAACCCTTTAAAATAATAAGGTAAGACATACCAGTTTACAATATCAAGCAGCAATCTGTTTTGTATAGCTAAAAATAGGTGGAAATGACACCAGAAGCCAGTCCCATAAAATGTACAAATGGATACACAATTATTCAAATTTCTAATCGCAATTACAATTATGGATGCCACAATAATTTAAAGCGGCAATTAATTGTTCAAATTCCACTTATGTTATTCTGCATGCTTAAGGTATGTTTTTTTCTTTCTACATGTTATCTTATGGGTACCGTATTTTTACTTTTTTTATCATTTAAAAAAACCAATCTGTTGTATATTTTTACATTTGAGGCTTTATACTATAGAAAAGCACAAAGTTTTTCAGTTTGAGTGTTTTAAGCTTGTTTATTTTCATATAAAAATATGGCATGCAGTTGCATCAAACAATGGTATAAACATCATTCAATAATATTAATCGTAATTAATAATCCCAATTACAATTTCAAGGGAATAAATCAACAATTATGATTTTTGTGATAATCCTGCAGCCGTTCTTACCTTTAAAAAAAGGTGGATAAACACTACTTTAATATGCAATAAATGGAGGTAAAGTTGTAAGAAAATGCCATCTGAAATTTTCTGAAAACAATCAGTTCCCTTCAGAGATACATTCATATTAACCTCCACCCTCAACTGACCCTTTGCAAAAAGCTTGATTGACAGGTGATCTGACCAATCATGACGCAGAATCTGTCCAACAAACAAACCAGACATGGGAGTAGATTACCTTTGGTGGACTTGAACTTGAAAAATTGTGTGTATTCACATCTTTCCGTGATTAAAACAAAATTAGTTCTGATGTTCATTCATGTTTATTTCGTGCTTTAAGTAAATATGAAAAGACGATCGGTTCACGTGTCGCTTGTACTGAGGCAATACAGTGATCTCTCACAACACATTCAAGAGCCACAAAACGCCATTTATTATCAGGGTTGCACATCATTTCTTTCAGCCTGGTTCTCATAAGAGAACCTGGAGATTTGGTTTGGTCCTCACACTGCATATAGCGTGACCCATTAAATATAACTATAAAAAATTAATTAATAATAGTTATAATATTATTGCACTTTATTTAGTTTTTTAAAATATAATTATAGTAAATTAACTAAATAATAGTGTGTGATGGTATTATTAAAAATAAAAGGCAGTCCTAGTATTAAACACAAATAAATTTATTTTACAGTAAACTTAAAAATAAAATGCTAATATTTACTACTACTTTCTTTGTTTGCCTCTTTAAGAAGAATCACTTTATGTATTCCCTAATTTTAAGTAGCTTTGGATAAAAGCGTCTAAAAATAAAAGCACTTTCATATTTCATATTCAAACTTAAAATCAGCAGGCTTTTATTTTGGCAGGTTGCCGGCAAGTAAGTATACGCGCATAGCCTAGATTTATGCTTTCAGGTTGAAAATAAAACTTATATATTACAGTCTGTGATCTAAAATGGTAAATGTGTATTAACAGCTGTCAACCATGTCAGTACGCAAATGCGCTGTCAGAACATATTTATATAACGCATTTTTTATTTTGGTCGTGCATGCTGATCTCTTATGTGCACCCCTGTTTATTATGAACTATACATTTGAAAGCAGAGACCTTGTCTGTCTGTCGGTGTGTTGTCAGTGTCCTATTTGCTCTGTGATGTTTTTGTGACTGCATCAGAACATGATGTGTTTAGTGTGAGAGTGGCATTGTTTGTCTGACCTAGCAACAGTAACTTAGGAGGGCGGGTTTATTGCGAAGAATCAATTTAATATTTTGTTTTTTCTTGTAATATTTAGAGCATCAAGAACATTGACCTTAATCTGTCTGGTCCAGTATACAGAAAAAATTACCCAAAAGGTTTCTCATCAGATCTATACGAATCTCATATGTGACCTATTTTGATCTCAAAAAGGTGATTTTTGAACAAAATGTGAGGTGATTGCATCTATAAGCATTTCCTTAAAAAGTGATATCACCAACTTCGATCTTTGCATGAATAATACAGAGTGTACAGAGATTAACTTCAATGAATTGAATAAATTAAATCTGTTGTTTAGGTATACAGGTGTGTAGTATAAATGCATTCCTGGACTTGCTACACCCACTCGGCTGACACTGTCCTTTGACCTGTAACGTACAAACCATCTGGAAAATAATTCACTCAGGCCTCGTAAAAGGGATGGCTCACCCCAAAATGAACCAACCCAAGTGATCTGTCATCACTTACTTGTTCTAAACCTGTATGACTTTCATTTTAATCTAAAAAATGAATATTTTGAATAATGTAACCAAAAAGTTTTATATTTATTTTTTAAAAATTTTATCTGACGACTTCCCAGATCCCGTGGCATTATGGGATTGTAAAGTGTCCCCTAGCTGTGCCCTTGAGAATCTTAGCAAATGAAGTGTGCCATTCGTACATTTTTAGTAAAAATAAATTACAATTGCATTTATTTTTTTTAGTAATTTCAGTGTTTAGTTATTTTGTTGTCGTCGCAGAGAAGTTGCTCTAAGTTGTTTTGAATGGTCTTGCTGGTGACGCATTTAACATCCTAAATAAGATTGTTCTGTTTTTCTAGGTCTGCGGCACGAATTTCTCCAACAAAACACACAGCACCAAAATGTTGAAGAGCAACTCTGTGTTATGTACAAATTGAGATGTGTGTACTGTACAGCTCCATGTCAGGTTAAGTTTAGCCTCAAGGTCTTCTACTTGTTTGTGGGAACAAATAAAGCAATAAAACTGAGAACTTGTTCTTCAAAACCTGTAAGTGACGGAGTTGGGGTGTTTGAAATCTGTGACATGCCTATATATGGCAACACAACAGCCATAAAACTACAACACTTGGTTTGCTCTTTCACACATACTGAAGGGGAACCCTGGAGAAAGTGTGTGAACCATTTTGAAAACAAGACAAAGAAAAATAAAGTCTGGCTTTTGTTTTTCAGCTAGGCTACATAAAGAAGGAAATTCTACTTGTAAAGATGACACGCATTAAAACGTTGGATTTTATAATTATATTATAGTTTATAGTGTAAATCATTCCATCACAGTACCATAATACAATTAGCTAAGTACTCAAAAATAGACTTTTTCTTTTGGGGGAAAATATGGGTTTGCACAAAAAAAACAAAAAAACTTTTTAACATTTTAAAGAACAACGTAAAGCAACTCAGCAATACATTTTGTTAAACAACCATCATTTGAATTTCTTAGTCAAGATTTATGGAGACATGAAGTACTACTAAGCTTTGCGTACAATGACAGAACATTAGTGCAAAGCCCAGTCAGGATGAGCGAGTGACACGCGTGCTAAAACAAACACTGCCTGTAAGATCAGTGAACTCTAACAAGACCAGAGAGAGAGAGAGAGAGAGAGAGAGAGGGAAAGAGAGAGAGGGAGAGGGGACAGGATCTTTGAGTGTTTTTTCATCACTGAATAGTTAATTGCATTAGCCTGTTTAAAAGAATGAATAGGAAAGAAGGGGGAAGTATGAGAGAAAAAAAAAGAATAATAATAAATCACAAATGTTGTTTCAGTATCGTCTTGTACAGACACAACTGTAGCTAGTCCAAGAGTTCTGTGAGAAACATGTTTACAGGCGGTTATAAAGAAGAAAACCTGCCGTACAGGTCCAAAGCTGCTAATGTTCATGGATCTGATTTAATGTACTATTGTGCATCTAAAAACAAAACGGAAGCCATCATGGAGCAGTATATATGACAATGGTGAATGTGTACAAGTGGGTTTGAAAAAGACAAGAACATGTTTGTTTTGTTGGTTCGTTTGTTTTTGTATTTGCATTTTATTTAGAACATTTATTTTCTCAAACACGTTTGTCAATAACATTCACTTTATCCCGGTTCAGAATACTTTATCTAATGCAAGATTGAGTTATATAAGGATTTACAAAATGCATAGTTTAAAAGTAGTGCATTACTTTAGGAGCGCAAAAGGTCATGGGTTCAATTCCCAGGGAACACACATACTGGTAAAAAAAACAAATGTATAGCCTGAATGCATTCGAAGTCTGATAAATGCATAAATGTAAATAAAAATGCAAGTAAAGGAAGTGCAGAATGTAAGAAATGTATAAAAAATAAAGCAAGTAAGAGAAGCAACTAAAAGTACAAACGATGACTTGATAACCAGTGATCATATTAGCAGTGTTATGTCTCATAGCAGATTACTGTGTGGATTTGTTTGCATAGTAAAGATAGTGTGAAAGAGAGTTTAATCAAATGAATTTATGACATGTACAGTGTATGTGAATAAACAACTATAACTTGAAGGTTTTATGTAGAAAACTGGTGTCGGAGCCACCTTTGTGTCCCGTCTGTGACGGTGAGACCGGATGCCCTCGGGGTGTCTTCCTGTCCACACCCTCAGGGGACATTTCCTCTCAATTGTCACCATGACAACAGCTACGAGAGGTCAGAAGCTCAAAAACACTTTTTAGTTGTATGAGGCCCACCATCATTGTTTACTCGTGCCGAGTTACAGTAGAGTCGGACACAGTAGGACTTTCTGGATAATAGTTAGCATGGCACATAAAAAGGAGGTTCTGGACAAAATCTGAATGTTAAAAGGTCACTTCTGTGTTCATATAAAAAATGGTCCAAATTTAAAGGACAATACCAAAAGATCTGCATTCATTTCATTTTTATACCCATGACTACAAGATTAAGACCATCTGTTAAACATCTGAATCAGCACATTACACGGAGCCGCTTCAGGAAACAAAGAGTTTCTAATCCATTCAAAATAATCTATTCCAATTCACATCTTTAGTGAATATAACCATGTTCTTTCCAGATATTTGAGAAACATTTCCTCAATAGAAAGCACTTCCTTCAGGAAGGAAAATACATACAAGACGAAACATAATATGAAGCATTCAGTTGGAATGATAACTGATGCAGATGCACTGTGCATTTCAGGACTAAAAGTATAAATGAATACTTTACACATACATACATACATACATACATACATATATATATATATATATATAATGCATAGTTTTTTTGTAAAATGAATTCAGTGTAACAAATTGACAGAATAATCTTTGACACTCATTTATATATTTTATATGAAATGCTATCCTTAAACGATGGCGTCACCTGTACAGGTAACGGTGACGTAGGCACACAAGCCACGCCTCCTCAATACAATAGGTAGTTAACAAGACCACGAAAAATGCCTCATAAATTGTTAGGCGCAAAGTTATGATTGCCAAGTAAAACGTACCCAAAACACACTACTGATACGATTAAATATAGGAGTATAAGTTTTGATATGTTTATCCCGTTCCTTTAACTTGAGATGAAAACAGGCTCAGGTAAAATAAGTGCGAGACTCAAAAGTAACTTTCGATCATCATCACAACATGATAGGTTTAAAATGACCATAAAACTTCAAACCAGGCTGTTTTCGTTCAAAGAACCGAGGAAAGAGTTAGTAAAGGATCAAATTGTTTTCAGATTGTGATAAAAGCGGGATGCCTCGACACTTACCGAGCGATTGGAGCGTCGCTTCTTCGATCCGCGCGTGAACATGTCGACGGCGCCGGTGTGTCTGGATTCACGCGAGTACTCTCATATATCCGCTGAAGTTTACTACAGTACAACCTAACCTCTCCTCGCTCGTCTCCGCGGTCTGGCCTTTGGCCTGTAGACCTCCGAGCTGAAAACAACTGCGCGAGAAGTTACCCGAGAGCGCCTAACTAACCACGGGCTACACCTACAGGACAAGTGCTTAACTGTAGAGGGTCAGGACCACCCCCTGTTCACCACTACTGCACACCATACTCATCAAAATCAATCAAGAAATAAACCCATTCAAAATCACCCTTAAAATATGTATGTGTTGCATTGCAATTGTTTATTGTGTAGGCCTATGTATGTAGCGATTACTTTTTGTTATTCAGTTGTATTCAGGCTATCTATCTATCTATCTATCTATCTATCTATCTATCTATCTATCTATCTATCTATCAGTCTGTCTGTCTGTCTGTCTGTGTATGTCTGTATACGTTTAGAATCACTAAGTTTTCAATTGATGCTTCACAATTAAATATAGCATGTCATTTATTTTAAAAGAAAAGGTGAACATCGAAAAAGAAACATTTAAAAGAAAATCGTGTACATTTTTATTTTTACATTTTAATTATAAACATTATTACATTTACATTTTATGTTTAAACATTTGTTAGACCTACCTGCACTTTCAGAGCCAAATCTATGAATTAAATATTGATGGTAATATTGCCTATGTGTTTATTTACTTGAATTAATTCATTTAATTCCAAAACTACTAATACATAAATGCACTTTCATAAAAGCAAAGTCTTCTTAACCTGTTAAAAAATGCAAAAGGTTTCACGTCACTCTGAATTAAAGTAGATGCTGCCATCTAGTGATAGATATTCTCCTGGACTCATCTGCTTATAACTGGGTATAGTGAAATTATTATATTAAGTACTTATATTATATACGTATATTAAGTCCTTCCTTTATTTCTTTGATTAAAAAAAATAATAATTCTTCAAACATTTTTAATATTAAGTAAATCTGTATAAATACCAAAACGTGTGTATAACACGTCATATTGGTAGTCGAAATCATTCGTATCGTTCCAGCAGGTGGCGCCGCGCGCACAGTATCCTTCTCTCTCACACACACACGCACGCACACACACACACGCACACACACACACACACACACACACACACACACACACACACACACGTGTAAAAGTTGGAAACCTTATAACAGCATTTTATTAAATGTAATCGAAATACCAGCAACACCATTTTAAAGACATACACCTTACACTATTAAATCTCGTGCTGTAAACACAAAACAAAACAAAAAAACTTGCAATAAAGTTTTTTGTATGTGTGTGTGTGTGTGTGTGTGTGTGTGTGTGTGTGTGTGTTCAAATGACTGTTTGAAAAGAGCAGAGCATCATGAGTTAATAATTTTTTACAGAAGTGATGGCATTTCTGATCATCTCACAAATAAATGTTTTCAGGAAATCACTGGGGTAGAGGTGAGGTCGCAAAAACAATACAGACATGAGAGGAAAAACAGGCAAACTGTCTTCAGCTAATTGGTATATATAATTTGTAAATGGTAAAAAAAAAAAAAATTAAATTATACGTTATAAATGGTTTTCAAGCAGGAGAAAAAAAAATCTATCCTCTATCACTTCTAAAAAACAATTTCTATCTTGGCAAAGCTTCTGATGTTTGACTGACAACTGACTTTTTCTTGACTGCACCTGAGTTGAATACATCCGACTCAAATCCTGTTTGATTAACCTTATACAACTACAACAACTTCATTTAAGCACAAAACACAAGAACAATCAATAGTTACTAAAAATTAGGTGAAATTTTTGACAATAAAAAATAAAATAAAAAACAGCACCAGACCAAATTAAATTAGGTTCTCCAACACAATTTACTAATACTGACTTGGTCAAAATGTGTCTTTCTCTAGTAAAGAATGGGAAGCTCTTCTGAACACTGATTGATCAGATGTTATCAAATGTTGTGAGAACCGACCAAGCCAACACACAATGTGTGGTACTGAAAGCCGCCTGACCGAGATGATGGAATGAATCTTTGAATGCCTTCATTTTCAATCCCTTTTGTACATAAACCTCTTTTGCTGTGTGATGTTTCCTCTGGTCTTCATCTCTCACGATAACTCTCAGGAATTCACTCCTTTTGCCATTTGTAGACTTGTTCTCCATGTTTTGCTTGCTGTTAATGTTGTAGTGAGGAAAGTAGTTTCAAACTGTGTCATCTGTTAAAAACAAAAAAGGGAGAAGCAACGAGGGAACAGTTAGTCAGGTTAAGTTGTTGTAGGTACACAGAAATTCGTTGAGATACCAGTGTTGCCACTGTCAGAATAACTGTTTAAGTCAAATGTGAGTCGTAAACATCCGGCAGCCTGTTCAAAGAGAGTTACAACACCACTTCAAATCAAACCCCTGTCTCCGCCCTCAAACAAATGGCAGGATATTAATGCAACATCTTGTAAGTTTACTCCTTTTTTATTTATTCTTATTATTATTCCTAATACTGTACATGTATGTACACAACTTTCTTTTTTATTCTATAATACGTGTTCAGATTTTGTCGTTTTACTCATGATCATTTAGTTCCAAACCCATAAGACTGTTGTTTATCTTTGAAACAAAGATCATAATTTCTTTAACAAAACCTGCAAGTACGTTTGTGCTTCCAATTAACATATTTTAGTTTCTGCATAAGGATCTGTCAAACTTCATATGTAAGTAAAAGCCTAAATGAAATCTGTTTGTTAGTGAAAGTGATTATGTGTTGGGGTTTTGGTGTAATGGACTTTCAGTGAACGAATACAAATCTCTCCGGTGTCATTAAAGATATATCTTTATTTCAGTGAACTCAATTCATTTTTAATAAAAAGGCATTGTAGAGTAGATACGATACCACTTCTGAATTTGGCATTGCGAAAAACAAAAACTATCCACAGTGTGTTAAAAGAACAAACAGACAGCATCTGTTGACATTTGTAAAAACAGAAAAACTAAAATCTACCTTAAGTGCTTTACGGTACACATGGTTTTTGTTTGTGCAAATTGAAGTACTAAAGTATTCACTTGTACTGAACCCGGAATGTTACTGCAAGATATAACTCTTTTCATATTTAAATATCTCAAAAATGTAATAACAGAAATTTAAGCATATGAGATTTTTCCAAATATGCCGGTGAGGAGAAAGGAAAAGGAAAGAACATCCTGGAATTCAATGCAATTTAACAAAATAATGAAAAGCAATAAAAGAGAAGATCAACATGTGGATGGATTAGGAGACATAAATATACGAAATGCCACTGCATTAGATAACATACAACCCGAATTCCGGAAAAGTTGGGACGTTTTTTAAATTTTAATAAAATGAAAACTAAAGGAATTTCAAATCACATGAGCCAATATTTTATTCACAATAGAACATAGATAACATAGCAAATGTTTAAACTGAGAAATTTTACACTTTTATCCACTTAATTAGCTCATTTAAAATTTAATGCCTGCTACAGGTCTCAAAAAAGTTGGCACGGGGGCAACAAATGGCGAAAAAAGCAAGCAGTTTTGAAAAGATTCAGCTGGGAGAACATCTAGTGATTAATTAAGTTAATTGATATCAGGTCTGTAACATGATTAGCTATAAAAGCTTTGTCTTAGAGAAGCAGAGTCTCTCAGAAGTAAAGATGGGCAGAGGCTCTCCAATCTGTGAAAGACTGCGTAAAAAAATTGTGGAAAACTTTAAAAACAATGTTCCTCAACGTCAAATTGCAAAGGCTTTGCAAATCTCATCATCTACAGTGCATAACATCATCAAAAGATTCAGAGAAACTGGAGAAATCTCTGTGCGTAAGGGACAAGGCCGGAGACCTTTATTGGATGCCCGTGGTCTTCGGGCTCTCAGACGACACTGCATCACTCATCGGCATGATTGTGTCAATGACATTACTAAATGGGCCCAGGAATACTTTCAGAAACCACTGTCGGTAAACACAATCCGCCGTGCCATCAGCAGATGCCAACTAAAGCTCTATCATGCAAAAAGGAAGCCATATGTGAACATGGTCCAGAAGCGCCGTCGTGTCCTGTGGGCCAAGGCTCATTTAAAATGGACTATTTCAAAGTGGAATAGTGTTTTATGGTCAGACGAGTCCAAATTTGACATTCTTGTTGGAAATCACGGACGCCGTGTCCTCCGGGCTAAAGAGGAGGGAGACCTTCCAGCATGTTATCAGCGTTCAGTTCAAAAGCCAGCATCTCTGATGGTATGGGGGTGCATAAGTGCATACGGTATGGGCAGCTTGCATGTTTTGGAAGGCTCTGTGAATGCTGAAAGGTATATAAAGGTTTTAGAGCAACATATGCTTCCCTCCAAACAACGTCTATTTCAGGGAAGGCCTTGTTTATTTCAGCAGGACAATGCAAAACCACATACTGCAGCTATAACAACAGCATGGCTTTGTCGTAGAAGAGTCCGGGTGCTAACCTGGCCTGCCTGCAGTCCAGATCTTTCACCTATAGAGAACATTTGGCGCATCATTAAACGAAAAATACGTCAAAGACGACCACGAACTCTTCAGCAGCTGGAAATCTATATAAGGCAAGAATGGGACCAAATTCCAACAGCAAAACTCCAGCAACTCATAGCCTCAATGCCCAGACGTCTTCAAACTGTTTTGAAAAGAAAAGGAGATGCTACACCATGGTAAACATGCCCCGTCCCAACTATTTTGAGACCTGTAGCAGAAATCAAAATTGAAATGAGCTCATTTTGTGCATAAAATTGTAAACTTTCTCAGTTTAAACATTTGCTATGTTATCTATGTTCTATTGTGAATAAAATATTGGCTCATGTGATTTGAAAGTCTTTTAGTTTTCATTTTATTCAAATTTAAAAAACGTCCCAACTTTTCCGGAATTCGGGTAGTATTAAACCAAGGAGCTTTTATTTTATACTGTAGAAAGTTTTCACAACAGGAAATGTTTGATGAGGTATTGAAGTACTCAATATTAGAAATACTGAACATGAGAAAAGTATTCTGACACGTTGTGGATTTCAGACTCCAGTGGATCGTCTGGACCAGTCATGGCTGAAAATTAGCTGATCATATGCTCATCTTCAGTTCATTGAAGATGTTTCTACATGAGAACAGATTTGGAGAGATGTAGCATTACACTTCTTGTTCACCAATGGATGTTCAGCAGTGAATGGGTGCCGTCAGAATGAGAGTCCAAACATGTGATTAAAACATCACA
Organism: Carassius carassius; assembly: GCF_963082965.1. Classification (NCBI taxonomy): domain Eukaryota; kingdom Metazoa; phylum Chordata; class Actinopteri; order Cypriniformes; family Cyprinidae; genus Carassius; species Carassius carassius. Next base: position 6,682,857 of record NC_081775.1, on the reverse strand, counting down.
ATAATCCACACCAGTCCAGTCTATCAGTTAACGTCAAAAGTTGAATTTTTTAAAGAAACAAATCCATCATTAAGACATTTTTAACTTCAAACCACTGCTTCTGGCTACAACCCTTTATCTACAATATTGCTTTTTTCAGTGAAATAATTTTCGGAGGAAGCATTATTATAGATTATGGACTCATATTTTAGTCAAAAGCAATGGTTTAAAGTTCGAATGTTTTAATGATGGATTTGTTTCTTACAAACAGACAGCTTTTGGCTTTTCAAGATGTTAACGGATGGACTGGATTGGTGTGGATTATTGTGATGTTTTAATCAGCTGTTTGGACTCTCTTTCTGACGGCACCCATTCACTGCAGAGGATCCATAAGTGATAAAAAAAAAGAAAGAAAGAAACTCATCTACATATTGAATGGCCTGAGGGTGAGTACATTTTTTGGATGAACTATTCCTTTGAGGAGAACTGGCACAGTAAATCCAATAAAGTTCTGCCGACCCTTGATTTGCTATTTGATGTCTAATGCAATGGCATTTAAATGAGGTTTAAGTTCTAACATGTTTTAATAAATGAATGAGTGCTCATGCACCTGTGGTAGCAGCTGTATGCTGTCTGCTGCTCTTGAGGACCAAGTAAATCGTGTAGGAATCATAAGCAAACAAGATCCCAGCCAGCAGACCAAACACCTGGGAGAGAAGATGAGCATTATTATAAACAGATGCTGGTTGAGTGATAATCCGAGGAGGATATAAAGCACTTGAAGAAATAAGTATGGTTTGTGTTAATGCTGATTTTTGGATGTCTCACCCCACCAGTGATGAGAGCCCCGTCTCCAGCCCCCCTGATCACACAGATCAGAGAGGTTATGAGATAAAGTGCCGCACCGATTACAGCGCGGATGAGATCCTGAAGAGACGAACAGAGAAGCTGTAAGCAGCGTTCGCAATGCTAGGCTGAAACAAGACGCAAGTGTGAGTGAATTCATACTCACGCTCCAGATCCAGTTCACCACCAGAAACTGTTTGTCCAGGTCCATCATGAAGACAACGAAGAAGATGGAGGCAAAGACCATCTCACAGATGGCGACCGCTGTATACCCTCCATACTTAGATATGGCATAGCAGATAAGGATGATGAAACTGAGAATCTACAGAAAACAGACAGACATGCAGTTTAATAACTCAAACGTGATCGCATCAGTGTACAAAAGCATGTGAGGATTGCTAGTTAGCAATTCTGCATATAGCCTGTTTCTCTACTGCAGTATTATTATTGTTAAAGTCGCAATAAAAAGGAAGTAGTGACTGATACTAGTAACACTTTCTCTCTATTAACTAGTTGCTTATTAGCATGCATATAACAAGTATATTGGCTGTTTATTTGTACTTATAAAGCACATATATTAGTTCCTTATTCTACATGACCATATTTAAGATCCCTTAACTCTACTCAATACAAAAAAAACAAGCACTGTTCATGATGACATTTATAATATGCATATAGAAAATAGAAACAGATTTCTGAAATTTGATTTCATGCTAAAAAAAAAACGAAATGGCGAAACTTTCCAATTAACTGAAAGAAACAACAGTGGAAAACTGAAACTAAACTGAAACTAAAGTACATCTACAAATGTGTTTGAAACTGAAACTAAAATAAAATGACAAGATACCAAAATGTAATAAAAAAAATAGAAATGTCCACAAATTAATTTGTCGTTTATAAATGTGTGTGTGTGTGTGTGTGTGTGTGTGTGTGTGTGTGTGTGTGTGAGAAACTAGAAGACTCTTAAATGACTAAACTAAATCTAACAACGACAGGATGAAAACAATCTGTAACTTGTTCAGTTATATTGTGCATCTAGTGTCTAATTCAATGACATTTCTCTTTGGTTCTCACGTAGTATTACTGTGCTCAAATTACACAATCCTTAACTTTTTCAGTTGTATCTTGTATAAGACTGTATAAACTGTCAGTGTGTACGAGTGTTTTATTATTTTCCTAAATATCTTTGACTTTTCAGAGTGGAAATTCTCCCTCTCCCGTACGTCACCAATGTTTGCTGCCAAATCACCAAAGCTTTCTCCTGTTCACTACCCACAATTCATCTGAACGTGCCATCTGCTCTAGGTGTCAGTTAACAGTGAGCTCCCGGTCTCTCACATCTTATGAAGCCTTTTCAAGTTTGATTACTAAAACATCTGTTGAGGACTAAAGAGAGGAACGCAGCGTGGATATAAACACAGCACAATAGAAGAGGTTGAAGCTCATTAGATGGTTATAAACAGTGAATTATTATAAGAATACTTTTGGGAGTATCAAATCAAATCAGCCCATAGACTCAAACACTGCGCTGATCTAATTAAACACTGCCTGGAACAATTAGGAAAAGTTAGTTAATGTTACAGACTTCAGGAACTTGGACTGTAATATCTAATCTATTACTGATGCAGTGTTGGGTAAGTTACTCTAAAAAACTAATTCATTACTAGTTACTAATTACATCTTCAACAGTGTGATTAGATTAAATTACTCTCTCCAAAAAGTATTTAATTACTTAATACTTTCTAAATCCTATATCAACCTCGACAAGTGATATGAATACAAGAATAGACATGAAATAGTTCTTTTAGCTCTTTCAAATAAATAATAGATAACTACATAAATTATTCTGGTCACACTTTAGATTTGCCTCAATATACTCCTAATTACTGCTTATTAATACTTAGTTAAGTAGTTGTTAAGTTTAAGAATTGGGTAGGATTTAGGATTTAGAATAAGGTCTTGCAGAATAAGACATTAATATGTTTTTTTTTTTGTTTAAGTAATAATAAACAGCCCAGTAATATTAATGCTAATTACCAACTAGATAATAGTGAGAATTGGACACTATTCTTACTAACTCAACAGAGTATTTAAAGTGAGAAAGGTACATAAAAGCATGCATTTTAAGGTTAGACTTTACATTTTGATCTTAAATCCACTATTGTATTGCATTGTATATAAACGTTCTACAGTCTATACACAGTATAAGCTCAATTACATAAGTAACTGTAATTAAATTACAGAAGAAATAAGAGTAATCCCTTACTTTACTTTTCAAGGGAAAAGTTATTAAATTACACCAACTAATTACTTAGTAACCAAATAATTTAACTAATTAACTGGACTGACTCATGGTTTGTTTGTTTAAGAATGACAAGAATGCAGGTTGAAATAAGATTATAGAGTTTTCAACATGCTTCGATTTTTTAATTCTTCTAAAAAGCCTAGTGAAACATTAAATGAAAAAAGCCGCAGATTTCAGATTTAGCTGCTTCTATTTCTTTCAGATTTGTTGGAAGGAAACTACAGGTGTTTGTGCATGGTTCCTCTTGAAGTGCTATTTTTGTTGCCATGAGGGGTAAATGATTTGTCCACAAGCCACTGTGCAACACCTGTGCCTTGTGTTTGCACTGATCTGCTGCCACAGCAACAGCTGATAAAACACTGCAAGTGTGAAGATCAAGACAGGAAGATGCTCAATGTGTTAGGAGGCAAGCTTCCTGTTTTCTGTCACTTGAGGAAATTACAAAGTTATGCTACCAGGCAATAACTATGGTATCATAAACATTAAAATAAACATTAGTTTCTGAATGCATGTAACTGATCTTACTGTAAATGACTCATGGTTTTTGGCCACATCATATTTAAACTGAAATGTCCTAACTCCACCTTCCGGAAAAATAACAGACTTTTGTCTGGTGACGTTAGCAGGGCTTCAACACTTTATCATGATCCATCCACCTCCATCAAATCAACAATATAGATATATTGCATTGAAGTGATAAAAAATTACAGTAAAGACATTTAAAATATATATATATTTTTTTTAAATTAACAAATGCTGTTCTCCATCCTTTCAGTTTCATCAAAGAATCATGAAAAAAAAAAAGCTTTGAACAACTTAATGCAGCCTTTTGAGCATAAGAATCTTACCAACTTTTGAATAGCTAGCCTATTTTTATTATTTTTATTTTAGGTTTTAATTTCCATTATCCATTCACAAAACCTCACTAGAGAGTGATGCTGAATCTGTGTCCTGTTACATACGGATGGTTATTTGGGCTTACACACTGCTCCGGGTGTGTGTTCACTGCTGTGTTTGTGCACTCTGGATGGGTTAAATACAGACCACGAATTCTGAGTATGGGTCACCATACTTAGCTGAATGTCATGTCACTCACTATTTATATTACATTATACTACACTATGTCACTTCTGTGCTACTGAATCACAAATCCACTGACTGGAAACAAATCTTGTGTAAATTAGGTGATGTAACCACACAAACAGCACATGAGCTCATTTTGAAGTGAAGTGACATTCAGCCAAGTATGGTGACCCATACTCAGAATTCGTGCTCTGCATTTAACCCATCCAAAGTGCACACACACAGAGCAGTGAACACACACACACACACACACACACACTGTGAACACACAACCGGAGCAGTGGGCAGCCGTTTATGCTGCAGCGCCCGGGGAGCAGTTGGGGGTTTGGTGCCTTGCTCAAGTACACCTCAGTCGTGGTTTTGCCGGTGTCCTGACATTTATTCATTGAAAAGTTAGGCTATATGTTAGGTTATATGATAATCTGATTAGTAAACCATTTCAAAAAAATTTTATGTAAAAAATAATTTCTCCATTATAGTTAAACTGCAAAATCAAATAAACAGTTGACCTAACATAAATAAATAAATAAATAAATAAATAGACAACCTATGGAACTCGATCAACTTAAATTAACTTAACTATCAAACGAAATATATAAACATGTAATCTGAATAAAAGTCAATCTACTTAATTTTTTAAAAGGTGTTAAACAACCAAAGACACTTAGAATTTTGCACTGCTTAACATCTATAATAATCCTTCTTTATATTTATAGACAAAATTAAAGTATATTGCTCAAAGCCTTCTACATAGTACTAGCTTCTTGTAAATGAAGACAAGCATTTATGCTTATAGACAATAAGCATTAATTTAATTGCAATGAGATGCACATACCTCAGTACACGATTCTCAACCATGGTGAGGATCAATACATTTTAAATCAGTAAAAATATGAACTCTGATCCACATGACAGCTAACTGACAGTGACAACAGCAGCAGCATAAATTAAGATAGTAACATTTAAAACAATTCTAATATTTTAATAATGAACACAAAATGTTTTCAAGCAGCAATGCATGCTGGGAACTTGTGCAATATTGTTCCATGTACAATTGTTTATTCAGACAACTCAATTTGAAAAGCCTAGAGATTGTTGTGAACAAATGCTTGAGTATCAAAGTAAGTTAAACAAAACAGCTTATGCTAGTGACAAGGTTTTTTTTTTCACACAAAACATTAAACTGACTTCTACTAAACATTCTTTTTTCAGGCTACTTTTTTACATTGGTTAGTAGGACTTTTTGAAAGTTGGATTTTTTTGTGTATATACTTAGCATTTTATAGGTTTCTGTGGTTTGGGAGCTTGTTGGAATTGATTTAACTGGTCCATTACCCAAAACTGCAGAAGGCTTTCAATATTCCTAACAGCTACAGACTACTTCTCAAAATGGATTGAGGCCTTTCCTTTAAAAGCAAAGACAGCAGCTGAAGTTTTAAGACATCTCTGTTCCCTTATTTATAGACATGACTGTCCCCAGAGAATTCTCTCAGATCAGGGAAGAGAATTTGTAAATGAAGAAAGTCCATTGAAAATTTTTTTGTAATAATTTGGGTTAGGTTTATTTTAATAAGGATTGTTTCGCTGTAAAATCATCCTACGTGTTTATTTTATAGTGGTAGGAAAATCTGATAAGGTATTTTAATCTAATAAGATTATATTGAGTGTTTGTCTGAAAACAGAAACGTCATCTTTACTGACCATTGACCAACACTGATAAACTGACTGATAGACCCTTATTTCATATAAAAAAGAGACAACACAACTAATGCGTCGATCACATTATAGCCAGTCAAAACTGCATGTAGCCTGAGGCTAACAAGTCAAATGCTAGCCTACTAGCCAAAACTCCACTTAAACTGTAAACATAAACCATTTTTAGCACAGACAATTTTCATTTTCAGCTAAGCAAAAATACCAGAAAGGTTGAGAAAGGCTTTTTTTTTTCGTCAGGATAGCAAGTTTAAAACACACAGTGTTATCTCTCCATGGCTTTGAAATGAAGCCAGCATGAGGGCACATAAACACACCGCTGCCAGCAGAACGACAGCCGTTCGGCTTCAACCGACAAACGTGCAGCGCTGCATTCACAGTTCTCTTCACACAGCTACATGACTGTAACCTAGTATTCAAACTCTCTCAAACTTTAAAAGCAGTTTTCATTAATAAAAAAATAAGGAAACACTTTAGTTTAAGGACCAATTCTCACTATTAAATAGTTTCTTATTAGCATGCCTATTATTAACATATTGGCTATTTATTAGTAGGCCAACTTGTAAAGCACATATTAACACCTTATTTTGTATGACCATATTTTAGATCACTTAATCCTAAACCCTACAAATACCTTACTAACTATTAATAAGCAGCAAATTAGGAGTTTACTGAGGCAAAATCATAGTTAATAGTTAGTTAATAGTGAGAATTAATCCCAAAACTGAAGTGCAACCATGTTAAATACACAGTAATACAATTTTATTTAAAATAAATGTAGGGCTCATTCTCAGAAAATGGAGACACATGACTAATCACGATTATCAATTACAATAACACTCAATCTTTAAATGTTTGGTTTTCTTGAGAAAACCGAGACATGGGATGAAGCGAAGCCAATCAGCAAAAGTGCATGTTACTAACCTGTTTGGATTTTTAATGACATTTATCCATTCATTCATTCATTCATTTATTTAGGTCACACTTTATTTTAAGGTCCATTTCTCGCTACTAACAAACTATTAACTATGTATTTTGCCTCAATAAACTCTAATTTGCTGCTTATTAACAGTTAGTAAGTTAGTTGTTAAGTTTACAGGTATTGGGTATGATTACAGATATATAATATGGTCATGCAGAATATGTGCTTTGTGAGTACTAATAAACAGCCAATATTTTAATAATACTCATGGAACTAGTTAATAGTGAGAATTGGTCCCTATACTAAACTGTTACCTTCATTATTTTATTTTTTTATGTAAAAGGGTTAAAAAGTTGCTGCACAAAACACGGGTTACTTATTTATTTTTAAATGTATGATTTATTACAAAGGCACACACAAACTAAATGACACTAATGAAACTTTGGATCTGAGGTGGTTTTCGAGAATTCAGGGATGAACTTTTAGAAGATTCTGAATGAAATTCTAAAAATGTAGCCAATAAAAATCATAGTTGTACTAACTTTGTTTAATGTAAACTAGTGTTGTCAAAAGACCCGGTACTTCGGTACCAAGTCGGTACTAAAAAAAAGAAAACGTCACGGTACCAGGTTTCTTTAAGTACTGGTGGTACCGAGGTCCCGTTCAAACCCGGTTCTTGACGCATACATCCCTATGTTTTCCGTGAAGCAAAAAGCGCGGACGGAATCTCAAAATCCAGTCATGAAAATGAAACTTAGCTTTTAATATGGACAGTCAGGGAATTAGTCAAAGTTGCCATAAATTAATCAAATCAAATCTCCATATGGACGAGTATGCACTTCACAAGCATTTTACCGTTTCATTTGAGTAAAACCAGTCAATATAAAGGTATTCCCGGCAACCCATCAAAACAACCCTCTACATTTCGAGTAAATCACTCGCATATGTGACTAAATTTTACTCTGGGCAACTAAATGATGTCTATTGTTAGCCATTGGCTAATAAATTCTTATATTTTACTCGCCAGTGTGTGTGTTCAAGGCTATTATAAGATTAGCACATTTTCACTCGCTGAACACTGACTTAGCGCTTCAGAGTTCTCTCTTCATCAGGTGACCTGTATTATTTCAGTTCATCTCACTGGACGCACAGCGCACCTGTTTTTGCCGAACGGTAAACTTTGTGTGAGAGCGCACAAAAGGATTTTGTGCCGGTTTCTCCGGTAGTGGGCGGGGCTAATGCACAAATAGCAATTTCATTGGCTGGGGCCGATCTATTAGAATCTCTGTTTTGATTTCAGCAAATCAGTTCGACCGAACGCAGACAACGTGATAATAATTAATATGATCTATTACTATGTTTTTTTTTGCAGAAACCCTCAATGACCAAAAATATCTTAAGCATCACCACCAATCTTAAGTTCAGTTAAAATGACAAATATGCATTCATTAAAATTTTTACATAAAGGCATTGTGCTAGAAATATTACTATTATTTAGTCAAATGTACGTGATACTGCTACTATTGTTGAAAAAATTAATAAAACTTTATTTTTTAAAGAAATAAATCATACAATATTCTTCCATGTTTTAAATGTAATAGCAAATCCCCTTTATTTACCAAAAAATAAAATGTGTTTAAATTTCATAAATTAAAAGACAAATTAAACTTTGGTGAAACTTGTTTACTGTTTTTCATAATTATATTACTTGTAGAAAAACTTTATACAATTGTAAATAAGTATAAAAAATGGCATTGGTTTTATTTTTAGTGCTAAAAAGTTTTTTCTAATTAGCATATTTTTGTGTTTTGCTTTGGTACCGAAATTGGTACCGAGAACCGTGGATTTTCACTGGTATCGGTACCGAATGCTGAAATTTTGGTACCGTGACAACACTAATGTAAACAAATACAATTTTATATTTATAATTAATTTCTTTATGAACACTATTATATTTTAAAGCATGCATGAACATGCCTAAAACTCACTGTAGCTTTATAAACTTCATTATATTGCCTCATTTAAATAATTGTAAGCTAAGAAAATGTAGCTCTATTTTACATTTTGACGTTTAATCTTATGCTAAAACGTTTTTCCAGAGCCCCCTACAGTTATTTAACAATCTACCCCAAAGTCATTACGCCCGGCCTGTGGGCAGCGTGAAGCGCATGATGTCATCAGGCACCCCTCCTTCAGGCACATATGTATCGGAGCTTTATGAGCTGTGGGGACTGGCATAAACTGTGTCTATGAACCTCACAGGCAGACTGAACTGTAGGCAGCGCACAATGAAGCTCTATTCAAGAATGCAGCGCTGCCCCTTTAAGAACACCCACTACTGAGGACTCCGGGCTGCAAAAGAAATATTCAACACCCATACGCTGATCATTTGGCAAAGAGTCAAGATGTACTAAGCAATGGCAAGGCGCCCACTGCTTGATTCTAGAGAAAACATTTGTGCATGTGTTCACATTTGTTTTTGTTCAAATCGACAAAGCATAATAGAGCTATACAGTACATCCCTCATCTACTGTAAGTCTACTTACTAGTACTTGTACATAGTACTACTACTATGGCTACTTACTGTAAGCCACTAGGCGTGTCATTTTAGTTGCCCGTTACTCAACATGTCTGGATGTGGGTGTGTCTGAACGACAAAACTGAACTCTTGAAAATGAGTTCTTGATTTCCAATGTCCTTGACCTTGACCAGCTATTAGTTATACAACATGTGATTATTCCTCACAATAACACAGTATTCTGTGTTATTAGGTAATTATTCCATCAGAAGTCATGACAGGCCAATGCACAATATGCTGATGTTATTTTTCAACAGGATACAGGAAGTCGGGCATGTGAAATGTGGTGAACTAGGAAAGCTCCATTGAGGCATAATAAATGACAGAGCTGGGCTGCTTTACCATTCTGCCATTTATCAGTGTGTTCTCTGATGGTTTATGTCTTGTATGCAAAGACAAGGTGAGTTTATGAGTCTACAAAAGTCCCTCTGTCAGATCCGGTTTGAATTATTTACTCTGAACAAACTTGTTAACAAGAACTTTTTATAGACTTTTTGTTCATTTGCTATTGCTTAATATGGGTTTTTACAATAAGGAGAGCTATTACAGAATAAATATGCTTTTAGGGGTATAACAGTACATGTATTCGTACCGGACCGTTTCGGTACAGGGTTTCGGTACGGTGCACGTGTGTACCGAATGACCGAATGCAATATTTTGTGTGCGGAACATATACATTTTCGTGTTTCCAAACAAACATATTAAGTGGCGGAAGTCTCCGCGTTCAGCGCAAATCCCGCCCTGCAGCTGATTCTAAGGCCAGTGACACACTGGCTGCGTGGCGTGAGCATGCGTTTCTGCTGCGTGTCAGTTGCGTGACGGCTGCTTCGCGTTTTCTGTGTCTCTACACACCAGAATCATGCCTGACACGGCACTGGCGCGCTGCTCATTTTGTAGGTGACATAGAGGGAGACTGCCGACAGACCAGGATCTTGTCTTCACGACAACAATATCTATACTTTATGTTGAGCATAAATATAAAGCCTACCGATAAAGGACACTGTCAACAGTATTGACAGCAAAATAGACTATGTTTGACAGGTGCAATATGCCAGTGTGTCACCGGCCTAAGGTTTTCAAAAGGCAACACGCGAGTGTGAACATCACTACAACTAGGAAAAAAATTATTGTAATTCAAACGCAGCTCCCGTCGGCATTTAAACAGACCTTTGCTCTTAATTCCGATCGGTCCAACGCAATAACGAAATCTGATCAGGTCTAAAAACTGAAACTTGATGTTGCACTTTACACTTTGGAAAAGTTATATATTTTAAATATGAGCAGCCTACAAGCTGGGATTGGTAATGCTGCACTGTAATCAAAGTTATTTATTTATATTTTTCATTATATTTTATTATATGATATTGGTTTGAGACTGAGAGTATTTTATTTAGTGGAGAACTTTGCAGCAGTAATTTATTTCCTATTCGTTTTTTATTTTATATATATTTTATTAAAAAGTATTTAAAAAAACTGTAAACAAATTGTTTAAAAAAAGTTTATAGTAATAAACAACCTGCAGTTTAATGTATGCATTTCTTTCCCTTACTGTACCGAAAAAAAACCGAACCGTGACTTTAAAACCGAGGTACGAACCGAACCGTGATTTTTGCATACCGTTACACCCCTATGCTTAGTTTACAGGGTTAGCTCACCACAGCTGAAAATTGTTCCTTGTGTCTTACTGCTTTCTTCCAGAACATAAAAGCAGAAGTTTTGCAGAACAGTTTTGAAGTGGAAGCAAATAGTGACTATGATCTGTCAAGCTCCAAAAAGAATAAATGTCATCTGATGACTGAAGACAGACAGGCACCCACAACTGAGAGACAGATAAGAGAGGACAGTGGTCTGGTGTCTATGGATCTAGCAGATGGGTGACGTCTCGTGAACTCTGACCTCACACACACCATCAGTCACATGGTCTCCTCCCAAAAGCACACACTGGTGTGAAGTTTGAGATGCCTCCGCGATGAGAGCTACTTCATTCAACAGCAGTGTTAATACTCTTTCACCCACGTTCGCTTAAAACAAGACATAACTGAATGTGTGATGCAGTTTTATACTTATATTTGCCACCATACTTTATCTTAGTCAAGCCTGTTATTTTGAAACAGTTAGCTACTTGAATGCAACTGTATGACAATTCTGGCACTTTCTTTAAATCTATTTTTAGCTCTAAAAATGTAAAGTATGTGGTTTATGGACTCACACACGATTAGACTAAATGTTTACCACATATGCTGTGGGTATGAAATAAAGACGCAACGATATTCTTAAGTGTGTGAATCAACAGGAGAACTATTTTTGTTCAGCGAGTGGGAGCGTCTCCATGACAACGGTTCATTTTAATGCACACCGGTATTTTGTTCATCATACGATGAAGCCAAATTAAGAACTGATGGAGAACCTCTGAGCGTTTTACAAGCATATTATGAAATGAAATGTAAAGTTAAAGTCACATTCATGTTAATAACTTACTATTTCAGCGGCCAGGATGGTTCCTTTCCGAGTCCGCGCATAGCTCGTCAGTTTCCCAAAACAGCCTCCAGACGAGCTTCCCTCCGTTTCTGCCATTCTGCAGATGTTTTCCTGTCAAATAATAACGCTTTCCTATGAAGCCTAGCGTCCGTATCGGCGAGTGTTCACAAACACGATTCTGTTATAAAAAGACGCCGTGACGAGGAAATATAAACGCAGTTTATATCTTACGCAGCTTGTAACTTCTTGGTGAACGTCCTGTCAGAGCAGCAGTTAAAGACAGGAACCTCAAAACTAAGCGCGTGAGTGTGCTGGGCGTTGGCTAGGGCTTCAGTGTACTTCTGTAGTGTCTTGAGGATAAATCACAGAGAGAGAGAGAGCGAAACCAACCGCCCTGCCCTAGACAGAGTATAAAAGCGTTTCCTCTCAGCAGCTGAAGTGCCTGCAAACACTAAGTAGGCAGCTGCAGCGCGCGAGGTTTTGAAACGCAGCCCGAATAATCATAGCTGCGAGCGGTGAAATGTTCAGTCAGCAGAGTGGACTTTAAAAAGACACTCATTACCAGTTTTAAAAGGGAAACCACAGCTGCCCCAGTTTATATCTGCAGTGGAAAACTAAAACTCTAAAAAAAATTGTAGAGATCTTTATGTGAGACATAAAAAAAATACAAAACCATGCAAATAAATAAATTATTAAAACTTTTTCGTTATTCCATGAAATTTCTCATTATTGTCTTTATTTTCTTTTCTTTTAAGCTTTTGAGTTGTGTGTGTCATCATTGCGATATGTATTTTTACTGTTTTAAAATAAAAATGTAATTAAAAAACAGTCAAAATAAAAGTGAGTAAAATCGACATCATTATTAGCAATAAATGTGCATCAAATGGTAATATATATATATATATATATATATATATATATATATATATATATATATATATATATATATATATATATATTACTGATAATTATCAGGGATATATTTAATTTTGCTGTAACACAAAAACAAAACTAAAAAATGCAAAAAAACATAAAATAAACTACTGGATACATGTTACATAAATAGTAACATAAATAAATAAAAAAGGTTTCTTAAGAAATAATATGAATTGTTCTTGACAGGTTTCACCCATATGCCAGTCATTCAGTACTGATACCACAGTACCATAGTATTAACATTTTATACCATCACTGACTGCACCTTGTTACTGCCACAATATGTTTTTGGGGGACTGTATTTAGGACTATTTCTGTGAAATCTGTAATTTCCTCCGTTTCCTTCTATGATTTCTTTCCTATTAACGGTTTAAAAAATAAGACCATAAGGAGCTGCAAAGAGTTATAAATGGTTTTGAATGGGGAAACATTTTGTAATGCTTCCCATCTGGATTGTGTTTCTTTCTCCTGATTCTCAGGGAGTGTAACTACACTGACAGAGAGAAGGAGAGAGGTTTCATGGAAACTATAGGTAACAATTTGATTTAAAGTGACATTGTGGAAATACTCTGTGCCATAAGTACTTTGGGTTGGGTTCGACGTTCTCCCAAAGGCAGACACACACACACACACACACACACACAGAGGGCCTTGTTTTCGCAACAGTGAGTGATAATAACAAATGCTGCCACGAGCGAGTGAGGACACATCTAAAGGAAACCACACTTTTCTGTCTTACAGCCTGTTTCACAACACCAATAAAACACACTTGAGAAGAAACCATCAATTATTGTTCCATAACTCTGTTAATAATAATTGTGAATTATATTTATGCTGTAGTACTTGCAGCATTAATGTAAGCTATTATTAGAAAGATGCTAATTAATACAGTAATCTGAATTAAATATTAATTCAGGTTTACAGTAAATTTCAAACAGAATAGTAATACTTCCATTCATACGTTTGGGGCAAGTACTTTTTAAAAAATGTTTTCTATTGTAATATATTTGTTATTTATTCTTGTGATCAAAGCTGATTATCCAGCATCATTAACATCCTCTAGAAATCATTCTAATATTTATCATCATTTATCCTCATCTGTAAGTCGCTAAACAATCAAGATGCTCTACAACTGCATTAATAAACATACTAGCATGTATGCAAATGTAGATTTAATTTCAAATTTCTTAGAATAATCTTTTCATTTGTATTTATGTATTTTATTTTGCATATTTATTTCGAACAGTCACATAATATACTAAATGTCTCCCTCTTCTGGTCTTAAAAGGCACCAAACATGTCTGTCTGTCATTTTAACCAAACTTTCCCATTACTCTCCTCTCTAACCCCACAGTGAGATTACAATCGATCCACATCTGAATGCTTTTTTAAAACTGTTAGATATTAGAGTTTCTGAAAACCATGTGTTCAGTGAAAAACAGGCACACTGGAGCATGAATGTCATCACTCTAACATGATTTTATTTTGCAATATAATGAGGGAGAGAAAGAAAGCTACATGGACCTTCATGTACAGGCAGAGAGACAGAGACAGCATCGAAACCAAAAAAAGCCAAAAACACATGGAAATGAACTTTCTGGATGAATATTCCTGCTCACTCACACTCATGTCAAGAAGAGCATCAGTGGAGATTCACAGCACTAGAAAAACCAAACAGCAAGTACTGAAGCACCCATGATGATGTTCACTGAGCTGCTGTATAGCATCAACAATACAAATGTGTTTTTTTTTAGATTAGAAAGGATTTGACAGGAAATAAATCTTGTGCTTGTTCACCTGTACTTCCTGTTTCGCTTTGTTCTTTCATTCTTCTAGTAAAAGTTTGATCTAAAACCACTGACTTTTGCAAACACTTTTAGTAATGATTGACACATTACTGTTATACTATTTAGTCTTTGGGTTCTCACGAACCTTAAAAGTTACACACAAATAAAAAAGAAAACCACACATTCAGTAGGAGGTTTAAGGTCAGTTCTGTATAAAAAAACAGTAGTGATAAAAAAAAATGGGGAAATCACCACCACAATAAATAAAAACGAAACAAATGTGGAGACTACACACGCAAACACAAACAAAAAAAAAAACACCCGTTAAATTCACAACATGGTATATCTATTTAAGTAGAATTCATATTTACACCAAACAGTCAAACACATTAAGTATTTTAACTATTTTAACGATCTGAAACGCAAGTGTCAAAGCGCGAAGCGCAAGTAACTTTGTGGGCAAATCTAAAATGGGTTGGTCTTAAGTAGCTTCATTATTCATAGGTGTGGTTTGGGCGTAACGTGAAATAAACCACAATCAGAGCGTCATCCAACATTCCCTTTAAAAGCAGGTGCGCAAGTTCCATTGTGGATTGCTATTATTATGGCGTATTTACCAGGCGCACGCCAGGAGCGGTTCACAGCCGAGGAGACTGATGTTCTTGTAAGAGCAGTGAAAGACAGAGAAGTTGTGTTGTATGGGGATGGGAGAATTACAATTAGCCTGAATAATTTGTAAGATAGATTTATGCCTATTTTTTCACATCTTCGTGGCACACCACAATGATTTCCGTCATCGCATGTGTTAATATTTTTTTTATTGTAACAATTTAATATTTGCAAAAATAACTGTTGCATCTGTGTAGATTACATGAGCAAAGTGTATGCGCGTTGTGCACGCTATACATTGTGGTCAAGCATGCGCCCTTAAAATAGCATAATGAACAACGCGCAACGCGCCACTGACTTTAGACTAGGTTTTTCTGGTCAGTCGCGCAATTGTTTAATGGAACAGCAAAATAGCACCAGGGATTGTTTGCGCCGGAACACGCCTCCTTTTTTGCGCTGAACCGTCCAGGGAGCGCAAGTTCATTCACTAGTTTAGCGACGTGCTTCTGTGGAGGGAAAAGCGCGCTTTGCGTGGGTGCAAAATAGGAATGACACATGCGTCGGTGTACAAAGTCAATTGCGCTGGGTGCAAGATAGGGCCCTAAGTATTTGTCTATAATTCATATATAATTCTTTCAAACACCTCCTCGTATGTAACAGGTTTCATTCTTTTTTTTTTCTTGGTAGCATATTCAAGTTTTTGCTTATCACAATAGGATGGTGATGTATTGTGAGGGTCTCACCTCCTCCTGGGTCCAAATAATTTCCCCCACCCCTTCCCTTTAAACCCACTGCTCATACAGAAAGACTGAAGAGACAGGAAACATACAGTAGCTAGGGATCATGGCACCAGCGCCAGTACGTTCTACGGATGGTGGCGCCAGGAGCAGATTTGGGAGTGCTGAGGGTGGTGTGTGGGGGTATTCATTAGTATGCAGTTACTAATAATATTTCATGTTAATTTCTTGTTTAGTTTTCTTTTGTTTATTGACAGTAAAGCACTAAGCTTGAGTTAAGATGCACACAAAATTTACTTTTGTTAACAAAACGAACAAGGGGCAAACTCTACTTTTATATACAGAAAATGTATTCCACTCTTATTAAATGTACCATTATTTTTCTAGCATATGGAACTAAAGTGATTATGTGTGATTTAGTAGCAAATTGAAGAAAAGTTTGTGACTTTTCTTACTTCATACACAAAAATAGTGGACAATTCTGACAGAATCTGATTTCTTGATGATAGTGATTTTATCATTTCAAAATATAGAGGAAAAAGTAGAAATGAATGACTAATAAGCCAATAAGTGCTCCTCTGCTGCTGTCTACTGGTTATAATTGTGATTTGATGTGTTTTTAAAATTTCACAAACGTTTGTTTACTACATAGTATATTTTGTTTATCCCTTTAAAAAAAAACATTCAAACTGGATCATCTTAGAGCTTTAAAGTGCTGGAAATAGCTGTGTAAAATTCTTGGAAGTCATCGAAAAGTGCTTGAATTTCTCTCTCAAAAGGTTGTACAAACCCTGGATGATATAATGCATTAGACTATTTCTACCACAACACCATGGTTACAGTTAGCGTTACGCTTCTGGTTTCCTGACGTATGTCAGCGCCAGGGGCGTCGGACTGGGGGGGTAAAGGGTACCGAGTACCCAGGGCCCGAGGCAGGGGGGGGCCCTTAGAAGTCAGTTTTCTATACATACATATACATGCACTAACATTTGTATAGCATTTATGTACAACTAAAAAAGTTCCTGTGCAAACCTAAACTTGTAGTTAGGCACTGGATTGGTATAAAAAAGTCATTTTCATGCTGTGCAGGGCCCCACACCCCTCTCGAATCAATGCAAATGGTACGACCCGCAGGTCAGGTGCTTCTGCTGCGGACCCGCGGTGATTGAATCAGTTGATGAGACAGGAGCTGGAGTGAGCCGTGAAGAGTCATGTCTCTCCTTAAGAAAGGAAAATCAGGGGCTCAAAAACGAAAAGAGAAGCAGAATAAAGAGAGAAGGGCAAATGAGGGCAAGCAGTTGCTCACAAATTTTTTTGAAAAGAGAGGTGAGCTCCAAATGCATCATCAAGCATTGACATTGTTTTAACATAAATATCTACTCCCGGTAGAATAGCATACATTTATGTTTGCATTTATGAATAATATACCAATACTTTATAGTATCACACCCTTCATAGCGAGCAAACAATGTTTCTGATTATTACATGGCTTGGCTGAATTCCAATGTAGAATGCGGTCTGTTATTTCTTGATAACAGACTGCTGCGAAGTATAACAGACCGTTGCCATGAAAAACAGCGTGTTGCTATGGACGCGGAACGGACTATTTTCTTTGGCGGAAGCAATACAATAGTTTTTAAATCAATAAACTCCTTTTTAAATCAATAATTCGTGGCAAATTATTTATTTATTTTGTGGGTAGCCATGTAATAAGCGGGATAATGTATAGAGAGGCGGTCGTTATAGCGAATAACAACCCCGACAGGCTGAACAGGACCCCGACACGAAGCGGAGGATAATGTAATCTAACGTTATAATTTATCCCTTACGTAAATAACAGGGAGTGAGAAGCAGACGGAGCTCAACACACTGCCACTCCAGGCAGCTGCCTAAACGCTTGTCTCCTCTTCTGCTGCAGATCATCCCACTCTCAGAGTCAGAAGATAACATGAAAACACTGTATATTTCCCTCCATTGTCAAAATCTAACACCCGAGAAAACACAGATCGTTAGCGCCTATTTTACCGCATTGTTATGCAAATTAGCTCGCACACGCTCTTACATTAAGTACAGGATTGTTCTCAGTATAATAATGCACATCTTAATGATTGAAAAATGACTTATTTTAAAACATAATTCAAAGACTGAATGTCTAGTTTGGCGGTTAGTTTACCCTGTGATTCTATAGTCTAGTCTGCATTTATTTTAAACAGACAAATAATCATCAATTATCTTGTACTTAGCCTACACTTTAAAAAAAAGGTATTGTGACAATAAAGGATATTTTAGCAACCATTTGAAGCCATATATTTCAGTTTCAGAGTCAGACCCTGCAGCAGCAGGCCCCTCATCATGGCTAGGTGAAAGCAGTGACAGTGAGGTGGATGTGAGTGTGACAGTGAGACAAGGTGAGCTTTTTAACACTTAGTAATTAGTAATTAAGTGTTAAGAGGAAATAAGCAAAATTAGTACATTGTTATTGTACACATTTAAACTTTAAAGTGTAATTACTAATTACAGTTTACAGTTTACAGTTTAAAGTTTAAATGTGTACAATAACAATGTACCCATTTTGCTTATTTCCTCTTGTAGCAGAGGCAGAAATAGAAGATGAGGTTGATATTCATATAAGTGATCAGAGGGAAAGTGAAGAATGTGATGAAGGTAGTCAGGAGCAGGAGGACAGAGCTGAAGAGGAAAGAGAAGAGAATGAGAGACTTAGGGATACTGGAGAGGGATTTTCAGAGGACCCAGGATTATGGCCAACAACTCTTACTGATAAGCACAGGAAAACTATTGTTCACTCAATAACACTCTACCTGCAAAAATATATTAATCAGAGTGTGGCCTATTTTGTTTACATTTTAAGTGTTTTTATGATAAAAATGCAATACCTTACCCATTGGTATCACTATGGTATTGGGGGCCCAGCAAGATGGTTTGTACCCAGGGCCCAAAATTAGGTGCTACGCCCCTGGTCAGCGCTGTTTAAAACAGAAATTTCTGTGCAGAATTCAGTCGCTTCTCACTGGATCTCGGAGCACTAACAGTGTCGTGAAATCAACTTTGGCTCCCGAGTAAAGCTGTTCTGAGCTCGGACAAGTTTGTTTGCGTCACGGTCCGAGCTGCGCAGCTGAAACAGCTTGGTTTGATTTCGCTTTTGTTTCGTTTGCTGTTTGATGTTTCTCAAATGCAACAGAAAATGAGAGCTTATGAGTTGGGTGTAATAAGTTCTGTGTAATAAAATGGAACGACCAAGGGAAAAAATATTACTTGAATAAATTACTTTAATAACAACACCGATCACTGTTAAATTTAGCAAACTGGATTGAACAAAGGTGGTTTTAAAGAATTTCTAATATGTATGAATTATTTAGCATGAAATGTTGTTAAATTTAGAAGAAAAAAAAACAGCTTTCATTATTTCAACTGCATTTTAATGCTGAAGTTCAGTAACATTCTGGCTGGCTTTGTATACAGCAGTGAATAATGCAGCATAATTATCAATGCATGATTACATTATCATCCAGGAGTCACATCATCTCGTTATTCCTCATTTGCATAATGCTGAATCTGTCTCAACTGCCAACATGTGGAGCACATTTAATATATGTGCATAATGACATTGTCTGTACCCACCACAGAAGTGTTTAGGCCGGACATTACGGGCTCATGGATTTCCTTGCAGTGGTTTTCCTCACGGTCAAACACAGGGATGAGGTCGATGACCTCATCAGGGTCTGTGGCCCACTTCACATCTGAGAGACCTTTGGCCCACGCCACTGAACTCACCAACCACATAAAGGTAAAAATAGCTGTCACCACAAAATCCTGCAGAACGATAAAACACAACTATAATTCAGATTTAAGTGCATTTTTTTTTCCACCGGAACACACATTTGAATGGGTTATATTATATTAAAATAATAAAATATTATGCCTTCACTACTATCCTTATATGCTGTGATGTTTCCCCTGTTAATATTTTTTTATGAAAATATGTAAAGAATTATTTATTTTTTTATTTTTTATTTATCTCATGGCTCCAACAGATTACGCTTTTCTAACAGTCTTTCTCAGTGGTTCATTATGACTGCACTTTCATCAAGCTCAATAGTTAGAATAGTAATAGTGATCAGTTTATTATAGGAATATAATGCTTGACACCAATGTAAGAATATTAACTGTAAATAATCTAATGGATCCAGTGACATTTTGTTAGTTAAAGTTCCCCTGAAGAGCAACTTTGTTACAGCCCACTTATTAGCCTATAATGGAAATGAAATATGGATTTTGTTTGCTTCTAAATGTTTAATTTTTGATTATGAAATATTTGTTAAATTAGTAAAAATGTGGGCAATATACATGTTAAAATGGAATAAAATATGCTGTATTAAGAAATGTTCTCATCTGAAATAAACAGATGAGAGTATTTTACAAAATTTCTGATTACTTTTATAGGGTTTTTTTTTGTCAAAATTATGTAGTTTATTATTATTTACTAATAGGTTCACTTTAGAATTCTGTAAGTCCTGCAAAAATTATCTGATAATTTTTTATTAATTACTAATTGGTTCCCAATATTTTCACTTTAGAATAGGCCTTATGTTTCAGGTTCAAAATAAGTCCTGCAGAATTATTTTATAATTCTTTATTAATTACAAATTGGATACCTGTATTTTCACTTTTCCTCAGGCTTTGCCTTGCATACAGAAATTTAATTAATGGTAATGTGGTATATGCTGATGAGGCACACATACAGTACTATATATAAAATATAAAAACTAAGGTAAGTTATCGCAAGGCACTGGAGCCGTCGTGGTGTTCCTATCAGAAGCTGATTTCTTACAAAACACACTCACAAAACAATTTACTACATAGGCAAAACCTCTATAAAATGTATTGCATTTATTAATATCGCATTTTCCTACTACTACTATTGCTAATAACATTTATATGAAAGGGTCACAATTCAATTTTTGTGTCCGCCAGTGCTGTTTTTCTGGTTGTTTTCTTCAGCAAACATGTGCTATACTTGTATGTCTTTGACCACTGTGTTGCTTTTTGCCATTTTCATGTCCTTAAAGGAATAGCTCACCCAAGAGTCAATCAATGAACAACTTGTGAAGCAAAAAGCTACATGTTTGTAAGAAACAAATCTCTTTCATTAAAATCTTTTTTTTTTTTTTTTTTTACTTAAAACCATTGCTTTTGGCTAAAATCGTTCAATTAAAATCCATAATGTTAAACAGTCCAAAACAAATTTGTATGTGGATTTTGGTGTAACACAACAGGACATGGACTTTTTCACTGGAGGAAGTGTTATCAGGGTTTATGGACCCATATTTTGGCCAGAAGCAATGGTTTAAATTTAAAACACATCAATCATGGGTTTGATTCTTAAAAAAACACACAACTTTTCTCTTACTACTTAGTTGGTAAAGCATTTTGTGTTGAAACAGTCAATAATAAAATGTGACATTCTGTACGTCTGCCTCATATTAATATTTTAATCATATTTATAAATGTCTTGACACCACAGGTGATAAAACAATTTTGTCTCTACTGTTCCAATACTTATGGAGGACATTGTATATAAATTTGTTGAATGACAATTTTTTATTTACAACATTTATATAATGGTTGAGTACACCATGAACACATCTTCCAAACCATGTTTTTGTCTTTTGCCCTGAATCAGTACAGTACACCTGTAATCTTTGAAGTGTTTACTTATTCATATTATGCTATTTTTAGATCAAATGAGACACCAGTTGCTGTGGAGTAGCTCCCGCTAGATGTATAATATAAGGGAAACAGGTCAATTTAGCTCAAAGGGAATCATTTAAGATTTTAAAGGGAATTTGAACAGAATCACTGTTTCATGGCGGATCACTGAGATGCCCTGCGATTCACTGAACGAGCCGTTTAACATCAAATCTGCACTGGATATTAATATCCAAAGTATAGTGAAAACACTATCAATTAGCACAGTAACAAGATCGGCAGTTTAAGACATTAACTTGTAAGCACAAAACACAAAATACTTCTCTTTTTAATATGAATAAGGCTTTATTAGATAAATCTAAGACATATAAACTAATCTAACACATAAACGCACACACTCATACATTCACACAAGTTACAGGAAGATTGAACGTTAGGGAAGAATGAGTTTAAGAGAATGAAAATGTGAAGTCCCAAGTTTACAGCAATACATGAAATTGCATAGACATGAACAGCCATCAATCACTTAATTAACCCTCGCAATGAGGTTAAAATTATATTAGATACACCAGTAAAGGTCAGAGTCTGGAGGTAAAGTTACTTGCATCGCCTGTGTAAAGGGGTTCTCTTTGTTGTCGTTGAAAGGGGGTTTCCCGATGTTGCTGATTGGCTGGAAGTTCAGTAGTCGCTGAAGTGACGTCTTGGGAAGCCCGTGGTTGGGCGTTGGCTGACGATGCGGAGTTGTGGGCTGGTTGAAGTTGAACGGGCACTCGAGTTCAGACTCGGAGACATGGTGTTACAAAACTTAACTCAGAACACGAAACTCTTAAACGGAAAAGAAAATAAACTAAAGTAAAAGAACAGAAGTAAAGTTTGACGAGACTAGGTGGTGTTTCTTCTCATCGTGGCTAAGTTGCAGCAGGCGTGCAGGCCGAAGCACACTGGAACCACGCTCAAAGAACAGTGATGACTAAAAGCAAAACGCAAAGCTAAAAGCGTGATTTGATGGTGTCCTGGGCACTGTTGGGAACGTTACTTTAAAAAAGTAATTAGTTATAGTTACTCACTACTTGTTCCAAAAAGTAACTGAGTTAGTAACTGAATTACTCTATAATAAAAGTAACTCATTACCAGGAAAAGTAACTATTTGCGTTACTGTAAAAAAAAAAATGCTGCTGCTGCGAATCTCTGTGTAGCTGTTGCTGTGTGTTTGGCACCGCTGGCGCGCGTGTGTAAAAACACTGGCTCTGATTGGCTACCATGAAACACATGACTCTGCCTTAGCCAATCATAATCGCTTATCTCGTTAATAACCCACCTGCTCACTCACTGTGTGAGCCAGGGGTGCGTTCGGATTGCATATTAAATCAATGCATAGTAACGCACCGCATTTAACGTTCAGTAACGTTAACAGCGTTGTAACGACGGGAAAAGTAATTAGTTAGATTACCCCGTTACTGAAAAAATAACGTTGTTACCTAACGCCGTTCTTTTAAACGCTGTTATTCCAAACACTGGTCCTGAGTATTTAAACTGGCCTGTTAGCCACACCTCAAATGTTGTCTTGACCAATTAGATATTATCTTTGCCCGGGGTATCATAAATCATATGTTATCTTATCAATTATACCTCTTGCAGGGTATAATTTTGGACATGATTCCTATAACAAGAATATGATACATTTGACAAATAACTGATGGTCAGGACTGTTTCAAGCTAACAGATTCGACCACATACATACTAAACATGAATATGTATCCTTAAGCTATCCAAAATTTATTAAAAGACACACACAATAAGTGATTATAAACATGATAGTCAAATGTGTGGGTTACATATAAATGAATATGGAGTTAAGCGATGGACTGATATTCATTTATAAGTCCTATTGAGTTCATTTTGGTCCATTTATATCAAGAAAACACAGTTCCTGTGCCATTCTCTGACATAAAGATGTTCTGTGGGGACCAGAGTTTAAAAGGTCCCCTTAGGAATTTCAGTCTGGTTCTGCTAGGTGGGGGAAGTAAATCCAAGGATCTTGTTTATTACGCTCATGGGTTTACATGTGCTGGCCAGCATTGCATCTTTGTTACTTGCCCCAAATTTGACAAACTCTTCTCCGAATTGAAATTGTCAATAAGTGTTCTAATGGTGTTAATGTTGAAAGCTGTTCTGTGAAAGAGTTGGTTGGTTGGTTATCTTGCTTCTGACTTGTGGCACTAGGACTGATTTATGACCTCCTGTTGCCTTTCTGAGGAATTCGGCTTATGTTTCAACCACAGTCCTGATCGACTCTTTAATTTGTCTGGTTCGGGTCTGATACGCTACAATAACATTTGATTTATTACCCACTAGAGTGGCAAACATTACAAAGTGTACCTTTAAACATTTTTGGCACTAAATGGTTAGTTTACACAAAAATGAAAATTCTGTTATTTACTCACCCTCCGCATGGAATTCATAACCAGTGTGGTGAACAAAATGTGTAGCGATACATACCAAATAATCTGTTGTGGTTGTCTTCTTGTAGTTCTTTCTGTGCTGACAAGCATATATATGAAACCCGCTTGGGGGCACCTGTGGGTTAGCCCATGTGGGCCCACAGTGGGTTTGTCCCTGGGTTTTTTTTTTTTTATAATATATGTGTGTGTTAAGTGTATATTTATTATGTATATATATGCAATGTAATTAAAAAGGCAATGGTTGACATACTGCAATAATGTTTGTAATTGTATTTTACCTGACAATGAATGTATCGGTTAAATATTTTACACACTTTCATTATACTGAACTTATAGAATAGGACACCTTTATTACAAAGCTTTACTTTGAAATTTAAGATCTAGTAACAATACACACAAACAGTTCTAGTGCACATGTAAACAAATATCCACAGAACTACGAAGTTACATATTTACATAATTTTTAGTTACACTGCAATCTGTACAAATAAAACAAATTAATTTATTCCTTGTGTTATGTCTAATTCTTAGCATCAGCTTATCCAATGCTTCATGCCATTCTTCAGTTATCAATTACTGATGTAGTATCAGGGTTAAAGTTAATATACGCTCAGTAGGCCTACTGTAAATCCATGACTTTATCATATCTGGTCTGAATTGGCGACAAGTGAGCTGAATTCTGCTGCCTATTTCTTTAGGTTGGAAAGGCAGCAAGTGAAAAATTATATTTAGCAGCTATTTATAGGAAAATAACCAAAGACTTTAAGATAATTGCATATTTTTTGTTCTTTAATGATTTATATTCTGCCAGCAGAATTTTTTTATTCTTAATTCTCAGATACAATAAATGAATAGCCTGAAGAAGACTGTCGTCTTTGTGATGAATCAGCATAAAATCAGGGTTTCATCCCAATCGTTTTTTAATTCAATATTGAAATCTGAAAAATGAAATAAACCAGAAATTATTCTATCAGTGTCAGAAATTTTCTTTCCCATTAGGTGGAACTGATCTTTATTAACCATTTAAACATAATGTCGTATTAGGCCTAAATATGTATGTCATCCTTAATTTTAAATTATTAAATGATAATGTTAAATTAGAATACATATAATATGACAATAGGCTGTTACCAATTAAATCAGTATTAATCAAGCCTTCAGAGATAGAAGCTGCATCTGAAGTTGCTTTTAGATGTTGCAGGCCTGTTTACAGTTTAATGCTGCTCAGAGGTCTGTATATGCATTTACATAGCAATTACAACTGTATAATGAAATTAGATTAATGTTTAATAAATTTTTTTAACACAGAATTATGTAATGACAAAATTAAATGATAGGCCTACTTTATGATACTTATTAAAGTAATATCTCCTGTCTCTGTGTTAATAAAGAAGCCTTTTATTCAATCTAATTGTTCAAGATTCTGATTCATTCAGGAATAAATTCAAGTGTCTGTCTTTAATAATTTGTCACTGAATTGTCTATAATAATGGGTCTTTCAAAGACTGATTCATATCAGGAGTCAGGAATGATACTCGATGGTTTACTGTGACTTTGGTTTGATGACATCAAGAAAATACCCCCCCCCCACACCCATTATTTTCTGAGAACTACTACTTACTATGCCACACAATTTAACTGTAAATATAATGTAAATATGTAACTTCACATAATTCTGTACATATTTGTTTACATGTTTGCATTTAAATAAAGAAAACACTTGACCCTCTACTTGCTCTCTGTTCTTTTTCTATCTAGGTTACTTGTTTTTCATAAAAAAACATTTTCTTTCTATATTCTATATATTTATTCTAACTACTTGTTTTCTCTCTCTCTGTGTGTGTGTGTGTGTGTGTGTGTGTACAGTCAATATTTGAAGCGGAACAAATCCTTTATTGTCCTAAAACATAAAACCAAACTGCAATTTTGTAATTTATAATATATATATATCTTACTACTTTAACTGCGTTGGGCTAACCGAGACTTGTCAAGTCAAGTCACCTTTATTTATATAGCGCTTTAAACAAAATACATTGCGTCAAAGCAACTGAACAACATTCATTAGGAAAACAGTGTCAATAATGCAAAAATGATAGTTGATTATTGAATTCAGTGATGTCATCTCTGTTCAGTTTAAATAGTGCATTTATTTGTCAACGATATCGATAACGATATCGCTGTAGATGAAGTGACCCCAACTAAGCAAGCCAGAGGCGACAGCGGCAAGGAACCGAAACTCCATCGGTGAAAGAATGGAGAAAAAAACCTTGGGAGAAACCAGGCTCAGTTGGGGGGCCAGTTCTCCTCTGACCAGACGAAACCAGTAGTTCAATTCCAGGCTGCAGCAAAGTCAGATTGTGCAGAAGAATCATCTGTTTCCTGTGGTCTTGTCCTGGTGCTCCTCTGAGACAAGGTCTTTACAGGGGATCTGTATCTGGGGCTCTAGTTGTCCTGGTCTCCGCTGTCATAGCATCTGCATTTTATTGCTCTTTTGTTAGTTTTGACTGCTTTTATTTTTTATCATTAGTAATAAAATAGTCTGCTAATATAAATGTAATAATTAATGATCTACTTTAAATGTCCCACATACCAGAACAAGTGGTTATTTCAAAGGACATTTAAACCATCTCTGATTTTTCTTATATCGTGTTATATTGTTATTGGACGTAAATGCAGGCGATCCGAAAACACGGATTGTGCTTCGCGAGTCACCCATCGCGTGTTGGTAGTGGCGTGTACCACAGATTGATTTGCCGATTGCGAAACGTGATTGGTAAACGTTTTGCCAAAATATATCCTGTGACCCTCCACCCCCCGGTGGAACTGGTACGTTCCAACCACGAGCAAAACAGGTAAATGGAAAATCAGAGCAATGAGTAATTTTTTATGTTTGTTCAAAAATCGACTCGGACCCAACAACCCAAGCTTGTAGAATTGAAAATTAAACTGAGAAAACAATTATCCGTTTGTAAATTATTCCAAAGAAATGGAAAATGAAAGTTTGAAGCCAATTTTTCATTTGGTTAATTTTGATCGTGCAAATTGAATAAAGCACAGCAAAGCGTTACACGGACCTATGCTGAACTGATTCTGTGCTAATATACGGGCTTGAAACGACATGACGGTGAGTCATTAATTACATAATTTTTTTTTTTGGTGAACTAACCCTTTAATAGAATCTAATAATGTAATCCTAGAAATCCAATAGGATTTTACTGTCGCCTATAAGAGCGGGCGAAGACTTTTCTTTACATTCAAACAGTTTGTTCAAGTGCCAAGGATTCAGCAGGTTTTTAGGATATAATTTTTCCTTAAGGCAATAATAGTGGTGCGATTTTGTGGAATTTATTGTAATCAATTTTCTGCTCATTCACCCTTAAACGTATCTATCAATACAACACATACAAGTTTTACAGTATAAAAAGTATAAAAATACAACACCGGTGGAAGTGAAAACAATGTTTGGTGCAGTTTGAGACGTAGAACTTTATTTTTGTTGTTAAAATCTGTTTGACATCCGCCCCGCATAAGATCTAGTAAGTGACGTCATAATGTCTTAATGCCCTCACAAGTATGGCCGCGTACAGAAGCGTCTGTGTCGGAAGGAATGTT
Source organism: Carassius carassius (assembly GCF_963082965.1). Taxonomy (NCBI): domain Eukaryota; kingdom Metazoa; phylum Chordata; class Actinopteri; order Cypriniformes; family Cyprinidae; genus Carassius; species Carassius carassius. The sequence continues at coordinate 6,655,083 of NC_081775.1, read as the reverse complement.
TCTATGGAAGGCCAAAAGGGCCAAAACGTGTGAAACTGTCGCGTTAACGCGTATTTACGTGTTAACACGCAATTTACGCGTTAACACGTCATTACGCGTTAACGCGTATTTACGTGTTAACGCGTAAATGGCGTGTTAACGCGTACCTAAATTTGGGACATTAGCACCACCTACTGGTTTGGTGCTGCTCTTGCTCAAACACAGAGAACCTAAATTAAGCTTGTAAATAGCAGTTTTTAAGGTGAAAATACATGTTCAACAATGACTTTTCAGAATATAGGTTACAACTAGGCCTACATATAATTACAGCATATTTTAAATTGGCCTCTGAAAGTCATGACCATTTTTACAATCACAATAGAAGTTGTGTTAGGATAATATTACACATTTCCTTCAAATTGTATTTTCATGTAGCCTACACTCCTACTGTAGCATATTTCTAAAGCATCTTTTTATAATTTAACTACTATGCATTATTTGTTAGAGAGCCCCTTCTGATAACACATTAAGCCTTGTGAATCTGATTGATATATATCGTATATATATCAACACACACTTTGCACATTATACATTATAATGTGTAAAAAAAGCTACTTTCAATCACCTCGCGCCCAACGACCTACCCACTGTAGATATTTAGTGGCAGGTGTCTTTTTGTCATAAACACAGGAATTTTGTGCAAATATACTGTCTGTTATTGGAAATGTAAAAAAAAAATTATTCCACTTGCTTGGGCGAGAAAAAAATCTCTTGGTGTGACTAGGGCTCTTACTGGCGCCCCCGGCTGTTTGCGCCCTAAGCAACTGCCTAGTTTGCCTATGCCTAGAAACGGCCCTGGCTACATGTGTGTGAGAATCTCTCTGTTCTGGAAATTATTTTGAGTATTAAAGAAACTTTCTTCATCATCCTGTTCTAGTCTGTCTTCCACTCAGCGCGTTGTGACAATAGCCAGAACTTAGAGTTGTTTATTTTTTTACAACATTGTGTTATTATTTATTTTATTAACGAAATGTCAATCTTCGTGTTTATAACAGATCGAAGATACAATAAAATACAAAAATCTTCAAGATACAGCCTACAATCGTATAACGGATTGTCACCTTATAAACAGTCATTTGTGTGGTGGAATAAGCAATGCTATATGTTAGCATCTTATGAAAATTTATTTTGTGATTTTATTAGTTAATTAACTAATTATGCTAACTCAGTTCAATGTAACAGCTGGGAACTAATTAGGCTACTAATTAAATCATGTCAGCTATTTAATGGGCTATTGATTAGAGTTGCCATAGACTAAATATTTTTCCTAGGGTCATTCATTTAAGCACGGACTAATCGCATGTTTATATTCAATCCTGAGTGCAAAGCGCATGCATATTGCCGCAAAGCACCGGCAAAAGTGGGCTAATGATAATAAATGTGTCTGAAAAAATTACATAGCATTTTAATTGTTTATTAATAGTGTATTCTTAATCAGTGTTGGCAGCAAATTTATCTCCATATAATAGCTGTAAAGTATAGATGCGCAGATGGCCTATAGGCCTATAGCCTATGAGTCATTCCACCGAAAGGGAATGTCTTTTCTTCTGTCCCCAGGAATAAAATAAAATAAAACAGCAATAAAATTGCATGAAAAAATAACTCTAAAATACATTTTATTATTAAGCCTAATGTCCATTAAGCTAACTACAAATTTTAAATATATAATTAAAAACATTAGGATAATAAAAACTACAAAAAAAGAAAAAAAGAAGCATTTTCTGCATGTCCCCATTTTGGCAATTGAGTGGAAAGGATAATAGGCTATGTATGAAAATATGTTTGGAACATCTAACTACACTAACTACCGGAATTATGAACGGCATCTGATCATTAGACTGTAAATGTCATTTTTGTTATGTCATATAGGCTATTAGCTATTGAGGTTTTGTCTTTAGACCCATACAACGATATTCTTGTTATAGGTTATGATATAGGCTATTACGGTCGGTGGTTATAGTCCATGTCTTATGTTATGTTTCTTTCTGTTTCCCTTCTGTGTCGCTCTGCCTCTATGAGCGCGCAGCTCTCTTTCTCATAGGTTGACGGCAATGAGGAGAAGAAACGAGAGAGAGATGCGTTCCAGACAGAGAAGCAGCGTCTTTGTTCTATGTTATGTTTGTTTTGTTATGCTTTACGAATACGAATTATTTTTCCGCATAGCCTAGTTGTTGTTGGCTATGTTAGATTATCTCAACCAAGCTTATTCAATGTTTTGTTAGCACAGACTGTTAGACCTTACCATTTTTTTTTTTTACAGTAAAATACTGGCAACACTGTTTTAATGGAAAATGATATTGTCAGAATATGGCCTTTATTTAGGCTACCGCAAGGGTAACACTTAACAGTGCAGTTATTAACAATAAAAACTGCTACTTTGGGTAAAAAATGTCGTCCTGTGTTCCGTCTTTCAAACTTCTCAACGTGCATGCAGTGTAAATAAAGCCGTTGCATCAATGAAATGATAAAGTTAGTGCACGGCGCAAATTTAATACGAAAAAATAGAAAATCTGTTATATTTCATTTATTCAAATGTTTGTTTCTGAAGTCACAATTTAGCACAATTAATTTAAAAAGGGGGAGAAAAGGCAACTATCCATTGATACTGGAAAAACAAGAAAAAGTATGTCTGGTTTTAATTTTTAATTTTTGCATTTGCATTAGGCTCTGAAAATTTAATTGTGAAGTGCGGGTCCCTTAACTAGGCTATTTCTTATGTGCTTTTGTTTTGTTTGACTGATGGTGGCTAGCCTACTGGCTGAATGTGTAATTGCAAAGATGATTACTGAATAATGGTGAGGACTCCAAGTTTTGACTGTTGAACAATAAAAAAAGTTAAATTACAAAATAAACTTTTTCATTGCTTCTTTTCCATCTACTTTTTTAATATTAATGATTATATACCAACATAATTATCAGGTCAACAAAATAGAAAAGCTATGAAAAGCTATGAAATCCAGTGGTAAAATCACATCTTAAAAAAAGACCACCACCGAAGACTATAATTTGACCCGAGAAAAGCCCTGTATTATTATTATTATTATTAATAACAATTAGTATTAATATTATTATTAATAACAATTAGTAATAATATTATTATTAATAACAATTAGTATTAATATTATTATTAATAACAATTAGTATTAATATTATTAATAATAATAGGCCATATAGCCCCGTTGAGAAGAATTATGGGTAGAATTCGAATTCAAAATCTCGCACTAAGAAACGCCGCCGCCGTCCATTGGTTAGGAATCTGCCCGCGCATTATTTAAACTCCATTTTGTGATTTGAGGTCTTCGTTTTCGACAATCAAGATATTGAGACTTTGAGAGCTGATGGAGCGACACAGAAGGCTGAATTCTCTGGCAGATAGGTTCAGTTCTTTGATTCAAAACAGACTGGCAGAAGACAGAGAAAATTCTGCAGGAGAAGGACTAATCGACAGGTAAGCCTAGTAATGCTTGCTTAACTTGTAGGTTCGCATGGTAGAATGGGTTCTTATTCTTCTTTTTCTTATTACGGTATTATTATTATTGTTGTTATTATTATTATGCATACGTTCTAAAAAGCCTACCCAGCTAACATGAGTCCAGCGGGCCAGTGGCGGCCCACCGGCGGATCACCGACGCTTTCCCGACGGTGGTCCGCTATCGTTCCGCTGGTTTATAATAAGTGTTTTCTGGCGGACCACGGTCGGTCCACGATTTATAATCAGTTACTCATGCTAACCAAAATTCACTATAATGGATAAAAAAAAAAAGCAATGTACACCAATCTCAATGGCAGTTGCAAATTTATTTTTATTACATTAATTTTCAGTTAACAGATGAAATAGATGGGTCATTATACGAAAACGTGCCATTTTGTGTCCCTCAGAAAAAAAAGCTCTGTAAATCTTAATAAACCATAAAACAAATAAAATATTTTATAATTTAGTTTCCATAATATGTCTCATAATATAAGAATAAATTAATTTCTGTTTCTTTTGTTTTTAAAGGATTTTAATCACATTTTTGTGCAAAGCATCTTGCAGAAATGTTGAAAATGGCCTGTCCCTCAGTATGATTTTTCTACTTCTACTTGCTATTGAGGCCAAAAAAGTCAAAATATCATAAAAAACCATATACTTGTATAAAGCATTAAGTGTCAGTTCATTAGTCATGAATGGATTTTATTCTTAACATGTGTCAAATTTAGAAAAAAAACACAATTTAGTCGGGTCCCTAGGTTCTCGTCAACCCTGTTACTTTTTATGAAAACACCTCTTTAAAGATAATAGACTGTTCCAAAAGTTGCATCAGTTCCATGAAGTGACATCATCTGCCTTTCATGATGTTGATGGTAGAAAACAAGTAAGTGTTATCTTCTTTTAATGAATTTTCTTTATGTTTATGTAATGTCTGAAAGACAGGGACACGCTCATTGTGTCAGCCCTGTTACCAGAAAAGCATAGGTTAAAAAGTTATTTGTACATATTTAAAAATGTACATATATTACAACATTTAAGCCTCTCAATAAGGCACATAATGTGGTGTCATTACCTATACCTCATGGCTAGTAATGGCAGCCAATAACATTTTTCGTCAACCCTGTTACCGTCAACCCTGTTATCATTCCAGGGTAACAGGGTTGACGAAAGTATGCTTTTGTGTGTCTTACCCATGTTGTAAACCCAAGAAGGGTTAAATCAAGGGCAACTGGACTTTGCTTTGCCTCTCATCCAAGGGGTTTCTTCAGTTCTAAATGACTGATGGGGAGTGCCAGGTATTTAACCTCTGTGGGGTTGTCACCCCTGAGCCAACCCTTCTTGGATAACTATGACCTGGGTGACTGAGAATTTTCACAGACGTACTTTTCTTACTAATAGTATTTACATAATATACAGTGGGGAGAAAAAGTATTTGATACACTGCCGATTTTGCAGGTTTTCCCACTTACAAAGCATGTAGAAGTCTGTAATTTTTATCATAGGTACTCTTCAACTGTGAGTGACGGAATCTAAAACAAAAATCCAGAAAATAACATTGTATGATTTTTTAAGTAATTAATTTGCATTTTATTGCATGACATAAGTATTTGATACATCAGAAAAGCAGGATCTACTCCATCCAAAAAGGGGCTTAAAGATTTTCAAAACAGTACTTTGAAAATCAAACATTAAAAGTGGGAAATGGCACGTTTTCGTATAATGACCCAGATACATTTGCATTGCATTTATCAGATTCTTTTATCCAATGTGACTAGTAATTTGTACCCTTATGAAAATTAACCATGGTTTTACCACATTATTTGCAGTAAAACCTTCGCCGTTGATCAAAATTACCTATGGATGAACAATAATTTAAATAGGCTAATAAATAGGCCTAGTCTATATTGATGATTTCCACCTTAAAACCTCTGCTATACTTAAAACCCGCACACTCCAAGAAAAAACCCCCAAACTTTCTCTGCCTATAACAATGCAGTAACTTTAATAGATTGTGATGATTCAAAGATCACCACCATTCGTTTTCCATAAGTTGATTGTACATGATAATGTAAAGATGGTGTACAGTCTACAAATGCAAAACAACATCATAGTGACACGCATGACTCCAAATAATGCCATAGACATTAATTAAACAAATTATATGTAATATAAACCCCAAATGTACATAACTGAAAACAAAAACTAAGAAGAAACATAATTATTTAAATGAAATAACATTAAATGTGAAGTCTCACGCAGGGAATTTTGGGAATGTCAATTTAGAGAAATAACAAGAACAGAAAGAAGAGAGAAGCGACGAGCAGAAACACAATAACTACATCTTACTTCAGACACAGCCTTGATGAAATCAAATTAACATAAAAAACATAAAATCCCTCAAGATCTCAGCAAAGGAGGATTAAACAACACTCACAAACAGCATTACCAGCTTCACTTATTACTAACCAGACTGACTTAACTTCTGTTCTGCTACAGTTCTGTTTGAGAATTAACAGAGGTTTAGATGTTGTTGATATATTGTTTTAGTTACCATGATGGTGATTAGTGACTGCTTTAGTTGGGCTCTTGATAAGTTATACCTGTTCATTTTTTAAGTAATGTGTTCTGTATTTTGTGTTGAATAAGACTGAGGATGTTCCAAAGGGGACAGGGAACATCTGCGACACAACGACCACCGAGAGTGCGCCTGGCAAGAATAAGAATGGGTTTGATTCAAAATGGGAATGACACAATATATATGCCAAGGCGTAAGTGCATATTTTATGCTAAAATATGTAACTATTACACTGTAAAAAATTTGTAACCCTCCCAAATCAAAAATTTCAATTGACCGATAACATCTAAATTTTTCAATTGGACCAAGTGAAATTCTGTAAATTCTAAAATTAAATGTACAGATTTTCACTTGGGCCAATTGAAAAATTTAGATGTTATCGGTCAATTGAAATTTTTGATTTGGGAGGGTTACAAATTTTTTACAGTGTAAAGTAAAATTTCACATAACTTGTACATGACAAGATTATTTTAAAGGTCCCATATTGTCAAAACTGAAATCCCTTGGCTTTCTTCATGATAACAGAGCTCTAGGGTCTGTAAAACTATAATATAAGTTTCAAAACAGTCGATCCACAGACGACTGTTTTAAAATAGCTGTGCCATTTCAGGAGCCATTGTGACTTCTGTATAAATGTGATGTCAGAACTACTCAGTCTCCGCCTTCAGTCTCCACCCCTACCAATGGTGGCTCACTCAGAAAACAACGGGCCAATCAGAAGAGAGGCTCATGAATATTAAGTAGACAGACCAAAATCGACTTGTTCTTGGCAGAGCTCCTGAGAAAGGAGCTGTAAAATAAATATTGAGATGCTTTTTGGTGCTTATACAGCAAATATATATTCTTAAGGACATCAAAACCTAAAATAAAACTTTAGAAAGGTGAACAATATGGGGCCTTTAAATGTGCAGTAAGCTATTTCTGAAAACAGCTGTTAAAAGTGGATCTTGTAACCAATCAAATTGTTCTTTCTCATGCTCTGCCTAAACCTTTTTTTACCCCTCTTTACAGCTGGAACAACACAAAAACTATTGGTTGTCCCACATTCCATGTCTGAGAGGGAATTTGTGGCAAAAATAAGGGAGGAATTTCCTGAAGTGCAGCAGTGTGAATTCACACTCTGCCGATTAAATCGGCACAGGCAGATTATCCCATTAATCCTCCCCACAGTTTGCCCCGCTACCATAAAGTCCTGCCAAGAACTCAGGAACTCACGTTCTGCTGTGTACATTAGACCAAGGGTATGATTCTATCTAAATGTTTTTTCAGCTCAGCTCCTTTTATGTGCATTTTGCACAAGTGTCAACGTGATGTGGCATCTGACCAATCAGTTTTGAGAATTTCCTATCTGATCTGAGAAATGCTCAAAAGCAGTGAAGAAAAACTGTAGTAGATCATTTATGTGATTAAATGACACTTCTTCAGCAAGTAATTTGTTTTGATAGAATATATATATATTTTTTTTAGGTTCTGGAGCGAGCTGGAGATGAAGATTTAGTGCAAGATGACAATGTAAATTTATCAATTGTTAAAATGTAAAGCAATCCATGATTAACATGTGTGACAGTTTACAGCAAGGGATATGGGTTTTTTCTAAGAACAGCTTTTTGATCTTTTTCAGGTTTTGGAGCCAGCTGAGGATGAAGCTATAGTGCAAGATGACAATGTAACAATTTGTTTAAGATATTAAAAGGAAACTTTTGTTCAGCAAGTAATATTTGTGTACTGTAAACTCTTTTCTAAGAACAGCTTCTGGCGATTTTCACAGGATGAAATTTGAGTGTTTAAGCTTTTGAGTGCCCTAATTTTTTATGATTGAAAATGTGATTGGGGAAAAATGTAAATGAAAAAGTGTTTCACTACAATTAGTAGGTTAATAGACCAGAGTTACACCAAGCTGTTGTTCGCTAGATCAGTTCCATTCATTATTCATGGATTCATTCTATTTACAAACAGAATTGAGTAGTATTTCTTATTGTGTTATATGCTGCACTACTACCTCAAAATCAACATTTATATTATTTTTTCTTAAATAAGCATGTGTTTATATGGATCTGTGCAGGATTTAAGGGCATGGAGGGCCCTAAGGCAACAACAAGATATAGAGTACAAAAACTCCCTGGAAATTGACAGAGCAAGGGTAAGTAGGCCTATAATAATACAAATAATACTAGTTGTTTGGTGCCTGTATGATAAAAAAAAAATTAAAAAAATCTGTTGAACACAAAATAAGATATTTTGTGAATGTTGGTGACCAGACACTTGGTTGTAGCTATTGACTTCCACAGTGGAAAATAAATACTATGGAAGTCAATGTCGACAAGAAACTGTTCTTCAAAATATGTTATTTTGTGTTTGTACATTTTCAAATGTAACAGGAGATAAGAAGGAGACAGATGGAAGAGTGTGAAAGGCGACGCAGAAAGGTATATTCAAATATGATGTCGTCAAAAATTTGGCCACAATATTTTTTTCTGTGTATGTAACTAAAAATGTTTAACTTTTTAAAAAGGCAATAGATGATCGCCGGAGGCATATATCAGCAATTCCTGAGCCGGCCGATGGTCTTATGATACAATTTAAATACCCAGATGGGAGAATCCTGAAGAGGAGATTCAATGTCTCTCAGTCATTTCAGGTTAATTGCTATTTTATTATCTACTTTTTAATTTGTTGAAGAAAGTTGTTTCAATTACTGATAATTTATTTTGCTTCTGACAGGACCTGGTTGCATTTGCTGGTGTTGATGACATGGCAAGTGAAGTGTTCTCAGTGCAGTTGCCACTCTCACCAACTCCGTTATATAGCAATCTAGTAGGTACCCTAGAAGATCATGGCATAGATGGGCCTTCCACTCTTTATGTGTTGTGGTTATCTTCGGATGAGGTACAGGTAAGAACATGTGATACATGTGTGTTATTATGTGATTACTACAAATAGTAATTATCTGTGCATTATCATTATTATTTTCTTTATTGAATAACTACAGATATTTTTCATTCATTGGCAGGTTTCACTCCCTCAACTATATATATATATATAATATTGTATAAGTATATATATGTATAAGTGTACAATATATGTGATGAATGTGTTATCATTTCAGGAATTGCTTACAAATACAGACATCTCATCGACTGGATTTTCACCCGCCATTTCACCCCCACGGTCCGCCATTTCAACCCCACGCCCCACCATTTCAACCCCACGCCCCACCATTTCAACCCCACAGTCCGCCATTTCAACCCCACGCCCCACCATTTCAACCCCACGCCCCACCATTTCACCTCCACGGCCCGCCATTTCAACCCCACAGTCCACCATTTCAACCCCACGCCCCACCATTTCACCTCCACGGTCCGCCATTTCAACCCCACAGTCCGCCATTTCAACCCCACGCCCCACCATTTCAACCCCACAGTCCGCCATTTCAACCCCACGCCCCACCATTTCAACCCCACAGTCCGCCATTTCAACCCCACGCCCCACCATTTCAACCCCACAGTCCATCATTTCAACCCCACGACCCGCCATTTCACCTCCACGCCCCGCCATTTCACCTCCACGGTACATCATTTCACCCCCACGCCCCACCATTTCACCTCCACGCCCCGCCATTTCACCTCCACGGTACATCATTTCACCCCCACGCCCCGCCATTTCACCTCCACGCCCCGCCATTTCACCTCCACGGTACATCATTTCACCCCCACGCCCCACCATTTCACCTCCACGCCCCGCCATTTCACCTCCACGGTACATCATTTCACCCCCACGCCCCGCCATTTCACCTCCACGCCCCGCCATTTCACCTCCACGGTACATCATTTCACCCCCACTATACGTCATTTCACCTCCACGGCCCGCCATTTCACCCCCACGCCCCACCATTTCACCTCCACGCCCCGCCATTTCTCCCCCACTATACGTCATTTCACCTCCACGGCCCGCCATTTCACCCCCGAGCTCCGACATGTCTCTCTTGTCACCTGGCATACCTGAAGAGTGAGTAGTGAATGCTTACCAATTCTAATGCTTTCACAGACAATACTGCTCTTAAGCAATTAAAAACACAACATGCTTGCATTTGTAGGTCAATATTTATTCTGCCAAGTAACTAACTTGCAAGAAAAGAAAAAAACAATGAAGTGAAATTCTCTTGTTTTGTAGATCTACCAGTCTTTATTCTGGTGAAAAGTAGCATCCAAGTGTTATACAACATGTTTAAGCTTGTGTATCAGAATATGAGCATTTTAAAGATATGTAATTTAATTCCTTCTTTATGTCAATGTATTTTTTATCTACAATACAGACATTTGGACATTACTCACATTATGCTTTGCCTGCGGTCGAGGGTGAGGCAGAGGGCTATCACTGCCAATCAAGTTAATGTCCTCCGTGGGGAGGAATTTGATTGTGCGGTGAGAGCTTTCAGTCGGTCCACATTTGATCCTCAGTCCAGGCTGGATGTGGTGTTTGTGGATGAGAGTGGAGTGGGTGAAGGGGCTGTTGATGAAGGTGGGCCAACAAGGGAGTTCTGTCGTCTCCTCATGGTCCAGCTCCAGGAGCACCATATTTTTGAAGGGCCTTCCGAATCACGAGCTTTGGCTCTAGACAGTGTTGGTATGTTTGCTTTCCACACAATCATCTTAAATGTCACTTTAATACTATTATATTAATATATTAATATTATTATATTATAACATTAGTCACTGGGTATCCTACACTAAACACTAATAAATGGTAATGCATCAAGACCTTACATTTTAAACAATTTTCCTCTATAGCTCTGCACAACGGGATATATAGGCTTGTGGGCCAAATGGTAGCAGTTTGCCTAATTCAGGGAGGGGTTTCTCCACACTTCTTCTCCGATCGGCTCTTCAGGCAAGTCTGTGGCCTTCCACCGCTTGCCCCTTCCATAGAAGAGGTGGCAGACCCAGAGTTGAAGGACAAATTGCGCAAGGCAAGTTTGTAAATTACTTTATACTGTAATATCATTAGAATGTTAGAACAGTCAAGCGGCAATGTACTGGTTTGTAGATATGACTCTTTTTATGAACTGGACCTGTAACTCTCACATCACACATGTAAAGAGGTTAAAGTGTTTCCATGCATTTATTTTAATAGTAGTAATTACTAATTAAATATGTAGTTTTAATAGATATATATCCATTGTCTATAAAGGACAAATGGATTTGAGAGTTTGTTATAACTTCAGAAATTTCCCATTAGTGAAGCATCAAATTCTCCTCTATTGTTAACATGTTAATAACATATTAAGAAGTCTATAAAAACTCCATAATAACCATTTGTGTCAACTACAAACTGTCTAGCACCCCCCAGCAACCGTTTAGAGCCACCTAGAAACCATATTGCAACATATTTCAGCCCTACAATATCGTACAGACATGGTTGTTGGCTCGTATGCAATCATGTAAAGCACCCTAACAAACGATTGCTGAGTTTTGCCACAGCAAGCACCACTCACATTTTCTCCAGAAAATGTAGATATCTGCCTTCCAGTTGTGCTTTACATTCCTTTCCTTCCTTCCTTCTCATACTAGATAGCAAGTGCTGGTACATTAGAGGAGGCCAGAGAGGCAATCACTGGAGCCACAGATGAGCTGTCTCTTATGGGAGCTTTATGCTACCTAAACTCCATGGCCCAGAGAGACGAACTGATGACAGCAATCCTGGAGTTTTACACAGAGGGCCGTATTCATGCCGCACTCCAGCAGTAAGTTATGGTTTAAGGAATGAAGAAAAATGATGAAGAGGAATTCTTTTGTGTGGCAGATGCATCAATAAGTCTTTATTCCAACTAAGAGACGTAATGAAGCTTGTAAAGCATTCAGATTCAGGGTGTGTGGAGCTTGTTTTTACCATGATAAGATTTCTTAATTTCGTACAGCGGTAGTGTGATTTTAATAAGTGTAGTGCTTGTGAAATGGACTAACTGTTTTTATAGTACATGCAATTCTATGAAAATACATGAAAATTTCTTCAATTGTGTTAATATTAAATTATTCTCAAAGAATTGCACATTGTACTTTCTGGAACCCAGATGTCATTGAGTGGTCAAATAGGTTTAAAAATGTTTACTCTGTGATATATTTAGTATTTACACAAAATATTTTTCCTACTACCATCTTTACTTTAGGTTCAAAGAAGGTCTAAATGCCCTTGGGCTCCTAGATGAGCTTGTGGCTCACCCAACAGTTTTTCAAGAACAATTTCTGAAAACTGATGCCCAAATTACTGCTGCTGACATTGTGGAGCTGTTCAAGCCACAATTCAGCTCAACAAGAGGCTCCCATAAAAGGAGACAAGAGACCAGGACCATTGCATTCTGGCGGGACTGGCTTCTGGAGGTGGAGGGTAAGACCGTTTTCAAACTCAGAAATTCACAAATTGTATTTTTCAACCACACCGTATAATTATTTTTGTTAAAATAATTCAAATGATCATAGATAATCGAAGAACTGCGATACAAGTTTTTAGTTTGGATAACAGTGATAAAAATAATAGAGTAAATCACTTTTTGAAAGTAACTTCAAATAAAAGTGCTTCAAATAAAGATTGTATCAATTACGTTGTTACATCAGCAGACAAGCAACTGTTTAAAGGTGCTATCAGTGATCTCGGTTGGCATAACCTCTTGTTGATGTTTGAATTATTATCAAACATAAGCTAGCTAGACCCTCCCTCCTCCTCATCCGTGCAATAACCCCCTAAACCCCACCCCACATCATTCTTGTCGGTTATTGGCTGGAACAGTCTGTTATGTTTCGTGATACAGGTCGAACTGTTTGTTGCTCAGTTTGTTTGAGCTGTGTTTGTGGAGCCTGGGCTGTCTACAGAGACCACGTTTCTTTACAGTGTGTTCAGAGGACAGGCAGCTAGCGGATAGTGATGAGATGTTTGCGGTATGTGAAAAAAATGTTTTAGCCTAAAAAACGCGTGACATCACTGATAGCACCTTTAATGTATTTGTCATTGTATCATTAATGCAAGAGATTGTTCAAAAATGATGATTCATCCAGTGATTAAACAAGTGAAGTCTTAATAAGAGAGTCATTGAATCATTCATTCAAACTTTTTCTTTTTTAATTTTTAAACTTTATTAAATTGACTGCAGCAATAAACAGTTTGTCAGAACCTTGAGTAAATTACTTTTATTTTTATTTTTTTTATTGTCTTTTCAGAATTGTGTGAGAATTGTGATCTATTTAAAAGAAAAAAAAACGTGATTTCAGAATCGTGCAGCTCTACTAAGTACTTAAACGAAAGAGTTTATAATCATACATATTTCTCATCACTTGACAGGTGGAGATGCAGCTCCAATTTCTCTACCTGATATTTTAATATTTGCCACAGGATTGGAGAGGGTTCCAGCAATGGGGTTTCAACCCCAGCCAGAGCTGTCCTTCCTCCATGAGGGTGATGAACGACTGGCAATGTACCCCACTGCAAACACATGTTTACTTATTTTAAGAATTCCAGTCAAGAATACCTATAGGGAGTTTAAAAGTGCAATGGAAACAGGGATTGGCTGTTCAGACCAGTTTGGTTTCCAGTAAATGTTTTATTTTTTTGTAGACAAGTTTTGTATTTTATCTGAGTTCCTGTCATGTTTTGGTTTTGTTTCATGTCTGTTACAGTCCTGTTATAGTCATGTGATCCTGCCATGTGTTCCTCATGTGAATGTGTCATGTTGTCCTTGATTGATTGTCTTGATTATGTCTACAGGTGACCCTTGTCTAGTAATTAGTCTTGTGTATCTAAGCCCTCATGTTAGCCGTGTGTCTTTGTCAAGTATTGTTCCTGTATTCACTGTTTGTAAGTCTATGTTCACTTTTTTTTTTTTGAGATCCAGGCCACGGCATGCCTTTTTTTTATATTTGATCTTGTTCTGAATAAATACTTCACTTGGGTTCTTCAAACTTGCCTTCAGTAGATATTACTTACATTTGTTCCTTTGTAACAAATTCATGTTTTTTTATTCCTGTTTAACGTGTTTGGATGTTTTTACTGAACTGTTTCCCTGTTCACCATTTCACACAATAAATAGGCTGAAATATTTTATATTGTTATAGTTTTATTGACTTTAACACATGAAAGAATTGTCTTATGAATGTTGCAGATATCAAGTAAACTGCATGTAAAATGAAACATCTAAACTAAATTGACTGGATAATAACTAGGATTCTGAAGCAGAAATATTATGAACATTTCAAGGAAAATCTGAATGTATTAGACAAAGCAAAACCAAACCTTAGCGAGATGAATCAGTGCTTAAAATGGGGAAAGAGAGATGTACTGTACATAAATACAATGTAAAAACAGTACAAAGAACAATAAAAAGGTTATTACAGAGAGTCAAGGAACCTAATGGCCTCTCTCAAGAGGTCCACTCCAAGGTTGTCTCTTGGTCCTCCCAAGGGATCAACAAGTTGCTGAAGTTCACCCAAGCGGTCATTGTCCAGGGTATATTCAGTCAAGGGGACCTCAACGCTGTCTGGCCAGTTAAAAGTGGGTACCTGAGGTGAGTGAGGCACTTCTGCATCCAGTTGAGCAGGCTGCTCATCAGCACCAAACACTCCTTGAATCCCAGTCAGATTTTGAGCCTGTAAGCGAAGACAGCCACGCACAAAGATCTGATATGGCGACATGTACCTTGCAGTTCTCAGGTGGTGATGGTTCCACTGATTGACAAAAAGATGTAAGTCCTGGTTAATTCGGGGAAGGTAGATGTAATGGAGTGCCCAAAGGTGCTTCTCATTGTTGCAGTCTACTACTCCATCGTCTTCTAAAAGGGTGAAAAGTGAATGGTACACATTAACAACACCTCTCCAAACATCTCCCCACAGTCTCTCAATCCGCTGATTGTGGGTGCTCCTTCCCCTCAAAGCACTCCCCCTGTCAGAACCTCAAAAAACCTCCATGAAAAGACAAACGGCGTTGTTCTCTCCACCTTGGTCACAGCGAACTCTTGATGGCACACCATACTGGTCGACAGCCTCAACAAACTTCTCCATCACAGTGCTGCTTCGGTTGTTGTTTGAAGCTTCCAAAAATGTAACAAGTCTGCTAAAACCATCAATAGCCCCATGAATAACAATTCTCCACCTGAAAATGAAATGCAATATTAATACACTTGTTAAAAAAACATTGTCCTGACCTGAAGTATTTTATATATATATATATATATATATAAGAGGAAGTTACCTAATTAGCTTGTGGTTGCCATCCAGATGCCATAAAGAATTTGGCCCTGCAACTCGGTATGTCCGCCTGCGTAGTCTGGAAGACATGGCTCTGCGTGCAGCCCCTTCTGGGTTGGTCCGGAGCATACTTTGGCGAACACGCCTCCGTTGCACCAGCAGACCTTCTCCAAAAAGTCTTGCTCGTACAGCTTCTGGACCCAGTAAGTCATTGCCGTTGACCACCTGTTTGACTCTTTCATCCAACTCCGCATCAGAGATGTTTGTGAAACGGCCACGCAGAGATAGATTGAATGATCTGTTTAGGATCAAACATTTAAAGATAATTCTGAGTGTAACATTGATTTATTTTACTTAATTTTAAATAAATCTATATGATTTTAAGTTTGTAAGTAGTGAAGTCAAGCTGACAATTATCATTATGCAATTAAACAAAATTATGACAATACCATTGGGTTCATAAGTAAGATCTATGTTTACCCAAGACGTCGTTTCACAGTGCGACTTGAAGTGCCCAGTATTTCTGCAATCTGGGGTATGGTGAACTGTAAAGACAGTAAAAACTGCAGTTGTTCAGATGTGATGTGGCACTTTGGACGCCCAGTATGTCCCCAAACGCGTGGAACTTGATAACCAAGGAAAGCTGCAATAGAAAACATTGAATTAGATATAACAATGATTAGTGCTTTAACATCCACCTTACTTTGACTGTTTTTTTTTTTTGTTTTTTTTTACACTTTATCCAAGTATGCTTTACTTTACACTTTATCCAACTGCATGATTTATGTTTTCCATTATAGTGTGGGTACATTGAACATTAAAACCTCTAATGTGAAAGTATATTTCTTTATCCATCAGAGTTCCGATATAGTCCAGCCCATCCACTAGTTTCTCATAGTGAAAAACAACAATACCACCAGGTTGTCGTTGCTGCCGAACATCTGCCACAAACTCGTCAATTAAATTTAAGAGTCCGTCAGCTAGTTGGGATTCACAAAGTCTCCCTCTTGCCCATTGAAGACTCCGTGCCATCGTTTCCATTCTAGACAGAATTTAACAAGAAACAGGGCAATCAATGGATAGCCTTACCTTAATTTAAGTCAAATACAAAAATAGAGGAGCTGGAACAGATATTTCTTAATAATCAGTTGCCTTTTAGGTTAACTTACCTTGTAATTATTGTTTCAATAGAGTCCTGGTCGTCTGTTTGTGCCAATCGGGTGCACTCCCGAAATGCTCTATTGCAATCTGACAGAAACTGTCCCAGCGCCATTGTAATCCTCCTGAAAAGAAGTGTATTATAGTGTAATATAGTTACTTAGGAATAAAATAAGTGTAATATAGTTAGGAATATATTTAGGAAATAATGCTGATGTGATGGTTTCATCTATCTATCTATGATAGATATCTATGTAGCCTAGTTATGTCTGTCTGTCATCAACTCTGTATCATAGAATGGTAACTTTTCTTTCTGTTGTTATTTTGTAGATGTTTGTTGTAACAAAATGGCTTGAATGTAATTCTAGATAATTTAGTAAAACCATGGTTACTACAGTGATGGTTACTATGGTTTTACTGTATTGATACAATAGAACTGTAGTAAAACCATGTATCTATCTATCTATCTATCTATCTATCTATCTATCTATCTATCTATCTTTACTTATTTGTTGTGTTATTCAGTTTATAATAAAGTTTATAATAACTGCATCCAATTTCTAGATTTTTTGTGTCATCATTTTATTTGATTAGTTGTGCCATAAAAGTAAAAGCCTTAAAGTATTTATTTTTTTATATATAATTGATATCGATTATTTAATTATCTTGTAAATACCATACAAATGTGGGGAAACTCTGGGGGAAAAAAATGATTAAATGTGTTAAGACATAGGCTAGCCTATTCTAGTACTATTACTCGCTGTTAATAGACATATCACAGGGGGTTAAATGACCAAATATGTGAGTCGAAGAAAATGCATAACTCTGAAACATCAACTCTTATGGATTCCATGCAACGGTATTTTTGATGTATTGAATATAATGGCAGGCTGTCGCGCTAATTGCGAAGCAACAATCTCATGACAAACTTAAATAAAGTTTAAAAAAAAAACTATTTTCAACCCACCGTAATATGTTTAACAGTGTTTATTATAACCGAAAGCTAGTTTGTTCAAAGTTACCTGTAAAGAAGTGTAATATATAATTTGGAAAAACGATGTATGGATTCCCGTCTCTCTATACGATTCTCATCACGGGCGCTCACGGAACGGAAGATGCCAGGTGACGTAGGCTCATCGTATCCATGAGGTAAGCGCTTTTTCGCAATCTCATGAATAAATACAATAAAACGAAGGTGTGCGTCACCAAATTAATAGTCATGAGAATGATTACAAACAGTAACGACAGGCGGTGTCACCGTGACACAACACCTTTATTTTATTTGAATTATTCATGATAGAGTGACTCAAGCACTACGCTGAACATACCTCATGAGCCATCATGAGCAACGACACTGATGGAAGGGTAACTTCCAGGAAACTGAATAGATAGATCACGAGTGTATTAGCACTCCAAATCTATCCAACATTTTGGCGAGAATATAGATTAATCTCTTGTTCTGTGTAGTATTAATAAAATATTATTACTTTTGGTCCTATATTCATGATTTCACAATGTAATATCCATTGTAAAAAAAGAAAAGCAGAAGTTCTGTTTCATTTCATTTATTAAAAATTCAAGCCAATCACTTTAGATTATTATTATTACGCATGTGTGTATGTGTTTGTGTTTGTGTGTAGTGTGTGTTGTAATATAACTTTGTAATATATATATATATATATATATACATATACATACAGGCGCTTCTCAATAAATTCGAATGTCGTGGAAAAGTTCATTTATTTCAGGAATTCAACTTTACAGGTGAAACTAATATACACTTTTTACATGCAAAGTGAGATATTTCAAGCCTTTATTTTTTTATAATTTTGATGATTATGGCTTACAGCTTTTGAAACCCCCAAATTCAAAATCTCAGAAAATTTGAATATTACATGAAATCAACAAAAAAAGGATTTTAAATACAGAAATGTTGGTTCTCTGAAAAGTATAATGCATATGTACTCAATACTTGGTTTGGGCCACTTTTGCTTATAGACAGTTTCACCTGTTAAGTTGAATTCCTGAAAAAATTAACTTTTCCAAGACATTCTAATTTATAACCACCTTTATAGCCTATATATATATATATATATATATATTATTTGTTATATTTTATTGAGCTTGTTATCTTCGAAAAATACTGCAAAACAATGCATCTCAAATCTCAGATTCTTCTAAATTCTCAGATTCAAGGCTTAATGGTGTTAACAGAAGGGGTTCTCTAACAAATAATGCATAGTGGTTCAATTATAAAAAGATACTTTAGAAATATGCTACAGTATAAGTATACATGTAAATACTGTTTGGAGAAATGTGTAAATATATTACACAATTTCTATTGTGATTGTGAAAATGGTCATGACTTTTAGGGCTTGAACAGTTATAGTTAACTGTCTAAATATGCCCATTTAAAATATGCTGTAATTATTCTGAAAAGTCATTGTTGAACATGTATTTTCACCTTAAAAACTGCTATTTACAAGCTTAATTTAGGTTCTCTGTGTTTGAGCAAGAGCAGCACCAAACCAGTAGGTGGTGCTAATGTCCCAAATTTAGGTACGCGTTAACACGCCATTTACGCGTTAACACGCAATTTACGCGTTAACACGTAAATACGCGTTAACGCGTAATGACGTGTTAACGCGTAAATAGCGTGTTAACACGTAAATACGTGTTAACGCGACAGTTTCACACGTTTTGGCCCTTTTGGCCTTCCATACGTTTCTGCTCTTTTAACGAGATCGTGAGTCGTTACTGTGCTTGCTTTCCGTTTCTGTGTCGGTTTATGTAATGTCCGTCAGGTGCTTAGAGTTGTGTGAAGCATTTGCGTCATTAAGAGTTTTGTAATATTCACAGCGTCACTGACAAGATCTGATGTCATCAGATGCAGACAGACAATTTCAAGAGTATTCATGAATCAATACACTGTACATATGAACAATGAACATATTTTGTTCATATTCTACACTGGCATCTGGCAAAATTAATGCAAACGCTGATTCTGACTGACATCTCCTCAGTCAGAAACATGTTTATTCAGACCTAAGACACTCCGAACCCAAACAGCCTGAAGTTTCTTCCTGGTCGTGTGGTGCTGGAAGCAGGGACTATGGACTTCGCTGGACCCAGAGATGCTTATTGTTCACCCCTTGGCAAGGTAGACTTTGGATTTCAGCCAGTACACACTTTTTTCCCCGATGTATTTTTGTTTTCTGATTAATTGTTGATGCATTATCAGTCATAATTCATATTAGGATCTACACTAGAAGTAGTTATTTTTAACACCAATAAATCTAGAGTCAGTTTAAGTGATTGCTGCACCAGTAGCAAAAACAACTACATTTCTCAAGGTGACTGTCTGTTCAAAAGTCACTGCGCACTATCACATGTGTTCATGGTTGTTGTTTTTTGGATCCAAATCCTAAGAACCTGTTAATAACTCTTTATGATATTCTGGTCAGATTGGCTCTAACCTACTGTAGGTAATATAGTCAACAGTTGCAACATTTATACTTCATATTTTTAATGGCATCACAAATGTTTTCTTGAAGAGGTTACTCTGAAATTCTGAATGTATATTTGCATCATAAAAATAGTGCAGTTATGGGGCTGTAATAAACCATTTTTATAGTTGTAGCAGTTGCTTTGTTAGTAACCATTCCAGATGACTAAAATATGTAACCGTTTTTAAGAATAAACAAATATATATATATATTGTTTTAAATGTTTGTTATGTTTAAATATATACCATTTCCTTAATTTTCTTCATCTTGCTTTCTCTCATAACAAAAAAAAAATATATATATAAATATAAAATACAAAATATATAATAATAAATAAAAAAAACACATGTGACCCAGGACCACAAAACCAGTCATAAGGGTCAGGTTTAAAAAAAAAAATATATATTGAGATTTATAAATCATCTGAAAGCTGAATAAACAATCTTTCTTTTGATGTAAGAAAGAAACATGACCTACAACTCCTGCCAGCACCGAGACTCGAACCGGCAACCTTCGGATAATTAGTACAAGTCTCTAACCATTAGGCCACAGCTGCCCCCTATTAATTATGGTATAAAATTCACAAAACACCTTCATATAAAATTAAATAGATTTAAATAGATTAAATGGCTCCCTCTTAATAGTCAAATATGATAGTTCTGAAGAAAATTATATATATATAAAAATAGTTATAATACTATTATCATCAGTGGCCATGGAATGTATACTAAATTGTAGAATGGCTCAAGAGCAAGATTAATATTGATGCTTGACTAAGTAAAAAAATAAAAAATAAAATGCTTATAACAGCTCTAAATCCAGACATGCATTTGTGAGAATGTTCTGGTGAACTATGTCTGTAGCAGAACCTGCAGGGCTCCTGGAAGTGCTGATGCTGTTTTCATTCTTCAGGCAGTTGTTCAGAATAGATGGAGTCAAGAGTGTCTTCTACGGTCCCGACTTCATTAACATTACTAAGGTAAAGAACTCGCATTTTTTTAACAGTATTTTAATGTAACTTATTTTTTTTAAGAATAATATCTCTTTATCCTTCAGGCTGATAACGAGACAGAGTGGAGAGTGATCAAACCGGACGTCTTTGCCACCATCATGGACTTCTTCACCTCTGGACTTCCTGCTGTCAATGAGGCAGATGCTCCATGTGCAGACACAGGTTAAACATGACCTTGCTTTCTTTACTTCTCATCTCGACATCCTCACTTAATCCAAGATCATTAACTGTATGTTGTGCATGCCCTACATCTGCAGCTCCTTCTGAGGATGATGATGAGGTGGTGGCCATGATTAAAGAACTGCTGGACACACGCATAAGGTACCAAAGTAAATTAATCTACTTTTGCTATTACATTTAATGCAGGCTTTAAATGTCACTTTTTTTTTCTGTGGCACACAAATTTTGCATGTCATATATGTTCTCATATCTCAAAAAGTGAGCATTCCAGATGAAGCACAACAACAGAAATGTGTGATTTGTAACAGTCTACACAAACAGCAGCTTGAATTAAGCACACACAGTGTATATATATATATATATATATATATATATATATATATATATATATATATATATACTATTAGCAGCATAAACAGATATTGGGTAAGTGGTCTGTTTTGAACTATTTAAATACTGAACTGAACCACATGAATGATTGATTTGTTTTTTATTTCACTGAACACAATCATGTTGAATCGGCATTTGTCCGGTCTTGGATTGTCAGAGGAGTGACGTAATGCCATTTGGTAACTGTCGCTGTTGGTCTGCAGTGAAGTCGAACATCATTTTGATTATTTCTTCTTCCTTTTCTCTGTTTGCATGTGAACTTCAGGCCCAGGTGCAGGAGGCTGGAGGTGACGTGTTGTATCGTGGTTTTGAGGATGGTATTGTAAAGCTGAAGCTGCAGGGTTCCTGCACCAGCTGTCCCAGCTCCATCATCACGCTGAAGAGCGGCATCCAGAACATGCTGCAGTTCTACGTTCCCGAGGTGGAAGGAGTCGAGCAGGTGAGGAGTTAAGAACGGATCATCTGCTCAGAAATCAGAGTGAGCAACGATAACACAATTCTCAAGTTGTTCCCAACCTGTATGACTTTCTTTCTTCTAAAGTTTTGTAGAACGTGGACAACCAAAGAGTTTTGCTTCTCATAGACTTCCATTGTACTTTTTGGCCACACAATGGAAGTCAATGGGAAGCAAAGCTGGTTGGTAACCAACATTCTTCAAAAGATCATTTCACATTTCACAGAAGAAAGTCATGCAATTTTGGAATGACATGAAGGTGTGTAAATGACAGAATTCACATTTTGGAGATACTGATTTTATTACAGTGCTGTCCCTCTATGGTTTTGTGAGAACATGCACTCAGCAGTAAGTTATGAAGTGTTTATGTGCTTTATTCTGTGCCTTTAATCTTGCAGTTGAAGGAAGAGGATGTGGATGTTGAAAAGGAAGTCCAGTGATATGAGTTTCAGCTGACTTTATCCTTTCTTCATGATAAATTACCCAGCACCCCTCTTTCCCATCAACATCTAATCATGTACAAGGAGCCTTGAGTTGTAAGGAAAATGGACAAAACTGTGTGTCCTCACACTCCTTTAAACATATATTAGCTATGGACATTAATATTAGGATATCAAGTGTGCAGGAATTGTTTTTAGCCTGCACTTTTGCATAGACAATGTTTGGTCGGTGCTGTAAGAGGTTTGGGTTGGTCATCCATAATATTTGACAGATTATCACTAGTGCGCTGGTTAAAACAAAAAGCAGAATTTAATCTATTTGTGAATAAGTTGCAATATGTGTTTTCCGAGACGTAGAAATCTCCAGGTTTTATGTTTAATGAATTTTCAAGAATCTTGATTGTATCATGGGTCCTTCTTTATTTAAAAAAATATATATATTTTATTTAATAAAGATTATATTTTTAAGATTGGTAGAAGTATACACTAAATAAATGAAAACCATAAAATTCTATATTTTCTTTCACCATCAGCTGAAGTGCTCTTCTGTCGGTGTTGTTGTATATTGTAAGATTAATCATTTGAATTCTTAATTTGTTCTTCAGAACAAAGCATCTGCTAAATAAATAAATATAACTGAGAATTATATTAAAACTACATGTATGTGTGTGTGTGTGTGTGTATATATATATATACACACACACACACACACACACACACACACCTACATAAATTTGTTCAAATACGTTTTGATTAGTGGCTATTAAAAATTGACATTTAAGTTTTCAAAATATCGATTTTATTTATTTAAAGAAGAAAATGTTACATGTAGAAATTATTTGGTGTGTGACTAGGGTCAAATGCATGAATATTAAAAGATAAAAAATAAAACAGAACATATGAATGATGATTGTTAAAATTTTTTATAATTCTGGTTTTGGCTTCTGATTGGTCAATACAGTGTTCCAGTTACTACAAGGTGAGCAGCTGTTCACCAAATTACTGCATGGCTCCCATAGGGCATTATTGATATTGTTGCATTCTGAAGAAGATGGGAATCATCTTATACAGCTCCATTTAATGAGAGAACAACTTAAACGTCAATAATCCAAAAAACTCCAGAGAGAATATTCTTTTTCAGACTAACAAACCTGAGTTTCTCTTCACTTATATCAATAGTACACAATATTGAAAGAATCCTCACTTTCTCAGTCAGTGAGAAAACATCTATAAAAATGATGTGATATCATCATAACATGACTCGAGCATACTGCCGGCTCCAATGGGATCTGCTGCCAGAATATATATATTATATATTGCAGTTGTGTGTTTGTATCCCCAGGAGAGTGCGCTCTTGACCGATACAAACAGCTGCAATAAAATTACAGGTCATTCAGAGATGGATTCTTTTGACTCTAACATTCATAGTCCAATCACCATCTTGGATCCATGCACTGCGTCTATATTGACACACCAGGGCCAGTAACAGAAAGAAGGTCTGTTACATAAATATTCATCACTATTACTGTTTAATGTTTGTTTAAATGCCTGTAAAAGGCTACTCAGTAGCAGCTTCATGCCAGCTTGCTCCACTTCAGTCCATAATATCTTAAATTAACTCTATATTGTTGTGAAATGTTCATTAGCTTTCGTAGTCAAGACTTTAAAGTATGTGCCTATAGAACTTGACTTTAAAAAATAAGCTATTAAAAATAAATTAAAATGTCTGACAACTAGCATGCCTTTAGATTTATCTTTAAAGCAAAACAAAAGATTCAAAATAAAAGTTGAAATATCATCTTTATTTAATAATCTTCTGTATCATATATATATACAGTACAGACCAAAAGTTTGGAAACATTACTATTTTTAATGTTTTTGAAAGAAGTTTCTTCTGCTCATCAAGCCTGCATTTATTTGATCAAAAATACAGAAAAAACAGTAATATTGTGAAATATTATTACAACTTAAAATAATAGTTTTCTATTTGAATATACTAAAAAAAAATTATTTCTGTGATGCAAAGCTGAATTTTCAGCATCATTACTCCAGCCTTCAGTGTCACATGTAACATCCAGTCGATCACATGATCATTTAGAAATCATTCTAATATTCTGATTTATTATGAGTGTTGGAAACAGTTCTGCTGTCTAATATATTTGATGAATAAAAGGTTAAAAAGAACTGCATTTATAAAAAAAAAAAAAAATCCTAATAATATATATTCTAATAATATATTTTCTTTACTATCACTTTTTATAAATTTAACACATCCTTGCTGAATAAAAGTATTGATTTTATTTAAAAGAAAGAAAGAAAAAAAAATGAATGACCCCAAATTACTGACCAGTAGTGAATATTGTTATAACAAAATATTTATATTTTAAAAACATAGCTTCTTTTTTTTTTTTTTTTTACTTTTTATTCATCAAAGTATCCTAAAAAAGTATCACATGTTCTGAAAAAATATTAAGCAGCAGAACTGTTTCCAACTTTGATAATGAATCATCATATTAGAATGATTTCTAAAGGATCATGTGATAATAATCCTAAAAATTCACCTTTGCATCACAGAAATAAATGATAATTCAAAGTATAATCAATTTAAAAACAATTATTTAAAATTGTAATAATATTTCACAATATTACTGTTTTTTCTGTATTTTTGATCAAATAAATGCAGGCTTGATGAGCAGAAGAAACTTCTTTCAAAAACATTAAAAATAGTAATGTTTCCAAACTTTTGGTCTGTACTGTATGTGTGCGTTTTAACTGAAAATTGCATTAAAAAGGTCTATTATGTACACTGTTCTGTTAATCTTTGGGAAGTGCCTTTAAATAATATGAATGCAGTTAAACTCGGATGAAACAAGGCCTCTTAGCACAACGGCATGTTTAGAGGAGGCACAGTGTATAATGAAAATCCGAGCCCCATTTTTCATTGTTGCTGTATTTATGGATTACTGAACATGACCACTGTCCAATTTAACACATGCTGAGCAAGAAAATATGCATGCTCAGCAAGAAATAAAAGCTTTTACAACACATGCACAAGCTCTAAATATGATCTGGTAAAGTAATATGCTCTTCATATTTTAATGTATGTTTTATCCATTATATTATTATAAATATTGTATAAAGATGTACATACGAAGTTGAAATCTATAATTATTTTGGCCCAAAAACAATATTCAGTCATATACTGCTTCACTGAAATCATCTGCTTCCAATATGTGAGCTCAAACAGATAACATATCACCATTACATTACATTATATATCTCTAATATATAGGCTATATAAAATAATATGGAAACGTACACAGTACATGAATAAACCATAAAACAGGATGAGGGCAGCATGTGCTTGCATTATCTACACTGTAAAAAATTGCTGTAGTTTCTACAGCAAAATTTTACAGAATTTTTCTGTATAAACATTTTACAAGATGCAGCTGTAATTCGCAATGCATTATGGGTCAAATAAGGTTTTACAGTTGTTAACAGTATATTTCCACGTCAACTGTAATTCATTTCCAAGAAGCAGGTGTTGTCACTGTAGTTCCTGCTTTTTACACTAACTTACTGTAGTGTGGCTTTATGGGAATGCGCGCGCATCACTCAAATCAGAAACCCAGCCGACTGGAGCAGCCCGAGAACGATTGAAGATTAGAGGCTTTATTCAGAATTCCTGGTAAGTTCACTTAAATATACTAGAGAAACATATCCTTTTTATATTTATTTGAGTATATACTTATAATGTATAAGCGATATCATGTCACAATGACCTCCTATCCTGACATTTAGACAAGTGGTCTTGGTAACTTCTGTGCAGTACTGGGAATTGCTATCATAGCATAGTTAGGCCAAATTTTTTTATTTTTGGAAGTTACATTTTCATATTGAGAGCATTTAAAGTAGTGTTTACCTAACTTTTATCATAAAGCCCAATGCGAACGATCGTCATAGTAACTACTATCTGTCGAAATAACTGACGAATAGCAAAATGTGAAATTTCATTTGTTTATATGTGTTCATTTTTTTATGTGTTCAACTGTCCCATATTGACGTGACGCCTTACTATAATAAGCGAAAGACATCTTTATATGCCCGACTGAACAAGTTAGCCTGATAAAAAAAAAAAAAAAAACGGAAAAAAAGACTGAGGAAGCATCGAAACGGAGACTGATTCTGATTATATTGACGTGTCATTCAATATCAAAACAAGCTTAACCGCACACATAAACTCACGGAAAGTACATGAGGTAAATGTTCAACTGTTGAGTTTATTTATAACATATATAGGTAGCATCACAATTGAGCTGTTTTCGTGAGTATCACGATTGCAAATACATAGTTCAATAAACAATTAGTTAACAAGTCACTTTTAGACACAATATTAACTATTGTTCTATTTCACCAACGAAAATAGTTACAAACAAAGACCAAAGCAAAACGATTTTGCTCATCCTCAAACAAAAACTCAGCGTTGTTTTTGCTGAATGATTCATCTTTTGGAACGGATCGGTTCAATGAATGACTCAGTTGATTTACTCATTAAGTTATTTGCTGGCACCTAATGGCGGTTTAGTTTCACGTTTAAAGAAAATCATTGCATTTTTCCAACATTTATTAATTGTATTTTCAAAAATTAATTTAAAACATTAATGTCATTACACAGTTGTAATTTTGCACTGTAAATTATTTAATTTGATTGGTGGTACAGTTCTACAATGTAATTATAATTTATAATAGGTTGTTTATTCTAAAATATATGCCTTTTTTGAGTGTTAATTTTGGTCTCATTTATGTAAATGCTTTAAAGAAATCACAAGTTTATTTTCTTTATGTCTTGTAGGTGCAAAGATTAGCAGCTGATGTGGAGAAATGTTTGATGCTTCAAGACTCTGAAGCTGATTTTATTAGTTAATGTATTAATTCTTTAAATAATTTGATAAACTTGTAAGTTAGATTACATTTTATATTGAAATACTACATTGTAGGTTACATTATTGCTTATATTTCTTAATTTCAGGTCCACCCATTGGCTTTTGACTATTTGAGGGTCAGACGGTTGTGAATTCATACCTCAACTTGTAGCTGGATTTGGAGTCTTATTACAATTTCAGTCTGGCGTCCCGAGAGCAGGCATCTTTTGCACACTTGATTTTTTTAAAGGTAACAAGTTTTACTTAAGTAATTTCATTTGCAAAAAAGGTTACTTATTTAGTTTAAAGGGTTACTCCACCCCATAATGACAATTTAGTCAATCAGTGTTAACGTGATTAACAGTGATTAATGTCATTTCAAACCCGTAAAAGCTTTGTTTGTCTTCAGAACACAATTTAAGATATTTTGAATGAGAACCGGGAGGCTTGCGTCTGTCCCACAGCCAAACAATTAACAATGTCTAAGCCCAGAAAAGTATGAAAAGCATCGTCAGAATAGTCCATCTGCCATCAGTGGCTCAACAGTAATGTTACGAAGCTACGAGAATACCTTATGTATGCAAAGAAAACAAAAAGAACAACTTTATTCAACAAAGCTGGTATTTTTGTTTTCATTCAAATCAAAGTGTAAATAAACATAGAAAGCCTGTCCATGTGACACAGTTCAACAGATACTCACCAAAATGGCGCTACACTGATGCGTAGAGGAGGCGAATTGTTGAATAAATCGTTATTTTAGTTTTCTTTGCATACAAAAAGTATTGTCGTCGCTTCATAACGTTACTGTTGAACCACTGATGGACTATTCTGATGATGTATTTCATACTTTTCTGGGCCTTGACAGTGGTATTTATTGGCAGTCAGTGGGACAGCCACAATCCTCCTGGTTGCATCCAAAATATCTTAAATTATGTTCCGAAGACTAACGAAGCTTTTACGTGTTTGGAACGACATGGAGGTAAGTGATTAATGACAAGATTTTCATTTTGGTGTGGAGCAACATTTTAAGTACTGGTAAATGCTGTTTGTATTGTATAAGTGGCATGTTGACATTTATTTTATTGAGCTAGTTTCATTCAATACTTAACTTTATCCTGATGCTTCTGCTTGTTTTTATGTGCAGATGTTTTCTTGGAATCACAACACTCACTGCATACAAGACGGACACATAGAGGCAAAACAAGTGGAAAAGTCTCAGAGAAGAGGAACAACCCTCATGTATGTGCTCATCTCAGAAAGTTGATGGACTTTCAGTATGTATTTATTAAATTGTCTTTTGCAGGAATATTCTTAATTTAATAGAACATAAGCTCAAACAACAGAATTTGTGATTTAATGTTGATTCCAGCATTTTATTTTAATCATTTTCTTTAAAAGGTATTTTTTTTTTACAAAAATTATACAAATTCTATTGATTGACCTTCATTTTTATAGAAAGTTAATGTTCTACTCTGAGTATGGCTTATTTTTTTAACATGTATTTGTAGTTATTTGTGATGCTATGTTATTTTTATTATAAGATTTAACTGTTGAAAGACTGACATTTTTATTTTACCAGTAAAAGCCTTGCAATGTCTTTCTGCCAGTTTTAATAAATACTTATTTGCAACATCATTGACTTAATTCATTTTTATTCATTTGTAAATGTATTAAGATAGAGCTCATGACAATGCATTTATATCAGTATTTTATAGTTTACTGTTAAAATTATTCTTTAAAGCAGTTTCATTGTTAAATTATTACAAGATCATATTGTATTTAGGGGTATTTACAGGATTTTATTGGCAACTTTTGTTGCCAGTTAAATACTGTTATATAATGAAATTACAAATAAATGCTGTAAAATATATTTACAGGACTTTATTGGCAACTTTTTGCCAGGTAAATACTGTACTTTAGTGAAATTACAAAATATTGCTGTAAAATAAACTACAAGTTAAATTCAATGTTACTGTAAAAAATACTACAAACTACTGTATTTCACATACAGCAATTAACTGTAATTTGCTTTGCAGTAATTTCCTGTAATACATTTTACAGCAATTAACATCATTTTTACAGGATTTTATTGGCAACTTTTTTGCCAGTAAAATCCTGTAAATTCTACAGTACATTTTTTATAGTGTAGTATATAAGTATATACATTTTCGTCTAATATATGTGCCCAGTTGCAATTGACCCTTTAAGAAATCACTTGTAAGGATATTATGACTCTCTTTCTTTTTTGAAACACTCACAAAGCATATTTTTATTCCTTAAAATTAAATTCAGTTGGGCCCAAAACAACATAATATTGTACCCAGTTAACTTTCACTATATGGAATTTTTATAAATATCTTCTATTGTGTATCGCAGAGAAAGTCATACAGGGTTGAAACGACATTCTGGAATTTCGGTCAACATTAGTGATTTATTGATTATTGTTTTGGAGTTTTGTCAACTCGGCAGCTTTTGCTAATTTGCTGAACTGGCAATACCACCCAACAAGACCCAGAACAACATCTGTTGTAAATCTCGGTATGAGGTTGCATTAAGTGTCCATTTTACTTATGGTTCACTGGTAGCTCTTACTTGGTTATCTTGTGTTCAAAATTAAACTCTCTCATTCTAGCTTGTCTATGAGCTCTATTCATCCCAAGTACTGCATAAATTTATACAATCCAGTCAAACTGCAGTTCACATACTCTGTAAGACATAATCAAGGAAGAAGCTGTTGAAAGGATGCAGATGCAACAAAGAAAACTAAATGGCATCACTGTAGAACGAATATTGTAGAAGCAAATATAATTATGGTTTGCAGACTTGCACCGCAGTAATAATGCAATAACAACACATGATTTATAGCCCAAATGTATTATTTATTTATTCGTAAAAGGTCATTCATTGTCTGTTAAAATGTTGATGATAAAAGTATTCAACAACAAAACTCAGAATACAGCATAATTCTGAGTCACCTTACAATTAACAGATTCCAGATGTTTTGAAAAGTCCCAGCGTGACACATTATATTTGTTGATATTTCAATCAAATTAATAGGTTTCAATTGAATGAAAACTGTTAAATCAGAACAACTGGACAACAATCCAGCATATTGTGTAATAGTACTTCAGGCGACCCTAGTTTGAGTCCTAGTTTGTTGTCCTTTCCTGATCCTGTTCCCTTCTGTCCTCTCGTATCACTTCCTGTCTCTGCTTCTACTGTTCTATTTCTATCAAAATAAAGGAATAAATGGCCAATATATATATAAATGTATATTGTTCTTCTTTAAAATGCAACCTTCTATTTTTTTAGTTTTGCTATAGAGAATATGGCCTAGATGCCTACGTTAGCTAGGAGAGTCTGATGATTGCACTGATTTAAAATTATAACAAAAGAATCTAATTAACTGCATGACTTGCTGATTTATCAATAGATTCATACTTAATCATGTATGGCGGGTAAAATAAGTATTGAACACATCACCATATTTCTTAGTAAAAATATTTCTAAATGTGCTGTTGACTTGAGATTTTCATCAGATGTCGGTAACAATCCAAGTAATCCATACATGCAGAGAAAAAAAAAATTATTCAGAAATTATGTTTTGTGTAAATAAAGTTGGATGACACCGAGAAAAAATATTGAACACATGAAGAAACGGAGGTGCAAAAAGGCATGGAAAGCCAAGACACCAGCTGAAATCTATCAGTAATTAGAAAGCAATCCTACCCCTAGTCAGTGGAAATTAATATTAGTTGGTAGAGTCCCAACTGATTGCCTATAAAAAGGTGTCTCATGACCAATGTGTCACACAAGAAACATTTCATGATGGGTGAAAGCAAAGGATTACCGAAGGATTTCTATATTTCCTGAATGTTCCAATGAGCACTGTTTGGGCCAAAATTCATCATTTCAACATAAACCGGCCAAGACCAGGTGCTCCTCACAAGATTTCTGACAGAGGAGTGAAAATAACTATCAGAAGACTTGTCCAAAAACCAAGGACCATTTGTGGAGAGCTTCATAAAGACCTGTAATTAGGTTATACAATTGTTTCAAAGAAAATAAGAAGTACAATAAGTAATGCACTTATCCACCGTGGACTTTATGCACGCTCACCAGACAAGGCTGGCTTTTTCCTTCGGTCATTCCATTTCAGAAGACTAAGGTGGAGCCGGTGGGACTGAGGACACTGGTGGAGCTGAGGTATCGGAGGACTAAGGTGGAACTGGTGGGACTGAGGACACTGGTGGAGCTGAGGTATCGGAGGACTAAGGTGGAGCCGGTGGGACTGAGGACACTGGTAGAGCTGAGGTATCGGAGGATTAAGGTGGAGCCGGTGGGACTGAGGAAACTGGTGGAGCCGGTGGGACTGAGGACACTGGTGGAGTTGAGGTATCAGAGGACTAAGGAGGAGCCGGTGGGACTGAGGACATTGGTGTAGCTGAGGTATCGGAGGACTAAGGTGGAGCCGGTGGGACTGAGGACACTGGTGGAGCCGGTGGGACAAAGGACACTGGTGGAGCTGAGGTATCGGAGGATTAAGGTGGAGCTGGTGGGACTGAGGATACTGGTGGAGCTGAGGTATCGGAGGACTAAGGTGGAGCCGGTGGGACTGAGGACATTGGTGGAGCTGAGGTATCGGAGGACTAAGGTGGAGCCGGTGGGACTGAGGACACTGGTGGAGCTGAGGTATCGGAGGATTAAGGTGGAGCCGGTGGGACTGAGGATACTGGTGGAGCTGAGGTATCGGAGGACTAAGGTGGAGCCGGTGGGACTGAGGACACTGGTGGAGCTGAGGTATCGGAGGACTAAGGTGGAGCTGGTGGGACTGAGGACACTGGTGGAGCTGAGGTATTGGAGGATTAAGGTGGAGCCGGTGGGACTGAGGACACTGGTGGAGTTGAGGTATCGGAGGACTAAGGTGGAGCCGGTGGGACTGAGGACAATGGTGGAGCTGAGGTATCGGAGGACTAAGGTGGAGCCAGTGGAACCAAGGACACTTTTTGAGCCAAGGAATCAGAGGACTGGGATGAATCCGGTGGGACAGAGGACACTGGTGGAGCTGAGGTATCGGAGGACTGGGATGAATCCGGTGGGACAGAGGACACTGGAGGAGCCAGGGTGGTGAAGGCTGAGATCCAGCCAAAGATCCAGAGGTCCATGGGGGAGTCATGGATAGTAGGGCAGAGGTAGATCCGGTAGGCCAGGAGACCATGAATAGACCAGTGAACCTGGAGGATTGAGGAAAGCCAGCTGAGCAGGAGGATGAAGTGATGTCTGGGGAACTAAAGAAGATCCTGGTATATTTGTTGGAGTTGGAAGGACTAGTGACCTGCAGGGAACCATGGGCCATCAATGCTGTACAGAAACAGTGGTGAAGGAAGAGCCAAGGGACAGGACATAGACATTGAATCAATTATGATGGCCTGAACTAGGAAATCCACTGAACCAGATGGAACCAGTGAAGGATGAGGAGGAAAAGCTTCCAGGAAGATGAATACAGTACTGTGTCTACCTCAAGCAGGGCCTATAAGGGATGACAGAAGGCAGCGACTCTCAACTGGTGGGTCACATGTCTATTCTGACAGGGTTGCTCAGAGCAGAGGGAAAGGCAACCCTAATATAAAACAATAAAATGCAAATGAATTTATTATGATGCATTGTTAGAATATCAAAATATTTAGGGCATATAAAAGTATTATTATTATTATTATTGACTGAATGTTTATAGGTTTTTAACAAAAATAGCAAACACAATAACACATTTAAAAATTTCATTAAAAAAAAAAGAAAAACACAAATTTCCAAACCCCAGGATATTGAGCATACATAAAAGTAGCATTAAATATGAAAATAAATTACAACATTCTCCAGGGTATGTCCTGATTTTGCTGAATTATATTTTGTTGACCCTGGAACAACATTTTAATCCAAACATTTAGTCATGATATCCCAACACCTAAACCTAACCATGTCATGATATCCCTACACCTAAACCTAACCATGAGTAATCCCTAAAATGACAGATGAATGACACTGATATACAAATAACAAACATTGGTTGTAAGCCTAAGCTTAACAAAAAAAATATAAACTGGTTCTTTAAATCTGATTTTATCACAGTGTTGTTACAGGGTCAACAAAGATGTTGATCCAGGAACATGTTGCATTTTCTTTACTTTACTGAGACCAGATACATCTGAAAGTATCCACACTCCCCTTAAGTCAGCACTAATTCTTTAAATTGCCAAATTTTGGCAAAATTGGCAAATAAATAAATAACATTGTGCATTATTTTAAATAATTTATGTAATCAATTCATGATTGAAAAAAGTGCTGGAGGACTTCTTTGTGAATATGAGAATTAATATTGACTTCAGAGTAAAGAATACGATTGCCAGACTATTGCACAACACGTCCATTACCTCACTGGTTGATTGCATCAGAATTTAATCTTCAGTCTAATATAATCTTGGCATAGTGGTCTCAGTAGAGGAGGGGAGCCATGTTGGAACACAAGTCTGCTATTTGCTTACCTATATATAGGTTCAAGATGACAGAGGGAAGGCCATAAAGAAATTAGAAACGAACGTCCAGCTGATCATAGGCTTCTGAAGCTCAGAAATTCATCTGTTCTCCACAGAGAATTTATTTACTTATTTGTGAATTCTGATACCATATATGACAGTTTTAAGACAGCCTGGACTTTCTCATGAATACTCTTTTATATTATTATTTAAAAGTATTTTATATTAATCTTTTAACACAGATTCATTATTATTCATTTACATTTACATTTATTCATTTAGCTGACGCTTGCGACTTACAATTGCTATATATGTCAGAGGTCGCACGCCTCTGGAGCAACTAGGGGTTAAGTGTCTTGCTCAGGGACACACTGGCGGTTCACAGTGGATTCGAACCCTGCTCTCCCACACCACAGGCATGCGTCTTATCCACTGCGCTAACACCACCCCTATTCAAAATTATTGTAAATAACATTTTGATTTTAGGTACTTAAAGGTGCAATAGGTGATTGTCTACATAAACATTTTTTGTTATACTGGTAGTTCAAGTATATTTTAAGTATACTTTATATAGCAAGTGTACAAATATCAGTGTTCTAGTAGTATACTTGTAAGTGTACTGTTTCAGTACTCCTTGGGACTAAATTGGCCCAGTTTCCAGTATATAAAAAGTATACTTTTAAGTATACTTTAAGTATAACAGTAGTAAACTTTGAGTACACAATTAGTTTACCTCATGTTTGTAGTCTGTACTGCAATTATAATAAAAGTGAAGGTATATAGGTATACTGATTTACTGATTATACTGATTTATTAATTAAATACTATGTACACTTTTAAGCATAGTCTCAGTAAACTTCTAGTTTAGTAGTTTTATACTGCAAATATTACTCATAAGTTTCCTTTAAGTGAACTTTACATCATACTTTAAGTATACTTATATGTCCCTGTTTAGGTTTTAATTTTTCTATATATTTTGTTATATGATTATCTTAACATTAAAAAAAACATCCAAAGAAAGAACAGGGTATCTGCTTGTAAACTATTTTTTTTTATTCTAGCTTCATGCATTCTTTTTTAAACAATTTAATGTGGGCAAGTTTCATAAAAAAATAAATAACATTTTGAACAAAAAGCTGAAAAGCTGTAATTATTACCTCTTCATCGGTCGCCATTTTATTCCATAAAGTCACATTTTTGATGCTGTTTCATGTTCAGCAAGGATGTGTTACATTGATAAAAAAGTTATACAAATATTTTCTAACAATATACATATAGCCCGTAAGTCTCTATTTTGATGTCTATTTTAAATAAATGGTGTTCATTTTAACTTTTTATTCATTGTAATTTTTTTGTCATAGTTTATTGGTATGAAAAATTATTTTTATATAATTATTAGCATTAAAATATTTTCTTTCTGCTTCTCAGGTGAATGTAAAGAGAAGAAAATCGAAACATTAGATTACAAGAAAGTAAAACAGAGAAAGTAAAAATAAGTAGGCTATGACTTTGACAGTGCATGAGAGGATTGTGGAGGTAGAGAAAGAGAAAGATTGAATGAGGGGCTAAGAAGGAGCGATAAGCAGACCTGTGGGTGATGTCCTCAGATGTGGTTTCAGGGTGCCGATGGTCACAGATGACTGGCTTCACTATAGACTGAAAATCTAAAATCCCTATTTCATGTTGTGGCATAACTCTATAATCCACAAGACATTAAACAGGGAATATTTTTAGCGTGAAGATGTCATACATCATCTAATGCAACATATATTGTCTTCACATGATTCATAATGTGCTTTGAGTGGATGGAAAGTGGAATCTAGATCGGAGTAAGTAGCTACTTTATCACCTTAACTGCTGCTTTAAGAATTGCAGATGCATTCTGTTAGCTGACAGTTATCGCGGTAAACCGATAATTGGATGTCAGTAGTGACTTTCAGGATGAAGGACGAATTAAAGCTTAAAACCTGAAATAATGTGTTGCAAGGAAGTGTGCTGTGGCTGATTAGTGATGCTTGCTAATGCAACCATCTGGTTTACTGTTGCTCAGCAGCTTTCAACAAGTTAATGACTTACAAGTTTCAATAGACATGACATTAAAAGTACAATTTAGTTTATCATAAATGCTTGCCGGTACATTCAGTTCAAGCATATTAAAACAGACAATATAGAAGTAATTATGAAATAACATACTTAAAGGGATAGTTCACCCATTTAAAGGTGCCATCTGTCATGTCTGGCAAAAAAATCAAGTCATACTCCACATTCCATACCAGATGGGGGCAGTATGCCTCAATAAAGTGAATTGGTCTACTCTAGAGTAACAAACGAGAAACGGCATAGTCTCTATGCTCCGCCCCTACCTTCACAACAACCCTACAGCCATAGCCGAAGGATATAAGACAGCGGTTCTCAATTGCAGTCCTCGCGCCCCACTGCTCTGCACATTTTGAACGTTTCTATTAGCGCTTCAGACATTTGTTCTATTCGAACATAAGTGCCCTGCGAAGTGGACATCACAGGATATTCAGCCATGATTCAAGTTCGAAGCGAACGTAGCTATATGTTATAAGTGTGCAAGACGTGAATTTAAATTGTATTGATTTACAGAGGTATATGATGTCACAATTGTCCATGTTTAAAGACGCTGCACAGCACAAATCAGTGAATGAATGTTTCGATGTGAGGTAAACTTCAACAGATTTCCCCTGCTCAGGGAGTAGGGAGCAATGAACAATTGGAACACAGTTCATGCACGGAGTTCATTTCTAACGAGCTGATTATCTGAATCAGGTGTGTTAACAAAGAGAAACGTGCAAAATATGCAGAGCAGTGGGGCACGAGGACTGGAATTGAGAACCACTGCTATAAGAGGACGTTTTGCCTCCAGAGGAACGTTCAGTGATGTCAAGTGATTTTGAAACATGACATCTTCAAGCTACTCCCCTTCACCAGTGAATATGTTCATATTCGTTTTGTTCATATTACATTGAGTTGTATATACACATTATTTGAATTAAATTAATTTGAGAGACAGCATTCTGTCAACATCATTGGTCAACAACAGACAGCTGATGTTGACCAAGCTAGCGCCAACCAACGTAACCAGAGCTGTCAACTCTCAAGCATTCACCGTGAGACACACGCAATTGACTCACACACTTTTACGCCACACATCAATTTTCTCACGTACAGAAAAACCACGAAGCAAAGAGGACATTTGTGATTTGTGATTCCGAGCGCGGTTGTTTCCCTGTAGCAGGTGGTGGTCTCCTGCCAAGGACTTCAGCCATCCTTCCGCTCTCTTCCCTGAACTGAAATGTAGTGGGCTGTACTTTCCACACGATTGACATCAGGTATAAGTACGCCCACAAGCCGTGCGAGTTATTTGTGTATTGCAGGTTGGCTGGTGGTTATGTTGCCCGCATACCGCCTCCCATGGCCGAAACTGGCATTACGACACCTGTCGGGCCGGGGCTAGTAATGCTAATGCTAATTAAGGTTGATATCTCTGCAGCACTATAACTTGACATTTTTTTAATGACATCATCGCCCTTATTTCTTCTCATTCTTTTGATGCGTGTAGGTCATTTTTTTGGATATTTTTACCTAAATTTTTGAAAATGGCACCTTTAATTAGACCTCTGTTCATCTTCGGAACACAATTCAAGATATATTTTATGCATTCCAAGAGCTCTCTGACCCTACCATTAGCCGGGTTTCCATCCAAAGTTGCAAATTTAACTCTTACTGTTGGAATATTGCGCAAAACATTTGAGAACAAATTCCTTTCCATCCAACAAGTCAAAGAGAACAAAATCGTCACTTCCTGATAAACTGGCACTATACATCACTGAAGAAAGTAGGATAAGCTACTGAATATAATAATTTTCCTATGTAATAAATTACTTAGACCTCAGAACAAGCAGACGAAACACAATGAATGTGGTTTGGGAACACAGACATTTAACAGTTATGGGAGGCAGTTATAAAGAAATACTTTGATGGCAGACTTTGCTCGGGCATTTCCGAATGACCATATAACAACATTTCAGATGCTGTTGAACAACATTTGTCCGTTGGCTTGTCAAGATTTACCGTACCATAGCACAAAGTCGCATTACTTTGTTGATGCGCTTGGAGGAATTTGTTTGCAAAATGCATTTGCATCTCCCATTATTCGCTTTAGCCCCTTTTCGCACAAGTCAAAAACCACCTCAAGCGATATTTCAAAATGAGTGATGGAAACCCATCTATAGACAGTAAGGATTCCTTATGCGATCAATACTCAGAAACGTAGCAAGGAGATCGTTAAAATATGTGACATCTGTCACGATCATTAGTTGGAGTGCCCATGATCTTCAGTAGAGGGCACTCCACTCAGGACTCATTCATGAACTCCATTTCCCATCCTGCCTCATTCCTGGTACTGATTGCACACAAACACCTGCATCTGCACTCACCCTGTACCTCATTTCAGCTAATACACACACACATATAAGCAGTACACTCACTCCACCAGTTTGCGAAAGTCTTGTTTAGCCTGTCTAACATTTCCGAGCGTTTCTCCCTGTGTTTGTCATTTCCATGCTTGATCTTTGGACTATGTACTCCGACTCTGATTCTCTGCTGCCTGCCCCGATCTCTGCTTGTTTCTGGTTTCAACTCGGGTTATCCCTGACACACCTGATGCCATTCCTGATTTCTGCCTGTTTGACCATTCTTAAGTAAAGCGCTGCATTTGGATCCGAACGTCTCTGGCTCATCATTACAACATCAGGGGTTCAATCGTAATGTTATAAAGCTACGAGAATACTGTGTGTAAAGAAAATAAAAATAACGTCTTTTTTCAACAATTCGTCTCCTTCCTGTCATCCTGGTGGCATTTTGGAGAGAATCACGTACGTAAACAATGTATGCAACGTATGTACGCGGATATATTTTTTAGTTCAATTCAAAGCATAAGCAACGAAAACTGCATATTCGCATACGGTGCATACCTTGTTTACATATGTGATACTCTCCTAAATGGTGCTATAGGGTGACGAAGAGGAGATGAATTGTTGAATAAAGTAGGGCTGTGCAAAAAAATCGAATGCGATTTTCATGCACATCTCATCAGTAAAGACGCTCCTGTAATTAGAAGTATATCTCGAGCACGTGCGTTCGGATCAGGGTTGCCAGGCTTTCACAACAAATCCTGCCCAGTTGCTTCTCAAAACTAGTCCAAAACTACCAAAATCGCACTTCCAGGAGGTTCCCCGATAAAAACTGCTTCCCGGGGTTACAATATAAGTTTTTTAGCAGGGTTGCCTTGGTAGAATTCGCATTTTAGGTGCTAAATATCACGTTATTTGTATTGGGGTCGCTTCGACCCGCGGACATGAAAAACAACCACAGACTTGGCAACACTGGTTGGCATTTACTACACCGAGCCGTAATTCACTGACAATCTACACAAAATCGATGTTAAAATCGCAGACGATTCTTTGTCGATTTTGAAAACGATTTTGTGTTAGTTGTCGGTAGACTACGGCTCTGTGTAGTAACTGCCGCTCCACCTGAACCAGTGTTGCCAAGTCTGTGATTGTTTTTCATGTCCGCGGTTTGAAGCAACCCCAATACAAATAACGTGATATTTAGCCCCAAAAATGCGAATTTTACCAAGGCAACCCTTTCAAAAAAAATTATATTTTAACCCCGGGAAGCAATTTTTTTATCGGGGAACCTCCTGGAAACGCGATTGGACTAGATTTGGAATAGTTTTAAGAAGCAACTGGGCAGGATTTGTTGTGAAAACCTGGCAACCCTGATCTGAACGCACGTGCTGGAGAAATACTTCTAATCACAGGAGCATCTTTACTGATGAGATGCGCATGAAAATCGCATTCGATTTTTTGCACAGCCCTAGAATAAAGTCATTATTTTTGTTTTCTTTGTGCACAAAAACCATTCTCATAGCTTTATAACATTACGGTTAAACCCCTAATGCCACATAGATTAATTTAACGATCTCCCTGCTACATTTCTGAGCCTTGATTGTGTAAGTATCCTTGCTTTCTTTGGGAGGTGAGCTGTTAGATTTAATAAAAAATATCTTAATTTGTGTTCTGAAGATGAACAGAGGTCTTACGGGTTTGGATTGTCACGAGTGTAATTGAGATAAATGAATAATCAATGACAGAACTTTTTTTTGGGTGAACTATCCCTTTAAGTGGGTCAAAAAAGCACTCTTAAAGGGTTAGTTCACTGAAAAATGAAAATGATGTCACTCACCCTCATGTCATTCCAAATCAGTAAGACCTCCGTTCATCTTCGGAATAGAGATTAGGATATTTTAGATTTAGTCCGAGAGCTCTCAGTCCCTCCATTGAAACTGTGTATACGGTATACTCTCCATGTCCAGAAAGGTAATAAAAACATCTTCAAAGTAGTCCATGTGACATCAGAGGGTCAGTTAGAATTTTTTGAAGCATCGAAAATACATTTTGATCCAAAAATAGCAAAAACTACGACTTTATTCAGCATTGTCTTCTCTTCCGTGTCTGTTTTGAGCGCGTTCAAAACACAACAGTTCAATGATATCCGGTTTGCGAACAAATCACTCGATGTAACCGGATCTTCTTGAACCAGTTCATCAAATCAAACTGAATCATTTGAA
The DNA here is from genome assembly GCF_963082965.1 of Carassius carassius. NCBI lineage: Eukaryota > Metazoa > Chordata > Actinopteri > Cypriniformes > Cyprinidae > Carassius > Carassius carassius. The sequence goes on along the minus strand of NC_081775.1, from coordinate 6,614,514 downwards.
ATGGTTCTCATCTCCAATAATAATCAATCCACAAATGACTTAAAGAGTAACTAAACCCTAAACCAACTTTTTTTAGTTAATGATCTGTAAAAATGGGGCTTTATCAGTGCTGTTCATTGATTCAAGTAACTTTTTTGACATTTGAGTATAAAGTGTTTTAATTCTACAATATATGGTATAAAAACGTCTGAGTGCTGCCCTCTTCAGGTTGAACGGTGGCTACTGCAGTTGATTTTTCCTATTGAATCAGGATAGAGTATTTTAGCATAGCATTTATATAGTTATTTACATTATTTCGTGTAGCTTATGTAGTTAATCAGCATAGTTGTTAGTGTAACGTTAGTATTGTTAGAAGCATAGTTAGTTAGTAGCATAGTATTGCATCAGTTAGGATAGCTTCAAGTTAGCATAGATTTATTTACAGTGGTCAGGATGGTGCGTAGGTGTAGTGTAGCTGGTTGCAACAGCACTGCTGGACTGCATAGTTTTTCCAGCAGACTTGAAAATTAGGCGCCAGTTGTTGCATGCACTTGGCCTGGAAGACCGCGAGTTCCCGCCTAGAGCTGGAGTGTGCAAACTGCATTTTACGCAGGATTGATGGAGGTGGAAATGGGCTTCTCCACACAGCTCGCGCTGAAAATCGACGCAGTGCCTTACGCTGCTCCTCTTGCAAGGACTCCACCACCGCAGAGGCGTCTTGAGGTGACTGATCATATATATATATATATATATATATACATATACATACATATAAATACATACATATATATATATATATATATATATATATATATATATATATATATATATATATATATTTACACAATTTATGATTTGTCTAAAGTTAAGCCTCTGGGGTCAATAAATGGGCCGTCGCATTTTGCTTGATTTTTTTTCACATAGCGGCAAAATATGAATATCCCTGAGAGCGCGCGCTATTGACATTAACTCGATAAAACTAATCAGATTCATGTAATGTACGTCGTCTTTCAACCGTGTGATGAATAATAATAACGTAATCGTAATAATTCTAGAGAAAATTATCTCAGAAGTTTGTGAGTTAATTAACTAATATTATTTATAAACCATTTTAAATCTCTAAAATGACTTAATATAACACTGTAATATATACATATATTTTTTTTTAGCTTACTATGACCAGAGAGATTGGGTGTCAGACTGAACCAGTCAGCTCCAGGTCTGCAGGTGTGCAGGCTAACATGAAGCCAATGAGGAGAAGCAAAGGTGTTTTTCAAAATACTATGGAGCTTTTGAATGTTTCATCATATAGTAAAGATTATATAATTTTGTTTTGTACTTTCGCTGCTTAATGATAACAAATCTATGAAAATGCCATTGCTAATGGGGCTGTGACTCTTGGTGGGGACATGAGAGCTGATTCACCTAATAACTCATTTATTATATGTATGTGTGTGTGTGTGTGTATATAAATATATATATATATTCTTGAGGAAAGAGGTGTTGTGGTCCAGTCTTTGGTGACTGACCGTCACACAGGGGTACAGAAGTTTATGAGGGAGCAAAAAAAGGACATTAGACACTTTTTCGACCCTTGGCATATGGGAAAAGGTTAGCATTTTGAATAGAACGAAAATACAACCCGTATTTCTAACAGAAAATTTCAGTTAAAGTGGTAGACAATTATACGTGAAGATTGCATTAAGTGTATATTTTAAGATGCCCCTAAAAGGTTCATATATCACAAACTAAATTTTATCATATAGCCTATACTGAATTAGGGCTGCACAATATTGGAAAAAATCTTTAAAATTATATAACCTACATGTGTTTTACATTCTTTTTGTGACAAGAATACATCCCTATAACGTCTGAAAGTGAACAGCAGTGTTTTACTGAAATATAAGAGGTGTTATTTTAACATCAATGTAAAACATGGGGTTTAGGGGTTCAGGTGATCATACATTAGGTTTATTTATGCACAGAAACTGAATAATCAAATGTAAAAAAATAAAACTGCTTAGTTTTCAGTGTAAAATATACTCTGATTTTTATTAAAGCTACAAACATTATTCAGCCAAGAGGAGTGAGTGATTTTCTCTTTGACTTTTATTCATGACCCCAGCTATTGTAACCCATTCTGACATGCATTTCACAGAATATATATACATGTGCGATATTTCAATATATTGTGCACCCCTATACTGAATAGTATTCCACCGCCTTGTGTACCTGATTATAGTAATTGTTTTTATTATTCTTTGTGTTCAGGGCTTGGTAAAAAAAATGGATGCCCTTAGTAAAGGTAAGGGGCTGCAGGACGTGGGGCTGTGGAGAAAGAGTGTGCTCAATCACCTTTATTGGTCTGCGACCACATCAGCAACTGGAGAGGAGGTGGTGGCCAAGTGGAGCTCTGTAGCAAGCCACATTAAGAACATCCACAGCCACGAAAACACCCTGTTTCCTTCTTGTCTCCACGAGCCTCTGGTTGGTGATCAGACAAGACACTGGCTCAAACCAAGTACGTACAGATAAGCTGTAATGCAAATGTATTTTATTTTGTAATCATGTCACTCTCTAGATTTATGCAAGTCAAACTGAATCCAAATTATAAAACCGTATTGAGAAATGTATTGTGTTACAGTGATAGAATTAAAAGCATTCTAGCCACACTTTTAGCAACTGTTGTATTAGCAACTTTTAAATCTTTTTTTTAGGCACCGCAGCATGTGAAAAGTTCCCATCAATTTTGTTGTCTCCACGTCTTCTTAAAGACATGCACAAAATTAGTCCAGAATACCACACCTCTGGAATCGAGTGTTTCCACAGCCTCATTCTGAAGTTCACACACAAAAATGTGGTGTTCTCCTTCAAAGGAATGTTGTGCAGGTAAACAAGATGATGGATTACACATTTAGTGCTGCTTGCTAAAAACACTAAAATGTTTTAACCTTGTTTTCCTTTCAGACTGCAGCTTGCTGCCATGCATTACAATGAAAATGCAGGCAGATCACAGGCATCCACTGCAGATGGTGATCTGCGATACTCAATCGTTTATCCAAAATTTAAGCATGGCGAATTCATAGTGAGAGCTCTGAAGAGTAATCCTACCACAGGTAACTTACGCTTGTCTGAGTTATCTCAGAAAAATTTTATAATATATATTATAATAATTGTCTTTTTGAAGGCTACATTGACAAATTAATGGAGCTGCTGTTCCACCACGTGGTGGAAGACCCTCAACCATGTCTGGACTTCTCTGGACAATTGGCTGTGCCAGAAAAACTGTGCTCAGTTTATTCGGCCCGACAAGGAGGAGGCAGTGAGCAGACACAGGTCAAGGTTCTTTAAAAACACATGAGGTCGGTTATCGTGTAATCATGAACTGAGTATTGGATCGGTGCATCCCTACTTTATGGAATCAGCCTGTTTAACACTGGCTCTTACTTTTCAACAACGTCGTTACCAATAAGTTCAGAAAGCTTCCATTCAAACACAAGGTAAAGAACTACTTAAAGCTTGGTATGGATGTTATACCCACTCTGGCAGCTTTGACATGTCTGTCATCTACAATATTGAACAAAATGGCTTTCACTTTTTTTTTTCTCTCTTTTTTTTTGGTCCGTGTGTAAGTGCTACTGATTCAAATTTAGAGGGTAGAAATAGGTTGGTACATATTCATTTTGAGTTTTTTAGCTGATTTTTGTATTATTATTATTATTGTGTACTGTTACTAAAGTTAAAAATGCTTCTTTATAATTCGTTTTAATTACATTTTAATATAATAGAAATATATATTCAAAAACGCAGTGGGGGAAGGAAACCCCTTTATGGTCCTTCTTCAGGAAACTCTTCCCTGATCCGTGTCACAGCACATGACGGTATGACCACCCGTACATGTTGGCCAAGGTACCCCCAACACCACCTAACGACATTGCGATATGCAAGGTGTCTATAAACGCTGAAAGAGAGGTGATGCACATGTATGTTAAAGTGGAGGGTAATTTTTTATTTATTTCATTTTAAATGCATTTAATTTTTTCCTATTTATATAAACATTGATCTTTCTTCCTGGAACTAACCTGTTTATAACTGTCTCTTCCATCTGCCCATATAACTGGACGTAAATGCCATATACTGCTTGTAACACATAGGGGTTTAGTGCTACTGGCTCAAAGCCTGGATGTGCTGTTACACAGCCTACCCAGCCAATCTGGTCACACCTGTGTACTACCTACAACATGAGAATGTTATTACTACTTAATTAGGATGATTTATTTATTATTTGGTATGTTGAGATTGTGTGTGTTTTATTTTTAAGGTATTGTACAAGGTACATAAAAAGCTTGAAGTACTTGAAGTATTCAGGTTAATCATATTCATGAGGTGTAAAATCAGTTTGAATAAGGTATCTTTCTCATAGTAACCTTTCAATCGTTAAAATTTCCACAGTCATTGAATCTGCTGCACTTTATTTTGTACCTTTTTTTTTTTTTTTGATTAACTATTAATGTGTATGAACTCTGTTTTGTGTATAGTACTTATTAAATTAATTAACTGGACTTAACACTCTTGGTCTTGCCATATTTCCTAGATATACCTTGGGTATCTCCCTACAACACACATTCTCTACCAGGGACAGTGAGCTGCAGTGCCCACAGGTGCACCTGTTGAGACAAAATCATTTGTAATTGTAGAGGGAGACTTGAAATCTGTTTTTCGCTTAATTATTAACACTAAATCATACAAAAATTAACCTATTTAATGGGTTTTAAAATATTGATAGTTTGTTAGCATTTGCGATTAACTTTAGCCTAATTTAGCCATAATGCTAATATTTTACCACTCAGAGACTAGCCCCATTCTCTCTTGCGCGGCTGCTTCGCTAGCATCGTCGGATGCCGATCGCGATGCGGGAGTTAAGACTGTAGTTTGAGCCAGTGGCTCGAACTGATATGGCTCAGGCCCTGTGTTCACAGACACCTCCACATCCTCCACTTCAGGTGAAGGTGGGGGAGAAAGTCCTCGACTTCAAATGAACGCCTTGTTGCACAGCTACTTGCGTCACTACAGTCACTCTCCATTTTAGCGACTCTCACAGCAGCTGTCAATCAATCCGTCACTGCGGGTCTCAGGTTCACACCCCACCCGCTCAGCCCCACCCTCGGTTCATCCCCTCAACCTCCGCTGTGCTCTGCCCACTTTTCAGCATTTTTCAAATATTGCCAGTGGGTGGAGTCTTACTAGGGGTTTAGTTACCCTTTAAGCTGTTAACTTTTTTAATGTGGCTGACATTCCCTCTGAGTTCAAACAAACCAATATCCCGGAGTAATTCATGTACTCAAACAGTACACTGACTGAACTGTTGTGAAGAGAGAACTGAAGATGAACACCGAGCCGAGCCAGATAACGAACAAAAGATTGACTCGTTCTCGAGTCAAGGACCAGTTGCATCGGTTTTCGGATCACCAGTAGTGATGGGAAGTTCGGTTCTTTTCCGCAAACTGATTCATCCGGACATTTCGATTCAATAAACCGGTTGAAGAAAACGGTTCACCAGTTCTTTTGCGTTCGACGTAATGACGTCATTGGCGATGATTGCCCTTCATTCAAGCCTTCGGTTTACCCGCACTCATTACATTAGCACAGAATCAGTTCAGAATCAATCACCAAAAGATTCAGTTCGGTTCAGACGCTCTGTGTGTCAGTCTGCTTCACGCTGAATCACACATGCGCAGTATCATCAGCTCCTCGGTTCTCGAATTGGACACGTCCGACAGAAATGGTTCTTGACTCGAGAATGAGTCAGTCTGTTGTTTGTTATCTGGCTCGGCTCGGTGTTCATCTTCAGTTCTTTCTTCACAGCAGTTCAGTCAGTGTACTGTTTGAGTAAATGAATTACTCCGGGATATTTTTTTTTTTTAACTCAGAGGGAGTGTCAGCCACATTAAAAAAAGTTAACAGCTTAAGTAATTTGTGGATTAATGCGTATTGGAGACGAGAACCGTTTCAAACGATTCAGTTTGATTTGGTGAACTGGTTCAAGAAGATCCGGTTACATCGAATGATTCGTTCGCGAACTGGATATCATTGAACTGTTGTGTTTTGAACTCTCTCACAACAGACACGGAAGAGAAGACAATGCTGAATAAAGTCGTAGTTTTTGCTATTTTTGGACCAAAATGTATTTTCGATGCTTCAAAATATTCTAACTGACCCTCTGATGTCACATGGACTACTTTGATGATGTTTTTCTTACCTTTCTGAACATGGACAGTAGACCGTATACACAGTTTCAATGGAGGGACTGAGAGCTCTCGGACTAAATCTAAAATATCTTAAACTGTGTTCCGAAGATGAACGGAGGTCTTACGGGTTTGGAACGACATGAGGGTGAGTTATTAATGACATAATTTTCATTTTTCAGTGAACTTACCCTTTAAGTTCAACTAACTGAATTTAATATGAACTTTAACGACAATACTTTTTCATGTAATTGTAAATAACATGCAATTAGGCATCTGAAAATATTACATTCAGTTTGTGCTTAAGTATATACTTTTAACATACAGTATTTCTGTAATAAATGGCCTACTTATACATTTAAAGCGCTTTGAATGGCCATGTGGGCTGTTGAAAGCGCTATATAAATGCAGTCCATTTACCATTTAAAGTATGTAAAAGTTTTATTTCACATTTCACAATCAGGCACAAATAATGGGTAACACTTTAACAAAATAAGGTTCC